>NW_027669831.1:0-676625 GCF_964146895.1 Miniopterus schreibersii | reverse complement strand
AAATCCCTAATACCTAACCCTAACCCTAACCCTAACCCTAACCCTAACCCTAACCCTAACCCTAACCCTAACCCTAACCCTAACCCTAACCCTAACCCTAACCCTAACCCTAACCCTAACCCTAACCCTAACCCTAACCCTAACCCTAACCCTAACCCTAACCCTAACCCTAACCCTAACCCTAACCCTAACCCTAACCCTAACCCTAACCCTAACCCTAACCCTAACCCTAACCCTAACCCTAACCCTAACCCTAACCCTAACCCTAACCCTAACCCTAACCCTAACCCTAACCCTAACCCTAACCCTAACCCTAACCCTAACCCTAACCCTAACCCTAACCCTAACCCTAACCCTAACCCTAACCCTAACCCTAACCCTAACCCTAACCCTAACCCTAACCCTAACCCTAACCCTAACCCTAACCCTAACCCTAACCCTAACCCTAACCCTAACCCTAACCTAACCCTAACCCTAACCCTAACCCTAACCCTAACCCTAACCCTAACCCTAACCCTAACCCTAACCCTAACCCCTAACCCTAACCCTAACCCTAACCCTAACCCTAACCCTAACCCTAACCCTAACCCTAACCCTAACCCTAACCCTAACCCTAACCCTAACCCTAACCCTAACCCTAACCCTAACCCTAACCCTAACCCTAACCCTAACCCTAACCCTAACCCTAACCCTAACCCTAACCCTAACCCTAACCCTAACCCTAACCCTAACCCTAACCCTAACCCTAACCCTAACCCTAACCCTAACCCTAACCCTAACCCTAACCCTAACCCTAACCCTAACCCTAACCCTAACCCTAACCCTAACCCTAACCCTAACCCTAACCCTAACCCTAACCCTAACCCCTAACCCTAACCCTAACCCTAACCCTAACCCTAACCCTAACCCTAACCCTAACCCTAACCCTAACCCTAACCCTAACCTAGCCCCTAGCCCTAGCCCTAGCCCTAGCCCTAGCCCTAGCCCTAGCCCTAGCCCTAGCCCTAGCCCTAGCCCTAACCCTAGCCCTAACCCTAACCCCTAACCCTAACCCTAACCCTAACCCTAACCCTAACCCTAACCCTAACCCTAACCCTAACCCTAACCCTAACCCTAACCCTAACCCTAGGTCCAATCCTAACCCTAACCGTCCCTCTAACCCTAGCCCTCAACCTAACCCTAACCCTAGGTCCAATCCTAGCACTAACCGTCTCTCTAACCCTAGCACTCAACATAACCCTAACCCTAGGACCAATCGTAACCCTAACCGTCTCTCTAACCCTAGCCCTCAACAAAACCCTAACCCTAGGTCCAATCCTAACCCTAACCCTCTCTCTAACCCTAGCCCTCAACCTAACCCTAACCCTATGTCCAATCCTAACCCTAACCGTCTCTAAGCCTAGCCCTCAACCTAACCCTAACCCTAGGTACAATCCTAACCCTAATCGTCTCTCTAACCCTAGCCCTCAACCTAACCCTAACGATAGGTCCAATCCTAACCTTAACCGTCTCTCTAACCCTAGCCCTCAACCTAAACCTAATACGACGTCCAATCCTAACCCTGACCGTCTCTCTAGCCCTAGCCCTCAACATAACCCTAACCCTAGTTCCAATCCTAACCCTAACAGTCTCTCGAACCCTAGCCCTTAACATAACCCTACCCCTAGGTCCAATCCTCACCCTATCCGTCTCTCTAACACTATCCCTCAACATGAGCCTAACCCTAGGTCCAATCCTAACCCTAACCGTCTCTCTAACCCTAGCCCTCCACCTAACTCTAACCTTAGGTCCAATCCTACCCCTAACCGTCTCTCAAACCCTAGCCCTCAACCTAACCCGAACCCTAGGTCCAATCCTAACACTAACCGTCTCTCTAACCCTAGCCCCCAACATAACCCTAACCCTAGGGCCAATCCTAACCCTGACCGTCTCTCTAACCCTAGCCCTCAACATAACCCTAACCCTAGTTCCAATCCTAACCCTGACAGTCTCTCTAACCCTTGCCCTCAACATAACCCTAACCCTAGGTCCAATCCTAACCTTAAACTTCTCTCTAACCCTAGCCCTCAACCTAACACTAACCCTAGGTCCAATCCTGACCTTAACCGTCTCTCTAACCCTAGGGCTCACATAACCCTAACCCTAGGTCCAATCCTAACCCTAACCGTCTCTCTAACCCTAGTCCTCAACATAACCCTATCCCTAGGTCCAATCCTGACCCTAACCATCTCTCTAACCCTAGTCCTCAACATAACCATAACCCTAGGTCCAATCCTAACCCTAACTGTCTCTCTAACCCTAGCCCTCAACATAACCCTAACCCTAGGTCCAATCCTAACCCTAACCGTCTCTCTAACCCTAGCCTTCAACATAACCCTAACCCTAGGTCCAATCCTCACCCTAAGCGTCTCTCTAACCCTAGCCCTCAACATAACCCTAACCCTAGGTCCAATCCTAACCCTAACCGTCTCTCTAACCCTAGCCCGGAACATAACGCTAACCCTAGGTCCAATCCTAACCCTGACCTTCTTTCTAACCCTAGCCCTCAACATAACCCTAACCCTAGGTCCAATCCTAACCCTAACCGTCTCTGTAACCCTAGCCCTCAACCTAACCCTAACCCTAGGTCCAATCCTAACCCTAACCGTGTCTCTAACCCTAGACCTCAACCTAAACCTAATACGACGTCCAATCCTAACCCTAGCCGTCGCTCTAACCCTAGCCATCAACATAACCCTAACCCTATGTCCAATCCTCATCCTAACCGTCTCTCTAAACTTAGCCCTCAACCTAACCCTCACCCTAGATCCAATCCAAGCACTAACCGTCTCTCTAACCCTAGCCCTCAACATAACCCTAACCCTAGGACCAATCCTAACCCTAACCGTCTCTCTAACCCTAGGCCTCAGAAAACCCTAACCCTAGGTCCAACCCTAACCCTAACCGTCTCTCTAAACCTAGCCCTCAACCTAACCCTCACCCTATGTCCAATCCTAACCCTAACCGTCTCTCTAAGCTAGCCCTCAACCTAACCCTAACCCTAGGTACAATCCTAACCCTAACCGTCTCTCTAACCCTAGCCCTCAACCTAACCTTAACGCTAGGTCCAATCCTAACCTTAACCGTCTCTCTAAACCTAGCCCTCAACCTAAACCTAATACGACGTCCAATCCTAACCCTGACCGTCTCTCTAGCCCTAGCCCTCAACATAACACTAATCCTAGGTCCAATCCTAACCCTGACCTTCTCTCTAACCCTAGCCCTCAACATAACCCTAACCCTAGGTCCAATTCTAACACTAACCGTCTCTCTAAACCTAGCCCCCAACATAACCCTAACCCTAGGGCCAATCCTAACCCTGACCGTCTCTCTAACCCTAGCCCTCAACATAACCCTAACCCTAGTTCCAATCCTAACCTTAACCGTCTCTCTAACCCTAGCCCTCACATAACCCTAACCCTAGGTCCAATCCTAACCCTAACCGTCTCTCTAACCCTAGTCCTCAACATAACCCTATCCCTAGGTCCAATCCTGACCCTAACCGTCTCTCTAACCCTAGCCCTCAACATAACCATAACCCTAGGTCCAATCCTAACCCTAACTGTCTCTCTAACCCTAGCCCTCAACATAACCCTAACCCTAGGTCCAATCCTAACCCTAACCGTCTCTCTAACCCTAGCCTTCAACATAACCCTAACCCTAGGTCCAATCCTCACCCTAAGCGTCTCTCTAACCCTAGCCCTCAACATAACCCTAACCCTAGGTCCAATCCTAGCCCTGACCTTCTTTCTAACCCTAGCCCTCAACATAACCCTAACCCTAGGTCCAATCCTAACCCTGACAGTCTCTCTAACCCTAGCCCTCAACATAACCCTAACCCTACGTCGAATCCTAACCCTAACCGTCTCTCTGACCCTAGCCCTAAACATAAGCCTAACCCTAGGTCCAATCCTAACCCTAACCGTCTCTCTGACCCTAGCCCTCAACATAATCTAACCCTAGGTCCAATCTTAACCCTAACGGCCGCTCTAACAGTAGCCCTCCACATAACCGTAACCCTAGGTCCAATCCTAACCCTAACCGTCTCTCTAAGCCTAGCCCTCAACATAACCCTAACCCTAGGTCCAATCCTAACCCTAACCGACTCTCTAAGCCTAGCCCTCAACCTAACCCTAACCCTGGGACCAAATCTAACCCTGACCGTATCTCTAAACCTAGCCTTCAACCTTACCCTAACCGAAGGTCCAATCCTAACCCTAACCGTCTCTCTAACCCTAGCCCTCAACATAACCCTAACCCTAGGTCCAATCCTAACCCTAACTGTCTCTCTAACCCTAGCCCTCAACCTAACTCTAACCTTAGGTCCAATCCTACCCCTAACCGTCTCTCAAACCCTAGCCCTCAACCTAACCCGAACCCTAGGTCCAATCCTAACACTAACCGTCTCTCTAACCCTAGCCCCCAACATAACCCTAACCCTAGGGCCAATCCTAACCCTGACCGTCTCTCTATCCCTAGCCCTCAACATAACCCTAACCCTAGTTCCAATCCTAACCCTGACAGTCTCTCTAACCCTTGCCCTCAACATAACCCTAACCCTAGGTCCAATCCTAACCTTAAACTTCTCTCTAACCCTAGCCCTCAACCTAACACTAACCCTAGGTCCAATCCTAACCCTAACCGTCTCTCTAACCCTAGTCCTCAACATAACCCTATCCCTAGGTCCAATCCTGACCCTAACCGTCTCTCTAACCCTAGCCCTCAACATAACCATAACCCTAGGTCCAATCCTAACCCTAACCGTCTCTCTAACCCTAGCCTGCAACATAACCCTAACCCTAGGTCCAATCCTCACCCTAAGCGTCTCTCTAACCCTAGCCCTCAACATAACCCTAACCCTAGGTCCAATCCTAACCCTAACCGTCTCTCTAACCCTAGCCCGGAACATAACGCTAACCCTAGGTCCAATCCTAACCCTGACCTTCTTTCTAACCCTAGCCCTCAACATAACCCTAACCCTAGGTCCAATCCTAACCCTAACCGTCTCTGTAACCCTAGCCCTCAACCTAACCCTAACCCTAGGTCCAATCCTAACCCTAACCGTCTCTCTAACCCTAGACCTCAACCTAAACCTAATACGACGTCCAATCCTAACCCTAGCCGTCGCTCTAACCCTAGCCCTCAACATAACCCTAACCCTATGTCCAATCCTCATCCTAACCGTCTCTCTAAACTTAGCCCTCAACCTAACCCTAACCCTAGATCCAATCCTAGCACTAACCGTCTCTCTAACCCTAGCCCTCAACATAACCCTAACCCTAGGACCAATCCTAACCCTAACCGTCTCTCTAACCCTAGGCCTCAGAAAACCCTAACCCTAGGTCCAACCCTAACCCTAACCGTCTCTCTAAACCTAGCCCTCAACCTAACCCTAACCCTATGTCCAATCCTAACCCTAACCGTCTCTCTAAGCTAGCCCTCAACCTAACCCTAACCCTAGGTACAATCCTAACCCTAACCGTCTCTCTAACCCTAGCCCTCAACCTAACCTTAACGCTAGGTCCAATCCTAACCTTAACCGTCTCTCTAAACCTAGCCCTCAACCTAAACCTAATACGACGTCCAATCCTAACCCTGACCGTCTCTCTAGCCCTAGCCCTCAACATAACACTAACCCTAGGTCCAATCCTAACCCTGACCTTCTCTCTAACCCTAGCCCTCAACATAACCCTAACCCTAGGTCCAATCCTAACCCGAACCGTCTCTCTAACCCTAGCCCTCAACATAACCCTAACCCTAGGTCCAATCCTAACCCTAACCGTCCCTCTAACCCTAGCCCTCAACCTAACCCGAACCCTAGGTCCAATCCTAACACTAACCGTCTCTCTAACCCTAGCCCCCAACATAACCCTAACCCTAGGGCCAATCCTAACCCTGACCGTCTCTCTAACCCTAGCCCTCAACATAACCCTAACCCTAGTTCCAATCCTAACCTTAACCGTCTCTCTAATCCTAGCCCTCACATAACCCTAACCCTAGGTCCAATCCTAACCCTAACCGTCTCTCTAACCCTAGTCCTCAACATAACCCTATCCCTAGGTCCAATCCTGACCCTAACCGTCTCTCTAACCCTAGCCCTCAACATAACCATAACCCTAGGTCCAATCCTAACCCTAACTGTCTCTCTAACCCTAGCCCTCAACATAACCCTAACCCTAGTTCCAATCCTAACCCTAACCGTCTCTCTAACCCTAGCCTTCAACATAACCCTAACCCTAGGTCCAATCCTCACCCTAAGCGTCTCTCTAACCCTAGCCCTCAACATAACCCTAACCCTAGGTCCAATCCTAACCCTAACCGTCTCTCTAACCCTAGCCCTCAACCTAAACCTAATACGACGTCCAATCCTAACCCTAACTGTGTCTCTGACCCTAGCCCTTAACATAACCCTAACCCTAGGTCCAAACCAAACCGTAACCGTCTCTCTAAACCTAGCCCTCAACATAACCCTAACCCTAGGTCCAATCCTAACCCTGATCGTCTCTCTAACCCTAGCCCTCAACATAACCCTAACCCTAGGGCCAATCCTAACCCTGACCGTCTCTCTAACCCTAGCCCGCAACATAACCCTAACCCTAGGTCCAATCCTAACCCTGACAGTCTCTCTAACCCTTGCCCTCAACATAACCCTAACCCTAGGTCCAATCCTAACCCTAAACTTCTCTCTAACCCTAGCCCTCAACATAACCCTACCCCTAGGTCCAATCCTAACCTTAACCGTCTCTCTAACCCTAGCCCTCACATAACCCTAACCCTAGGTCCAATCCTAACCCTAACCGTCTCTCTAACCCTAGCCCTCAACATAACCCTATCCCTAGGTCCAATCCTGACCCTAACCGTCTCTCTAACCCTAGCCCTCAACATAACTATAACCCTAGTTCCAATCCTAACCCTAACTGTCCCTCTAACCCTATCCCTCCAAATAACCCTAACCCTAGGTCCAATCCTAACCCTAACCGTCTCTCTAACCCTAGCCTTCAACATAACCCTAACCCTAGGTCCAATCCTCACCCTAACCGTCTCTCTAACACTAGCCCTCAACATAACCCTAACCCTAGGTCCAATCCTAACACTAACAGTCTCTCTAAACCTAGACCGGAACAAAACCCTAACCCTAGGTCCAATCCTAACCCTGACCGTCTCTCTAACCCTAGTCCTCAACCTAACCCTAACCCTATGTCCAATCCTAACCCTAACCGTCTCTCTAACCCTAGCCCTCAACCTAACCCTAACCCTAGGTACCATCCTAACCCTAACCGTCTTTCTAACGCTAGCCCTCAACCTAAACCTAACGCTAGGTCCAATCCTAACCTTAACCGTCTCTCTAACGCTAGCCCTCAACCTAAACCTAATACGACGTCCACTCCTAACCCTGACCGTCTCTCTAGCCGTAGCCCTCAACATAACCCTAACCCTAGGTCCAATCCTAACCATGACCTTCTCTCTAACCCTAGCCCTCAACATAACACTAACCCTAGGTGCAATCCTAACCCTAACCGTCTCTCTAACCCAAGCCCTCAACATAACCCTAACCCTAGGTCCAATCCTAACCCTAACTGTCTCTGTAACCGTAGCCCTCAACCTAACCCCAACCCTAGGTCTAATCCTAACCCTAACCCTCTCTCTAAACCTAGCCTTCAAGATAACCCTAACCCTAGGTCCAATTCTAACCCTAACCGTCTCTCTAACCCAAGCCCTCAACATAACCCAACCCTAAGTCCAATCCTGACCCTAACCGTCTCTCGCACACTAGCCCTCAACATAAACCTAACCCTAGGTCCAATCCTAACCCTAACAGTCTCTCTAACCCTTGCCCTCAACATAATCCTAATCCTAGGTCCAATCCTAACCCTAACCGCCTCTCTAACCCTAGCCCTCAACATAACCCTAACCCTAGGTCCAATCCTAACCCTAAGCGTCTCTCTAACCCTAGCCCTCAACATAACCCTAACCCTAGGTCCAATCCTAACCCTAACCGTCTCTCTAAACCTAGGCCTCAACATAACCCTAACCCTAGGTCCAATCCTAACGCTGACAGTCTCTCTAACCCTAGCCCTCAACATAACCCTAACCCTAGGTCCAATCCTAACCCTAACCGCCTCTCTAACCCTAGCCCTTAACATAACCCTAACCCTAGGTCCAATCCTAAACCTAAGCGACTCTCTAACCCTAGCCCTCAACATAACCCTAACCCTAGGTCCAATCCTAACCCTGACAGTCTCTCTAAACCTAGCCCTCAACATAACCCTAACCCTAGGTCCAATCCTAACCCTGACTGTCTCTCTAACCCTAGCCCTCAACATAACCTTAACTCTAGGTCCAATCCTAACCCTGACCGTCTCTCTAACCCTAGCCCTCAACATAACCCTAACCCTACGTCGAATCCTAACCCTAACCGTCTCTCTGACCCTAGCCCTAAACATAAGCCTTACCCTAGGTCCAATCCTAACCCTGACCGTGTCTCTAACCCTAGCCCTCAACATAACCCCAACCTTAGCTCCAATCCGAACCCTCAACATAACCCTAACCCTAAGTCCAATCCTCACCCTAACCGTCTCTCTAACCCTAGCCCTCAACCTAACCCTAACCCTAGTTCCAATCCTAACCCTAACAGTCTCTCTAACCCTTGCCCTCAACATAACCCTAACCCTAGGTCCAATCCTAACCCTAAACGTCTCTCTAAACCTAGCCCTCAACATAACCCTAATCCTATGTCCAATACTAACCCTAACCGTCTCTCTAACCCTAACCCTCAACATAACCCTAACCCTAGGTCCAATCCTAACCCTAACCGTCTCTCTAAACCTAGCCCTCAAAATAACCCTAACCCTAGGTCCAATCCTAGCCATAACCATCTCTCTAACCGTAGCCCTCAACATAACCTAAACCCTTGGTCCAAACCTAACCCTAAAAGTCTCTCTAACCCGAGCCCTCAACATAACCCTAACCCTAGGTCCAAAGCTAACCCTAACCGTCTCTCTCAGCCTAGCCCTCAACCTAACCCTAACCCTAGGTCCAATCCTAACCCTAACTGTCTGTCTAACCCTAGCCCTCAACCTAACCCTAACCCTAGGTCCAATCCTAACCCTAACCGTCTCTCTAACTCAGCCGTCAACCTAACCCTAACCCTAGGTCCAATCCTAACCCTAACCGTCTCTCTAACCCTAGCCCTCAACCTAACCCTAACCCTAGGTCCAAACCTAACCCTAACGCTCTCTCTAACCCTAGCCCTCAACCTAACCCCAACCCTAGGTCCAATCCTAACCCTAACCGTCTCTCTAACCCTAGCCCTCAACATAACCCTAACCCTAGGTCCGATCCTAACCCTGACCGTCTCTCTAACCCTAGCCCTCAACATAACCCTAACCCTAGGTCCTATCCTAACCCTAACCCTCTCTCTAACCCTAGCCCTCAACATAACCCTAACCCTAGGTCCAATCCTAACCCTAACCGTCTCTCTATCCCTAGCCCTCAACATAACCCTAACCCTAGGTCCAATCCTAACCCTAATCCTCTCATTAACCCTAGCCCTCAACATAACACTAACCCTAGGTCGAATTCTAACCCTAACGGTCTCTCTAACCCTAGCCCTCTACATACCCCAAACCCTAGGTCCAATCCAAACCCTAACCGTCTCTCTAACACTAGCCCTCAACATAACCCTAACCCTAGGTCCAATCGTAACCCTAACCCTCTCTCTAACCCTAGCCCTCAACATAACCCTAACCCTAGTTCCAATCCTAACCCTAACCATCTCTCTAACCCTACCTCTCAACATAACCCTAACCCTAGGTCCAATCCTAACCCTAACCGTCTCTCTAAGCTTAGCCCTCAACATAACCCTAACCCTAGGTCCAATCCTAACCCTAACCGTCTCTCTCAGTAGCCCTCAACCTAACCCTAACCCTAGGTCCAATCCTAACCCAAACCGTCTCTCTAACCTTAGCCCTCAACAAACCCTAACCCTAGGTCCAATGCTCACCCTAACCGTCTCTCTAACCCTAGCCCTCAACCTAACCCTAACCCTACGTCCAATCCTAACCCTAACTGTCTCTCTAAACGTAGCCCTCAACCTAACCCCAACCCTAGGTCCAATTCTAACCCTAACCGTCTCTCTAACCCTAGCCCTCAACACAACCCTAACCCTAGGTCCAATCCTAACCCTAACTGTCTCTCTAACCCTAACCCTCAACATAACCCTAACCTTAGGTCGAATCCTAACCCTGACCGTCTCTCTAACCCTAGCCCTCAACCTAATCCTAACCCAAGGTCCAATCCTAACCCTAACCGTCTCTCTAAACCTAGTCCTCAACCTAACCCTAACCCTGGGACCAAATCTAACCCTGACCATATCTCTAACCCTTGCCCTCAACATAACCCTAACCCTAGGTCCAATCCTAACCTTAAACTTCTCTCTAACCCTAGCCCTCAACCTAACACTAACCCTAGGTCCAATCCTAACCTTAACCGTCTCTCTAACCCTAGGGCTCACATAACCCTAACCCTAGGTCCAATCCTAACCCTAACCGTCTCTCTAACCCTAGTCCTCAACATAACCCTATCCCTAGGTCCAATCCTGACCCTAACCGTCTCTCTTACCCTAGCCCTCAACATAACCATAACCCTAGGTCCAATCCTAACCCTAACTGTCTCTCTAACCCTAGCCCTCAACATAACCCTAACCCTAGGTCCAATCCTAACCCTAACCGTCTCTCTAACCCTAGCCTTCAACATAACCCTAACCCTAGGTCCAATCCTCACCCTAAGCGTCTCTCTAACCCTAGCCCTCAACATAACCCTAACCCTAGGTCCAATCCTAACCCTAACCGTCTCTCTAACCCTAGCCCGGAACATAACGCTAACCCTAGGTCCAATCCTAACGCTGACCTTCTTTCTAACCCTAGCCCTCAACATAACCCTAACCCTAGGTCCAATCCTAACCCTAACCGTCTCTGTAACCCTAGCCCTCAACGTAACCCTAAACCTAGGTCCAATCCTAACCCTAACCGTCTCTCTAACCCTAGACCTCAACCTAAACCTAATACGACGTCCAATCCTAACCCTAGCCGTCGCTCTAACCCTAGCCATCAACATAACCCTAACCCTATGTCCAATCCTCATCCTAACCGTCTCTCTAAACTTAGCCCTCAACCTAACCCTAACCCTAGATCCAATCCTAGCACTAACCGTCTCTCTAACCCTAGCCCTCAACATAACCCTAACCCTAGGACCAATCCTAACCCTAACCGTCTCTCTAACCCTAGGCCTCAGAAAACCCTAACCCTAGGTCCAACCCTAACCCTAACCGTCTCTCTAAACCTAGCCCTCAACCTAACCCTAACCCTATGTCCAATCCTAACCCTAACCGTCTCTCTAAGCTAGCCCTCAACCTAACCCTAACCCTAGGTAGAATCCTAACCCTAACCATCTCTCTAACCCTAGCCCTCAACCTAACCTTAACGCTAGGTCCAATCCTAACCTTAACCGTCTCTCTAAACCTAGCCCTCAACCTAAACCTAATACGACGTCCAATCCTAACCCTGACCGTCTCTCTAGCCCTAGCCCTCAACATAACACTAACCCTAGGTCCAATCCTAACCCTGACCGTCTCTCTAACCCTAGCCCTCAACATAACCCTAACCCTAGTTCCAATCCTAACCTTAACCGTCTCTCTAACCCTAAACCTCACATAACCCTAACCCTAGGTCCAATCCTAACCCTAACCGTCTCTCTAACCCTAGTCCTCAACATAACCCTATCCCTAGGTCCAATCCTGACCCTAACCGTCTCTCTAACCCTAGCCCTCAACATAACCATAACCCTAGATCCAATCCTAACCCTAACTGTCTCTCTAACCCTAGCCCTCAACATAACCCTAACCCTAGTTCCAATCCTAACCCTAACCGTCTCTCTAACCCTAGCCTTCAACATAACCCTAACCCTAGGTCCAATCCTCACCCTAAGCGTCTCTCTAACCCTAGCCCTCAACATAACCCTAACCCTAGGTCCAATCCTAACCCTAACCGTCTCTCTAACCCTAGCCCGGAACATAACGCTAACCCTAGGTCCAATCCTAACCCTGACCTTCTTTCTAACCCTAATCCCTCAACATAACCCTAACCCTAGGTCCAATCCTAACCCTAATCGTCTCTGTAACCCTAGCCCTCAACCTAACCCTAACCCTAGGTCCAATCCTAACCCTAACCGTCTCTCTAACCCTAGCCCTCAACCTAAACCTAATACGACGTCCAATCCTAACCCTAGCCGTCGCTCTAACCCTAGCCCTCAACATAACCCTAACCCTATATCCAATCCTCATCCTAACCGTCTCTCTAAACTTAGCCCTCAACCTAACCCTAACCCTAGATCCAATCCTAGCACTAACCGTCTCTCTAACCCTAGCCCTCAACATAACCCTAACCCTAGGACCAATCCTAACCCTAACCGTCTCTCTAACCCTAGGCCTCAGAAAACCCTAACCCTAGGTCCAACCCTAACCCTAACCGTCTCTCTAAACCTAGGCCTCAACCTAACCCTAACCCTATGTCCAATCCTAACCCTAACCGTCTCTCTAAGCTAGCCCTCAACCTAACCCTAACCCTAGGTACAATCCTAACCCTAACCGTCTCTCTAACCCTAGCCCTCAACCTAACCCTAACGCTAGGTCCAATCCTAACCTTAACCGTCTCTCTAAACCTAGCCCTCAACCTAAACCTAATACGACGTCCAATCCTAACCCTGACCGTCTCTCTAGCCCTAGCCCTCAACATAACACTAACCCTAGGTCCAATCCTAACCCTGACCTTCTCTCTAACCCTAGCCCTCAACATAACCCTAACCCTAGGTCCAATCCTAACCCGAACCGTCTCTCTAACCCTAGCCCTCAACATAACCCTAACCCTAGGTCCAATCCTAACCCTAACCGCCTCTCTAACCCTAGCCCTTAACACAACCCTAACCCTAGGTCCAATCCTAACCCTAAGCGTCTCTCTAACCCTAGCCCTCAACATAACCCTAACCCTAGGTCCAATCCTAACCCTGACAGTCTCTCTAACCCTAGCCCTCAACATAACCCTAACCCTACGTCGAATCCTAACCCTAACCGTCTCTCTGACCCTAGCCCTAAACATAAGCCTAACCCTAGGTCCAATCCTAACCCTAACCGTCTCTCTGACCCTAGCCCTCAACATAAGCCTAACCCTAGGTCCAATCTTAACCCTAACGGCCGCTCTAACAGTAGCCCTCCACATAACCGTAACCCTAGGTCCAATCCTAAACCTAACCGTCTCTCTAAGCCTAGCCCTCAACATAACCCTAACCCTAGGTCCAATCCTAACCCTAACCGACTCTCTAAGCCTAGCCCTCAACCTAACCCTAACCCTGGGACCAAATCTAACCCTGACCGTATCTCTAAACCTAGCCTTCAACCTTACCCTAACCCTAGGTCCAATCCTAACCCTAACCGTCTCTCTAACCCTAGCCCTCAACATAACCCTAACCCTAGGTCCAATCCTAACCCTAACTGTCTCTAACCCTAGCCCTCAACCTAACTCTAACCTTAGGTCCAATCCTACCCCTAACCGTCTCTCAAACCCTAGCCCTCAACCTAACCCGAACCCTAGGTCCAATCCTAACACTAACCGTCTCTCTAACCCTAGCCCCCAACATAACCCTAACCCTAGGGCCAATCCTAACCCTGACCGTCTCTCTAACCCTAGCCCTCAACATAACCCTAACCCTAGTTCCAATCCTAACCCTGACAGTCTCTCTAACCCTTGCCCTCAACATAACCCTAACCCTAGGTCCAATCCTAACCTTAAACTTCTCTCTAACCCTAGCCCTCAACCTAACACTAACCCTAGGTCCAATCCTAACCTTAACCGTCTCTCTAACCCTAGGGCTCACATAACCCTAACCCTAGGTCCAATCCTAACCCTAACCGTCTCTCTAACCCTAGCCCTCAACATAACCCTAACCCTAGGTCCAATCCTAACCCTAACCGTCTCTCTAACCCTAGCCCGGAACATAACGCTAACCCTAGGTCCAATCCTAACCCTGACCTTCTTTCTAACCCTAGCCCTCAACATAACCCTAACCCTAGGCCCAATCCTAACCCTAACCGTCTCTGTAACCCTAGCCCTCAACCTAACCCTAACCCTAGGTCCAATCCTAACCCTAACCGTCTCTCTAACCCTAGACCTCAACCTAAACCTAATACGACGTCCAATCCTAACCCGAACCGTCTCTCTAACCCTAGCCCTCAACATAACCCTAACCCTAGGTCCAATCCTAACTCTAACCGTCCCTCTAACCCTAGCCCTCAACCTAACCCGAACCCTAGGTCCAATCCTAACACTAACCGTCTCTCTAAACCTAGCCCCCAACATAACCCTAACCCTAGGGCCAATCCTAACCCTGACCGTCTCTCTAACCCTAGCCCTCAACATAACCCTAACCCTAGTTCCAATCCTAACCTTAACCGTCTCTCTAACCCTAGACCTCACATAACCCTAACCCTAGGTCCAATCCTCACCCTAAGCGTCTCTCTAACCCTAGCCCTCAACATAACCCTAACCCTAGGTCCAATCCTAGCCCTGACCTTCTTTCTAACCCTAGCCCTCAACATAACCCTAACCCTAGGTCCAATCCTAACCCTAACCGTCTGTGTAACCCTAGCCCTCAACCTAACCCTAACCCTAGGTCCAATCCTAACCCTAACCGTCTCTCTAATCCTAGCCCTCAACCTAAACCTAATACGACGTCCAATCCTAACCCTAGCCGTCGCTCTAACCCTAGCCCTCAACATAACCCTAACCCTATGTCCAATCCTCATCCTAACCATCTCTCTAAACTTAGCCCTCAACCTAACCCTAACCCTAGATCCAATCCTAGAACTAACCGTCTCTCTAACCCTAGCCCTCAACATAACCCTAACCCTAGGACCAATCCTAACCCTAACCGTCTCTCTAACCCTAGGCCTCAGAAAACCCTAACCCTAGGTCCAACCCTAACCCTAACCGTCTCTCTAAACCTAGCCCTCAACCTAACCCTAACCCTATGTCCAATCCTAACCCTAACCGTCTCTCTAAGCTAGCCCTCAACCTAACCCTAACCCTAGGTACAATCCTAACCCTAACCGTCTCTCTAACCCTAGCCCTCAACCTAACCCTAACGCTAGGTCCAATCCTAACCTTAACCGTCTCTCTAAACCTAGCCCTCAACCTAAACCTAATACGACGACCAATCCTAACCCTGACCGTCTCTCTAGCCCTAGCCCTCAACATAACACTAACCCTAGGTCCAATCCTAACCCTGACCTTCTCTCTAACCCTAGCCCTCAACATAACCCTAACCCTAGGTCCAATCCTAACCCGAACCGTCTCTCTAACCCTAGCCCTCAACATAACCCTAACCCTAGGTCCAATCCTAACCCTGACAGTCTCTCTAACCCTAGCCCTCAACATAACCCTAACCCTACGTCGAATCCTAACCCTAACCGTCTCTCTGACCCTAGCCCTAAACATAAGCCTAACCCTAGGTCCAATCCTAACCCTAACCGTCTCTCTGACCCGAGCCCTCAACATAATCTAACCCTAGGTCCAATCTTAACCCTAACGGCCGCTCTAACAGTAGCCCTCCACATAACCGTAACCCTAGGTCCAATCCTAACCCTAACCGTCTCTCTAAGCCTAGCCCTTAACATAACCCTAACCCTAGGTCCAATCCTAAACCTAACCGACTCTCTAAGCCTAGCCCTCAACCTAACCCTAACCCTGGGACCAAATCTAACCCTGACCGTATCTCTAAACCTAGCCTTCAACCTTACCCTAACCGAAGGTCCAATCCTAACCCTAACCGTCTCTCTAACCCTAGCCCTCAACATAACCCTAACCCTAGGTCCAATCCTAACCCTAACTGTCTCTCTAACCCTAGCCCTCAACCTAACTCTAACCTTAGGTCCAATCCTACCCCTAACCGTCTCTCAAACCCTAGCCCTCAACCTAACCCGAACCCTAGGTCCAATCCTAACACTAACCGTCTCTCTAACCCTAGCCCCCAACATAACCCTAACCCTAGGGCCAATCCTAACCCTGACCGTCTCTCTAACCCTAGCCCTCAACATAACCCTAACCCTAGTTCCAATCTAACCCTGACAGTCTCTCTAACCCTTGCCCTCAACATAACCCTAACCCTAGGTCCAATCCTAACCTTAAACTTCTCTCTAACCCTAGCCCTCAACCTAACACTAACCCTAGGTCCAATCCTAACCTTAACCGTCTCTCTAACCCTAGGGCTCACATAACCCTAACCCTAGGTCCAATCCTAACCCTAACCGTCTCTCTAACCCTAGTCCTCAACATAACCCTATCCCTAGGTCCAATCCTGACCCTAACCGTCTCTCTAACCCTAGCCCTCAACATAACCATAACCCTAGGTCCAATCCTAACCCTAACCGTCTCTCTAACCCTAGCCTGCAACATAACCCTAACCCTAGGTCCAATCCTCACCCTAAGCGTCTCTCTAACCCTAGCCCTCAACATAACCCTAACCCTAGGTCCAATCCTAACCCTAACCGTCTCTCTAACCCTAGCCCGGAACATAACGCTAACCCTAGGTCCAATCCTAACCCTGACCTTCTTTCTAACCCTAGCCCTCAACATAACCCTAACCCTAGGTCCAAACCTAACCCTAACCGTCTCTGTAACCCTAGCCCTCAACCTAACCCTAACCCTAGGTCCAATCCTAACCCTAACCGTCTCTCTAACCCTAGACCTCAACCTAAACCTAATACGACGTCCAATCCTAACCCTAGCCGTCGCTCTAACCCTAGCCCTCAACATAACCCTAACCCTATGTCCAATCCTCATCCTAACCGTCTCTCTAAACTTAGCCCTCAACCTAACCCTAACCCTAGATCCAATCCTAGCACTAACCGTCTCTCTAACCCTAGCCCTCAACATAACCCTAACCCTAGGACCAATCCTAACCCTAACCGTCTCTCTAACCCTAGGCCTCAGAAAACCCTAACCCTAGGTCCAACCCTAACCCTAACCGTCTCTCTAAACCTAGCCCTCAACCTAACCCTAACCCTATGTCCAATCCTAACCCTAACCGTCTCTCTAAGCTAGCCCTCAACCTAACCCTAACCCTAGGTACAATCCTAACCCTAACCGTCTCTCTAACCCTAGCCCTCAACCTAACCTTAACGCTAGGTCCAATCCTAACCTTAACCGTCTCTCTAAACCTAGCCCTCAACCTAAACCTAATACGACGTCCAATCCTAACCCTGACCGTCTCTCTAGCCCTAGCCCTCAACATAACACTAACCCTAGGTCCAATCCTAACCCTGACCTTCTCTCTAACTCTAGCCCTCAACATAACCCTAACCCTAGGTCCAATCCTAACCCGAACCGTCTCTCTAACCCTAGCCCTCAACATAACCCTAACCCTAGGTCCAATCCTAACCCTAACCGTCCCTCTAACCCTAGCCCTCAACCTAACCCGAACCCTAGGTCCAATCCTAACACTAACCGTCTCTCTAACCCTAGCCCCCAACATAACCCTAACCCTAGGGCCAATCCTAACCCTGACCGTCTCTCTAACCCTAGCCCTCAACATAACCCTAACCCTAGTTCCAATCCTAACCTTAACCGTCTCTCTAACCCTAGCCCTCACATAACTCTAACCCTAGGTCCAATCCTAACCCTAACCGTCTCTCTAACCCTAGTCCTCAACATAACCCTATCCCTAGGTCCAATCCTGACCCTAACCGTCTCTCTAACCCTAGCCCTCAACATAACCATAACCCTAGGTCCAATCCTAACCCTAACTGTCTCTCTAACCCTAGCCCTCAACATAACCCTAACCCTAGTTCCAATCCTAACCCTAACCGTCTCTCTAACCCTAGCCTTCAACATACCCCTAACCCTAGGTCCAATCCTCACCCTAAGCGTCTCTCTAACCCTAGCCCTCAACATAACCCTAACCCTAGGTCCAATCCTAACCCTAACCGTCTCTCTAAACCTAGGCCTCAACATAACCCTAACCCTAGGTCCAATCCTAACGCTGACAGTCTCTCTAACCCTAGCCCTCAACATAACCCTAACCCTAGGTCCAATCCTAACCCTAACCGCCTCTCTAACCCTAGCCCTTAACATAACCCTAACCCTAGGTCCAATCCTAAACCTAAGCGACTCTCTAACCCTAGCCCTCAACATAACCCTAACCCTAGGTCCAATCCTAACCCTGACAGTCTCTCTAAACCTAGCCCTCAACATAACCCTAACCCTAGGTCCAATCCTAACCCTGACTGTCTCTCTAACCCTAGCCCTCAACATAACCTTAACTCTAGGTCCAATCCTAACCCTGACCGTCTCTCTAACCCTAGCCCTCAACATAACCCTAACCCTACGTCGAATCCTAACCCTAACCGTCTCTCTGACCCTAGCCCTAAACATAAGCCTTACCCTAGGTCCAATCCTAACCCTGACCGTGTCTCTAACCCTAGCCCTCAACATAACCCCAACCTTAGCTCCAATCCGAACCCTCAACATAACCCTAACCCTAAGTCCAATCCTCACCCTAACCGTCTCTCTAACCCTAGCCCTCAACCTAACCCTAACCCTAGTTCCAATCCTAACCCTAACAGTCTCTCTAACCCTTGCCCTCAACATAACCCTAACCCTAGGTCCAATCCTAACCCTAAACGTCTCTCTAAACCTAGCCCTCAACATAACCCTAATCCTATGTCCAATACTAACCCTAACCGTCTCTCTAACCCTAACCCTCAACATAACCCTAACCCTAGGTCCAATCCTAACCCTAACCGTCTCTCTAAACCTAGCCCTCAAAATAACCCTAACCCTAGGTCCAATCCTAGCCATAACCATCTCTCTAACCGTAGCCCTCAACATAACCTAAACCCTTGGTCCAAACCTAACCCTAAAAGTCCCTCTAACCCGAGCCCTCAACATAACCCTAACCCTAGGTCCAAAGCTAACCCTAACCGTCTCTCTCAGCCTAGCCCTCAACCTAACCCTAACCCTAGGTCCAATCCTAACCCTAACTGTCTGTCTAACCCTAGCCCTCAACCTAACCCTAACCCTAGGTCCAATCCTAACCCTAACCGTCTCTCTAACTCAGCCCTCAACCTAACCCTAACCCTAGGTCCAATCCTAACCCTAACCGTCTCTCTAACCCTAGCCCTCAACCTAACCCTAACCCTAGGTCCAAACCTAACCCTAACGCTCTCTCTAACCCTAGCCCTCAACCTAACCCCAACCCTAGGTCCAATCCTAACCCTAACCGTCTCTCTAACCCTAGCCCTCAACATAACCCTAACCCTAGGTCCGATCCTAACCCTGACCGTCTCTCTAACCCTAGCCCTCAACATAACCCTAACCCTAGGTCCTATCCTAACCCTAACCCTCTCTCTAACCCTAGCCCTCAACATAACCCTAACCCTAGGTCCAATCCTAACCCTAACCGTCTCTCTATCCCTAGCCCTCAACATAACCCTAACCCTAGGTCCAATCCTAACCCTAATCCTCTCATTAACCCTAGCCCTCAACATAACACTAACCCTAGGTCGAATTCTAACCCTAACGGTCTCTCTAACCCTAGCCCTCTACATACCCCAAACCCTAGGTCCAATCCAAACCCTAACCGTCTCTCTAACACTAGCCCTCAACATAACCCTAACCCTAGGTCCAATCGTAACCCTAACCCTCTCTCTAACCCTAGCCCTCAACATAACCCTAACCCTAGTTCCAATCCTAACCCTAACCGTCCCTCTAACCCTACCTCTCAACATAACCCTAACCCTAGGTCCAATCCTAACCCTAACCGTCTCTCTAAGCTTAGCCCTCAACATAACCCTAACCCTAGGTCCAATCCTAACCCTAACCGTCTCTCTCAGTAGCCCTCAACCTAACCCTAACCCTAGGTCCAATCCTAACCCAAACCGTCTCTCTAACCTTAGCCCTCAACAAACCCTAACCCTAGGTCCAATGCTCACCCTAACCGTCTCTCTAACCCTAGCCCTCAACCTAACCCTAACCCTATGTCCAATCCTAACCCTAACTGTCTCTCTAAACGTAGCCCTCAACCTAACCCCAACCCTAGGTCCAATTCTAACCCTAACCGTCTCTCTAACCCTAGCCCTCAACACAACCCTAACCCTAGGTCCAATCCTAACCCTAACTGTCTCTCTAACCCTAACCCTCAACATAACCCTAACCTTAGGTCGAATCCTAACCCTGACCGTCTCTCTAACCCTAGCCCTCAACCTAATCCTAACCCAAGGTCCAATCCTAACCCTAACCGTCTCTCTAAACCTAGTCCTCAACCTAACCCTAACCCTGGGACCAAATCTAACCCTGACCGTATCTCTAACCCTTGCCCTCAACATAACCCTAACCCTAGGTCCAATCCTAACCTTAAACTTCTCTCTAACCCTAGCCCTCAACCTAACACTAACCCTAGGTCCAATCCTAACCTTAACCGTCTCTCTAACCCTAGGGCTCACATAACCCTAACCCTAGGTCCAATCCTAACCCTCACCGTCTCTCTAACCCTAGTCCTCAACATAACCCTATCCCTAGGTCCAATCCTGACCCTAACCGTCTCTCTTACCCTAGCCCTCAACATAACCATAACCCTAGGTCCAATCCTAACCCTAACTGTCTCTCTAACCCTAGCCCTCAACATAACCCTAACCCTAGGTCCAATCCTAACCCTAACCGTCTCTCTAACCCTAGCCTTCAACATAACCCTAACCCTAGGTCCAATCCTCACCCTAAGCGTCTCTCTAACCCTAGCCCTCAACATAACCCTAACCCTAGGTCCAATCCTAACCCTAACCGTCTCTCTAACCCTAGCCCGGAACATAACGCTAACCCTAGGTCCAATCCTAACAATGACCTTCTTTCTAACCCTAGCCCTCAACATAACCCTAACCCTAGGTCCAATCCTAACCCTAACCGTCTCTGTAACCCTAGCCCTCAACGTAACCCTAAACCTAGGTCCAATCCTAACCCTAACCGTCTCTCTAACCCTAGACCTCAACCTAAACCTAATACGACGTCCAATCCTAACCCTAGCCGTCGCTCTAACCCTAGCCATCAACATAACCCTAACCCTATGTCCAATCCTCATCCTAACCGTCTCTCTAAACTTAGCCCTCAACCTAACCCTAACCCTAGATCCTATCCTAGCACTAACCGTCTCTCTAACCCTAGCCCTCAACATAACCCTAACCCTAGGACCAATCCTAACCCTAACCGTCTCTCTAACCCTAGGCCTCAGAAAACCCTAATCCTAGGTCCAACCCTAACCCTAACCGTCTCTCTAAACCTAGCCCTCAACCTAACCCTAACCCTATGTCCAATCCTAACCCTAACCGTCTCTCTAAGCTAGCTCTCAACCTAACCCTAACCCTAGGTAGAATCCTAACCCTAACCGTCTCTCTAACCCTAGCCCTCAACCTAACCTTAACCCTAGGTCCAATCCTAACCTTAACCGTCTCTCTAAACCTAGCCCTCAACCTAAACCTAATACGACGTCCAATCCTAACCCTGACCGTCTCTCTAGCCCTAGCCCTCAACATAACACTAACCCTAGGTCCAATCCTAACCCTGACCTTCTCTCTAACCCTAGCCCTCAACATAACCCTAACTCTAGGTCCAATCCTAACCCGAACCGTCTCTCTAACCCTAGCCCTCAACATAACCCTAACCCTAGGTCCAATCCTAACCCTAACCGTCCCTCTAACCCTAGCCCTCAACCTAACCCGAACCCTAGGTCCAATCCTAACACTAACCGTCTCTCTAACCCTAGCCCCCAACATAACCCTAACCCTAGGGCCAATCCTAACCCTGACCGTCTCTCTAACCCTAGCCCTCAACATAACCCTAACCCTAGTTCCAATCCTAACCTTAACCGTCTCTCTAACCCTAAACCTCACATAACCCTAACCCTAGGTCCAATCCTAACCCTAACCGTCTCTATAACCCTAGTCCTCAACATAACCCTATCCCTAGGTCCAATCCTGACCCTAACCGTCTCTCTAACCCTAGCCCTCAACATAACCCTAACCCTAGATCCAATCCTAACCCTAACTGTCTCTCTAACCCTAGCCCTCAACATAACCCTAACCCTAGTTCCAATCCTAACCTTAACCGTCTCTCTAACCCTAAACCTCACATAACCCTAACCCTAGGTCCAATCCTAACCCTAACCGTCTCTATAACCCTAGTCCTCAACATAACCCTATCCCTAGGTCCAATCCTGACCCTAACCGTTTCTCCAACCCTAGCCCTCAACATAACCCTAACCCTAGATCCAATCCTAACCCTAACTGTCTCTCTAACCCTAGCGCTCAACATAACCCTAACCCTAGTTCCAATCCTAACCCTAACCGTCTCTCTAACCCTAGCCTTCAACATATCCCTAACCCTAGGTCCAATCCTCACCCTAAGCGTCTCTCTAACCCTAGCCCTCAACATAACCCTAACCCTAGGTCCAATCCTAACCCTAACCGTCTCTCTAACCATAGCCCGGAACATAACGCTAACCCTAGGTCCAATCCTAACCCTGACCTTCTTTCTAACCCTAATCCCTCAACATAACCCTAACCCTAGGTCCAATCCTAACCCTAATCGTCTCTGTAACCCTAGCCCTCAACCTAACCCTAACCCTAGGTCCAATCCTAACCCTAACCGTCTCTCTAACCCTAGCCCTCAACCTAAACCTAATACGACGTCCAATCCTAACCCTAGCCGTCGCTCTAACCCTAGCCCTCAACATAACCCTAACCCTATGTCCAATCCTCATCCTAACCGTCTCTCTAAACTTAGCCCTCAACCTAACCCTGACCCTAGATCCAATCCTAGCCCTAACCGTCTCTCTAACCCTAGCCCTCAACATAACCCTAACCCTAGGACCAATCCTAACCCTAACCGTCTCTCTAACCCTAGGCCTCAGAAAACCCTAACCCTAGGTCCAACCCTAACCCTAACCGTCTCTCTAAACCTAGGCCTCAACCTAACCCTAACCCTATGTCCAATCCTAACCCTAACCGTCTCTCTAAGCTAGCCCTCAACCTAACCCTAACCCTAGGTACAATCCTAACCCTAACCGTCTCTCTAAACCTAGCCCTCAACCTAACCCTAACGCTAGGTCCAATCCTAACCTTAACCGTCTCTCTAAACCTAGCCCTCAACCTAAACCTAATACGACGTCCAATCCTAACCCTGACCGTCTCTCTAGCCCTAGCCCTCAACATAACACTAACCCTAGGTCCAATCCTAACCCTGACCTTCTCTCTAACCCTAGCCCTCAACATAACCCTAACCCTAGGTCCAATCCTAACCCGAACCGTCTCTCTAACCCTAGCCCTCAACATAACCCTAACCCTAGGTCCAATCCTAACCCTAACCGCCTCTCTAACCCTAGCCCTTAACACAACCCTAACCCTAGGTCCAATCCTAACCCTAAGCGTCTCTCTAACCCTAGCCCTCAACATAACCCTAACCCTAGGTCCAATCCTAACCCTGACAGTCTCTCTAACCCTAGCCCTCAACATAACCCTAACCCTACGTCGAATCCTAACCCTAACCGTCTCTCTGACCCTAGCCCTAAACATAAGCCTAACCCTAGGTCCAATCCTAACCCTAACCGTCTCTCTGACCCTAGCCCTCAACATAAGCCTAACCCTAGGTCCAATCTTAACCCTAACGGCCGCTCTAACAGTAGCCCTCCACATAACCGTAACCCTAGGTCCAATCCTAACCCTAACCGTCTCTCTAAGCCTAGCCCTCAACATAACCCTAACCCTAGGTCCAATCCTCACCCTAAGCGTCTCTCTAACCCTAGCCCTCAACATAACCCTAACCCTAGGTCCAATCCTAACCCTAACCGTCTCTCTAAACCTAGGCCTCAACATAACCCTAACCCTAGGTCCAATCCTAACGCTGACAGTCTCTCTAACCCTAGCCCTCAACATAACCCTAACCCTAGGTCCAATCCTAACCCTAACCGCCTCTCTAACCCTAGCCCTTAACATAACCCTAACCCTAGGTCCAATCCTAACCCTGACAGTCTCTCTAAACCTAGCCCTCAACATAACCCTAACCCTAGGTCCAATCCTAACCCTGACTGTCTCTCTAACCCTAGCCCTCAACATAACCTTAACTCTAGGTCCAATCCTAACCCTGACCGTCTCTCTAACCCTAGCCCTCAACATAACCCTAACCCTACGTCGAATCCTAACCCTAACCGTCTCTCTGACCCTAGCCCTAAACATAAGCCTTACCCTAGGTCCAATCCTAACCCTGACCGTGTCTCTAACCCTAGCCCTCAACATAACCCCAACCTTAGCTCCAATCCGAACCCTCAACATAACCCTAACCCTAAGTACAATCCTCACCCTAACCGTCTCTCTAACCCTAGCCCTCAACCTAACCCTAACCCTAGTTCCAATCCTAACCCTAACAGTCTCTCTAACCCTTGCCCTCAACATAACCCTAACCCTAGGTCCAATCCTAACCCTAAACGTCTCTCTAAACCTAGCCCTCAACATAACCCTAATCCTATGTCCAATACTAACCCTAACCGTCTCTCTAACCCTAACCCTCAACATAACCCTAACCCTAGGTCCAATCCTAACCCTAACCGTCTCTCTAAACCTAGCCCTCAAAATAACCCTAACCCTAGGTCCAATCCTAGCCATAACCATCTCTCTAACCGTAGCCCTCAACATAACCTAAACCCTTGGTCCAAACCTAACCCTAAAAGTCTCTCTAACCCGAGCCCTCAACATAACCCTAACCCTAGGTCCAAAGCTAACCCTAACCGTCTCTCTCAGCCTAGCCCTCAACCTAACCCTAACCCTAGGTCCAATCCTAACCCTAACTGTCTGTCTAACCCTAGCCCTCAACCTAACCCTAACCCTAGGTCCAATCCTAACCCTAACCGTCTCTCTAACTCAGCCCTCAACCTAACCCTAACCCTAGGTCCAATCCTAACCCTAACCGTCTCTCTAACCCTAGCCCTCAACCTAACCCTAACCCTAGGTCCAAACCTAACCCTAACGCTCTCTCTAACCCTAGCCCTCAACCTAACCCCAACCCTAGGTCCAATCCTAACCCTAACCGTCTCTCTAACCCTAGCCCTCAACATAACCCTAACCCTAGGTCCGATCCTAACCCTGACCGTCTCTCTAACCCTAGCCCTCAACATAACCCTAACCCTAGGTCCTATCCTAACCCTAACCCTCTCTCTAACCCTAGCCCTCAACATAACCCTAACCCTAGGTCCAATCCTAACCCTAACCGTCTCTCTATCCCTAGCCCTCAACATAACCCTAACCCTAGGTCCAATCCTAACCCTAATCCTCTCATTAACCCTAGCCCTCAACATAACACTAACCCTAGGTCGAATTCTAACCCTAACGGTCTCTCTAACCCTAGCCCTCTACATACCCCAAACCCTAGGTCCAATCCAAACCCTAACCGTCTCTCTAACACTAGCCCTCAACATAACCCTAACCCTAGGTCCAATCGTAACCCTAACCCTCTCTCTAACCCTAGCCCTCAACATAACCCTAACCCTAGTTCCAATCCTAACCCTAACCGTCTCTCTAACCCTACCTCTCAACATAACCCTAACCCTAGGTCCAATCCTAACCCTAACCGTCTCTCTAAGCTTAGCCCTCAACATAACCCTAACCCTAGGGCCAATCCTAACCCTGACCGTCTCTCTAACCCTAGCCCTCAACATAACCCTAACCCTAGTTCCAATCCTAACCTTAACCGTCTCTCTAACCCTAAACCTCACATAACCCTAACCCTAGGTCCAATCCTAACCCTAACCGTCTCTCTAACCCTAGTCCTCAACATAACCCTATCCCTAGGTCCAATCCTGACCCTAACCGTCTCTCTAACCCTAGCCCTCAACATAACCATAACCCTAGATCCAATCCTAACCCTAACTGTCTCTCTAACCCTAGCGCTCAACATAACCCTAACCCTAGTTCCAATCCTAACCCTAACCGTCTCTCTAACCCTAGCCTTCAACATAACCCTAACCCTAGGTCCAATCCTCACCCTAAGCGTCTCTCTAACCCTAGCCCTCAACATAACCCTAACCCTAGGTCCAATCCTAACCCTAACCGTCTCTCTAACCCTAGCCCGGAACATAACGCTAACCCTAGGTCCAATCCTAACCCTGACCTTCTTTCTAACCCTAATCCCTCAACATAACCCTAACCCTAGGTCCAATCCTAACCCTAATCGTCTCTGTAACCCTAGCCCTCAACCTAACCCTAACCCTAGGTCCAATCCTAACCCTAACCGTCTCTCTAACCCTAGCCCTCAACCTAAACCTAATACGACGTCCAATCCTAACCCTAGCCGTCGCTCTAACCCTAGCCCTCAACATAACCCTAACCCTATGTCCAATCCTCATCCTAACCGTCTCTCTAAACTTAGCCCTCAACCTAACCCTAACCCTAGATCCAATCCTAGCACTAACCGTCTCTCTAACCCTAGCCCTCAACATAACCCTAACCCTAGGACCAATCCTAACCCTAACCGTCTCTCTAACCCTAGGCCTCAGAAAACCCTAACCCTAGGTCCAACCCTAACCCTAACCGTCTCTCTAAACCTAGGCCTCAACCTAACCCTAACCCTATGTCCAATCCTAACCCTAACCGTCTCTCTAAGCTAGCCCTCAACCTAACCCTAACCCTAGGTACAATCCTAACCCTAACCGTCTCTCTAACCCTAGCCCTCAACCTAACCCTAACGCTAGGTCCAATCCTAACCTTAACCGTCTCTCTAAACCTAGCCCTCAACCTAAACCTAATACGACGTCCAATCCTAACCCTGACCGTCTCTCTAGCCCTAGCCCTCAACATAACACTAACCCTAGGTCCAATCCTAACCCTGACCTTCTCTCTAACCCTAGCCCTCAACATAACCCTAACCCTAGGTCCAATCCTAACCCGAACCGTCTCTCTAACCCTAGCCCTCAACATAACCCTAACCCTAGGTCCAATCCTAACCCTAACCGCCTCTCTAACCCTAGCCCTTAACACAACCCTAACCCTAGGTCCAATCCTAACCCTAAGCGTCTCTCTAACCCTAGCCCTCAACATAACCCTAACCCTAGGTCCAATCCTAACCCTGACAGTCTCTCTAACCCTAGCCCTCAACATAACCCTAACCCTACGTCGAATCCTAACCCTAACCGTCTCTCTGACCCTAGCCCTAAACATAAGCCTAACCCTAGGTCCAATCCTAACCCTAACCGTCTCTCTGACCCTAGCCCTCAACATAAGCCTAACCCTAGGTCCAATCTTAACCCTAACGGCCGCTCTAACAGTAGCCCTCCACATAACCGTAACCCTAGGTCCAATCCTAACCCTAACCGTCTCTCTAAGCCTAGCCCTCAACATAACCCTAACCCTAGGTCCAATCCTAACCCTAACCGACTCTCTAAGCCTAGCCCTCAACCTAACCCTAACCCTGGGACCAAATCTAACCCTGACCGTATCTCTAAACCTAGCCTTCAACCTTACCCTAACCCTAGGTCCAATCCTAACCCTAACCGTCTCTCTAAGCCTAGCCCTCAACATAACCCTAACCCTAGGTCCAATCCTAACCCTAACCGACTCTCTAAGCCTAGCCCTCAACCTAACCCTAACCCTGGGACCAAATCTAACCCTGACCGTATCTCTAAACCTAGCCTTCAACCTTACCCTAACCCTAGGTCCAATCCTAACCCTAACCGACTCTCTAACCCTAGCCCTCAACCTAACTCTAACCTTAGGTCCAATCCTACCCCTAACCGTCTCTCAAACCCTAGCCCTCAACCTAACCCGAACCCTAGGTCCAATCCTAACACTAACCGTCTCTCTAACCCTAGCCCCCAACATAACCCTAACCCTAGGGCCAATCCTAACCCTGACCGTCTCTCTAACCCTAGCCCTCAACATAACCCTAACCCTAGTTCCAATCCTAACCCTGACAGTCTCTCTAACCCTTGCCCTCAACATAACCCTAACCCTAGGTCCAATCCTAACCTTAAACTTCTCTCTAACCCTAGCCCTCAACCTAACACTAACCCTAGGTCCAATCCTAACCCTAACCGTCTCTCTAACCCTAGCCCTCAACATAACCCTAACCCTAGGTCCAATCCTAACCCTAACCGTCTCTCTAACCCTAGCCCGGAACATAACGCTAACCCTAGGTCCAATCCTAACCCTGACCTTCTTTCTAACCCTAGCCCTCAACATAACCCTAACCCTAGGCCCAATCCTAACCCTAACCGTCTCTGTAACCCTAGCCCTCAACCTAACCCGAACCCTAGGTCCAATCCTAACACTAACCGTCTCTCTAAACCTAGCCCCCAACATAACCCTAACCCTAGGGCCAATCCTAACCCTGACCGTCTCTCTAACCCTAGCCCTCAACATAACCCTAACCCTAGTTCCAATCCTAACCTTAACCGTCTCTCTAACCCTAGACCTCACATAACCCTAACCCTAGGTCCAATCCTCACCCTAAGCGTCTCTCTAACCCTAGCCCTCAACATAACCCTAACCCTAGGTAAAATCCTAGCCCTGACCTTCTTTCTAACCCTAGCCCTCAACATAACCCTAACCCTAGGTCCAATCCTAACCCTAACCGTCTGTGTAACCCTAGCCCTCAACCTAACCCTAACCCTAGGTCCAATCCTAACCCTAACCGTCTCTCTAATCCTAGCCCTCAACCTAAACCTAATACGACGTCCAATCCTAACCCTAGCCGTCGCTCTAACCCTAGCCCTCAACATAACCCTAACCCTATGTCCAATCCTCATCCTAACCATCTCTCTAAACTTAGCCCTCAACCTAACCCTAACCCTAGATCCAATCCTAGCACTAACCGTCTCTCTAACCCTAGCCCTCAACATAACCCTAACCCTAGGACCAATCCTAACCCTAACCGTCTCTCTAACCCTAGGCCTCAGAAAACCCTAACCCTAGGTCCAACCCTAACCCTAACCGTCTCTCTAAACCTAGCCCTCAACCTAACCCTAACCCTATGTCCAATCCTAACCCTAACCGTCTCTCTAAGCTAGCCCTCAACCTAACCCTAACCCTAGGTACAATCCTAACCCTAACCGTCTCTCTAACCCTAGCCCTCAACCTAACCCTAACGCTAGGTCCAATCCTAACCTTAACCGTCTCTCTAAACCTAGCCCTCAACCTAAACCTAATACGACGACCAATCCTAACCCTGACCGTCTCTCTAGCCCTAGCCCTCAACATAACACTAACCCTAGGTCCAATCCTAACCCTGACCTTCTCTCTAACCCTAGCCCTCAACATAACCCTAACCCTAGGTCCAATCCTAACCCGAACCGTCTCTCTAACCCTAGCCCTCAACATAACCCTAACCCTAGGTCCAATCCTAACCCTAACCGCCTCTCTAACCCTAGCCCTTAACACAACCCTAACCCTAGGTCCAATCCTAACCCTAAGCGTCTCTCTAACCCTAGCCCTCAACATAACCCTAACCCTAGGTCCAATCCTAACCCTGACAGTCTCTCTAACCCTAGCCCTCAACATAACCCTAACCCTACGTCGAATCCTAACCCTAACCGTCTCTCTGACCCTAGCCCTAAACATAAGCCTAACCCTAGGTCCAATCCTAACCCTAACCGTCTCTCTGACCCGAGCCCTCAACATAATCTAACCCTAGGTCCAATCTTAACCCTAACGGCCGCTCTAACAGTAGCCCTCCACATAACCGTAACCCTAGGTCCAATCCTAACCCTAACCGTCTCTCTAAGCCTAGCCCTTAACATAACCCTAACCCTAGGTCCAATCCTAAACCTAACCGACTCTCTAAGCCTAGCCCTCAACCTAACCCTAACCCTGGGACCAAATCTAACCCTGACCGTATCTCTAAACCTAGCCTTCAACCTTACCCTAACCGAAGGTCCAATCCTAACCCTAACCGTCTCTCTAACCCTAGCCCTTAACATAACCCTAACCCTAGGTCCAATCCTAACCCTAACTGTCTCTCTAACCCTAGCCCTCAACCTAACTCTAACCTTAGGTCCAATCCTACCCCTAACCGTCTCTCAAACCCTAGCCCTCAACCTAACCCGAACCCTAGGTCCAATCCTAACACTAACCGTCTCTCTAACCCTAGCCCCCAACATAACCCTAACCCTAGGGCCAATCCTAACCCTGACCGTCTCTCTAACCCTAGCCCTCAACATAACCCTAACCCTAGTTCCAATCTAACCCTGACAGTCTCTCTAACCCTTGCCCTCAACATAACCCTAACCCTAGGTCCAATCCTAACCTTAAACTTCTCTCTAACCCTAGCCCTCAACCTAACACTAACCCTAGGTCCAATCCTAACCTTAACCGTCTCTCTAACCCTAGGGCTCACATAACCCTAACCCTAGGTCCAATCCTAACCCTAACCGTCTCTCTAACCCTAGTCCTCAACATAACCCTATCCCTAGGTCCAATCCTGACCCTAACCGTCTCTCTAACCCTAGCCCTCAACATAACCATAACCCTAGGTCCAATCCTAACCCTAACCGTCTCTCTAACCCTAGCCTGCAACATAACCCTAACCCTAGGTCCAATCCTCACCCTAAGCGTCTCTCTAACCCTAGCCCTCAACATAACCCTAACCCTAGGTCCAATCCTAACCCTAACCGTCTCTCTAACCCTAGCCCGGAACATAACGCTAACCCTAGGTCCAATCCTAACCCTGACCTTCTTTCTAAACCTAGCCCTCAACATAACCCTAACCCTAGGTCCAAACCTAACCCTAACCGTCTCTGTAACCCTAGCCCTCAACCTAACCCTAACCCTAGGTCCAATCCTAACCCTAACCGTCTCTCTAACCCTAGACCTCAACCTAAACCTAATACGACGTCCAATCCTAACCCTAGCCCTTAACATAACCCTAACCCTAGGTCCAAACCAAACCGTAACCGTCTCTCTAAACCTAGCCCTCAACATAACCCTAACCCTAGGACCAATCCTAACCCTGATCGTCTCTCTAACCCTAGCCCTCAACATAACCCTAACCCTAGGGCCAATCCTAACCCTGACCGTCTCTCTAACCCTAGCCCGCAACATAACCCTAACCCTAGGTCCAATCCTAACCCTGACAGTCTCTCTAACCCTTGCCCTCAACATAACCCTAACCCTAGGTCCAATCCTAACCCTAAACTTCTCTCTAACCCTAGCCCTCAACATAACCCTACCCCTAGGTCCAATCCTCACCTTAACCGTCTCTCTAACCCTAGCCCTCACATAACCCTAACCCTAGGTCCAATCCTAACCCTAACCGTCTCTCTAACCCTAGCCCTCAACATAACCCTATCCCTAGGTCCAATCCTGACCCTAACCGTCTCTCTAACCCTAGCCCTCAACATAACTATAACCCTAGTTCCAATCCTAACCCTAACTGTCCCTCTAACCCTATCCCTCCAAATAACCCTAACCCTAGGTCCAATCCTAACCCTAACCGTCTCTCTAACCCTAGCCTTCAACATAACCCTAACCCTAGGTCCAATCCTCACCCTAACCGTCTCTCTAACACTAGCCCTCAACATAACCCTAACCCTAGGTCCAATCCTAACCCTAACAGTCTCTCTAAACCTAGACCGGAACAAAACCCTAACCCTAGGTCCAATCCTAACCCTGACCGTCTCTCTAACCCTAGTCCTCAACCTAACCCTAACCCTATGTCCAATCCTAACCCTAACCGTCTCTCTAAACCTAGCCCTCAACCTAACCCTAACCCTAGGTACCATCCTAACCCTAACCGTCTTTCTAACGCTAGCCCTCAGCCTAAACCTAACGCTAGGTCCAATCCTAACCTTAACCGTCTCTCTAACGCTAGCCCTCAACCTAAACCTAATACGACGTCCAATCCTAACCCTGACCGTCTCTCTAGCCCTAGCCCTCAACATAACCCTAACCCTAGGTCCAATCCTAACCATGACCTTCTCTCTAACCCTAGCCCTCAACATAACACTAACCCTAGGTGCAATCCTAACCCTGACCGTGTCTCTAACCCTAGCCCTCAACATAACCCTAACCTTAGCTCCAATCCGAACCCTCAACATAACCCTAACCCTAGGTCCAATCCTCACCCTAACCGTCTCTCTAACCCTAGCCCTCAACCTAACACTAACCCTAGGTCCAATCCTAACCTTAACAGTCTCTCTAACCCTTGCCCTCAACATAACCCTAACCCTAGGTCCAATCCTAACCCTAAACGTCTCTCTAAACGTAGCCCTCAACATAACCCTAATCCTATGTCCAATACTAACCCTAAAAGTCTCTCTAACCCTAACCCTCAACATAACCCTAACCCTAGGTCCAATCCTAACCCTAACCGTCTCTCTAAACCTAGCCCTCAAAATAACCCTAACCCTAGGTCCAATCCTAACCATAACCATCTCTCTAACCCTAGCCCTCATCATAACCTAAACCCTAGGTCCAATCCTAACCCTAAAAGTCTCTCTAACCCGAGCCTCAACATAACCCTAACCCTAGGTCCAAACCTAACCTTAACCGTCTCTCTAACCCTAGCCCTCAACATAACCCTAACCCTAGGTCCAATCCTAACCCTAACTGTGTCTCTGACCCTAGCCCTCAACATAACCCTAACCCTAGGTCCATACCAAACCATAACCGTCTCTCTAAACCTAGCCCTCAACATAACCCTAACCCTAGGTACAATCCTAACCCTAACCGTCTCTCTAACTCTAGCCCGGAACATAACCGTAACCCTAGGTCCAATCCTAACCCTGACCGTCTCTCTAACCCTAGCCCTCAACATAACCCTAACCCTAGGTCCAATCCTAACCCTGACCTTCTTTCTAACCCTAGCCCTCAACATAACTCTAACCCTAGGTCCAATCCTAACCCTAACCGTCTCTCTAACCCTAGCCCTCAACCTAACCCTAACCCTAGGTCCAATCCTAACCCTAACCGTCTCTCTAACCCTAGCCCTCAACCTAAACCTAATACGACGTCCAATCCTAAGCCTAACCGTCGCTCTAACCCTAGCCCTCAACATAACCCTAACCCTATGTCCAATCCTCATCCTAACCGTCTCTCTAACCTTAGCCCTCAACCTAACCCTAACCCTAGGTCCAATCCTAGGACTAAGCGTCTCTCTAACCCAAGCCCTCAACATAACCCTAACCCTAAGACCAATTGTAACCCTAACCGTCTCTCTAACCCTAGCCCTCAACAAAACCCTAACCCTAGGTCCAATCCTAACCCTAACCGTCTCTCTAAACCTACCCCTCAACCTAACCCTAACCCTAGGTCCAATCCTCACCCTAACCGTCTCTCTAAACCTAGCCCTCAACATAACCCTAACCCTAGGTCGAATTCTAACCCTAACGGTCTCTCTAACCCTAGCCCTCAACATAACCCTAACCCTAGGTCCAATCCAAACCCTAACCGTCTCTCTAACACTAGCCCTCAACATAACCCTAACCCTAGGTCCAATCGTAACCCTAACCCTCATTCTAACCCTAGCCCTCAACATAACCCTAACCCTAGTTCCAATCCGAACCCTAACCGTCTCTCTAACCCTACCTCTCAACATAACCCTAACCCTAGGTCCAATCCTAACCCTAACCGACTCTCTAACCCTAGCCCTCAACATAACCCTAACCCTAGGTCCAATTCTAACCCTAACCGTCTCTCTCAGTAGCCCTCAACCAAACCCTAACCCTAGGTCCAATCCTAACCCTAACCGTCTCTCTAACCCTAGCCCTCAACATAACCCTAACCCCAGGTCCATTCCTAACCCTAACTGTCTCTCTAACCCTAGCCCTCAATATAACCTTAACACTATGTTCAATCCTAACCCTAATCGTCTCTCTAACCCAAGCCCTCAATCTAACCCTAACCCTAGGTCCAATCCTAGCCATAACCGACTCTCTAACCCTAGCCCTCAGCATAACCCTAACCCCAGGGCCAATCCTAACCCTGACCGTCTCTCTAACCCTAGCCCTAAACCTAACCCTAACCCTAGGTCCAATCCTAACCCTAACCGTCTCTCTAACCCTAGCCCTCAACCTAACCCTAATCCTAGGTCCAATCCTAACCCTAACTGTCTCTGTAACCGTAGCCCTCAACCTAACCCCAACCCTAGGTCTAATCCTAACCCTAACCCTCTCTCTAAACCTAGCCTTCAAGATAACCCTAACCCTAGGTCCAATTCTAACCCTAACCGTCTCTCTAACCCAAGCCCTCAACATAACCCTAACCCTAAGTCCAATCCTAACCCTAACCGTCTCTCGCACACTAGCCCTCAACATAACCCTAACCCTAGGTCCAATCCTAACCCTAACAGTCTCTCTAACCCTTGCCCTCAACATAATCCTAATCCTAGGTCCAATCCTAACCCTAACCGCCTCTCTAACCCTAGCCCTCAACATAACCCTAACCCTAGGTCCAATCCTAACCCTAAGCGTCTCTCTAACCCTAGCCCTCAACATAACCCTAACCCTAGGTCCAATCCTAACCCTAACCGTCTCTCTAAACCTAGGCCTCAACATAACCCTAACCCTAGGTCCAATCCTAACGCTGACAGTCTCTCTAACCCTAGCCCTCAACATAACCCTAACCCTAGGTCCAATCCTAACCCTAACCGCCTCTCTAACCCTAGCCCTTAACATAACCCTAACCCTAGATCCAATCCTAAACCTAAGCGACTCTCTAACCCTAGCCCTCAACATAACCCTAACCCTAGGTCCAATCCTAACCCTGACAGAATCTCTAAACCTAGCCCTCAACATAACCCTAACCCTAGGTCCAATCCTAACCCTGACTGTCTCTCTAACCCTAGCCCTCAACATAACCTCAACTCTAGGTCCAATCCTAACCCTGACCGTCTCTCTAACCCTAGCCCTCAACATAACCCTAACCCTACGTCGAATCCTAACCCTAACCGTCTCTCTGACCCTAGCCCTAAACATAAGCCTAACCCTAGGTCCAATCCTAACCCTGACCGTGTCTCTAACCCTAGCCCTCAACATAACCCCAACCTTAGCTCCAATCCGAACCCTCAACATAACCCTAACCCTAAGTCCAATCCTCACCCTAACCGTCTCTCTAACCCAGCCCTCAACCTAACCCTAACCCTAGTTCCAATCCTAACCCTAACAGTCTCTCTAACCCTTGCCCTCAACATAACCCTAACCCTAGGTCCAATCCTAACCCTAAACGTCTCTCTAAACCTAGCCCTCAACATAACCCTAATCCTATGTCCAATACTAACCCTAACCGTCTCTCTAACCCTAACCCTCAACATAACCCTAACCCTAGGTCCAATCCTAACCCTAACCGTCTCTCTAAACCTAGCCCTCAAAATAACCCTAACCCTAGGTCCAATCCTAGCCATAACCATCTCTCTAACCGTAGCCCTCAACATAACCTAAACCCTTGGTCCAAACCTAACCCTAAAAGTCTCTCTAACCCGAGCCCTCAACATAACCCTAACCCTAGGTCCAAAGCTAACCCTAACCGTCTCTCTCAGCCTAGCCCTCAACCTAACCCTAACCCTAGGTCCAATCCTAACCCTAACTGTCTGTCTAACCCTAGCCCTCAACCTAACCCTAACCCTAGGTCCAATCCTAACCCTAACAGTCTCTCTAATTCAGCCCTCAACCTAACCCTAACCCTAGGTCCAATCCTAACCCTAACCGTCTCTCTAACCCTAGCCCTCAACCTAACCCTAACCCTAGGTCCAAACCTAACCCTAACGCTCTCTCTAACCCTAGCCCTCAACCTAACCCCAACCCTAGGTCCAATCCTAACCCTAACCGTCTCTCTAACCCTAGCCCTCAACATAACCCTAACCCTAGGTCCGATCCTAACCCTGACCGTCTCTCTAACCCTAGCCCTCAACATAACCCTAACCCTAGGTCCTATCCTAACCCTAACCCTCTCTCTAACCCTAGCCCTCAACATAACCCTAACCCTAGGTCCAATCCTAACCCTAACCGTCTCTCTATCCCTAGCCCTCAACATAACCCTAACCCTAGGTCCAATCCTAACCCTAACCCTCTCATTAACCCTAGCCCTCAACATAACACTAACCCTAGGTCGAATTCTAACCCTAACGGTCTCTCTAACCCTAGCCCTCTACATACCCCAAACCCTAGGTCCAATCCAAACCCTAACCGTCTCTCTAACACTAGCCCTCAACATAACCCTAACCCTAGGTCCAATCGTAACCCTAACCCTCTCTCTAACCCTAGCCCTCAACATAACCCTAACCCTAGTTCCAATCCTAACCCTAACCGTCTCTCTAACCCTACCTCTCAACATAACCCTAACCCTAGGTCCAATCCTAACCCTAACCGTCTCTCTAAGCTTAGCCCTCAACATAACCCTAACCCTAGGTCCAATCCTAACCCTAACCGTCTCTCTCAGTAGCCCTCAACCTAACCCTAACCCTAGGTCCAATCCTAACCCAAACCGTCTCTCTAACCTTAGCCCTCAACATAACCCTAACCCTAGGTCCAATGCTCACCCTAACCGTCTCTCTAACCCTAGCCCTCAACCTAACCCTAACCCTACGTCCAATCCTAACCCTAACTGTCTCTCTAACCCTAACCCTCAACACAACCCTAACCCTAGGTCCAATCCTAACCCTAACCGTCTCTCTAACCCTAGCCCTCAACATAACCCTAACCCTAGGTCCAATCCTAACCCTAACCGTCTCTCTAACCCTAGCCCTCAACATAACCCTAACCCTAGGGCCAATCCTAACCCTGACCGTCTCACTAAGCCTAGCCCTCAACATAACCCTAACCCCAGGTCCATTCCTAACCCTAACTGTCTCTCTAACCCTAGCCCTCAATATAACCCTAACACTATGTTCAATCCTAACCCTAATCGTCTCTCTAACCCTAGCCCTCAACATAACCCTAACCCTAGGTCCAATCCTCACCCTAACCGTCTCTCTAACCCAAGCCCTCAATCTAACCCTAACCCTAGGTCCAATCCTAGCCATAACCGACTCTCTAACCCTAGCCCTCAGCATAACCCTAACCCCAGGGCCAATCCTAACCCTGACCGTCTCTATAACCCTAGCCCTAAACCTAACCCTAACCCTAGGTCCAATCCTAACCCTAACCGTCTCTCTAACCCTAGCCCTCAACATAACCCCAAGCCTAGATCCAATCCTAACACTAACCGTCTCTCTAAGCCTAGCCCTCAACATAACCCTAACCCTAGGTCCAATCCTAACCCTAGCCGTCTCTCTAACCCTAGCCCTCAACCTAACCCTAACCCTAGGTCCAATCCTAACCCTAACCGTCTCTCTAACCCTAGCCCTCAACATAACCCTAACCCTAGGTCCAATCCAAACCCTAACCGTCTCTCTAACCGTAGCCCTCAACATAACCCTAACCCTAGGTCCAATCCTAACCCTAAGCATCTCTCTAACCCTAGCCCTCAACATAACCCTAACCCTCGGTCCAATCCTAACCCTAACCGTCTCTCTAAACTTAGCCCTCTACATAACCCTAACCCTACGTCCAATCCTAACCCTAACCGTCTCTCTAACCCTAGCCCTCAACATAACCCTTATCCTAGGTCCAATCCTAACCCTAACCGTCTCTCTAACCCTAGCCCTCAACCTAACCCTAACCCTAATCCAATCCTAACCCTAACCGTCTCTCTAACCCTAGCCCTCAACATAACCCTGACCCTAGGTCCAACCCAAACCCTAACCGTCTCTCTAACCCTAGCCCTCAACATAACCCTAACCCTAGGTCCAATCCTAACCCTAAGCATCTCTCTAACCCTAGCCCTCAACATAACCCTAACCCTCGGTCCAATCCTAACCCTAACCGTCTCTCTAAACATAGCCCTCTACATAACCCTAACCCTACGTAGAATCCTAACCCTAACCGTCTCTCTAACCCTAGCCCTCAACATAACCCGAACCCTAGGTCCAATCCTAACCCTAACCGTCTCTCTAACCCTACCTCTCAACATAACCCTAACCCTAGGTCCAATCCTAACCCTAACCGTCTCTCTAACCCTAGCCCTCAACATAACCCTAACCCTAGGTCCAATTCTAACCCTAACCGTCTCTCTCAGTAGCCCTCAACCAAACCCTAACCCTAGGTCCAATCCTAACCCTAACCGTCTCTCTAACCCTAGCCCTCAACATAACCCTAACCCTAGGTCCAATCCTAACCCTAACCGTCTCTCTAACCCTAGCCCTCAATATAACCCTAACACTATGTTCAATCCTAACCCTAATCGTCTCTCTAACCCTAGCCCTCAACATAACCCTAACCCTAGGTCCAATCCTAACCCTAACTGTCTCTGTAACCGTAGCCCTCAACCTAACCCCAACCCTAGGTCTACTCCTAACCCTAACCCTCTCTCTAAACCTAGCCTTCAAGATAACCCTAACCCTAGGCCCAATTCTAACCCTAACGGTCTCTCTAACCCAAGCCCTCAACATAACCCTAACCCTAAGTCCAATCCTAACCCTAACCGTCTCTCGCACACTAGCCCTCAACATAACCCTAACCCTAGCGCCAATCCTAACCCTGACCGTCTCTCTAACCCTAGCCCTCAACATAATCCTAACCCAAGGTCCAATCCTAACCCTAACCGTCTCTCTAACCCTAGCCCTCAACATAACCCTAACCCTAGGTCCAATCCTAACCCTAAGCGTCTCTCTAACCCTAGCCCTCAACATAACCCTAAACCTAGGTCCAATCCTAACCCTGACCGTGTCTCTAACCCTAGCCCTCAACATAACCCCAACCTTAGCTCCAATCCGAACCCTCAACATAACCCTAACCCTAAGTGCAATCCTCACCCTAACCGTCTCTCTAACCCTAGCCCTCAACCTAACCCTAACCCTAGTTCCAATCCTAACCCTAACAGTCTCTCTAACACTTGCCCTCAACATAACCCTAACCCTAGGTCCAATCCTAACCCTAAACGTCTCTCTAAACCTAGCCCTCAACATAACCCTAATCCTATGTCCAATACTAAACCTAACCGTCTCTCTAACCCTAACCCTCAACATAACCCTAACCCTAGGTCCAATCCTAACCCTAACCGGCTCTCTAAACCTAGCCCTCAAAATAACCCTAACCCTAGGTCCAATCCTAGCCATAACCATCTCTCTAACCGTAGCCCTCAACATAACCTAAACCCTTGGTCCAATCCTAACCCTAAAAGTCTCTCTAATCCGAGCCCTCAACATAACCCTTATCCTAGGTCCAATCCTAACCCTAACCGTCTCTCTAAACATAGCCCTCTACATAACCCTAACCCTACGTAGAATCCTAACCCTAACCGTCTCTCTAACCCTAGCCCTCAAGATAACCCGAACCCTAGGTCCAATCCTAACCCTAACCGTCTCTCTAACCCTACCTCTCAACATAACCCTAACCCTAGGTCCAATCCTAACCCTAACCGTCTCTCTAACCCTAGCCCTCAACATAACCCTAACCCTAGGTCCAATTCTAACCCTAACCGTCTCTCTCAGTAGCCCTCAACCAAACCCTAACCCTAGGTCCAATCCTAACCCTAACCGTCTCTCTAACCCTAGCCCTCAACATAACCCTAACCCTAGGTCCAATCCTAACCCTAACCGTCTCTCTAACCCTAGCCCTCAACATAACCCTAACCCTAGGGCCAATCCTAACCCTGACCGTCTCACTAAGCCTAGCCCTCAACATAACCCTAACCCCAGGTCCATTCCTAACCCTAACTTTCTCTCTAACCCTAGCCCTCAATATAACCCTAACACTATGTTCAATCCTAACCCTAATCGTCTCTCTAACCCTAGCCCTCAACATAACCCTAACCCTAGGTCCAATCCTCACCCTAACCGTCTCTCTAACCCAAGCCCTCAATCTAACCCTAACCCTAGGTCCAATCCTAGCCATAACCGACTCTCTAACCCTAGCCCTCAGCATAACCCTAACCCCAGGGCCAATCCTAATCCTGACCGTCTCTATAACCCTAGCCCTAAACCTAACCCTAACCCTAGGTCCAATCCTAACCCTAACCGTCTCTCTAACCCTAGCCCTCAACCTAACCCTAACCCTAGGTCCAATCCTAACCCTAACTGTCTCTGTAACCGTAGCCCTCAACCTAACCCCAACCCTAGGTCTAGTCCTATCCCTAACCCTCTCTCTAAACCTAGCCTTCAAGATAACCCTAAACCTAGGCCCAATTCTAACCCTAACCGTCTCTCTAACCCAAGCCCTCAACATAACCCTAACCCTAAGTCCAATCCTAACCCTAACCGTCTCTCGCACACTAGCCCTCAACATAACCCTAACCCTAGCGCCAATCCTAACCCTGACCGTCTCTCTAACCCTAGCCCTCAACATAATCCTAACCCAAGGTCCAATCCTAACCCTAACCGTCTCTCTAACCCTAGCCCTCAACATAACCATAACCCTAGGTCCAATCCTAACCCTAACCGTCTCTCTAACCCTAGCCCTCAACATAACCCTAACCCTAGGTCCAATCCTAACCCTAAGCGACTCTCTAACCCTAGCCCTCAACATAACCCTAACCCTAGGTCCAATCCTAACCCTGACAGTCTCTCTAAACCTGGCCCTCAACATAACCCTAACCCTAGGTCCAATCCTAACCCTGACTGTCTCTCTAACCCTAGCCCTCAACATAACCTTAACTCTAGGTCCAATCCTAACCCTGACCGTCTCTCTAACCCTAGACCTCAACATAAACCTAACCCTACGTCGAATCCTAACCCTAACCGTCTCTCTGACCCTAGCCCTAAACATAAGCCTAACCCTAGGTCCAATCCTAACCCTAACGGTCTGTCTAAACCTAGCCCTCAACCTAACCCTAACCCTAGGTCCAATCCTAACCCTAACCGTCTCTCTAACTCAGCCCTCAACCTAACCCTAACCCTAGCTCCAATCCTAACCCTAACCGTCTCTCTAACCCTAGCCCTCAACCTAACCCTAACCCTAGGTCCAATCCTAACCCTAACCCTCTCTCTAACCCTAGCCCTCAACCTAACCCCAACCCTAGGTCCAATCCTAACCCTAACCGTCTCTCTAAACCTAGCCCTCAACATAACCCTAACCCTAGGTCCGATCCTAACGCTGACCGTCTCTCTAACCCTAGCCCTCAACATAACCCTAACCCTAGGTCCTATCCTAACCCTAACCCTCTCTCTAACCCTAGCCCTCAACATAACCCTAACCCTAGGTCCAATCCTAACCCTAACCCTCTCATTAACCCTAGCCCTCAACATAACACTAACCCTAGGTCGAATTCTAACCCTAACGGTCTCTCTAACTCTAGCCCTCTACATAACCCAAACCCTAGGTCCAATCCAAACCCTAACCGTCTCTCTAACACTAGCCCTCAACATAACCCTAACCCTAGGTCCAATCGTAATCCTAACCCTCTCTCTAACCCTAGCCCTCAACATAACCCTAACCCTAGTTCCAATCCTAACCCTAACCGTCTCTCTAACCCTACCTCTCAACATAACCCTAACCCTAGGTCCAATCCTAACCCTAACCGTCTCTCTAACCTTAGCCCTCAACATAACCCTAACCCTAGGTCCAATCCTAACCCTAACCGTCTCTCTCAGTAGCCCTCAACCTAACCCTAACTCTAGGTCCAATCCTAACCCAAACCGTCTCTCTAACCTTAGCACTCAACATAACCCTAACCCTAGGTCCAATGCTCACCCTAACCGTCTCTCTAACCCTAGCCCTCAACCTAACCCTAACCCTACGTCCAATCCTAACCCTAACTGTCTCTCGAAACGTAGCCCTCAACCTAACCCCAACCCTAGGTCCAATTCTAACCCTAACCGTCTCTCTAACCCTATCCCTCAACACAACCCTAACCCTAGGTCCAATCCTAACCCTAACTGTCTCTCTAACCCTAGCCCTCAACATAACCCTAACCTTAGGTCGAATCCTAACCCTGACCGTCTCTCTAACCCTAGCCCTCAACCTAATCCTAACCCAAGGTCCAATCCTAACCCTAACCGTCTCTCTAAACCTAGTCCTCAACCTCACCCTAACCCTGGGACCAAATCTAACCCTGACCGTATCTCTTACCCTTGCCCTCAACCTAACCCTAACCCTAGGTCCAACCCTAACCCTAACTGTCTCTCTAACCCTAGCCCTCAACATAACCCTAACCCTAGGTCCAATCCTAACCCTAACCGTCTCTCTAACCCTAGCCCTCAACCTAAACCTAACCTTAGGTCCAATCCTAACCCTAACCGTCTCTCTAACCCTAGCCCTCAACATAACCCCAAGCCTAGATCCAATCCTAACCCTAACCGTCTCTCTAACCCTAGCCCTCAACATAACCCTAATCCTAGGTCCAATCCTAACCCTAACCGTCTCTCTAACCCTAGCCCTCAACATAACCCCAAGCCTAGATCCAATCCTAACCCTAACCGTCTCTCTAACCCTAGCCCTCAACATAACCCTTACCCTAGGTCCAATCCTAAACCTAACCGTCTCTCTAACCCTAGCCCTCAACATAACCCTTACCCTAGGTCCAATCCTAACCCTAACCGTCTCTCTAACCCTAGCCCTCAACCTAACCCTAACCCTAGTCCAATCCTAACCCTAACCGTCTCTCTAAACCTAGCCCTCAACATAACCCTGACCCTAGGTCCAACCCAAACCCTAACCGTCTCTCTAACCCTATCCCTCAACATAACCCTAACCCTAGGTCCAATCCTAACCCTAAGCATCTCTCTAACCCTAGCCCTCAACATAACCCTAACCCTCGGTCCAATCCTAACCCTAACCGTCTCTCTAAACTTAGCCCTCTACATAACCCTAACCCTACGTAGAATCCTAACCCTAACCGTCTCTCTAACCCTAGCCCTCAACATAACCCGAACCCTAGGTCCAATCCTAACCCTAACCGTCTCTCTAACCCTAGCCCTCAACATAACCCTAATCCTAGGGCCAATCCTAACCCTAACTCTCTCTCTAACCCTAGCCCTCAACATAACCCCAAGCCTAGGTCCAATCCGAACCCTAACGGTCTCTCTAACCCTAGCCCTCAACATAACCCTAACCATAGGTCCAATCCTAACCCTAACTGCCTCTGTAACGCTAGCCCTCAACATAACCCTAACCCTAGTTCCAATCCTAACCCTAACCGTCTCTCTAACCCTAGCCCTCAACCTAACCTTAACCGTAGGTCCAATCCTAAAACCTAACCGTCTCTCTAACCCTAGCCCTCAACATAACCCTAACCCTATGTCCTATCCTAACCCTAAGCATCTCTCTAACCCTAGCCCTCAACATAACCCTACCCTACGTCGAATCCCAACCCTAACCGTCTCTCTGACCCTAGCCCTAAACATAAGCCTAACCCTAGGTCCAATCCTAACCCTAACCGTCTCTCTGACCCTAGCCCTCAACATAAGCCTAACCCCAGGTCCAATCCTAACCCTAACGGCCACTCTAACCCTAGCCCTCCACATAACCAAAACCCTAGGTCCAATCCTAACCCTAACCGTCTCTCTAAGCCTAGCCCTCAACATAACCCTAAACCTAGGTCCAATCCTAACCCTAACCGACTCTCTAAGCCTAGCCCTCAACCTAACCCTAACCCTCGGTCCAATCCTAACCCTAACAGTCTTTCTAAACTTAGGCCTCTACATAAACCTAACCCTACGTAGAATTCTAACCCTAACCGTCTCTCTAACCCTAGCCCTCAACATAACCCGAACCCTAGGTCCAATCCTAACCCTAACCGTCTCTCTAACCCTAGCCCTCAACATATCCCTAATCCTAGGGCCAATCCCAACCCTAACCGTCTCTCTAACCCTAGCCCTCAACATAACCCCAAGCCTAGATCCAATCCTAACCCTAACCGTCTCTCTAAGCCTAGCCCTCAACATAACCCTAACCCTAGGTCCAATCCTAACCCTAACCGTCTCTCTAACCCTAGCCCTCAACCTAACCCTAACCCTAGGTCCAATCCTAACCCTAACCGTCTCTCTAACCCTAGCCCTCAACATAACCCTAACCCTAGGTCCAATCCAAACCCTAACCGTCTCTCTAACCAGAGCCCTCAACATAACCCTAACCCTCGGTCCAATCCTAACCCTAACCGTCTCTCTAAACTTAGCCCTCTACATAACCCTAACCCTACGTCCAATCCTAACCCTAACCGTCTCTCTAACCCTAGCCTTCAAAATAACCCTTACCCTAGGTAAAATCCTAACCCTAACCGTCTCTCTAACCCTAGTCCTCAACCTAACCCTAACCCTAGTCCAATCCTAACCCTAACCGTCTCTCTAACCCTAGCCCTCAACATAACCCTGACCCTAGGTCCAACCCAAACCCTAACCGTCTCTCTAACCCTAGCCCTCAACATAACCCTAACCCTAGGTCCAATCCTAACCCTAAGCATCTCTCTAACCCTAGCCCTCAACATAACCCTAACCCTCGGTCCAATCCTAACCCTAACCGTCTCTCTAAACTTAGCCCTCTACATAACCCTAACCCTACGTAGAATCCTAACCCTAACCGTCTCTCTAACCCTAGCCCTCTACATAACCCGAACCCTAGGTCCAATCCTAACCCTAACCGTCTCTCTAACCCTAGCCCTCAACATAACCCTAATCCTAGGGCCAATCCTAACCCTAACTCTCTCTCTAACCCTAGCCCTCAACATAACCCCAAGCCTAGGTCCAATCCAAACCCTAACGGTCTCTCTAACACTAGCCCTCAACATAACCCTAACCCTAGGTCCAATCCTAACCCTAACCGACTCTCTAAGCCTAGCCCTCAACCTACCCCTAACCCTAGGTCCAATCCTAACCCAAACCGTCTCTCTAACCTTAGCCCTCAACATAACCCTAACCGTAGGTCCAATGCTCACCCTAACCGTCTCTCTAACCCTAGCCCTCAACCTAACCCTAACCCAAGGTCCAATCCTAACCCTAACCGTCTCTCTAAACCTAGCCCTCAACCTAACCCTAACCCTAGGTCCAATCCTAACCCTAACCGTCTCTCTAACCCTAGTCCTCAACCTAACCCTAACCCTGGGACCAAATCTAACCCTGACCGTATCTCTAAGCCTTGCCCTCAACCTAACCCGAACCCTAGGTCCAATCCTAACACTAACCGTCTCTCTAACCCTAGCCCCCAACATAACCCTAACCCTAGGTCCAATCCTAATCCTAACCGTCCCCCTAACCCTAGCTTTCAACCTAACCCTAACCCTAGGTCCAATCCTAACCCTAACCTTCTCTCTAACCCTAGCCCTCAACATAACCCTAACCCTAGGTCCAATCCTAACCCTAACCGTCTCTCTAACCCTAGCCCTCAACCAAACCCTAACCCTAGGTCCAATCCTAACCATAACCGTCTCTCTAACCCTAGCCCTCAACATAACCCTAATCCTAGGTCCAATCCAAACCGTAACCGTCTCTCTAACCCTAGCCCTCAACATAAGCCTTATCCTAGGTCCAATCCTAACCCTAACCGTCTCTCTAAACTTAGCACTCTACATAACCCTAACCCTACGTAGAATCCTAACCCTAACCGTCTCTCTAACCCTAGCCCTCAACATAACCCTAATCCTAGGGCCAATCCTAACCCTAACCGTCTCTCTAGCCCTAGCCCTCAACATAACCCCAAGCCTAGGTCCAATCCTAACCCTAACCGTCTCTCTAACCCTAGCCCTTAACATAACCCTAACCTAGGTCCAATCCTAACCCTAACTGCCTCTCTAACCCTAGCCCTCAACATAACCCTAACCCTAGTTCCAATCCTAACCCTAACCGTCTTTCTAACCCTAGCCCTCAACCTAACCTTAACCGTAGGTCCAATCCTAACCCTAACCGTCACTCTAACCCTAGCCCTCAACATAACCCTAACCCTATGTCCTATCCTAACCGTAAGCATCTCTCTAAACCTAGCCCTCTACATAACCCTAAGCCTAGGTCCCAACTTAACCCTAACCGTCTCTCTAACCCTAGCCCTCAACATAACCCTAACCCTAGGTCCAATCCTAACACTAACCGTCTCTCTAACCCTAGCCCTCATCATAACCCTAACCCTAGGTCCAATCCTAACCCTAACCGTCTCTCTAACCCTAGCCCTCAACATACCCCTAACCGTACGTCTAATCCTAACCCTAACCGTCTCTCTGACCCTAGCCCTCAACATAACCCTAACCCTAGGTCCAATCCAAACCCTAACCGTCTCTCTGACCCTAGCCCTCAACATAACCCTAACCCTAGGTCCAATCCTAACCCTAACCGTCTCTCTAACAGTAGCCCTCAACATAACCCTAACCCTAGGTCCAATCCTAACCCTAACTGTCTTTCTAACCCTAGCCCTCAACATAACCCTAACCCTAGGTCCAATCCTAACACTAACCGTCTCTCTAACCCTAGCCCTCACCATAACCCAAACCCTAGGTCCAATCCTAACCCTAACCGTCTCTCTAACCCTAGCCCTCAACATACCCCTAACCGTAGGTCTAATCCTAACCCTAACCGTCTCTCTGACCCTAGCCCTCAACATAACCCGAACCCTAGGTCCAATCCTAACCCTAACCATCTCTCTAACCCTAGCCCTCAACATAACCCTAATCGTAGGGCCAATCGTAACCCTAACCGTCTCTCTAACCCTAGCCCTCAACATAACCCCAAGCCTAGGTCCAATCCTAACCCTAACCGTCTCTCTAACCCTAGCCCTCAACATAACCCTAACCCTAGGTCTAATCCTAACCGTAACTGCCTCTCGAACCCTAGCCCTCAACATAACCCTAACCCTAGTTCCAATCCTAACCCTAACCGTCTTTCTAACCCTAGCCCTCAGCCTAACCTTAACCGTAGGTCCAATCCTAACCCTAACCGTCTCTCTAACCCTAGCCCTCAACATAACCCTAACCCTATGTCCTATCCTAACCCTAAGCATCTCTCTAACCCTAGCCCTCAACATAACCCTAACCCTCGGTCCAATCCTAGCCCTAACCGTCTCTCTAAACTTAGCACTCTACATAACCCTAACCCTACGTAGAATCCTAACCCTAACCGTCTCTCTAACCCTAGCCCTCAACATAACCCTAATCCTAGGGCCAATCCTAACCCTAACCGTCTCTCTAACCCTAGCCCTCAACATAACCCCAAGCCTAGGTCCAATCCTAACCCTAACCGTCTCTCTAACCCTAGCCCTTAACATAACCCTAACCCTAGGTCCAATCCTAACCCTAACCGTCTCTCTAACAGTAGCCCTCAACATAACCCTAACCCTAGGTCCAATCCTAACCCTAACTGTCTTTCTAACCCTAGCCCTCAACATAACCCTAACCCTAGGTCCAATCCTCCCCCTTACCGACTCTCTAAACCTAGCCCTCAACATAACCCTAACCCTAGGTCCAATCCTAACGCTAACCGTCTCTCTAACCCTAGCCCTCAACATAACCCTAATCCTAGGGCCAATCCTAACCCTAACCGTCTCTCTAACCCTAGCCCTCAACATAACCCCAAGCCTAGGTCCAATCCTAACCCTAACTGCCTCTCTAACCCTAGCCCTCAACATAACCCTAACCCTAGTTCCAATCCTAACCCTAACCGTCTTTCTAACCCTAGCCCTCAACCTAACCTTAACCGTAGGTCCAATCCTAACCCTAACCGTCTCTCTAACCCTACCCCTCAACATAACCCTAACCCTATGTCCTATCCTAACCCTAAGCATCTCTCTAACCCTAGCCCTCAACATAACCCTAAGCCTCGGTCCCAACCTAACCCTAACCGTCTCTCTAACCCTAGCCCTCAACATAACCCTAACCCTAGGTCCAATCCTAACACTAACCGTCTCTCTAACCCTGGCCGTCATCATAACCCTAACCCTAGGTCCAATCCTAACCCTAACCGTCTCTCTAACCCTAGCCCTCAACATACCCCTAACCGTAGGTCTAATCCTAACCCTAACAGTCTCTCTGACCCTAGCCCTCAACATAACCCTAACCCTAGGTCCAATCCAAACCCTAACCGTCTCTCTGACCCTAGCCCTCAACATAACCCTAACCCTAGGTCCAATCCTAACCCTAACCGTCTCTCTAACAGTAGCCCTCAACATAACCCTAACCCTAGGTCCAATCCTAACCCTAACTGTCTTTCTAACCCTAGCCCTCAACATAACCCTAACCCTAGGTCCAATCCTAACACTAACCGTCTCTCTAACCCTAGCCCTCATCATAACCCTAACCCTAGGTCCAATCCAACCCTAACCGTCTCTCTAACCCTAGCCCTCAACATACCCCTAACCGTAGGTCTAATCCTAACCCTAACCGTCTCTCTGACCCTAGCCCTCAACATAACCCTAACCCTAGGTCCAATCCAAACCCTAACCGTCTCTCTGACCCTAGCCCTCAACATAACCCTAACCCTAGGTCCAATCCTAACCCTAACCGTCTCTCTAACTGTAGCCCTCAACATAACACTAACCCTAGGTCCAATCCTAACCCTAACGGTCTTTCTAACCCTAGCCCTCAACATAACCCTAACCCTAGGTCCAATCCTCCCCCTTACCGACTCTCTAAACCTAGCCCTCAACATAACCCTAACCCTAGGACCAATCCTAACCCTAACCGTCACTCTAACCCTAGTCCTCAACATAACCCTAACCCTAGGTCCAATCCTAACCCTAACCGTCTCTCTAACCCTAGCCCTCAACATAACCCTAAACCTGGGTCCAATCCTAACCATAACCGTCCCTCTAACCCTAGCCCTCAACATAACCCTAACCCTAGGTCCAATCCTAACCCTAACCGTCTCTCTAACCCTAGCCCTCAACATAACCGTAACCCTAGGTCCAATCCTAACCCTAACCGTCTCTCTATCCCTAGCCCTCAACATAACCCTAACCCTAGGTCCAGTCCTAACCCTAACTGTCTCTCTAAACCTAGCCCTCAACATAAACCTAACCCTAGGTCCAATCCTAACCCTAACCGTCTCTCTAACCCTAGCCCTTAACATAACCCTAACCCTAGGTCCAATCTAACACTAACCATCTCTCTAACCCTAGCCCTCATCATAACCCTAACCCTAGGTCCAATACTAACCCTAACCGTCTCTCTAACCCTTGCCCTCAACATACCCCTAACCGTAGGTCTAATCCTAACCCTAACCGTCTCTCTGACCCTAGCCCTCAACATAACCCTAACCCTAGGTCCAATCGTAACCCTAACCGTCTCTCTGACCCTAGCTCTCAACATAACCCTAACCCTAGGTCCAATCCTAACCCTAACCGTCTCTCTAACGCTAACCCTCAACATAACCCTAACCCTAGGTCCAATCCTAACCCTAACCGTCCCTCTAACGCCATCCCTCAACATAAGCCTAACCCTAGGTCCAATCCTAACCCTAACCGTCACTCTAAGCCTAGCCCTCAACCTAACCCTAACCCTAGGTCCAATCCTAACCCTAACCGTCTGTCTAACCCTAGCCCTCAACCTAACCCTAACCCTAGGTCCAATCCTAACCCTAACCCTCTCTCTAACCCTAGCCCTCAACCTCACCCCAACCCTAGGTCCAATACTAACCCTAACCGTCTCTCTAACCCAGCCCTCAACCTAACCCTAACCCTAGGTCCTATCCTAACCCTAACCCTCTCTCTAACCCTATCCCTCAACATAACCCTAACCCTAGGTCCAATCCTAACCCTAACCGTCTCTCTATCCCTAGCCCTCAACATAACCCTAACCCTAGGTCCAATCCTAACCCTAACCCTGTCATTAACCCTAGCCCTCAACATAACCCTAACCCTAGGTCGAATCCTAACCCTAACCGTCTGTCTAACCCTAGCCCTCAACATAACCCTAAACCTAGGTCCAATCCTAACCCTAACCGTCTCTCTAACCCTAGCCCTCAACATAACCCTAACCCTAGGTCCAATCCTAAACCTAACCGTCTCTCTAACCCTAGCCCTCAACATAACCCTAACCCTAGGTCCAATCCTAACCCTAACAGTCTCTCTAAACGTAGCCCTCAACCTAACCCTAACCCTAGGTCCAGTCCTAACCCTAACTGTCTCTCTAAACCTAGCCCTCAACATAAACCTAACCCTAGGTCCAATCCTAACCCTAACCGTCTCTCTAACCCAAGCCCTTAACATAACCCTAACCCTAGGTCCAATCTAAACTAACCATTAATCTAACCCTAGTCCTCATCATAACACTAACCCTAGATCCAATCCTAACGCTAACTGTCTCTCTAACCCTAGCCCTCAACATACCCCTAACCGTAGGTCTAATCCTAACCCAAACCGTCTCTCTGACCCTAGCCCTCAACATAACCCTAACCCTAGGTCCAATCCTAACCCTAACCGTCTCTCTAACGCTAACCCTCAACATAACCCTAACCCTAGGTCCAATCCTAACCCTAACCGTCTCTCTAACGCTAACCCTCAACATAACCCTAACCCTAGGTCCAATCCTAACCCTAACCGTCTCTCTAACGCCATCCCTCAACATAAGCCTAACCCTACGTCCAATCCTAACCCTAACCGTCTCTCTAAGCCTAGCCCTCAACCTAACCCTAACCCTAGGTCCAATCCTAACCCAAACCGTCTGTCTAACCCTAGCCCTCAACCTAACCCTAACCCTAGGTCCAATCCTAACCCTAACCGTCTCTCTAACCCAGCCCTCAACCTAACCCTAACCCTAGGTCCAATCCTAACCCTAACCGTCTCTCTAACCCTAGCCCTCAACCTAACCCTAACCCTAGGTCCAATCCTAACCCTAACCCTCTCTCTAACCCTAGCCCTCAACCTAACCCCAACCCTAGGTCCAATCCTAACCCTAACCGTCTCTCTAACCCTAGCCCTCAACATAACCCTAACCCTAGGTCCGATCCTTACCCTAAACGTCTCTCTAACCCTAGCCCTCAACATAACCCTAACCCTAGGTCCTATCCTAACCCTAACCCTCTCTCTAACCCTAGCCCTCAACATAACCCTAACCCTAGGTCCAATCCTAACCCTAACCGTCTCTCTATCCCTAGCCCTCAACATAACCCTAAACCTAGGTCCAATCCTAACACTAACCCTCTCATTAACCCTAGCCCTCAACATAACCCTAACCCTAGGTCGAATCCTAACCCTAACCGTCTCTCTAAACCTAGCCCTCAACATAACCCTAACCCTAGGTCCAATCCAAACCCTAACCGTCTCTCTAACACTAGCCCTCAACATAACCCTAACCCTAGGTCCAATCGTAACCCTAACCCTCTCTCTAACCCTAGCCCTCAACATAACCCTAACCCTAGTCACAATCCTAACCGTAACCGTCTCTCTAACCCTACCTCTCAAGATAACCCTAACCCTAGGTCCAATCCTAACCCTAACCGTCTCTCTAGCCCTAGCCCTCAACATAACCCTAACCCTAGGTCCAATCCTAACCCTAACCGTCTCTCTCAGTAGCCCTCAACCAAACCCCAACCCTAGGTCCAATCCTAACCCTAACCGTCTCTCTAACCCTAGCCCTCAACATAACCCTAACCCTAGGTCCAATCCTAACCCTAAACGTCTCTGTAACCCTAGCCCTCAACATAACCCTAACCCTAGGGCCAATCCTAACCGTGACTGTCTCACTAAGCCTAGCCCTCAACATAACCGTAACCCTAGGTCCAATCCTAACCCTAACAGTCTCTCTAACCCTTGCCCTCAACATAATCCTAACCCTAGGTCCAATCCTAACCCTAACCGTCTCTCTAACCCTAGCCCTCAACGTAACCCCAAGCCTAGGTCCAATCCTAACCGTAACCGTCTCTCTAACCCTAGCCCTCAACTTAACCCTAACCCTAGGTCCAATCCTAACCCTAACCGCCTCTCTAACCCTAGCCCTCAACAGAACCCTAACCCTAGGTCCAATCCTAACCCTAACCGTCTCTCTAACCCTAGCCCTCAACCTAACCCTAACCCTAGGTCCAATCCTAACCCTAACCGTCTTTCTAACCCTAGCCCTCAACCTAACCTTAACCTTAGGTCCAATTTTAAACCTAACCGTCTCTCTAACCCGCGCCCTCAACATAACCCTAGCCCTATGTCCTATCCTAACCCTAACCATCTCTCTAACCCTAGCCCTCAACATATCCCTAACCCTAGGTCCAAACCTAACCCTAACCGTCACTCTAACCCTAGCCCTCAACATAACCCTAACCCTAGGTCCAATTCTAACACTAACCGTCTCTCTAACCCTAGCCCTCATCATAACCCTAACCCTAGGTCCAATCCTAACCCTAACCGTCTCTCTAACCCTAGCCCTCAACATACCCCTAACCGTAGGTCTAATCCTAACCCTAACCGTCTCTCTGACCCTAGCCCTCAACATAACCCTAACCCTAGGTCCAATCCAAACCCTAACCGTCTCTCTGACCCTAGCCCTCAACATAACCCTACCCCTAGGTCCAATCCTAACCCTAACCGTCTCTCTAACAGTAGCCCTCAACATAACCTTAACCCTAGGTCCAATCCTAACCCTAACCGTCTCTCTAACGCTAACCCTCAACATAACCCTAACCCTAGGTCCAATCCTCCCCATTACCGACTCTCTAAACCTAGCCCTCAACATAACCCTAACCCTAGGTCCAATCCTAACGCTAACCGTCTCTCTAACCCTAGCCCTCAACATAACCCTAACCCTGATTCAATCCTAACCCTAACCGTCTCTCTAACCCTAGCCCTCAACATAACCCTAACCCTAGGTCCAATCCTAACCCTAACCGTCTCTCTAACCCTAGCCCTCCACATAACCCTAACCCTGGGTCCAATCCTAACCATAACCGTCCCTCTAACCCTAGCCCTCAACATAACCCTAACCCTAGGTCCAATCCTAACCCGAACCGTCTTTCTAACCAAGCCCTCAAGCTAACCTTTACCGTAGGTCCAATTCTAACCCTAACCGTCTTTCTAACCCTCGCCCTCAACATAACCCTAGCCCTATGTCCTATCCTAACCCTAACCATCTCTCTAACCCTAGCCCTCAACATAACCCTAACCCTAGGTCCAAACCTAACCCTAAACGTCTCTCTAACCCTAGCCCTCAACCTAACCCTAACCCTAGGTCCAATCCTAACCCTAACCGTCTCTCTAACCCTAGCCCTCAACATAACCCTAACCCTAGGTCCATTCCTAACACTAACCGTCTCTCTAACCCTAGCCCTCAACATAACCCTAACCCTAGGGCCAATCCTAACCCTGACCGTCTCACTAAGCCTAGCCCTCAACATAACCGTAACCCTAGGTCCAATCCTAACCCTAACAGTCTCTCTAACCCTTGCCCTCAACATAATCCTAACCCTAGGTCCAATCCTAACCCTAACCGTCTCTCTAATTCCTAGCCCTCAACATAACCCCAAGCGTAGGTCCAATCCTAACCCTAACATCTCTCTAACCCTAGCCCTCAACTTAACCCTAACCCTAGGTCCAATCCTAACCCTAACCGCCTCTCTAACCCTAGCCCTCAACATAACCCTAATCCTAGGTCCAATCCTAACCCTAACCGTCTCTCTAACCCTAGCCCTCAACCTAACCCTAACCCTAGGTCCAATCTTAACCCTAACCGTCTTTCTAACCCTAGCCCTCAACCTAACCTTAACCTTAGGTCCAATTCTAACCCTAACCGTCTCTCTAACCCTCGCCCTCAACATAACCCTAGCCCTATGTCCTATCCTAACCCTAACCATCTCTCTAACCCTAGCCCTCAACATAACCCTAACCCTAGGTCCAAACCTAACCCTAACCGTCTCTCTAACCCTAGCCCTCAACATAACCCTAACCCTAGGTCCAATCCTAACACTAACCGTCTCTCTAACCCTAGCCCTCAACATACCCCTAACCGTAGGTCTAATCCTAACCCTAGCCGTCTCTCTGACCCTAGCCCTCAACATAACCCTAACCCTAGGTCCAATCCTAACGCTAACCGTCTCTCTAACCCTAGCCCTCCACATAACCCTAACCCTAGGTCCAATCCTAACCCTAACCGTCTCTCTCATCCTAGCCCTCAACATAACCCTAACCCTAGGACCAATCCTAACCCTAACCGTCTCTCTAACCATAGCCCTCCACATAACCCTAACCCTGGGTCCAATCCTAACCATAACCGTCCCTCTAACCCTAGCCCTCAACATAACCCTAACTCTAGGTCCAATCCTAACCCTAACCGTCTTTCTAACCCAAGCCCTCAACCTAACCTTAACCGTAGGTCCAATTCTAACCCTAACCGTCTCTCTAACCCTCGCCCTCAACATAACCCTAGCCCTATGTCCTATCCTAACCCTAACCATCTCTCTAACCCTAGCCCTCAACATAACCCTAACCCTAGGTCCAAACCTAACCCTAACCGTCTCTCTAACCCTAGCCCTCAACATAACCCTAACTCTAGGTCCAATCCTAACACTAACCGTCTCTCTAACCCTAGCCCTCATCATAACCCTAACCCTAGGTCCAATCCTAACCCTAACCGTCTCTCTAACCCTAGCCCTCAACATACCCTTAACCGTAGGTCTAATCCTAACCCTAGCCGTCTCTCTGACCCTAGCCCTCAACATAACCCTAGCCCTAGGGCCTATCCTAACCCTAACCGTCTCTCTGACCCTAGCTCTCAACATAACCCTAACCCTAGGTCCAATCCTAACCCTAACCGTCTCTCTAACAGTAGCCCTCAACATAACCCTAACCCTAGGTCCAATCCTAACCCTAAGCGTCTCTCTAACGCTAACCCTCAACATAACCCTAACCCTAGGTCCAATCCTAACCCTAACCGTCTCTCTGACCCTAGCCCTAAACATAAGCCTAACCCTAGGTCCAATCCTAACCCTAACCGTCTCTCTGACCCTAGCCCTCAACATAAGCCTAACCCTAGGTCCAATCCTAACCCTAACCGTCTCTCTGACCCTAGCCCTCAACCTAACCCTAACCATAGATGAAATGCTCACCCTAACCGTCTCTCTAACCCTAGCCCTCAACCTAACCCTAACCCTAGGTCCAATCCTAAACCTAACTGTCTCTCTAACCGAAGCCCTCAACCTAACCCCAACCCTAGGTCCAATCCTAAACCTAACCATCTCTCTAACCCTAGCCCTCAACATAACCCTAACCCTAGGTCCAATCCTAACCCTAACTGTCTCTCTAACCCTAGCCCTCAACATAACCCTAACCCTAAGTCCAATCCAAACACTAACCGTCTCTCGAACCCTAGCCCTAAACATAACCCTAACCCTAGGGCCAATCCTAACCCTGACCGTCTCTCTAACCCTAGCCCTCAACATAACCCTAACCCTAGGTCCAATCCTAACCCTAACCGTCTCTCTAAACGTAGCCCTCAACCTAACCCTAACCCTAGGTCCAGTCCTAACCCTAACTGTCTCTCTAAACCTAGCCCTCAACATAAACCTAACCCTAGGTCCAATCCTAACCCTAACCGTCTCTCTAACCCTAGCCCTTAACATAACCCTAACCCTAGGTCCAATCTAACACTAACCATCTCTCTAACCCTAGCCCTCATCATAACCCTAACCCTAGGTCCAATCCTAACCCTAACAGTCTCTCGAACCCTAGCCCTCAACATACCCTAACCGTAGGTCTATTCCTAACCCTAACCGTCTCTCTGACCCTAGCCCACAACATAACACTAACCCTAGGTCCAATCCTAACCCTAACCGTCTCTCTGACCCTAGCTCTCAACATAACCCTAACCCTAGGTCCAATCCTAACCCTAACCGTCTCTCTAACGCTAACCCTCAACATAACCCTAATCCTAGGTCCAATCCTAACCCTAACCGTCTCTCTAACGCCATCCCTCAACATAAGCCTAACCCTAGGTCCAATCCTAACCCTAACCGTCTCTCTAAGCCTAGCCCTCAACCTAACGCTAACCCTAGGTCCAATCCTAACCCTAACCGTCTGTCTAACCCTAGCCCTCAACCTAACCCTAACCCTAGGTCCAATCCTAACCCTAACCGTCTCTCTAACCCAGCCCTCAACCTAACCCTAACCCTAGGTCCAATCCTAACCCTAACCGTCTCTCTAACCCTAGCCCTCAACATAACCCTAACCCTAGGTCCGATCCTAACTCTAAACGTCTCTCTAACCCTAGCCCTCAACATAACCCTAACCCTAGGTCCTATCCTAACCCTAACCGTCTCTCTAACCCTAGCCCTTAACATAACCCTAACCCTAGGTACAATCTAACACTAACCATCTCTCTAACCCTAGCCCTCATCATAACCCTAACCCTAGGTCCAATCCTAACCCTAACCGTCTCTCTAAACCTAGCCCTCAACATACCCCTAACCGTAGGTCTAATCCTAACCCTAACCGTCTCTCTGACCCTAGCCCTCAACATAACACTAACCCTAGGTCCAATCCTAACCCTAACCGTCTCTCTGACCCTAGCTCTCAACATAACCCTAACCCTAGGTCCAATCCTAACCCTAACCGTCTCTCTAACGCTAACCCTCAACATAACCCTAACCCTAGGTCCAATCCTAACCCTAACCGTCTCTCTAACCCAGCCCTCAACCTAACCCTAACCCTAGGTCCAATCCTAACCCTAACCGCCTCTCTAACCCTAGCCCTCAACCTAACCCTAACCCTAGGTCCAATCCTAACCCTAACCCTCTCTCTAACCCTAGCCCTCAACCTAACCCCAACCCTAGGTCCAATCCTAACCCTAACCGTCTCTCTTACCCTAGCCCTCAACATAACCCTAACCCTAGGTCCGATCCTAACCCTAAACGTCTCTCTAAACCTAGCCCTCAACATAACCCTAACCCTAGGTCCTATCCTAACCCTAACCCTCTCTCTAACCCTAGCCCTCAACATAACCCTAACCCTAGGTCCAATCCTAACCCTAACCGTCTCTCTATCCCTGGCGCTCAACATAACCCTAACCCTAGGTCCAATCCTAACCTTAACCCTCTCTCTAACCCTAGCCCTCAACATAACCCTAACCCTAGGTCCAATCCTAACCCTAACCGTCTCTCTATCCCTAGCCCTCAACATAACCCTAACCCTAGGTCCAATCCTAACCCTAACCCTCTCATTAACCCTAGCCCTCAACATAACCCTAACCCTAGGTCGAATCCTAACCCTAACCGTCTCTCTAACCCTAGCCCTCAACATAACCCTAACCCTAGGTCCAATCCAAACCCTAACCGTCTCTGTAACACTAGCCCGCAACATAACCCTAACCCTAGGTCCAATCGTAACCCTAACCCTCTCTCTAACCCTAGCCCTCAACATAACCCTAACCCTAGGTCCAATCCTAACCCTAACCGTCTCTCTCAGTAGCCCTCAACCAAACCCTAACCCTAGGTCCCATCCTAACCCTAACCGTCTCTCTAACCCTAGCCCTCAACATAACCCTAACCCTAGGTCCAATCCTAACCCTAACCGTCTCTCTAACCCTAGCCCTCAACATAACCCTAACCCTAGGTCCAATCCTAACCCTAACCGTCTCTCTAAACGTCGCCCTCAACCTAACCCTAACCCTAGGTCCAATCCTAACCCTAACCGTCTCTCTAACCCTAGCCCTCAACATAACCCTAACCCTAGGTCCAATCCTAACACAAACCGTCTCTCTAACCATAGCCCTCAACATAACCGTAACCCTAGGGCCAATCCTAACCCTGACCGTCTCACTAAGCCTAGCCCTCAACATAACCGTAACCCTAGGTCCAATCCTAACCCTAACAGTCTCTCTAACCCTTGGCCTCAACATAATCCTAACCCTAGGTCCAATCCTAACCCTAACCGTCTCTCTAACCCTAGCCCTCAACATAACGCCAAACGTAGGTCCAATCCTAACCCTAACCGTCTCTCTAACCCTAGCCCTCAACTTAACCCTAACCCTAGGTCCAATCCTAACCCTAACCGCCTCTCTAACCCTAGCCCTCAACATAACCCTAATCCTAGGTCCAATCCTAACCCTAACCGTCTCTCTAACCCTAGCCCTCAACCTAACCCTAACCCTAGGTCCAATCCTAACCCTAACCGTCTTTCTAACCCTAGCCCTCAACCTAACCTTAACCTTAGGTCCAATTCTAACCCTAAACGTCTCTCTAACCCTCGCCCTCAACATAACCCTAGCCCTATGTCCTATCCTAACCCTAACCATCTCTCTAACCCTAGCCCTCAACATAACCCTAACCCTAGGTCCAAACCTAACCCTAACCGTCTCTCTAACCCTAGCCCTTAACATAACCCTAACCCTAGGTCCAATCTAACACTAACCATCTCTCTAACCCTAGCCCTCATCATAACCCTAACCCTAGGTCCAATCCTAACCCTAACCGTCTCTCTAACCCTAGCCCTCAACATACCCCTAACCGTAGGTCTAATCCTAACCCTAACCGTCTCTCTGACCCTAGCCCTCAACATAACACTAACCCTAGGTCCAATCCTAACCCTAACCGTCTCTCTGACCCTAGCTCTCAACATAACCCTAACCCTAGGTCCAATCCTAACCCTAACCGTCTCTCTAAGGCTAACCCTCAACATAACCCTAACCCTAGGTCCAATCCTAACCCTAACCGTCTCTCAAACCCAGCCCTCAACCTAACCCTAACGCTAGGTCCAATCCTAACCCTAACCGCCTCTCTAACCCTAGCCCTCAACCTAACCCTAACCCTAGGTCCAATCCTAACCCTAACCCTCTCTCTAACCCTAGCCCTCAACCTAACCCCAACCCTAGGTCCAATCCTAACCCTAACCGTCTCTCTTACCCTAGCCCTCAACATAACCCTAACCCTAGGTCCGATCCTAACCCTAAACGTCTCTCTAAACCTAGCCCTCAACATAACCCTAACCCTAGGTCCTATCCTAACCCTAACCCTCTCTCTAACCCTAGCCCTCAACATAACCCTAACCCTAGGTCCAATCCTAACCCTAAACGTCTCTCTATCCCGGGCGCTCAACATAACCCTAACCCTAGTTCCAAACCTAACCTTAACCCTCTCTCTAACCCTAGCCCTCAACATAACCCTAACCCTAGGTCCAATCCTAACCCTAACCGTCTCTCTATCCCTAGCCCTCAACATAACCCTAACCCTAGGTCCAATCCTAACCCTAACCCTCTCATTAACCCTAGCCCTCAACATAACCCTAACCCTAGGTCGAATCCTAACCCTAACCGTCTCTCTAACCCTAGCCCTCAACATAACCCTAACCCTAGGTCCAATCCAAACCCTAACCGTCTCTGTAACACTAGCCCTCAACATAACCCTAACCCTAGGTCCAATCGTAACCCTAACCCTCTCTCTAACCCTAGCCCTCAACATAACCCTAACCCTAGGTCCAATCCTAACCCTAACCGTCTCTCCCAGTAGCCCTCAACCAAACCGTAACCCTAGGTCCAATCCTAACCCTAACCGTCTCTCTAACCCTAGCCCTCAACATAACCCTAACCCTAGGTCCAATCCTAACCCTAACCGTCTCTCTAACCCTAGCCCTCAACATAACCCTAACCCTAGGTCCAATCCTAACCCTAACCGTCTCTCTAAACGTCGCCCTCAACCTAACCCTAACCCTAGGTCCAATCCTAACCCTAACCGTCTCTCTAACCCTAGCCCTCAACATAACCCTAACCCTAGGTCCAATCCTAACACAAACCGTCTCTCTAACCCTAGCCCTCAACATAAGCCTAACCCTAGGGCCAATCCTAACACTGACCGTCTCACTAAGCCTAGCCCTCAACATAACCGTAACCCTAGGTCCAATCCTAACCCTAACAGTCTCTCTAACCCTTGGCCTCAACATAATCCTAACCCTAGGTCCAATCCTAACCCTAACCGTCTCTCTAACCCTAGCCCTCAACATAACCCCAAGCGTAGGTCCAATCCTAACCCTAACCGTCTCTCTAACCCTAGCCCTCAACTTAACCCTAACCCTAGGTCCAATCCTAACCCTAACCGCCTCTCTAACCCTAGCCCTCAACATAACCCTAATCCTAGGTCCAATCCTAACCCTAACCGTCTCTCTAACCCTAGCCCTCAACCTAACCCTAACCCTAGGTCCAATCCTAACCCTAACGTCTTTCTAACCCTAGCCCTCAACCTAACCTTAACCTTAGGTCCAATTCTAACCCTAAACGTCCCTCTAACCCTCGCCCTCAACATAACCCTAGCCCTATGTCCTATCCTAACCCTAACCATCTCTCTAACCCTAGCCCTCAACATAACCCTAACCCTAGGTCCAAACCTAACCCTAACCGTCTCTCTAACCCTAGCCCTCAACATAACCCTAACCCTAGGTCCAATCCTAACACTAACCGTCTCTCTAACCCTAGCCCTCAACATACCCCTAACCGTAGGTCTAATCCTAACCCTAGCCGTCTCTCTGACCCTAGCCCTCCACATAACCCTAACCCTAGGTCCAATCCTAACCCTAACCGTCTCTCTAACCCTAGCCCTCCACATAACCCTAACCCTAGGTCCAATCCTAACCCTAACCGTCTCTCTCACCCTAGCCCTCAACATAACCCTAACCCTAGGTCCAATCCTAACCCTAACTGTCTCTCTAACCCTAGCCCTCCACATAACCCTAACCCTGGGTCCAATCCTAACCATAACCGTCCCTCTAACCCTAGCCCTCAACATAACCCTAACCCTAGGTCCAATCCTAACCCTAACCGTCTTTCTAACCCAAGCCCTCAACCTAACCTTAACCGTAGGTCCAATTCTAACCCTAACCGTCTCTCTAACCCTCGCCCTCAACATAACCCTAGCCCTATGTCCTATCCTAACGCTAACCATCTCTCTAACCCTAGCCCTCAACATAACCCTAACCCTAGGTCCAAACCTAACCCTAACCGTCTCTCTAAACCTAGCCCTCAACATAACCCTAACCCTAGGTCCAATCCTAACACTAACCGTCTCTCTAACCCTAGCCCTCATCATAACCCTAACCCTAGGTCCAATCCTAACCCTAACCGTCTCTCTAACCCTAGCCCTCAACATACCCCTAACCGTAGGTCTAATCCTAACCCTAGCCGTCTCTCTGACCCTAGCTCTCAACATAACCCTAACCCTAGGTCCAATCCTAACCCTAACCGTCTCTCTAACAGTAGCCCTCAACATAACCCTAACCCTAGGTCCAATCCTAACCCTAATCGTCTCTCTAACGCTAACCCTCAACATAACCCTAACCCTAGGTCCAATCCTAACCCTAACCGTCTCTCTGACCCTAGCCCTAAACATAGCCTAACCCTAGGTCCAATCCTAACCCTAACCGTCTCTCTGACCCTAGCCCTCAACATAAGCCTAACCCTAGGTCCAATCCTAACCCTAACCGTCTCTCTAAGCCTAGCCCTCAACCTAACCCTAACCGTAGGTCCAATTCTAACCCTAACGGTCTCTCTAACCTTAGCCCTCAACCTAACCCTAACCCTAGATGAAATGCTCACCCTTACCGTCTCTCTAACCCTAGCCCTCAACCTAACCCTAACCCTAGGTCCAATCCTAAACCTAACTGTCTCTCTAACCGTTGCCCTCAACCTAACCCCAACCCTAGGTCCAATCCTAAACCTAACCATCTCTCTAACCCTAGCCCTCAACATAACCCTAACCCTAGGTCCAATCCTAACCCTAACTGTCTCTCTAACCCTAGCCCTCAACATAACCCTAACCCTAAGTCCAATCCAAACACTAAGCGTCTCTCGAACCCTAGCCCTCAACATAACCCTATCCCTAGGGCCAATGCTAACCCTGACCGTCTCTCTAACCCTAGCCCTCAACCTAACCCTAACCCTAGGTCCAATCCTAACCCTAACCCTCTCTCTAACCCTAGCCCTCAACCTAACCCCAACCCTAGGTCCAATCCTAACCCTAACCGTCTCTCTAAACCTAGCCCTCAACATAACCCTAACCCTAGGTCCGATCCTAACTCTAAACGTCTCTCTAACCCTAGCCCTCAACATAACCCTAACCCTAGGTCATATCCTAACCCTAACCCTCTCTCTAACCCTAGCCCTCAACATAACCCTAACCCTAGGTCCAATCCAAACCCTAACCGTCTCTGTAACACTAGCCCTCAACATAACCCTAACCCTAGGTCCAATCGTAACCCTAACCCTCTCTCTAACCCTAGCCCTCAACATAACCCTAACCCTGGGTCCAATCCTAACCCTAACCGTCTCTCTCAGTAGCCCTCAACCAAACCCTAACCCTAGGTCCAATCCTAACCCTAACCGTCTCTCTAACACTAGCCCTCAACATAACCCTAACCCTAGGTCCAATCCTAACCCTAACCGTCTCTCTAACCCTAGCCCTCAACATAACCCTAACCCTAGGTCCAATCCTAACCCTAACCGTCTCTCTAAACGTCGCCCTCAACCTAACCCTATCCCTAGGTCCAATCCTAACCCTAACCGTCTCTCTAACCCTAGCCCTCAACATAACCCTAACCCTAGATCCAATCCTAACACTAACCGTCTCTCTAACCCTAGCCCTCAACATAACCCTAACCCTAGGGCCAATCCTAACCCTGACCGTCTCACTAAGCCTAGCCCTCAACATAACCGTAACCCTAGGTCCAATCCTAACCCTAACAGTCTCTCTAACCCTTGCCCTCAACATAATCCTAACCCTATGTCCAATCCTAACCCTAACCGTCTCTCTAACCCTAGCCCTCAACATAACCCCCAGCCTAGGTCCAATCCTAACCCTAACCGTCTCTCTAACCCTAGCCCTCAACTTAACCCTAACCCTAGGTCCAATTCTAACCCTAACCGCCTCTCTAACCCTAGCCCTAAACATAAACCTAACCCTAGGTCCAATCCTAACCCTAACCGTCTCTCTATCCCTAGCCCTCAACCTAACCTTAACCTTAGGTCCAATTCTAACCCTAACCGTCTCTCTAACCCTCGCCCTCAACATAACCCTAGCCCTATGTCCTATCCTAACCCTAACCATCTCTCTAACCCTAGCCCTCAACATAACCCTAACCCTAGGTCCAATCCTAACACTAACCGTCTCTCTAACCCTAACCCTCAACATACCCCTAACCGTAGGTCTAATCCTAACCCTAGCCGTCTCTCTGACCCTAGCCCTCAACATAACCCTAACCCTAGGTCCAATCCTAACCCTAACCGTCTCTCTAACCCTTGCCCTCAACATAATCCTAACCCTATGTCCAATCCTAACCCTAAGCGTCTCTCTGTCCCTAGCCCTCAACATAACCCCAAGCCTAGGTCCAATCCTAACCCTAACGGTCTCTCGAACCCTAGCCCTCAACTTAACCCTAACCCTAGGTCCAATTCTAACCCTAACCGCCACTCTAACCCTAGCCCTCAACATAACCCTAATCCTAGGTCCAATCCTAACCCTAATCGTCTCTCTAACCCTAGCCCTCAACCTAACCCTAACCCTAGGTCCAATCCTAACCCTAACCGTCTTTCTAACCCTAGCCCTCAACCTAACCTTAACCTTAGGTCCAATTCTAACCCTAACCGTCTTTCTAACCCTCGCCCTCAACATAACCCTAGCCCTATGTCCTATCCTAACCCTAACCATCTCTCTCACCCTAGCCCTCACCATAACCCTAACCCTAGGTCCAATCCTAACCCTAACTGTCTCTCTAACCCTAGCCCTCCACATAACCCTATCCCTGGGTCCAATCCTAACCATAACCGTCCCTCTAACCCTAGCCCTCAACATAACCCTAACCCTAGGTCCAATCCTAACCCTAACCGTCTTTCTAACCCAAGCCCTCAACCTAACCCTAACCCTAGGTCCAATTCTAACCCTAACGGTCTCTCTAACCTTAGCCCTCAACCTAACCCTAACCCTAGATGAAATGCTCACCCTAACCGTCTCTCTAAACCTAGCCCTCAACCTAACCCTAACCCTAGGTCCAATCCTAAACCTAACTGTCTCTCTAACCGTAGCCCTCAACCTAACCCCAACCCTAGGTCCAATCCTAAACCTAACCATCTCTCTAACACTAGCCCTCAACATAACCCTAACCCTAGGTCCAATCCTAACCCTAACTGTCTCTCTAACCCTAGCCCTCAACATAACCCTAACCCTAAGTCCAATCCAAACACTAACCGTCTCTCGAACCCTAGCCCTCAACATAACCCTATCCCTAGGGCCAATGCTAACCCTGACCGTCTCTCTAACCCTAGCCCTCAACATAACCCTAACCCTAGGTCCAATCCTAAACCTAACCGTCTCTCTAAACGTAGCCCTCAACCTCACCCTAACGCTAGGTCCAGTCCTAACCCTAACTGTCTCTCTAAACCTAGCCCTCAACATAAACCTAACCCTAGGTCCAATCCTACCCCTAACCGTCTCTCTAACCCTAGCCCTTAACATAACCCTAACCCTAGGTCCAATCTAACAGTAACCATCTCTCTAACCCTAGCCCTCATCATAACCCTAACCCTAGGTCCAATCCTAACCCTAACCGTCTCTCGAACCCGAGCCCTCAACATACCCCTAACCGTAGGTCTAATCCTAACCCTAACCGTCTCTCTGACCCTAGCCCACAACATAACACTAACCCTAGGTCCAATCCTAACCCTAACCGTCTCTCTGACCCTAGCTCTCAACATAACCCTAACCCTAGGTCCAATCCTAACCCTAACCGTCTCTCTAACGCTAACCCTCAACATAACCCTAACCCTAGGTCCAATCCTAACCCTAACCGTCTCTCTAACGCCATCCCTCAACATAAGCCTAACCCTAGGTCCAATCCTAACCCTAATCGTCTCTCTAAGCCTAGCCTTCAACCTAACGCTAACCCTAGGTCCAATCCTAACCCTAACCGTCTGTCTAACCCTAGCCCTCAACCTAACCCTAACCCTAGGTCCAATCCTAACCCTAACCGTCTCTCTAACCCAGCCCTCAACCTAACCCTAACCCTAGGTCCAATCCTAACCCTAACCGCCTCTCTAACCCTAGCCCTCAACCTAACCCTAACCCTAGGTCCAATCCTAACCCTAACCCTCTCTCTAACCCTAGCCCTCAACCTAACCCCAACCCTAGGTCCAATCCTAACCCTAACCGTCTCTCTAAACCTAGCCCTCAACATAACCCTAACCCTAGGTCCAATCCTAACTCTAAACGTCTCTCTAACCCTAGCCCTCAACATAACCCTAACCCTAGGTCCTATCCTAACCCTAACCCTCTCTCTAACCCTAGCCCTCAACATAACCCTAACCCTAGGTCCAATCCAAACCCTAACCGTCTCTGTAACACTAGCCCTCAACATAACCCTAACCCTAGGTCCAATCGTAACCCTAACCCTCTCTCTAACCCTAGCCCTCATCATAACCCTAACCCTGGGTCCAATCCTAACCCTAACCGTCTCTCTCAGTAGCCCTCAACCAAACCCTAACCCTAGGTCCAATCCTAACCCTAACCGTCTCTCTAACACTAGCCCTCAACATAACCCTAACCCTAGGTCCAATCCTAACCCTAACCGTCTCTCTAACCCCAGCCCTCAACATAACCCTAACCCTAGGTCCAATCCTAATCATAACCGTCTCTCTAAACGTCGCCCTCAACCTAACCCTAACCCTAGGTCCAATCCTAACCCTAACCCTCTCTCTAACCCTAGCCCTCAACATAACCCTAACCCTAGATCCAATCCTAACACTAACCGTCTCTCTAACCCTAGCCCTCAACATAACCCTAACCCTAGGGCCAATCCTAACCCTGACCGTCTCACTAAGCCTAGCCCTCAACATAACCGTAACCCTAGGTCCAATCCTAACCCTAACAGTCTCTCTAACCCTTGCCCTCAACATAATCCTAACCCTATGTCCAATCCTAACCCTAACCGTCTCTCTAACCCTAGCCCTCAACATAACCCCAAGCGTAGGTCCAATCCTAACCCTAACCGTCTCTCTAACCCTAGCCCTCAACTTAACCCTAACCCTAGGTCCAATTCTAACCCTAACCGCCTCTCTAACCCTAGCCCTCAACATAAACCTAACCCTAGGTCCAATCCTAACCCTAACCGTCTCTCTAACGCTAACCCTCAACATAACCCTAGCCCTAGGTCCAATCCTAACCCTAACCGTCTCTCTAACCCTAGCCCTCAACATAACCCTAACCCTAGGTCCAATCCTCCCCCTTACCGACTCTCTAAACCTAGCCCTCAACATACCGCTAACCGTAGGTCTAATCCTAACCCTAGCCGTCTCTCTGACCCTAGCCCTCAACATAACCCTAACCCTAGGTCCAATCCTAACCCTAACCGTCTCTCTGACCCTAGCCCTCAACATAACCCTAGCCCTATGTCCTATCCTAACCCTAACCATCTCTCTAACCCTAGCCCTCAACATAACCCTAACCCTAGGTCCAATCCTAACACTAACCGTTTCTCTAACCCTAGCCCTCAACATACCCCTAACCGTAGGTCTAATCCTAACCCTAGCCGTCTCTCTGACCCTAGCCCTCAACATAACCCTAACCCTAGGTCCAATCCTAACCCTAACCGTCTCTCTAACCCTAGCCCTCAACATAACCCTAACCCTAGGTCCAATCCTAACCCTAACCGTCTCTCTAACGCTAACCCTCAACATAACCCTAACCCTAGGTCCAATATTAACCCTAACCGTCTCTCTAACCCTAGCCCTCAACATAACCCTAACCCTAGGTCCAATCCTAACCCTAACCGTCTCTCTAACCCTAGTCCTCAACATAACCCTAACCCTGATCCAATCCTAACCCTAACCGTCTCTCTAACCCTAGCCCTCAACATAACCCTAACCCTAGGTCGAATCCGAACCCTAACCGTCTCTCTAACACTAGCCCTCAACATACCCCTAACCGTAGGTCTAATCCTAACCCTAGCCGTCTCTCTGACCCTAGCCCTCAACATAACCCTAACCCTAGGTCCAATCCTAACCCTAACCGTCTCTCTGACCCTAGCCCTCAACATAACCCTAACCCTAGGTCCAATCCTAACCCTAACCGTCTCTCTAACTGTAGCCCTCCACATAACGCTAACCCTAGGTCCAATCCTAACCCTAACCGTCTCTCTAACGCTAACCCTCAACATAACCCTAACCCTAGGTCCAATCCTAACCCTAACCGTCTCTCTAACCCTAGCCCTCAACATAACCCTAACCCTAGGTCCAATCCTCCCCCTTACCGACTCTCTAAACCTAGCCCTCAACATACCGCTAACCGTAGGTCTAATCCTAACCCTAGCAGTCTCTCTGACCCTAGCCCTCAACATAACCCTAACCCTAGGTCCAATCCTAACCCTAACCGTCTCTCTGACCCTAGCCCTCAACATAACCCTAACCCTAGGTCCAATCCTAACCCTAACCGTCTCTCTAACAGTAGCCCTCCACATAACGCTAACCCTAGGTCGAATCCTAACCCTAACCGTCTCTCTAACACTAGCCCTCAACATACCCCTAACCCTAGGTCTAATCCTAACCCTAGCCGTCTCTCTGACCCTAGCCCTCAACATAACCCTAACCTTAGGGCCAATCCTAACCCTAACCGTCTCTCTAAACCTAGCCCTCAACATAACCCTAACCCTAGGTCCAATCCTAACCCTAACCGCCTCTCTAACCCTCGCCCTCAACGTAACCCTAACCCTAGGTCCAATACTAACCCTAACCGTCTCTATAACCCTAGCCCTCAACCTAACCCTAACCCTAGGTCCAATCCTAACCCTAACCATCTTTGTAACCCTAGCCCTCAACCTAACCTTAACCGTAGGTCCAATGCTAACCCTAACCTTCTCTCTAACCCTCGCCCTCAACATAACCCTAGCCCTATGTCCTATCCTAACCCTAACCATCTCTCTAACCCTAGCCCTCAACATAACCCTAACCCTAGGTCCAAACCTAACCCTAACCCTCTCTCTAACCCTAGCCCTCAACATAACACTAACCCTAGGTCCAATCCTAACCCTAACCGTCTCTCTAATCCTAGCCCTCAACATACACCTAACCGTAGGTGTAATCCTAACCCTAGCCGTCTCTCTGTCCCTAGCCCTCAACATAACCCTAACCCTAGGTCCAATCCTAACCCTAACCGTCTCTCTGACCCTAGCCCTCATCATAACCCTAACCCTAGGTCCAATCCTAACCCTAACCGTCTCTCTAATCCTAGCCCTCAACATACACCTAACCGTAGGTGTAATCCTAACCCTAGCCGTCTCTCTGTCCCTAGCCCTCAACATAACCCTAACCCTAGGTCCAATCCTAACCCTAACCGTCTCTCTGACCCTAGCCCTCAACATAACCCTAACCCTAGGTCCAATCCTAACCCTAACCGTCTCTCTAACAGTAGCCCTCAACATAACCCTAACCCTAGGTCCAATCCTAACCCTAACCGTCTCTCTAACGCTAACCCTCAACATAACCCTAACCCTAGGTCCAATCCTAACCCTAACCGTCTCTCTAACCCTAGCCCTCAACATAACCCTAACCCTAGGTCCAATCCTACCCCTTACCGACTCTCTAAACCTAGCCCTCAACATAACCCTAACCCTAGGTCCAATCCTAACCCTAACCGTCTCTCTGACCCTAGTCCTCAACATAACCCTAACCCTGATCCAATCCTAACCCTAACCGTCTCTCTAACCCTAGCCCTCAACATAACCCTAACCGTAGGTCCAATCCTAAACCTAACCGTCTCTCTACCCCTAGCCCTCAACATAACCCTAACCCTAGGTCCAATCCTAACACTAACCGTCTCTCTAACCCTAGCCCTCAACATAACCCTAACCCTGGGTCCAATCCTAACCATAACCATCCCTCTAACCCTAGCCCTCAACATAACCCTAACCCTAGGTCCAATCCTAACCCTAAGCGTCTCTCTAACCCTAGCCCTCAACATAACCCTAACCTTAGGTCCAATCCTAACCCTGACAGTCTCTCTATACCTAGCCCTCAACATAACCCTAACCCTAGGTCCAATCCTAACCCTGACCGTCTCTCTAACCCTAGCCGTCAACATAACCTTAACCCTAGGTCCAATCCTAACCCTGACCGTCTCTCTGACCCTAGCCCTCAACATAACCCTAACCCTAGGTCCAATCCTAACCCTAACCGTCTCTCTGACCCTAGCTCTCAACATAACCCTAACCCTAGGTCCAATCCTAACCCTAACCGTCTCTCTAACGCTAACCCTCAACATAACCCTAACCCTAGCTCCAATCCTAACCCTAACCGTCTCTCTAACCCTAGCCCTCAACATAACCCTAACCCTAGGTCCAATCCTCCCCCTTACCGACTCTCTAACCCTAGCCCTCAACATAACGCTAACCCTAGGGCCAATCCTAACCCTAACCGTCTCTCTAAACCTAGCCCTCAACATAACCCAAACCCTAGGTCCAATCTAACACTAACCGTCTCTCTAACCCTAGCCCTCAACATAACCCTAACCCTAGGTCCAATCCTAACCCTAACCGCCTCTCTAACCCTAGCCCTCAACATAACCCTAACCCTAGGTCCAATCCTAACCCTAACCGTCTCTCTAACCCTAGCCCTCAACCTAACCCTAACCCTAGGTCCCATCCTAACCCTAACGGTCTCTCTAACCCTAGCCCTCAACATACCCTAACCCTAGGTCCACTCCTAACCCTAACCGTTTCTCTATCCCTAGCACTCAACATAACCCTAACCCTAGGTCGAATCCTAACCCTAACCGTCTCTCTAACCCTAGCCCTGAACATAACCATAACCCTAGGTTCAATCCTAACCCTAACCGTCTCTCTAACCCTAGCCCTCAACATAACCCTAACCCTGGGTCCAATCCTAACCCTAACCGTCTCTCTAACCCTAGCCCTCAACATAACCCTAACCCTAGGTCCAATCCTAACCCTAACCGTTTCTCTAACCCTAGCCCTCAACATAACCCTAACCCTAGGTCCAATCCTCACCCTAACCGTCTCTCCAACTCTAGCCCTCAACATAACCTTAACCCTAGGTCCAATCCTAACCCTGACCGTCTCTCTAACCCTAGCCCTCAACATAACCCTAACCCTACGTCGAATCCTAACCCTAACCGTCTCTCTGACCCTAGCCCTAAACATAAGCCTAATCCTAGGTCCAATCCTAACCCTAACCGTCTCTCTGACCCTAGCCCTCAACATAAGCCTAACCCTACGTCCAATCCTAACCCTAACCGTCTCTCTAACATTAGCCCTCAACTTAACCCTAACCCTAGATCCAATGCTCACCCTAACCGTCTCTCTAACCCTAGCCCTCAACCTAACCCTAACCCTAGGTCCAATCCTAAACCTAACTGTCTCTCTAACCGTAGCCCTCAACCTAACCCCAACCCTAGGTCCAATCCTAACCCTAACCCTCTCTCTAAACCTAGCCCTCAACATAACCCTAACCCTAGGTCCAATCCTAACCCTAACCGTCTCTCTAACCCTAGCCCTCAACATAACCCTAACCCTAAGTCCAATCCTAACCCTAACCGTCTCTCGAACCCTAGCCCTCAACATAACCCTAACCCTAGGGCCAATCCTAACCCTGACCGTCTATCTAAACCTAGCCCTCAACATAACCCTAACCCTAAGGCCAATCCTAACCGTAACCGTCTCTCTGACCCTAGCTCTCAACATAACCCTAACCGTAGGTCCAATCCTAACCCTAACCGTCTCTCTAACGCTAACCCTCAACATAACCCTAACCCTGGGTCCAATCCTAACCATAACCATCCCTCTAACCCTAGCCCTCAACATAACCCTAACCCTAGTTCCAATCCTAAACCTAACCGCCTCTCTAACCCTAGCCCTCAACATAACCCTAACCCTAGGTCCAATCCTAACCCTAACCGTCTCTCTAACCCTAGCCCTCAACCTAACCCTAACCCTAGGTCCAATCCTAACCCTAACAGTCTTTCTAACCCTAGCACTCAACCTAACCTTAACCGTAGGTCCAATTCTAACCCTAACCGTCTCTCTAACCCTCGCCCTCATCATAACCCTAACCCTAGGTCCAATCCTAACACTAAACCGTCTCTCTAACCCTAGCCCTCAACATACACCTAACCGTAGGTGTAATCCTAACCCTAGCCGTCTCTCTGACCCTAGCCCTCAACATAACCCTAACCCTAGGTCCAATCCTAACCCTAACTGTCTCTCTGACCCTAGCCCTCAACATAACGCTAACCCTAGGTCCAATCCTAACCCTAACCGTCTCTCTAACAGTAGCCCTCAACATAACCCTAACCCTAGGTCCAATCCTAAACCTAACTGTCTCTCTAACCGTAGCCCTCAACCTAACCCCAACCCTAGGTCCAATCCTAACCCTAACCCTCTCTCTAACCCTAGCCCTCACCATAACCCTAACCCTAGGTCCAATCCTAACCCTAACCGTCTCTCTAACCCTAGCCCTCAACATAACCCTAACCCTAAGTCCAATCCTAACCCTAACCGTCTCTCGTACCCTAGCCCTCAACATAACCCTAACCCTAGGGCCAATCCTAACCCTGACCGTCTCTCAAACCCTAGCCCTCAACATAACCCTAACCCTAGGTCCAATCCTAACCCTAAACGTCTCTCTAACCCTAGCCCTCAACCTAACCCTAACCCTAGGTCCCATCCTAACCCTAACGCTCTCTCTAACCCTAGCCCTCAACCTAACCCTAACCCTAGGTCCAATCCTAACCCTAACCGTCTCTCTAACCCTAGCCCTCAACATAACCCTAACCCTAAGTCCAATCCTAACCCTAACCGTCTCTCGAACCCTAGCCCTCAACATAACCCTAACCCTAGGGCCAATCCTAACCCTGACCGTCTCTCTAAACCTAGCCCTCAACATAACCCTAACCCTAAGGCCAATCCTAACCGTAACCGTCTCTCTGACCCTAGCTCTCAACATAACCCTAACCGTAGGTCCAATCCTAACCCTAACCGTCTCTCTAACGCTAAACCTCAACATAACCCTAACCCTGGGTCCAATCCTAACCATAACCATCCCTCTAACCCTAGCCCTCAACATAACCCTAACCCTAGTTCCAATCCTAAACCTAACCGCCTCTCTAACCCTAGCCCTCAACATAACCCTAACCCTAGGTCCAATCCTAACCCTAACCGTCTCTCTAACCCTAGCCCTCAACCTAACCCTAACCCTAGGTCCAATCCTAACCCTAACAGTCTTTCTAACCCTAGCACTCAACCTAACCTTAACCGTAGGTCCAATTCTAACCCTAACCGTCTCTCTAACCCTCGCCCTCATCATAACCCTAACCCTAGGTCCAATCCTAACACTAAACCGTCTCTCTAACCCTAGCCCTCAACATACACCTAACCGTAGGTGTAATCCTAACCCTAGCCGTCTCTCTGACCCTAGCCCTCAACATAACCCTAACCCTAGGTCCAATCCTAACCCTAACTGTCTCTCTGACCCTAGCCCTCAACATAACGCTAACCCTAGGTCCAATCCTAACCCTAACCGTCTCTCTAACAGTAGCCCTCAACATAACCCTAACCCTAGGTCCAATCCTAAACCTAACTGTCTCTCTAACCGTAGCCCTCAACCTAACCCCAACCCTAGGTCCAATCCTAACCCTAACCCTCTCTCTAACCCTAGCCCTCACCATAACCCTAACCCTAGGTCCAATCCTAACCCTAACCGTCTCTCTAACCCTAGCCCTCAACATAACCCTAACCCTAAGTCCAATCCTAACCCTAACCGTCTCTCGTACCCTAGCCCTCAACATAACCCTAACCCTAGGGCCAATCCTAACCCTGACCGTCTCTCAAACCCTAGCCCTCAACATAACCCTAACCCTAGGTCCAATCCTAACCCTAAACGTCTCTCTAACCCTAGCCCTCAACCTAACCCTAACCCTAGGTCCCATCCTAACCCTAACGCTCTCTCTAACCCTAGCCCTCAACATACCCTAACCCTCGGTCCAATCCTAACCCTAACCGTTTCTCTATCCCTAGCACTCAACATAACCCTAACCCTAGGTCGAATCCTAACCCTAACCGTCTCTCTAACCCTAGCCCTGAACATAACCATAACCCTAGGTTCAATCCTAACCCTAACCGTCTCTCTAACCCTAGCCCTCAACATAACCCTAACCCTGGGTCCAATCCTAACCCTAACCGTCTCTCTAACCCTAGCCCTCAACATAACCCTAACCCTAGGTCCAATCCTAACCCTAACCGTTTCTCTAACCCTAGCCCTCAACATAACCCTAACCCTAGGTCCAATCCTCACCCTAACCGTCTCTCCAACCCTAGCCCTCAACATAACCTTAACCCTAGGTCCAATCCTAACCCTGACCATCTCTCTAACCCTAGCCCTCAACATAACCCTAACCCTACGTCGAATCCTAACCCTAACCGTCTCTCTGACCCTAGCCCTAAACATAAGCCTAACCCTAGGTCCAATCCTAACCCTAACCGTCTCTCTGACCCTAGCCCTCAACATAAGCCTAACCCTACGTCCAATCCTAACCCTAACCGTCTCTCTAACCTTAGCCCTCAACTTAACCCTAACCCTAGATCCAATGCTCACCCTAACCGTCTCTCTAACCCTAGCCCTCAACCTAACCCTAACCCTAGGTCCAATCCTAAACCTAACTGTCTCTCTAACCGTAGCCCTCAACCTAACCCCAACCCTAGGTCCAATCCTTACCCTAACCCTCTCTCTAAACCTAGCCCTCAACATAACCCTAACCCTAGGTCCAATCCTAACCCTAACCGTCTCTCTAACCCTAGCCCTCAACATAACCCTAACCCTAAGTCCAATCCTAACCCTAACCGTCTCTCGAACCCTAGCCCTCAACATAACCCTAACCCTAGGGCCAATCCTAACCCTCACCGTCTCTCTAACCCTAGCCCTCAACATAACCCTAACCCTAGGGCCAATCCTAACCGTAACCGTCTCTCTGACCCTAGCTCTCAACATAACCCTAACCGTAGGTCCAATCCTAACCCTAACCGTCTCTCTAACGCTAACCCTCAACATAACCCTAACCCTAGGTCCAATCCTAACCCTAACCGTCTCTCTAACCCTAGCCCTCAACATAACCCTAACCCTAGGTCCAATCCTCCCCCTTACCGACTCTCTAAACCTAGCCCTCAACATAACCCTAACCCTAGGGCCAATCCTAACCCTGACCGTCTCTCTAACCCTAGCCCTCAACATAACCCTAACCCTAGGTCCAATCCTAACCCTAACCGTCTCTGTAACCCTAGCCCTCAACATAACCCTAACCCTAGGTCCAATCATAACCCTAACCGTCTCTCTAACCCTAGCCCTGAACATAACCCTAACCCTAGGTCCAATCCTAACCCTAACCGTCTCTCTAACCCTAGCCCTCAACCTAACCCTAACCCTAGGTCAAATCCTAACCCTAACCGTCTCTCTAACCCTAGCTCTCAACATAACCCTAACCCTAGGTCCAATCCTAACCCTAACCGTCTCTCTAACCGTAGCCCTCAACATAACCCAAACCCTAGGTCCAATGTTAACACTCACAGTCTCTCTAATCCTAGCCCTCATCATAACCCTAACCCTAGGTCCAATCCTAACCCTAACCGTCTCTCTAACCCTAGCCCTCAACATACCCCTAACCGTAGGTCTAATCCTAACCCTAACCGTCTCTCTAACCCTAGCCCTTAACATAACCCTAACCCTAGGTCCAATCCTAACCCTAAGCGTCTCTCTAACCCTAGCCTTCAACATAACCTTAACCCTAGGTCCTATCTTAACCCTGACAGTCTCTCTAAACCTAGCCCTCAACATAACCCTAACCCTAGGTCCAATCCTAACCCTGACCGTCACTCTAACCCTAGCCCTCAACATAACCTTAACCCTAGGTTCAATCCTAATCCTGACCGTCTCTCTAACCCTAGCCCTCAACATAACCCTAACCTTAGGCCCAATCCTAACCCTAACCGTCTCTCTATCCCTAGCACTCAACATAACCCTAACCCTAGGTCGAATCCTAACCCTAACCGTCTCTCTAACCCTAGCCCTAAACATAACCCTAACCCTAGGTTCAATCCTAACCCTAACCGTCTCTCTAACCCTAGCCCTCAACATAACCCTTACCCTAGGACCAATCCTAACCCTAACCGTTTCTCTAACCCTAGCCCTCAACATAACCCTAACCCTAGGTCCAATCCTCACCCTAACCGTCTCTCTATCGCTAGCCGTCAACCTAACCCTAACCCAAGGTCCAATCCTAACCCTAACCGTCTCTCTAACCCTAGCCCTCAACATAAACCTAAACCTAGGTCCAATCCTAACCCTAACCGTCTCTCTAACTCTATCCCTCAACATAACCCTAACCTTAGGTCCAATCCTAACCCTAACTGTCTCTCTAACCCTAGCCCTCAACATAACCCTACCCCTAGGTCCAATCCTCACCCTAACCCTCTCTCTAACCCTAGCCCTCAACATAACCCTAAACCTAGGTCCAATCCTAACCCTAACCGTCTCTCTAACCCTAGCCCTCAACATAACCCAAACCCTAGGTCCAATCCTAACCCTAACCGTCTCTCTAACCCTAGCCCTCAACATAACCCTAACCCTAGGTCCAATCCTAACCCTGACCGTCTCTCTAACCCTAGCCCTCAACATAACCCTAACCTTAGGTCCAATCCGCACCCTAACCGTCTCTCTAACCCTAGCCCTCAACATAACCATAACCCTAGGTCCAATCCTAACCCTAAACGTCGCTCTAACCCTAGCCCTCAACATAACCCTAACCCTAGGTCCAATCCTAACCCTAAGCGTCTCTCTAACCCTAGCCCTCAACATAACCCTAACCCTAGGTCCAATCCTAACCCTAACCGTCTCTCTAAACCTAGCCCTCAACATAACCCTAACCCTAGATCCAATCCTAACCCTATCCGTCTCTCCTACCGTAGCCCTCAACATACCCCTAACTGTAGGTCTAATCCTAACCCTAACCGTCTCTCTGACCCTAGCCCTCAACATAACCACAACCCTAGGTCCAATCCTAACCCTAACCCTCTCTCTAACCCTAGTCCTCAACATAACCCTAACCCTAGGTCCAATCCTAACCTTAACCGTCTCTCTAAACCTAGCCCTCAACATAACCCTAACCCTAGGTCCGATCCTAACCCTAACCGTCTCTCTAACCCTAGCCCTCAACATAACCCTAACCCTAGGTCCCATCCTAACCCGAACGCTCTCTCTAACCCTAGCCCTCAACATAACCCTATCTCTAGGTCCAATCCTAACCCTAACCGTCTCTCTATACCTAGCACTCAACATAACCCTAACCCTAGGTCGAATCCTAACCCTAACCGTCTCTCTAACCCTAGCCCTGAACATAACCGTAACCCTAGGTTCAATCCTAACCCTAACGGTCTCTCTAACCCTAGCCCTCAACATAACCCTAACCCTAGGTCCAATCCTAACCCTAACCGTCTCTCTAACCCTAGCCCTCAACATAACCCTTACCCTAGGTCCAATCATAACCCTAACCTTTTCTCTAACCCTAGCCCTCAACATAACCCTAACCCTAGGTCCAATCCTCACCCTAACCGTCTCTCTATCCCTAGTCCTCAACCTAACCCTAACCCAAGGTCCAATCCTAGCCCTAACCGTCTCTCTAACCCTAGCCCTCAAAATAACCCTAACCCTAGGTCCAATCCTAACCCTAACCGTCTCTCTAACCCTAGCCCTCAACATAACCCTAACCCTAAGTCCAATCCTAACCCTAATCGTCTCTCGAACCCTAGCCCTCAACATAACCCTAACCCTAGGGCCAATCCTAACCCTGACCGTCTCTCTGACCCTAGCTCTCAACATAACCATAACCGTAGGTCCAATCCTAACCCTAACCGTCTCTCTAACGCTAACCCTCAACATAACCATAACCCTAGGTCCAATCCTAACCCTAACCGTCTCTCTAAACCTAGCCCTCAACATAACCCTAACCCTAGGTCCAATCCTCCCCCTTACCGACTCTCTAAACCTAGCCCTCAACATAACCCTAACCCTAGGGCCAATCCTAACCCTGACCGTCTCTCTAACCCTAGCCCTCAACATAACCCTAACCCTAGGTCCAATCCTAACCCTAACCGTCTCTGTAACCCTAGCCCTCAACATAACCCTAACCCTAGGTCCAATCATAATCCTAACCGTCTCTCTAACCCTAGCCCTGAACATAACCCTAACCCTAGGTCCAATCCTAACCCTAACCGTCTCTCTAACCCTAGCCCTCAACCTAACCCTAACCCTAGGTCAAATCCTAACCCTAACCGTCTCTCTAACCCTATCTCTCAACATAACCCTAACCCTAGGTCCAATCCTAACCCTAACCGTCTCTCTAACCGTAGCCCTCAACATAACCCAAACCCTAGGTCCAATGCTAACACTAACAGTCTCTCTAATCCTAGCCCTCATCATAACCCTAACCCTAGGTCCAATCCTAACCCTAACCGTCTCTCTAACCCTAGCCCTCAACATACCCCTAACCGTAGGTCTAATCCTAACCCTAACCGTCTCTCTAACCCTAGCCCTTAACATAACCCTAACCCTAGGTCCAATCCTAACCCTAAGCGTCTCTCTAACCCTAGCCCTCAACATAACCCTAACCCTAGGTCCTATCTTAACCCTGACAGTCTCTCTAAACCTAGCCCTCAACATAACCCTAACCCTAGGTCCAATCCTAACCCTGACCGTCACTCTAACCCTAGCCCTCAACATAACCTTAACCCTAGGTTCAATCCTAATCCTGACCGTCTCTCTAACCCTAGCCCTCAACATAACCCTAACCTTAGGCCCAATCCTAACCCTAACCGTCTCTCTATCCCTAGCACTCAACATAACCCTAACCCTAGGTCGAATCCTAACCCTAACCGTCTCTCTAACCCTAGCCCTAAACATAACCCTAACCCTAGGTTCAATCCTAACCCTAACCGTCTCTCTAACCCTAGCCCTCAACATAACCCTTACCCTAGGACCAATCCTAACCCTAACCGTTTCTCTAACCCTAGCCCTCAACATAACCCTAACCCTAGGTCCAATCCTCACCCTAACCGTCTCTCTATCGCTAGCCGTCAACCTAACCCTAACCCAAGGTCCAATCCTAACCCTAACCGTCTCTCTAGCCCTAGCCCTCAACATAAACCTAAACCTAGGTCCAATCCTAACCCTAACCGTCTCTCTAACTCTATCCCTCAACATAACCCTAACCTTAGGTCCAATCCTATCCCTAACCGTCTCTCTAACCCTAGCCCTCAACATAACCCTAACCCTAGGTCCAATCCTCACCCTAACCCTCTCTCTAACCCTAGCCCTCAACATAACCCTAACCCTAGGTCCAATCCTAACCCTAACCGTCTCTCTAACCCTAGCCCTCAACATAACCCTAACCCTAGGTCCAATCCTAACCCTAACCGTCTCTCTATCCCTAGCCCTCAACATAACCCTAACCCTAGGTCCAATCCTCACCCTAACCCTCTCTCTAACCCTAGCCCTCAACATAACCCTAACCCTAGGTCCAATCCTAACCCTAACCGTCTCTCTAACCCTAGCCCTCCACATAACCCAAACCCTAGGTCCAATCCTAACCCTAACCGTCTCTCTAACCCTAGCCCTCAACATAGCACTAACCCTAGGTCCAATCCTAACCCTGACCGACTCTCTAACCCTAGCCCTCAACATAACCCTAACCTTAGGTCCAATCCTCACCCTAACCGTCTCTCTAACCCTAGCCCTCAACATAACCATAACCCTAGGTCCAATCCTAACCCTAAACGTCGCTCTAACCCTAGCCCTCAACATAACCCTAACCCTAGGTCCAATCCTAACCCTAAGCGTCTCTCTAACCCTAGCCCTCAACATAACCCTAACCCTAGGTCCAATCCTAACCCTAACCGTCTCTCTAAACCTAGCCCTCAACATAACCCTAACCCTAGATCCAATCCTAACCCTATCCGTCTCTCCTACCGTAGCCCTCAACATACCCCTAACTGTAGGTCTAATCCTAACCCTAACCGTCTCTCTGACCCTAGCCCTCAACATAACCCCAACCCTAGGTCCAATCCTAACCCTAACCCTCTCTCTAACCCTAGTCCTCAACATAACCCTAACCCTAGGTCCAAACCTAACCTTAACCGTCTCTCTAAACCTAGCCCTCAACATAACCCTAACCCTAGGTCCGATCCTAACCCTAACCGTCTCTCTAACCCTAGCCCTCAACATAACCCTAACCCTAGGTCCCATCCTAACCCTTACGATCTCTCTAACCCTAGCCCTCAACATAACCCTAACTCTAGGTCCAATCCTAACCCTAACCGTCTCTCTATACCTAGCACTCAACATAACCCTAACCCTAGGTCGAATCCTAACCCTAACCGTCTCTCTAACCCTAGCCCTGAACATAACCGTAACCCTAGGTTCAATCCTAACCCTAACGGTCTCTCTAACCCTAGCCCTCAACATAACCCTAACCCTAGGTCCAATCCTAACCCTAACCGTCTCTCTAACCCTAGCCCTCAACATAACCCTAACCCTAGGTCCAATCCTAACCCTGACCGTCTCTCTAACCCTAGCCCTCAACATAACCCTAACCTTAGGTCCAATCCTCACCCTAACCGTCTCTCTAACCCTAGCCCTCAACATAACCATAACCCTAGGTCCAATCCTAACCCTAAACGTCGCTCTAACCCTAGCCCTCAACATAACCCTAACCCTAGGTCCAATCCTCACCCTAACCGTCTCTCTAACCCTAGCCCTCAACATAACCCTAACCCTAGGTCCAATCCTCCCCCTTACCGACTCTCTAAACCTAGCCCTCAACATAACCCTAACCCTAGGTCCAATCCTAACCCTAACCGTCTCTCTAACCCTAGCCCTCAACATAACCCTTACCCTAGGTCCAATCATAACCCTAACCTTTTCTCTAACCCTAGCCCTCAACATAACCCTAACCCTAGGTCCAATCCTCACCCTAACCGTCTCTCTAACCCTACCCCTCAACCTAAACCTAACCCTACGTCCAATCGTAACCCTAACCGTCTCTCTAACCCTAGCCCCCAACATAACACTAACCCTAGGTCCAATCCTAACCCTAACCCTCTCTCTAACCCTAGCCCTCAACATAACCCTAAACCTAGGTCCAATCCTAACCCTAACCGTCTCTCTAACCCTAGCCCTCAACATAACCCAAACCCTAGGTCCAATCCTAACCCTAACCGTCTCTCTAACCCTAGCCCTCAACATAACCCTAACCCTAGGTCCAATCCTCCCCCTTACCGACTCTCTAAACCTAGCCCTCAACATAACCCTAACCCTAGGGCCAATCCTAACCCTGACCGTCTCTCTAACCCTAGCCCTCAACATAACCCAAACCCTAGGTCCAATCCTAACCCTAACCGTCTCTCTAACCCTAGCCCTCAACATAACCCAAACCCTAGGTCCAATCCTAACCCTAACCGTCTCTCTAACCCTAGCCCTCAACATAACCCTAACCCTAGGTCCAATCCTCCCCCTTACCGACTCTCTAAACCTAGCCCTCAACATAACCCTAACCCTAGGGCCAATCCTAACCCTGACCGTCTCTCTAACCCTAGCCCTCAACATAACCCTAACCCTAGGTCCAATCCTAACCCTAACCGTCTCTGTAACCCTAGCCCTCAACATAACCCTAACCCTAGGTCCAATCATAACCCTAACCGTCTCTCTAACCCTAGCCCTAAACATAACCCTAACCCTAGGTCCAATCCTAACCCTAACCGTCTCTCTAACCCTAGCCCTCAACCTAACCCTAACCCTAGGTCAAATCCTAACCTTAACCGTCTCTCTAACCCTAGCTCTCAACATAACCCTAACCCTAGGTCCAATCCTAACCCTAACCGTCTCTCTAACCGTAGCCCTCAACATAACCCAAAGCCTAGGTCCAATGCTAACACTAACAGTCTCTCTAATCCTAGCCCTCATCATAACCCTAACCCTAGGTCCAATCCTAACCCTAACCGTCTCTCTAACCCTAGCGCTCAACATACCCCTAACCGTAAGTCTAATCCTAACCCTAACCGTCTCTCTAACCCTAGCCCTTAACATAACCCTAACCCTAGGTCCAATCCTAACCCTAAGCGTCTCTCTAACCCTAGCCCTCAACATAACCCTAACCCTAGGTCCTATCTTAACCCTGACAGTCTCTCTAAACCTAGCCCTCAACATAACCCTAACCCTAGGTCCAATCCTAACCCTGACCGTCACTCTAACCCTAGCCCTCAACATAACCTTAACCCTAGGTTCAATCCTAATCCTGACCGTCTCTCTAACCCTAGCCCTCAACATAACCCTAACCTTAGGCCCAATCCTAACCCTAACCGTCTCTCTATCCCTAGCACTCAACATAACCCTAACCCTAGGTCGAATCCTAACCCTAACCGTCTCTCTAACCCTAGCCCTAAACATAACCCTAACCCTAGGTTCAATCCTAACCCTAACCGTCTCTCTAACCCTAGCCCTCAACATAACCCTTACCCTAGGACCAATCCTAACCCTAACCGTTTCTCTAACCCTAGCCCCCAACATAACACTAACCCTAGGTCCAATCCTAACCCTAACCGTCTCTCTAACCCTAGCCCTCAACATAACCCTAAACCTAGGTCCAAACCTAACCCTAACCGTCTCTCTAACCCTAGCCCTCAACATAACCCAAACCCTAGGTCCAATCCTAACCCTAACCGTCTCTCTAACCCTAGCCCTCAACATAACCCTAACCCTAGGTCCAATCCTAACCCTGACCGTCTCTCTAACCCTAGCCCTCAACATAACCCTAACCTTAGGTCCAATCCTCACCCTAACCGTCTCTCTAACCCTAGCCCTCAACATAACCATAACCCTAGGTCCAATCCTAACCCTAAACGTCGCTCTAACCCTAGCCCTCAACATAACCCTAACCCTAGGTCCAATCCTAACCCTAAGCGTCTCTCTAACCCTAGCCCTCAACATAACCCTAACCCTAGGTCCAATCCTAACCCTAACCGTCTCTCTAAACCTAGCCCTCAACATAACCCTAACCCTAGATCCAATCCTAACCCTATCCGTCTCTCCTACCGTAGCCCTCAACATACCCCTAACTGTAGGTCTAATCCTAACCCTAACCGTCTCTCTGACCCTAGCCCTCAACATAACCCCAACCCTAGGTCCAATCCTAACCCTAACCCTCTCTCTAACCCTAGTCCTCAACATAACCCTAACCCTAGGTCCAATCCTAACCTTAACCGTCTCTCTAAACCTAGCCCTCAACATAACCCTAACCCTAGGTCCGATCCTAACCCTAACCGTCTCTCTAAGCCTAGCCCTCAACATAACCCTAACCCTAGGTCCCATCCTAACCCTAACGCTCTCTCTAACCCTAGCCCTCAACATAACCCTAACTCTAGGTCCAATCCTAACCCTAACCGTCTCTCTATACCTAGCACTCAACATAACCCTAACCCTAGGTCGAATCCTAACCCTAACCGTCTCTCTAACCCTAGCCCTAAACATAACCGTAACCCTAGGTTCAATCCTAAACCTAACGGTCTCTCTAACCCTAGCCCTCAACATAACCCTAACCCTAGGTCCAATCCTAACCCTAACCGTCTCTCTAACCCTAGCCCTCAACATAACCCTTACCCTAGGTCCAATCATAACCCTAACCTTTTCTCTAACCCTAGCCCTCAACATAACCCTAACCCTAGGTCCAATCCTCACCCTAACCGTCTCTCTATCCCTAGCCCTCAACCTAACCCTAACCCAAGGTCCAATCCTAGCCCTAACCGTCTCTCTAACCCTAGCCCTCAAAATAACCCTTACCTAGGACCAATCCTAAACCTAACCGTTTCTCTAACCCTAGCCCTCAACATAACCGTAACCTTAGGTCCAATCCTAACCCTAACCGTCTCTCTAACCCTAGCCCTCAACATAACCCTAACCCTAGGTCCAATCCTCACCCTAACCCTCTCTCTAACCCTAGCCCTCAACATAACCCTAACCCTAGGTCCAATCCTAACCCTAACCGTCTCTCTAACCCTATCCCTCAACATAACCCTAACCCTAGGTCCAATCCTCACGTAAACCGTCTCTCTATCCCTAGCCCTCAACATAACCCTAACCCTAGGTCCAATCCTCACCCTAACCGTCTATCTAACCCTAGCCCTCAACATAACCCTAACCCTAGGTCCAATCCTCACCCTAACCGTCTTCTAACCCTACCCCTCAACCTAAACCTAACCCTAGGTCCAATCCTAACCCTAACCGTCTCTCTAACCCTAGCCCCCAACATAACACTAACCCTAGGTCCAATCCTAACCCTAACCGTCTCTCTAACCCTAGCCCTCAATATAATCCTAAACCTAGGTCCAATCCTAACCCTAACCGTCTCTCTAACTCTAGCCCTCAACATAACCCTAACCCTAGGTCCAATCCTAACCCTAACCGTCTCTCTAACCCTAGCCCTCAACATAACCCTAACCCTAGGTCCAATCCTAACCCTAACCGTCTCTCTAACCCTAGCCCTCAACATAACCCTAACCCTAGGTCCAATCCTAACCCTGACCGTCTCTCTAACCCTAGCCCTCAACATAACCCTAACCTTAGGTCCAATCCTCACCCTAACCGTCTCTCTAATCCTAGCCCTCAACATAACCCTAACCCTAGGTCCAATCCTAACCCTAAACGTCGCTCTAACCCTAACCCTCAACATAACCCTAACCCTAGGTCCAATCCTAACCCTAAGCGTCTCTCTAACCCTAGCCCTCAACATAACCCTAACCCTAGGTCCAATCCTAACCCTAACCGTCTCTCTAAACCTAGCCCTCAACATAACCCTAAGCCTAGATCCAATCCTAACCCTATCCGTCTCTCCTACCGTAGCCCTCAACATACCCCTAACCGTAGATCTAATCCTAACCCTAACCGTCTCTCTGACCCTAGCCCTCAACATAACCCTAAGCCTAGATCCAATCCTAACCATAACCATCCCTCTAACCCTAGCCCTCAACATAACCCTAACCCTAGGTCCAATCCTAACCCTAAGCGTCTCTCTAACCCTAGCCCTCAACATAACCCTAACCCTGGGTCCAATCCTAACCATAACCATCCCTCTAACCCTAGCCCTCAACATAACCCTAACCCTAGGTCCAATCCTAACCCTAAGCGTCTCTCTAACCCTAGCCCTCAACATAACCCTAACCTTAGGTCCAATCCTAACCCTGACAGTCTCTCTATACCTAGCCCTCAACATAACCCTAACCCTAGGTCCAATCCTAACCCTGACCGTCTCTCTAACCCTAGCCGTCAACATAACCTTAACCCTAGGTCCAATCCTAACCCTGACCGTCTCTCTAACCCTAGCCCTCAACATAACCCTAACCCTACGTCGAATCCTAACCCTAACCGTCTCTCTGACCCTAGCCCTAAACATAAGCCTAACCCTAGGTCCAATCCTAACCCTAACCGTCTCTCTGACCCTAGCCCTCAACATAAGCCTTACCCTAGGTCCAATCCTAACCCTAACGGCCTCTCTAACCCTAGCCCTCAACATAACCGTAATCCTACGTCCTATCCTAACCCTAACCGTCTCTCTAAGCCTAGCCCTCAACATAACCCTAACCCTAGGTCCAATCCTAACCCTAACCGTCTCTCTAAGCCTAGCCCTCAACCTAACCCTAACCCTAAGTCCAATTCTAATCCTAACCGTCTTTCTAACCTTAGCCCTCAACTTAACCCTAACCCTAGATCCAATGCTCACCCTAACCGTCTCTCTAACCCTAGCCCTCAACCTAACCCTAACCCTAGGTCCAATCCTAAACCTAACTGTCTCTATAACCGTAGCCCTCAACCTAACCCCAACCCTAGGTCCAATCCTAACCCTAACCCTCTCTCTAACCCTAGCCCTCACCATAACCCTAACCCTAGGTCCAATCCTAACCCTAACCGTCTCTCTAACCCTAGCCCTCAACATAACCCTAACCCTAAGTCCAATCCTAACCCTAACCGTCTCTCGAACCCTAGCCCTCAACATAACCCTAACCCTACGGCCAATCCTAACCCTGACCGTCTCTCTAACCCTAGCCCTCAACATAACCCTATCCCTAGGGCCAATCCTAACCCTAATCGTCTCTCTAAATGTAGCCCTCAACCTAACCCTAACCCTAGGTCCAGTCCTAACCCTAACCGTCTCTCTAAACCTAGCCCTCAACATAAACCTAACCCTAGGTCCAATCCTAACCCTAACCGTCTCTCTAACCCTAGCCCTGAACATAACCCTAACCCTAGGTCCAATCTAACACTAACCATCTCTCTAACCCTAGCCCTCATCATAACCCTAACCCTAGGTCCAATCCTAACCCTAACCGTCTCTCTAACCCTATCCCTCATCATAACCCTAACCCTAGGTCCAATCCTAACCCTAACCGTCTCTCTAACCCTAGCCCTCATCATAACCCTAACCCTAGGTCCAATCCTAACCCTAACCGTCTCTCTAACCCTAGCCCTCAACATAACCCTAACCCTAGGTCCAATCTAACACTAACCATCTCTCTAACCCTAGCCCTCATCATAACCCTAACCCTAGGTCCAATCTAACACTAACCATCTCTCTAACCCTAGCCCTCATCATAACCCTAACCCTAGGTCCAATCCTAACCCTAACCGTCTCTCTAACCCTAGCCCTCAACATACCCCTAACCGTAGGTCTAATCCTAACCCTAACCGTCTCTCTGACCCTAGCCCTCAACATAACCCTAACCCTAGGTCCAATCCTAACCCTAACCGTCTCTCTGACCCTAGCTCTCAACAGAACCCTACACCTAGGTCCAATCCTAACCCTAACTGTCTCTCTAACCCTAGCCCTCAACATAACCCTAACCCTAGGTCCAATCCTAACCCTATCCGTCTCTCCTACCGTAGCCCTCAACATACCCCTAACCGTAGATCTAATCCTAACCCTAACCGTCTCTCTGACCCTAGCCCTCAACATAACCCTAAGCCTAGATCCAATCCTAACCATAACCATCCCTCTAACCCTAGCCCTCAACATAACCCTAACCCTAGGTCCAATCCTAACCCTAAGCGTCTCTCTAACCCTAGCCCTCAACATAACCCTAACCCTGGGTCCAATCCTAACCATAACCATCCCTCTAACCCTAGCCCTCAACATAACCCTAACCCTAGGTCCAATCCTAACCCTAAGCGTCTCTCTAACCCTAGCCCTCAACATAACCCTAACCTTAGGTCCAATCCTAACCCTGACAGTCTCTCTATACCTAGCCCTCAACATAACCCTAACCCTAGGTCCAATCCTAACCCTGACCGTCTCTCTAACCCTAGCCGTCAACATAACCTTAACCCTAGGTCCAATCCTAACCCTGACCGTCTCTCTAACCCTAGCCCTCAACATAACCCTAACCCTACGTCGAATCCTAACCCTAACCGTCTCTCTGACCCTAGCCCTAAACATAAGCCTAACCCTAGGTCCAATCCTAACCCTAACCGTCTCTCTGACCCTAGCCCTCAACATAAGCCTTACCCTAGGTCCAATCCTAACCCTAACGGCCTCTCTAACCCTAGCCCTCAACATAACCGTAATCCTACGTCCTATCCTAACCCTAACCGTCTCTCTAAGCCTAGCCCTCAACATAACCCTAACCCTAGGTCCAATCCTAACCCTAACCGTCTCTCTAAGCCTAGCCCTCAACCTAACCCTAACCCTAAGTCCAATTCTAATCCTAACCGTCTTTCTAACCTTAGCCCTCAACTTAACCCTAACCCTAGATCCAATGCTCACCCTAACCGTCTCTCTAACCCTAGCCCTCAACCTAACCCTAACCCTAGGTCCAATCCTAAACCTAACTGTCTCTATAACCGTAGCCCTCAACCTAACCCCAACCCTAGGTCCAATCCTAACCCTAACCCTCTCTCTAACCCTAGCCCTCACCATAACCCTAACCCTAGGTCCAATCCTAACCCTAACCGTCTCTCTAACCCTAGCCCTCAACATAACCCTAACCCTAAGTCCAATCCTAACCCTAACCGTCTCTCGAACCCTAGCCCTCAACATAACCCTAACCCTACGGCCAATCCTAACCCTGACCGTCTCTCTAACCCTAGCCCTCAACATAACCCTATCCCTAGGGCCAATCCTAACCCTAATCGTCTCTCTAAATGTAGCCCTCAACCTAACCCTAACCCTAGGTCCAGTCCTAACCCTAACCGTCTCTCTAAACCTAGCCCTCAACATAAACCTAACCCTAGGTCCAATCCTAACCCTAACCGTCTCTCTAACCCTAGCCCTGAACATAACCCTAACCCTAGGTCCAATCTAACACTAACCATCTCTCTAACCCTAGCCCTCATCATAACCCTAACCCTAGGTCCAATCCTAACCCTAACCGTCTCTCTAACCCTATCCCTCATCATAACCCTAACCCTAGGTCCAATTCTAACCCTAACCGTCTCTCTAACCCTAGCCCTCATCATAACCCTAACCCTAGGTCCAATCCTAACCCTAACCGTCTCTCTAACCCTAGCCCTCAACATAACCCTAACCCTAGGTCCAATCTAACACTAACCATCTCTCTAACCCTAGCCCTCATCATAACCCTAACCCTAGGTCCAATCTAACACTAACCATCTCTCTAACCCTAGCCCTCAACATACCCCTAACCGTAGGTCTAATCCTAACCCTAACCGTCTCTCTGACCCTAGCCCTCAACATAACCCTAACCCGAGGTCCAATCCTAACCCTAACCGTCTCTCTGACCCTAGCTCTCAACATAACCCTACACCTAGGTCCAATCCTAACCCTAACCGTCTCTCTAACCCTAGCCCTCAACATAACCCTAACCCTAGGTCCAATCCTCCCCCTTTCCGACTCTCTAACCCTAGCCCTCAACATAACGCTAACCCTAGGGCCAATCCTAACCCTAACCGTCTCTCTAAAGCTAGCCCTCAACATAACCCTAACCGTAGGTCCAATCTAACACTAACCGTCTCTCTAACCCTATCCCTCAACATAACCCTAACCCTAGGTCCAATCCTAACCCTAACCGCCTCTCTAACCCTAGCCCTCAACATAACCCTAACCCTAGGTCCAATCCTAACCCTAACCGTCTCTCTAACCCTAGCCCTCAACCTAACCCTAACCCTAGGTCCAATCCTAACCCTAACCGTCTCTCTAACAGTAGCCCTCAACATAACCCTAACCCTAGGTACAATCCTAACCCTAACCGTCTCTCTAACGCTAACCCTCAACATAACACTAACCCTAGGTCCAATCCTAACCCTAACCGTCTCTCTAACCCTAGCCCTCAACATAACCCTAACCCTAGGTCCAATCCTCCCCCTTACCGACTCTCTAACCCTAGCCCTCAACATAACCCTAACCCTAAGTCCAATCCTAACCCTAACCGTCTCTCTAACCATAGTCCTCAACATAACCCTAACCCTGATCGAATCCTAACCCTAACCGTCTCTCTAACGCTAACCCTCAACATAACCCTAACCCTAGGTCCAATCCTAACCCTAACCGCCTCTCTAACCCTAGCCCTCAACATAACCCTAACCCTAGGTCCAATCCTAACCCTAACCGTCTCTCTAACCCTAGCCCTCAACCTAACCCTAACCCTAGGTCCAATCCTAACCCTAACCGTCTCTCTAACAGTAGCCCTCAACATAACCCTAACCCTAGGTACAATCCTAACCCTAACCGTCTCTCTAACGCTAACCCTCAACATAACACTAACCCTAGGTCCAATCCTAACCCTAACCGTCTCTCTAACCCTAGCCCTCAACATAACCCTAACCCTAGGTCCAATCCTCCCCCTTACCGACTCTCTAACCCTAGCCCTCAACATAACCCTAACCCTAAGTCCAATCCTAACCCTAACCGTCTCTCTAACCATAGTCCTCAACATAACCCTAACCCTGATCGAATCCTAACCCTAACCGTCTCTCTAACCCTAGCCCTCAACATAACCCTAACCCTAGGTCCAATCCTAACCCTAACCGTCTCTCTAACCCTAGCCCTCAACATAACCCTAACCCTGGGTTAAATCCTAACCATAACCATCCCTCTAACCCTAGCCCTCAACATAACCCTAACCCTAGGTCCAATCCTAAACCTAACCGCCTCTCTAACCCTAGCCCTCAACATAACCCTAACCCTAGGTCCAATCCTAACCCTAACCGTCTCTCTAACCCTAGCCCTCAACCTAACCCTAACCCTAGGTCCAATCCTAACCCTAACAGTCTTTCTAACCCTAGCACTCAACCTAACCTTAACCGTAGGTCCAATTCTAACCCTAACCGTCTCTCTAACCCTCGCCCTCATCATAACCCTAACCCTAGGTCCAATCCTAACACTAACCGTCTCTCTAACCCTAGCCCTCAACATACACCTAACCGTAGGTGTAATCCTAACCCTAGCCGTCTCTCTGACCCTAGCCCTCAACATAACCCTAACCCTAGGTCCAATCCTAACCCTAACTGTCCCTCTGACCCTAGCCCTCAACATAACCCTAACCCTAGGTCCAATCCTAACCCTAACTGTCCCTCTGACCCTAGCCCTCAACATAACGCTAACCCTAGGTCCAATCCTAACCCTAACCGTCTCTCTAACAGTAGCCCTCAACATAACCCTAACCCTAGGTCCAATCCTAAACCTAACTGTCTCTCTAACCGTAGCCCTCAACCTAACCCCAACCCTAGGTCCAATCCTAACCCTAACCCTCTCTCTAAACCTAGCCCTCACCATAACCCTAACCCTAGGTCCAATCCTAACCCTAACCGTCTCTCTAACCCTAGCCCTCAACATAACCCTAACCCTAAGTCCAATCCTAACCCTAACCGTCTCTCGTACCCTAGCCCTCAACATAACCCTAACCCTAGGGCCAATCCTAACCCTGACCGTCTCTCTAACCCTAGCCCTCAACATAACCCTAACCCTAGGGCCAATCCTAACCCTAACCGTCTCTCTAAATGTAGCCCTCAACCTAACCCTAACCCTAGGTCCAGTCCTAACCCTAACCGTCTCTCTAAACCTAGCCCTCAACATAAACCTAACCGTAGGTCCAATCCTAACCCTAACCGTCTCTCTAACCCTAGCCCTCAACATAACCCTAACCCTAGGTCCAATCTAACACTAACCATCTCTCTAACCCTAGCCCTCATCATAACCCTAACCCTAGGTCCAATCCTAACCCTAACCATCTCTCTAACCCTAGCCCTCAACATACCCCTAACGGTAGGTCTAATCCTAACCCTAACCGTCTCTCTGACCCTAGCCCTCAACATAACCCTAACCCTAGGTCCAATCCTAACCCTAACCGTCTCTCTGACCCTAGCTCTCAACATAACCCTAACCCTAGGTCCAATCCTAACCCTAACCGTCTCTCTAACGCTAACCCTCAACATAACCCTAACCCTAGGTCCAATCCTAACACTAACCGTCTCTCTAACCCTAGCCCTCAACATAACCCTAACCCTAGGTCCAATCCTCCCCCTTACCGACTCTCTAACCCTAGCCCTCAACATAACGCTAACCCTAGGGCCAATCCTAACCCTAACCGTCTCTCTAAACCTAGCCCTCAACATAACCCTAACCCTAGGTCCAATCCTAACCCTAACCGCCTCTCTAACCCTAGCCCTCAACATAACCCTAACCCTAGGTCCAATCCTAACCCTAACCGTCTCTCTAACCCTAGCCCTCAACCTAACCCTAACCCTAGGTCCAATCCTAACCCTAACCGTCTCTCTAACAGTAGCCCTCAACATAACCCTAACCCTAGGTACAATCCTAACCCTAACCGTCTCTCTAACGCTAACCCTCAACATAACACTAACCCTAGGTCCAATCCTAACCCTAACCGTCTCTCTAACCCTAGCCCTCAACATAACCCTAACCCTAGGTCCAATCCTCCCCCTTACCGACTCTCTAAACCTAGCCCTCAACATAACCCTAACCCTAAGACCAATCCTAACCCTAACCGTCTCTCTAACCATAGTCCTCAACATAACCCTAACCCTGATCGAATCCTAACCCTAACCGTCTCTCTAACCCTAGCCCTCAACATAACCCTAACCCTAAGTCCAATCCTAACCCTAACCGTCTCTCTAACCCTAGCCCTCAACATAACCCTAACCCTAGGTCCAATCCTAACCCTAACCGTCTCTCTAACCCTAGCCCTCAACATAACCCTAACCCTGGGTTAAATCCTAACCATAACCATCCCTCTAACCCTAGCCCTCAACATAACCCTAACCCTAGGTCCAATCCTAAACCTAACCGCCTCTCTAACCCTAGACCTCAACATAACCCTAACCCTAGGTCCAATCCTAACCCTAACCGTCTCTCTAACCCTAGCCCTCAACCTAACCCTAACCCTAGGTCCAATCCTAACCCTAACATCTTTCTAACCCTAGCACTCAACCTAACCTTAACCGTAGGTCCAATTCTAACCCTAACCGTCTCTCTAACCCTCGCCCTCATCATAACCCTAACCCTAGGTCCAATCCTAACACTAACCGTCTCTCTAACCCAAGCCCTCAACATACACCTAACCGTAGGTGTAATCCTAACCCTAGCCGTCTCTCTGACCCTAGCCCTCAACATAACCCTAACCCTAGGTCCAATCCTAACCCTAACTGTCTCTCTGACCCTAGCCCTCAACATAACGCTAACCCTAGGTCCAATCCTAACCCTAACCGTCTCTCTAACAGTAGCCCTCAACATAACCCTAACCCTAGGTCCAATCCTAAACCTAACTGTCTCTCTAACCGTAGCCCTCAACCTAACCCCAACCCTAGGTCCAATCCTAACCCTAACCCTCTCTCTAACCCTAGCCCTCAACATACCCTAACCCTAGGTCCAATCCTAACCCTAACCGTTTCTCTATCCCTAGCACTCAACATAACCCTAACCCTGATCGAATCCTAACCCTAACCGTCTCTCTAACCCTAGCCCTCAACATAACCCTAACCCTAGGTCCAATCCTAACCCTAACCGTCTCTCTAACCCTAGCCCTCAACCTAACCCTAACCCTAGGTCCCATCCTAACCCTAACGCTCTCTCTAACCCTAGCCCTCAACATACCTTAACCCTAGGTCCAATCATAACCCTAACCGTTTCTCTATCCCTAGCACTCAACATAACCCTAACCCTAGGTCGAATCCTAACCCTAACCGTCTCTCTAACCCTAGCCCTGAACATAACCATAACCCTAGGTTCAATCCTAACCCTAACCGTCTCTCTAACCCTAGCCCTCAACATAACCCTAACCCTGGGTCCAATCCTAACCCTAACCGTCTCTCTAACCCTAGCCCTCAACATAACCCTAACCCTAGGTCCAATCCTAACCCTAACCGTTTCTCTAACCCTAGCCCTCAACATAACAATAACCCTAGGTCCAATACTCACCCTAACCGTCTCTCCAACCCTAGCCCTCAACATAACCTTAACCCTAGGTCCAATCCTAACCCTGACCGTCTCTCTAACCCTAGCCCTCAACATAACCCTAACCCTACGTCGAATCCTAACCCTAACCGTCTCTCTGACCCTAGCCCTAAACATAAGCCTAACCCTAGGTCCAATCCTAACCCTAACCGTCTCTCTGACCCTAGCCCTCAACATAAGCCTAACCCTACGTCCAATCCTAACCCTAACCGTCTCTCTAACCTTAGCCCTCAACTTAACCCTAACCCTAGATCCAATGCTCACCCTAACCGTCTCTCTAACCCTAGCCCTCAACCTAACCCTAACCCTAGGTCCAATCCTAAACCTAACTGTCTCTCTAACCGTAGCCTTCAACCTAACCCCAACCCTAGGTCCAATCCTAACCCTAACCCTCTCTCTAAACCTAGCCCTCAACATAACCCTAACCCTAGGTCCAATGCTAACCCTAACCGTCTCTCTAACCCTAGCCCTCCACATAACCCTAACCCTAAGTCCAATCCTAACCCTAACCGTCTCTCGAACCCTAGCCCTCAACATAACCCTAACCCTAGGGCCAATCCTAACCCTGACCGTCTCTCTAACCCTAGCCCTCAACATAACCCTAACCCTAGGGCCAATCCTAACCGTAACCGTCTCCTGACCCTAGCCCTCAACATAACCCTAACCCTAGGGCCAATCCTAACCCTAACCGTCTCTCTAACCCTAGCCCTCAACATAACCCTAACCCGAGGTCCAATCCTCCCCCTTACCGACTCTCTATCCCTAGCCCTCAACATAACCCTAACCCTAGGGCCAATCCTAACCCTGACCGTCTCTCTAACCCTAGCCCTCAACATAACCCTAACCCTAGGTCCAATCCTAACTCTAACCGTCTCTGTAACCCTAGCCCTCAACATAACCCTAACCCTAGGTCCAATCCTAACCCTAACCGTCTCTCTAACCCTAGCCCTGAACATAACCCTAACCCTAGGTCCAATCCTAACCCTAACCGTCTCTCTAACCCTAGCCCTCATCATAACCCTAACCCTAGGTCCAATCCTAACCCTAACCGTCTCTCTAACCCTAGCCCTCAACATACCCCTAACCGTAGGTCTAATCCTAACCCTAACCGTCTCTCTAACCCTAGCCCTTAACATAACCCTAACCCTAGGTCCAATCCTAACCCTAAGCGTCTCTCTAACCCTAGCCCTCAACATAACCCTAACCCTAGGTCCTATCCTAACCCTGACAGTCTCTCTAAACCTAGCCCTCAACATAACCCTAACCCTAGGTCCAATCCTAACCCTGACCGTCACTCTAACCCTAGCCCTCAACATAACCTTAACCCTAGGTTCAATCCTAATCCTGACCGTCTCTCTAACCCTAACCCTCAACATAACCCTAACCTTAGGTCCAATCCTAACCCTAACCGTCTCTCTATCCCTAGCACTCAACATAACCCTAACCCTAGGTCGAATCCTAACCCTAACCGTCTCTCTAACCCTAGCCCTGAACATAACCGTAACCCTAGGTTCAATCCTAACCCTAACCGTCTCTCTAACCCTAGCCCTCAACATAACCCTAACCCTACGTCCAATCGTAACCCTAACCGTCTCTCTAACCCTAGCCCTCAACATAACCCTTACCCTAGGACCAATCCTAACCCTAACCGTTTCTCTAACCCTAGCCCTCAACATAACCCTAACCCTAGGTCCAATCCTCACCCTAACCGTCTCTCTATCGCTAGCCCTCAACCTAACCCTAACCCAAGGTCCAATCCTAACCCTAACCGTCTCTCTAACCCTAGCCCTCAACATAAACCTAAACCTAGGTCCAATCCTAACCCTAACCGTCTCTCTAACTCTATCCCTCAACATAACCCTAACCTTAGGTCCAATCCTAACCCTAACCGTCTCTCTAACCCTAGCCCTCAACATAACCCTAACCCTAGGTCCAATTCTCACCCTAACCCTCTCTCTAACCCTAGCCCTCAACATAACCCTAACCCTAGGTCCAATCCTAACCCTAACCGTCTCTCTAACCCTAGCCCTCAACATAACCCTAACCCTAGGTCCAATCCTAACCCTAACCGTCTCTCTATCCCTAGCCCTCAACATAACCCAAACCCTAGGTCCAATCCTCACCCTAACCGTCTCTCTAACCCTACCCCTCAACCTAAAGCTAACCCTACGTCCAATCGTAACCCTAACCGTCTCTCTAACCCTAGCCCCCAACATAACACTAACCCTAGGTCCAATCCTAACCCTAACCGTCTCTCTAACCCTAGCCCTCAACATAACCCTAAACCTAGGTCCAATCCTAACCCTAACCGTCTCTCTAACCCTAGCCCTCAACATAACCCAAACCCTAGGTCCAATCCTAACCCTAACCGTCTCTCTAACCCTAGCCCTCAACATAACCCTAACCCTAGGTCCAATCCTAACCCTGACCGTCTCTCTAACCCTAGCCCTCAACATAACCCTAACCTTAGGTCCAATCCTCACCCTAACCGTCTCTCTAACCCTAGCCCTCAACATAACCATAACCCTAGGTCCAATCCTAACCCTAAACGTCGCTCTAACCCTAGCCCTCAACATAACCCTAACCCTAGGTCCAATCCTAACCCTAAGAGTCTCTCTAACCCTAGCCCTCAACATAACCCTAACCCTAGGTCCAATCCTAACCCTAACCGTGTCTCTAAACCTAGCCCTCAACATAACCCTAACCCTAGATCCAATCCTAACCCTATCCGTCTCTCCTACCGTAGCCCTCAACATACCCCTAACTGTAGGTCTAATCCTAACCCTAACCGTCTCTCTGACACTAGCCCTCAACATAACCCCAACCCTAGGTCCAATCCTAACCCTAACCCTCTCTCTAACCCTAGTCCTCAACATAACCCTAACCCTAGGTCCAATCCTAACCCTAACCGTCTCTCTAAACCTAGCCTTCAACATAACCCTAACCCTAGGTCCGATCCTAACCCTAACCGTCTCTCTAACCCTAGCCCTCAACATAACCCTAACCCTAGGTCCCATCCTAACCCTAACGCTCTCTCTAACCCTAGCCCTCAACATAACCCTAACTCTAGGTCCAATCCTAACCCTAACCGTCTCTCTATACCTAGCACTCAACATAACCCTAACCCTAGGTCGAATCCTAACCCTAACCGTCTCTCTAACCCTAGCCCTGAACATAACCGTAACCCTAGGTTCAATCCTAACCCTAACGGTCTCTCTAACCCTAGCCCTCAACATAACCCTAACCCTAGGTCCAATCCTAACCCTAACCGTCTCTCTAACCCTAGCCCTCAACATAACCCTTACCCTAGGTCCAATCATAACCCTAACCTTTTCTGTAACCCTAGCCCTCAACATAACCCTAACCCTAGGGCCAATCCTCACCCTAACCGTCTCTCTATCCCTAGCCCTCAACCTAACCCTAACCCAAGGTCCAATCCTAGCCCTAACCGTCTCTCTAACCCTAGCCCTCAACATAACCCTTACCCTAGGACCAATCCTAAACCTAACCGTTTCTCTAACCCTAGCCCTCAACATAACCGTAACCTTAGGTCCAATCCTAACCCTAACCGTCTCTCTAACCCTAGCCCTCAACATAACCCTAACCCTAGGTCCAATCCTCACCCTAACCCTCTCTCTAACCCTAGCCCTCAACATAACCCTAACCCTAGGTCCAACCCTAACCCTAACCGTCTCTCTATCCCTAGCCCTCAACATAACCCTAACCCTAGGTCCAATCCTCACCCTAACGGTCTATCTAACCCTAGCCCTCAACATAACCCTAACCCTAGGTCCAATCCTCACCCTAACCGTCTCTCTAACCCTACCCCTCAACCTAAACCTAACCCTAGGTCCAATCCTAACCCTAACCGTCTCTCTAACCCTACCCCCAACATAACACTAACCCTAGGTCCAATCCTAACCCTAACCGTCTCTCTAACCCTAGCCCTCAACATAACCCTAACCCTAGCTCCAATCCTCACCCTAACCGTCTCTCTATCCCTAGCCCTCAACCTAACCTTATCCCAAGGTCCAATCCTAACCCTAACCCTCTCTCTAACCCTAGTCCTCAACATAACCCTAAACCTAGGTCCAATCCTAACCCTAACCGTCTCTAACCCTATCCCTCAACATAACCCTAACCCTAGGTCCAATCCTCACCCTAACCGTCTCTCTATCCCTAGCCCTCAACATAACCCTAACCCTAGGTCCAATCCTCACCCTAACCGTCTATCTAACCCTAGCCCTCAACATAACCCTAACCCTAGGTCCAATCCTCACCCTAACCGTCTTCTAACCCTACCCCTCAACCTAAACCTAAACCTAGGTCCAATCCTAACCCTAACCGTCTCTCTAACCCTAACCCCCAACATAACACTAACCCTAGGTCCAATCCTAACCCTAACCGTCTCTCTAACACTAGCCCTCAACATAACCCTAACCCTAGGTCCAATCCTAACCCTAACCCTCTCTCTAACCCTAGCCCTCAACTTAACGCTAACCCTAGGTCCAATCCTATCCCTAACCGTCTCTCTAAACCTAGCCTTCCACATAACCCTAACCCTAGGTCCAATCCTAACCCTAACCGTTTCTCTAACCCTAGCCCTCAACATAACCCTAACCCTAGGTCCAATCCTAACCCTGACCGTCTCTCTCACCCTAGCCCTCAACATAACCCTAACCTTAGGTCCAATCCTCACCCTAACCGTCTCTCTAACCCTAGCCCTCAACATAACCCTAACCCTAGGTCCAATCCTAACCCTAAACGTCGCTCTAACCCTAACCCTCAACATAACCCTAACCCTAGGTCCAATCCTAACCCTAAGCGTCTCTCTAACCCTAGCCCTCAACATAACCCTAACCCTAGGTCCAATCCTAACCCTAACCGTCTCTCTAAACCTAGCCCTCAACATAACCCTAACCCTAGATCCAATCCTAACCCTATCCGTCTCTCCTACCATAGCCCTCAACATAACCCTAACCGTAGATCTAATCCTAACCCTAACCGTCTCTCTGACCCTAGCCCTCAACATAACCCCAACCCTAGGTCCAATCCTAACCCTGACCGTCTCTCTAACCCTAGCCCTCAACATAACCCTAACTCTACGTCCAATCCTAACCCTAACCGTCTCTCTATCCCTAGCACTCAACATAACCCTAACCCTAGGTCGAATCCTAACCCTAACCGTCTCTCTAACCCTAGCCCTGAACATAACCCTAACCCTAGGTCCAATCCTCACCCTAACCGTCTCTCTATCCCTAGCCCTCAACATAACCCTAACCCTAGGTCCAATCCTCACCGTAACCGTCTTCTAACCCTACCCCTCAACCTAAACCTAAACCTAGGTCCAATCCTCACCCTAACCGTCTCTCTAACGCTAGCCCTCAACATAACCCTAACCCTAGGTCCAATCCTAACCCTAAACGTCGCTCTAACCCTAACTCTCAACATAACCCTAACCCTAGGTCCAATCCTAACCTTAAGCGTCTCTCTAACCCTAGCCCTCAACATAACCCTAACCCTAGGTCCAATCCTAACCCTAACCGTCTCTCTAAACCTAGCCCTCAACATAACCCTAAGCCTAGATCCAATCCTAACCCTATCCGTCTCTCCTACCGTAGCCCTCAACATACCCCTAACCGTAGATCTAATCCTAACCCTAACCGTCTCTCTGACCCTAGTCCTCAACATAACCCCAACCCTAGGTCCAATCCTAACCCTAACCCTCTCTCTAACCCTAGTCCTCAACATAACCCTAACCTTAGGTCCAATCCTAACCCTAACCGTCTCTCTAAAACTAGCCCTCAACATAACCCTAACCCTAGGTCCGATCCTAACCCTAACCGTCTCTCTAACCCTAGCCTTCAACATAACCCTAACCCTAGGTCCCATCCTAACCCTAACCGTCTCTGTATCCCTAGCACTCAACATAACCCTAACCCTAGGTCGAATCCTAACCCTAACCGTCTCTCTCACCCTAGCCCTGAACATAACAGTAACCCTAGGTTCAATCCTAACCCTAACGGCCTCTCTAACCCTAGCCCTCAACATAACCCTAACCCTAGGTCCAATCCTAACCCTAACCGTCTCTCTAACCCTAGCCCTCAACATAACCCTTACCCTAGGTCCAATCATAACCCTAACCTTTTCTCTAACCCTAGCCCTCAACATAACCCTAACCCTAGGTCCAATCCTCACCCTAACCGTCTGTCTATCCCTAGCCCTCAACCTAACCCTAACCCAAGGTCCAATCCTAACCCTAACCTTCTCTCTAACCCTAGCCCTCAAAATAACTAACCCTAGGTCCAATCCTAACCCTAACCGTCCCTCTAACCCTAGCCCTCAAAATAACCCTAACCTTAGGTCCAAAGCTAAACCTAACCGTCTCTCTAACCTAACCCTCAACCTAAACCTAACCCTAGGTCCAATCCTAACCCTGACCGTCTCTCTAACCCTAGCCCTCAACATAACCCTAACCCTAGGGCCAATCCTAACCCTGACCGTCTCCCTAACCCTAGCCCTCAACATAACCCTAACCCTAGGTAAAATCCTAACCCTGACAGTCTCTCTAAACCTTGCCCTCAACATAACACTAACCCTAGGTCCAATCCTAACCCTAAACGTCTCTCTAACCCTAGCCCTCAACATAACCCTAACCCTAGGTCCAATCCTCACCCTAACGGTCTCTCTATCCCTAGCCCTCAACCTAACCCTAACCCAAGGTCCAATCCTAACCCTAACCCTCTCTCTAACCCTAGCCCTCAACATAACCCTATCCCTAGGTCCAATCCTAACCCTAACAGTCTCTCTAACCCTTTCCCTCAACATAACACTAACCCTAGGGCCAATCCTAACCCTAAACGTCTCTCTAAACCTAGCCCTCAACATAACCCTAACCCTATGTCCAATCCTAACCCTAACCGTCTCTCTAACCCTAGCCCTCAACATAACCCTAACCCTAGGTCCAATCCTAACCCTGACCTTCTCTCTAACCCTAGCCCTCAACCTAACCCTAACCCTAGGTACAATCCTAACCCTAACCGTCTCTCTAAACCTAGCCCTCAACCTAAACCTAACGCTAGGTCCAATCCTAACCTTAACCGTCTCTCTAACCTTAGCCCTCAACCTAAACCTAATACGACGTCCAATTCTAAACCTGACCGTCTCTCTAGCCCTAGCCCTCAACATAACCCTAACCCTACGTCCAATCCTAACCCTGACTTTCTCTCTAACCCTAGCCCTCAACATAACACTAACCGCAGGTCCAATCCTAACCCTGACCGTGTCTCTAACCCTAGCCCTAAACATAACCCTAACCTTAGCTCCAATCCGAACCCTAACCGACTCTCTAACCCTAGCCCTCAACTTAACGCTAACCCTAGGTCCAATCCTATCCCTAACCGTCTCTCTAAACCTAGCCTTCCACATAACCCTAACCCTAGGTCCAATCCTAACCCTAACCGTTTCTCTAAACCTAGCCCTCAACATAACCCTAACCCTTGGTCCAATCCTAACCCTGACCGTCTCTCTCACCCTAGCCGTCAACATAACCCTAACCTTAGGTCCAATCCTCACCCTAACCGTCTCTCTAACCCTAGCCCTCAACATAACCCTAACCCTAGGTCCAATCCTAACCCTAAACGTCGCTCTAACCCTACCCTCAACATAACCCTAACCCTAGGTCCAATCCTAACCCTAAGCGTCTCTCTAACCCTAGCCCTCAACATAACCCTAACCCTAGGTCCAATCCTAACCCTAACCGTCTCTCTAAACCTAGCCCTCAACATAACCCTAACCCTAGATCCAATCCTAACCCTATCCTTCTCTCCTACCGTAGCCCTCAACATACCCCTAACCGTAGATCTAATCCTAACCCTAACCGTCTCTCTGACCCTAGCCCTCAACATAACCCCAACCCTAGGTCCAATCCTAACCCTGACCGTCTCTCTAACCCTAGCCCTCAACATAACCCTAACTCTACGTCCAATCCTAACCCTAACCGTCTCTCTATCCCTAGCACTCAACATAACCCTAACCCTAGGTCGAATCCTAACCCTAACCGTCTCTCTAACCCTAGCCCTGAACATAACCGTAACCCTAGGTTCAATCCTAACCCTAACGGTCTCTCTAACCCTAGCCCTCAACATAACCCTAACCCTAGGTCCAATCCTAACCCTAACCGTCTCTCTAACCCTAGCCCTCAACATAACCCTTACCCTAGGTCCAATCATAACCCTAACCTTTTCTCTAACCCTAGCCCTCAACATAACCCTAACCCTAGGTCCAATCCTCACCCTAACCGTCTCTCTATCCCTAGCCCTCAACCTAACCCTAACCCAAGGTCCAATCCTAACCCTAAGCGTCTCTCTAACCCTAGCCCTGAACATAACCCTAACCCTAGGTCCAATCCTAACCCTAACCGTCTCTCTAAACGTAGCCCTCAACATAACCCTAACCCTAGGTCCAATCCTAACCCTGACCGTCTCTCTAACCCTAGCCCTCAACAAAACCCTAACCCTAGGGCCAATCCTAACCCTGACCGTCTCTCTAACCCTAGCCCTCAACATAACCCTAATCCTAGGTCCAATCCTAACCCTGACAGTCTCTCTAAACCTTGCCCTCAACATAACACTAACCCTAGGTCCAATCCTAACCCTAAACGTCTCTCTAAACCTAGTCCTCAACATAACCCTAACCCTATGTCCAATCCTAACCCTAACCGTCTCTCTAACCCTAGCCCTCAACATAACCCTAACCCTAGGTCCAATCCTAACCCTAACCGTCTCTCTAACCCTAGCCATCAACCTAATTCTAAATCTAGGTATAATCCTAACCGTAACCGTCTTTCTAACCCTAGCCCTCAACATAACCTTAACCCTAGGTCCAATCCTAACCCTAACCGTCTCTCTAACCCTAGCCCTCAAAATAACCCTAACCATAGTTCCAATCCTAATCCTAACCGTCTCTCTAATCCTAGCCCTCAAAATAACCCTAACCCTAGGTCCAATCCTAACCCTAACCGTTTCTCTAACCCTAGCCCTCAACATAACCCTAACCTTAGGTCCAATCCTAACCCTAACCGTCTCTCTAACCCTAGCCCTCAACATAACCCTAACCCTAGGTCCAATCCTCACCCTAACCGTCTCTCTAACCCTAGCCCTCAACATAACCCTAAACCTAGGTCCAATCCTAACCCTAACCGTCTCTCTAACTCTATCCCTCAACATAACCCTAACCTTAGGTCCAATCCTAACCCTAACCGTCTCTCTGACCCTAGCCCTCAACATAACCCTAACCCTAGGTCCAATCCTCACCCTAACCCTCTCTCTAACCCTAGCCCTCAACATAACCCTAACCCTAGGTCCAATCCTAACCCTAACCGTCTCTCTAACCCTACCCCTCAACATAACCCTAACCCTAGGTCCAATCCTAACCCTAACCGTCTCTCTATCCCTAGCCCTCAACATAACCCTAACCCTAGGTCCAATCCTCACCCTAACAGTCTATCTAACCCTAGCCCTCAACACAACCCTAACCCTAGGTCCAATCCTAACCCTGACCGTCTCTCCAACCCTATCCCTCAACATAACCCTAACCTTAGGTACAATCCTAAGGCTAACCGTCTCTCTAACCCTAGCTCTCAACATAACCCTAACCCTAGGTCCAATCCTAACCCTAACCGTCTCTCTATCCCTAGCCCTCAACATAACCCTAACCCTAGGTCCAATCCTCACCCTAACCGTCTATCTAACCCTAGCCCTCAACATAACCCTCACCCTAGGTCCAATCCTCACCCTAACCGTCTCTCTAACCCTAGCCCTCAACCTAAACCTAACCCTAGGTCCAATCCTCACCCTAACCGTCTCTCTAACCCTAGCCCTCAACCTAAACCTAACGCTAGGTCCAATCCTAATCTTAACCGGCTCTCTAACCCTAGACCTCAACCTAAACCTAATACGACGTCCAATCCTAAACCTGACCGTCTCTCTAGCCCTAGCCCTCAACATAACCCTAACCCTAGGTCCAATCCTAACCCTGACTTTCTCTCTAAACCTAGCCCTCAACATAACACTAACCCCAGGTCCAATCCTAACCCTGACCGTGTCTCTAACCCTAGCCCTAAACATAACCCTAACCTTAGCTCCAATCCGAACCCTAACCGACTCTCTAACCCTAGCCCTCAACATAACCCTAACACTAGGTCCAATCCTAACCCTAACCGTTTCTCTAACCCTAGCCCTCAACATAACCCTAACCCTAGGTCCAATCCTAACCCTAACCGTCTCTCTAAACGTAGCCCTCAACATAACCCTAACCCTAGGTCCAATCCTAACCCTGACCGTCTCTCTAACCATAGCCCTCAACATAACCCTAACCCTAGGGCCAATCCTAACCCTGATCGTCTCTCTAAACCTAGCCCTCAACATAACCCTAACCCTACGTCCAATCCTAACCCTGACAGTCTCTCTAAACCTTGCCCTCAACATAACACTAACCCTATGTCCAATCCTAACCCTAACCGTCTCTCTAACCCTAGCCCTCAACATAACCCTAACCCTAGGTCAAATCCTAACCCTAACCGTCTCTCTAACCCTAGCCCTAAACATAACCGTAACCCTAGGTCCAATCCTAACCCTAAACGTCTCTCTACCCGAGCCCTCTACATAACCCAAACCCTAGGTCCAATCCTAACCCTAACCGTCTCTCTAACCCTAGCCATCAACCTTACTCTAAATCTAGGTCCAATCCTAGCCCTAACCGTCTTTCTTACCCTAGCCCTCAACATAACCTTAAACCTAGGTCCAATCCTAACCCTGACCGTCTCTCTCACCCTAGCCCTCAACATAACCCTAACCTTAGGTCCAATCCTCACCCTAACCGTCTCTCTAATCCTAGCCCTCAAAATAACCCTAACCCTAGGTCCATTCCTAACCCTAACAGTCTCTCTGACCCTAGCCCTCACCATAAGCCTAACCCTAGGTCCAATCCTCACCCTAACCGTCTCTCTAACCCTAGCCCGAAACCTAACCCTAACCCTAGGTCCAATCCTAACCCTAACCGTCTCTCTAACCCGAGCCCTCAACATAACCCTAACCCTAGGTCCAATCCTAACCCTAACCGTCTCTCTAACCCTAGCCCTCAACCTAAACCTAATACAACGTCCAATCCTAACCCTAACCGTCTCTCTAACCCTAGCCCTCAACATAACCCTAACCCTATGTCCAATCCTCATCCCAACCGTCTCTCTAACCTTAGCCCTCAACCTAACCCTAACCCTAGGTCCAATCCTAGCACTAACCGTCTCTCTAACCCTAGCCCTCAACATAACCCTAACCCTAGGACCAATCCTAACCCTAACCGTCTAACCGAAGCCCTCAACAAAACCCTAACCCTAGGTCCAATCCTAACCCTAACCGTCTTTCTAACCCTAGTCCTCAACCTAACCCTAACCCTATGTCCAATCCTAACCCTAACCGTCTCTCTAAGCCTAGCCCTCAACCTAACCCTAACCCTAGGTACAATCCTAACCCTAACCGTCTCTCTAACCCTAGCCCTCAACCTAAACCTAACGCTAGGTCCAATCCTAACCTTAACCGTCTCTCTAACCCTAGCCCTCAACCTAAACCTAATACGACGTCCAATCCTAAACCTGACCGTCTCTCTAGCCCTAGCCCTCAACATAACCCTAACCCTAGGTCCAATCCTAACCCTGACTTTCTCTCTAACCCTAGCCCTCAACTTAACGCTAACCCTAGGTCCAATCCTATCCCTAACCGTCTCTCTAAACCTAGACTTCCACATAACCCTAACCCTAGGTCCAATCCTAACCCTAACCGTTTCTCTAACCCTAGCCCTCAACATAACCCTAACCCTAGGTCCAATCCTAACCCTAACCGTCTCTCTAAACGTAGCCCTCAACATAACCCTAACCCTAGGTTCAATCCTAACCCTGACCGTCTCTCTAACCCTAGCCCTCAACATAACCCTAAACCTAGGGCCAATCCTAACCCTGACCGTCTCTCTAACCCTAGCCCTCAACATAACCCTAACCCTAGGTCCAATCCTAACCCTGACAGTCTCTCTAAACCTTGCCCTCAAAATAACACTAACCCTAGGTCCAATCCTAACCCTAAACGTCTCTCTAAACCTAGCCCTCAACATAACCCTAACCCTATGTCCAATCCTAACCCTAACCGTCTCTCGAACCCTAGCCCTCAACATAACCCTAACCCTAGGTCCAATCCTAACCGTAACCGTCTCTCTAACCCTAGCCCTAAACATAACCGTAACCCTAGGTCCAATCCTAACCGTAAACGTCTCTCTACCCGAGCGCTCAACATAACCCTAACCCTAGGTCCAATCCTAACCCTAACCGTCTCTCTAACCCTAGCCATCAACCTAACTCTAAATCTAGGTCCAATCCTAGCCCTAACCTTCTTTCTAACCCTAGCCCTCAACATAACCTTAACCCTAGGTCCAATCCTAACCCTAACCGTCTCTCTAACCCTAGCCCTCAACATAACCCTAACCATAGGTCCAATCCTAATCCTAACCGTCTCTCTAATCCTAGCCCTCAAAATTACCCTAACCCTAGGTCCAATCCTCACCCTAACCGTCTCTGTAACCCTAGCCCGAAACCTAACCCTAACCCTAGGTCCAATCCTAACCCGAACCGTCTCTCTAACCCTAGCCCTCAACATAACCCTAACCCTAGGTCCAATCCTAACCCGAACCGTCTCTCTAACCCTAGCCCTCAACATAACCCTAACCCTAGGTCCAATCCTAACCCTAACCGTCTCTCTAAACCTAGCCCTCAACATAACCCTAACCATAGGTCCAATCCTCACCCTAACCGTCTCTCTAACCCTAGCCCTCAACCTAACCCTAACCCTAGGTCCAATCCTAACCCTAAGCGTCTCTCTAACCCTAGCCCTCAACATAACCCTAACCCTAGGTCCTATCCTAACCCTGACAGTCTCTCTAAACCTAGCCCTCAACATAACCCTAACCCTAGGTCCAATCCTAACCCTGACCGTCACTCTAACCCTAGCCCTCAACATAACCTTAACCCTAGGTTCAATCCTAATCCTGACCGTCTCTCTAACCCTAGCCCTCAACATAACCCTAACCTTAGGTCCAATCCTAACCTAACCGTCTCTCTATCCCTAGCACTCAACATAACCCTAACCCTAAGTCGAATCCTAACCCTAACCGTCTCTCTAACCCTAGCCCTGATCATAACCGTAACCCTAGGTTCAATCCTAACCCTAACCGTCTCTCTAACCCTAGCCCTCAACATAACCCTAACCCTAGGTCCAATCCTAAACCTAACCGTCTCTCTAACCCTAGCCCTGAACATAACCCTAACCCTAGGTCCAATCCTAACCCTGACCGTCTCTCTAACCCTAGCCCTCAACATAACCCTAACCTTAGGTCCAATCCTCACCCTAACCGTCTCTCTAACCCTAGCCCTCAACATAACCATAACCCTAGGTCCAATCCTAACCCTAAACGTCGCTCTAACCCTAGCCCTCAACATAACCCTAACCCTAGGTCCAATCCTAACCCTAAGCGTCTCTCTAACCCTAGCCCTCAACATAACCCTAACCCTAGGTCCAATCCTAACCCTAACCGTCTCTCTAAACCTAGCCCTCAACATAACCCTAACCCTAGATCCAATCCTAACCCTATCCGTCTCTCCTACCGTAGCCCTCAACATACCCCTAACTGTAGGTCTAATCCTAACCGTAACCGTCTCTCTGACCCTAGCCCTCAACATAACCCCAACCCTAGGTCCAATCCTAACCCTAACCCTCTCTCTAACCCTAGTCCTCAACATAACCCTAACCCTAGGTCCAATCCTAACCCTAACCGTCTCTCTAAACCTAGCCCTCAACATAACCCTAACCCTAGGTCCGATCCTAACCCTAACCGTCTCTCTAACCCTAGCCCTCAACATAACCCTAACCCTAGGTCCCATCCTAACCCTAGCGCTCTCTCTAACCCTATTCCTCAACATAACCCTAACTCTAGGTCCAATCCTAACCCTAACCGTCTCTCTATACCTAGCACTCAACATAACCCTAACCCTAGGTCGAATCCTAACCCTAACCGTCTCTCTAACCCTAGCCCTGAACATAACCGTAACCCTAGGTTCAATCCTAACCCTAACGGTCTCTCTAACCCTAGCCCTCAACATAACCCTAACCCTAGGTCCAATCCTAACCCTAACCGTCTCTCTAACCCTAGCCCTCAACATAACCCTTACCCTAGGTCCAATCATAACGCTAACCTTTTCTCTAACTCTAGCCCTCAACATAACCCTAACCCTAGGTCCAATCCTCACCCTAACCGTCTCTCTATCCCTAGCCCTCAACCTAACCCTAACCCAAGGCCCAATCCTAACCCTAACCGTCTCTCTAACCCTAGCCCTCAAAATAACCCTAACCCTAGGTCCAATCCTAACCCTAACCGTTTCTCTAACCCTAGCCCTCAACGTAACCGTAACCTTAGGTCCAATCCTAACCCTAACCGACTCTCTAACCCTAGCCCTCAACATAACCCTAACCCTAGGTCCAATCCTCACCCTAACCGTCTTTCTAACCCTAGCCCTCCACATAACCCTAACCCTAGGTCCAATCCTCACCCTAACAGTCTTTCTAAACCTAGTCCTCAACATAACCCTATCCCTAGGTCCAATCCTAACCCTAACCGTCACTCTAACCCTAGCCCTCAACATAACCCTAACCTTAGGTCCAATCCTAACCCTAACCGTCTCTCTAACCCTAGCCCTCAACATAACCCTTACCCTAGGACCAATCCTAAACCTAACCGTTTCTCTAACCCTAGCCCTCAACATAACCGTAACCTTAGGTCCAATCCTAACCCTAACCGTCTCTCTAACCCTAGCCCTCAACATAACCCTAACCCTAGGTCCAATCCTCACCCTAACCCTCTCTCTAACCCTAGCCCTCAACATAACCCTAACCCTAGGTCCAATCCTAACCCTAACCGTCTCTCTAACCCTAGCCCTCAACATAACCCTAACCCTAGGTCCAACCCTAACCCTAAGCGTCTCTCTATCCCTAGCCCTCAACATAACCCTAACCCTAGGTCCAATCCTCACCCTAACGGTCTATCTAACCCTAGCCCTCAACATAACCCTAACCCTAGGTCCAATCCTCACCCTAACCGTCTCTCTAACCCTACCCCTCAACCTAAACCTAACCCTAGGTCCAATCCTAACCCTAACCGTCTCTCTAACCCTAGCCCCCAACATAACACTAACCCTAGGTCCAATCCTAACCCTAACCGTCTCTCTAACCATAGCCCTCAACATAACCCTAATCCTAGGTCCAATCCTAACCCTAACCGTCTCTCTAACCCTAGCCCTCAACATAACCCTAACCCTAGGTCCAATCCTCACCCTAACCGTCTCTCTATCCCTAGCCCTCAACCTAACCCTAACCCAAGGTCCAATCCTAACCCTAACCCTCTCTCTAACCCTAGCCCTCAACATAACCCTAAACCTAGGTCCAATCCTAACCCTAACCGTCTCTCTAACCCTATCCCTCAACATAACCCTAACCCTAGGTCCAATCCTCACCCTAACCGTCTCTCTATCCCTAGCCGTCAACATAACCCTAACCCTAGGTCCAATCCTCACCCTAACCGTCTATCTAACCCTAGCCCTCAACATAACCCTAACCCTAGGTCCAATCCTCACCCTAACCGTCTTCTAACCCTACCCCTCAACCTAAACCTAACCCTAGGTCCAATCCTAACCCTAACCGTCTCTCTAACCCTAGCCCCCAACATAACACTAACCCTAGGTCCAATCCTAACCCTAACCGTCTCTCTAACCCTAGCCCTCAACATAACCCTAAACCTAGGTCCAATCCTAACCCTAACCGTCTCTCTAACCCTAGCCCTCAACATAACCCTAACCCTAGGTCCAATCCTAACCCTAACCGTCTCTCTAACCCTAGCCCTCAACATAACCCTAACCCTAGGTCCAATCCTAACCCTGACCGTCTCTCTAACCCTAGCCCTCAACATAACCCTAACCTTAGGTCCAATCCACACCCTAACCGTCTCTCTAACCCTAGCCCTCAACATAACCCTAACCCTAGGTCCAATCCTAACCCTAAACGTCGCTCTAACCCTAACCCTCAACATAACCCTAACCCTAGGTCCAATCCTAACCCTAAGCGTCTCTCTAACCCTAGCCCTCAACATAACCCTAACCCTAGGTCCAATCCTAACCCTAACCGTCTCTCTAAACCTAGCCCTCAACATAACCCTAAGCCTAGATCCAATCCTAACCCTATCCGTCTCTCCTACCGTAGCCCTCAACATACCCCTAACCGTAGATCTAATCCTAACCCTAACCGTCTCTCTGACCCTAGCCCTCAACATAACCCCAACCCTAGGTCCAATCCTAACCCTAACCCTCTCTCTAACCCTAGTCCTCAACATAACCCTAACCCTAGGTCCAATCCTAACCCTAACCGTCTCTCTAAAACTAGCCCTCAATATAACCCTAACCCTAGGTCCGATCCTAACCCTAACCGTCTCTCTAACCCTAGCCTTCAACATAACCCTAACCCTAGGTCCCATCCTAACCCTAACGCTTTCTCTAACCCTAGCCCTCAACATAACCCTAACTCTAGGTCCAATCCTAACCCTAACCGTCTCTCTATCCCTAGCACTCAACATAACCCTAACCCTAGGTCGAATCCTAACCCTAACCGTCTCTCTAACCCTAGCCCTGAACATAACCGTAACCCTAGGTTCAATCCTAACCCTAACGGTCTCTCTAACCCTAGCCCTCAACATAACCCTAACCCTAGGTCCAATCCTAACCCTAACCGTCTCTCTAACCCTAGCCCTCAACATAACCCTTACCCTAGGTCCAATCATAACCCTAACCTTTTCTCTAACTCTAGCCCTCAACATAACCCTAACCCTAGGTCCAATCCTCACCCTAACCGTCTCTCTATCCCTAGCCCTCAACCTAACCCTAACCCAAGGTCCAGTCCTAACCCTAACCGTCTCTCTAACCCTAGCCCTCAAAATAACCCTAACCCTAGGTCCAATCCTAACCCTAACCGTCCCTCTAACCCTAGCCCTCAAAATAATCCTAACCTTAGGTCCAAAGCTAACCCTAACCGTCTCTCTAACCCTAACCCTCAACCTAAACCTAACCCTAGGTCCAATCCTAACCCTAACCGTTTCTCTAACCCTAGCCCTCAACATAACCCTAACCCTAGGTCCAATCCTAACCCTAACCGTCTCTCTAAACGTAGCCCTCAACATAACCCTAACCCTAGGTCCAATCCTAACCCTGACCGTCTCTCTAACCCTAGCCCTCAACATAACCCTAACCCTAGGGCCAATCCTAACCCTGACCGTCTCCCTAACCCTAGCCCTCAACATAACCCTAACCCTAGGTCCAATCCTAACCCTGACAGTCTCTCTAAACCTTGCCCTCAACATAACACTAACCCTAGGTCCAATCCTAACCCTAAACGTCTCTCTAAACCTAGCCCTCAACATAACCCTAACCCTATGTCCAATCCTAACCCTAAACGTCTCTCTAACCCTAGCCCTCAACATAACCCTAACCCTAGGTCCAATCCTAACCCTAACCGTCTCTCTAACCCTAGCCATCAACCTAACTCTAAATCTAGGTCCAATCCTAACCGTAACCGTCTTTCTGACCCTAGCCCTCAACATAACCTTAACCTGAGGTCCAATCCTAACCCTAACCGTCTCTCTAACCCTAGCCCTCAACATAACCCTAACCATAGGTCCAATCCTAATCCTAACCGTCTCTCTAATCCTAGCCCTCAAAATAACCCTAACCCTAGGTCCGATCCTAACCCTAACCGTTTCTCTAACCCTAGCCCTCAACATAACCCTAACCTTAGGTCCAATCCTAACCCTAACCGTCTCTCTAACCCTAGCCCTCAACATAACCCTAACCCTAGGTCCAATCCTCACCCTAACCGTCTCTCTAACCCTAGCCCTCAACATAACCCTAAACCTAGGTCCAATCCTAACCCTAACCGTCTCTCTAACTCTATCCCTCAACATAACCCTAACCTTAGGTCCAATCCTAACCCTAACCGTCTCTCTAACCCTAGCCCTCAACATAACCCTAACCCTAGGTCCAATCCTCACCCTAAACCTCTCTCTAACCCTAGCCCTCAACATAACCCTAACCCTAGGTCCAATCCTAACCCTAACCGTCTCTCTAACCTTACCCCTCAACATAACCCTAACCCTAGGTCCAATCCTAACCCTAACCGTCTCTCTATCCCTAGCCCTCAACATAACCCTAACCCTAGGTCCAATCCTCACCCTAACCGTCTATCTAACCCTAGCCCTCAAAACAACCCTAACCCTAGGTCCAATCCTAACCCTGACCGTCTCTCCAACCCTATCCCTCAACATAACCCTAACCTTAGGTACAATCCTAAGGCTAACCGTCTCTCTAACCCTAGCTCTCAACATAACCCTAACCCTAGGTCCAATCTTAACCCTAACCGCCTCTCTATCCCTAGCCCTCAACATAACCCTAACCCTAGGTCCAATCCTCACCCTAACCGTCTATCTAACCCTAGCCCTCAACATAACCCTAACCCTAGGTCCAATCCTCACCCTAACCGTCTCTCTAACCCTAGCCCTCAACCTAAACCTAACCCTAGGTCCAATCCTAACCCTAAACGTCTCTCTAAACCTAGCCCCCAACATAACACTAACCCTAGGTCCAATCCTAACCCTAACCGTCTCTCTAACCCTAGCCCTCAACATAACCCTAAACCTAGGTCCAATCCTAACCCTAACCGTCTCTCTAACCCTAGCCCTCAACATAACCCTAACCCTAGGTCCAATCCTCACCCTGACCGTCTCTCTATCCCTAGCCCTCAACCTAAACCTAACCCAAGGTCTAATCCTAACCCTAACCCTCTCTCTAACCCTAGCCCTCAACATAATCCTATCCCTAGGTCCAATCCTAACCCTAACAGTCTCTCTAACCCTTTCCCTCAACATAACACTAACCCTAGGTCCAATCCTAACCCTAAACGTCTCTCTAAACCTAGCCCTCAACATAACCCTAACCCTATGTCCAATCCTAACCTTAACCGTCTCTCTAACCCTAGCCCTCAACATAACCCTAACCCTAGGTCCAATCCTAACCCTAACCGTCTATCTAACGCTAGCCCTCAACATAACACTAACCCTAGGTCCAATCCTAACCCTGACCTTCTCTCTAACCCTAGCCCTCAACCTAACCCTAACCCTAGGTACAATCCTAACCCTAACCGTCTCTCTAACCCTAGCCCTCAACCTAAACCTAACGCTAGGTCCAATCCTAACCTTAACCGTCTCTCTAACCTTAGCCCTCAACCTAAACCTAATACGACGTCCAATTCTAAACCTGACCGTCTCTCTAGCCCTAGCCCTCAACATAACCCTAACCCTACGTCCATTCCTAACCCTGACTTTCTCTCTAACCCTAGCCCTCAACATAACACTAACCCCAGGTCCAATCCTAACCCTGACCGTGTCTCTAACCCTAGCCCTCAACATAACCCTAACCCTACGTCCATTCCTAACCCTGACTTTCTCTCTAACCCTAGCCCTCAACATAACCCTAACCCTAGGTCCAATCCTAACCCTAAGCGTCTCTCTAACCCTAGCCCTCAACATAACCCTAACCCTAGGTCCAATCCTAACCCTAACCGTCTCTCTAAACCTAGCCCTCAACATAACCCTAACCCTAGGTCCAATCCTAACCCTAACCGTCTCTCTAACCCTAGCCCTCAACATAACCCTAACCCTAGGTCCAATCCTAACCCTAACCGTCTGTCTAACCCTAGCCCTCAACATAACACTAACCCTAGGTCCAATCCTAACCCTGACCTTCTCTCTAACCCTAGCCCTCAACATAACACTAACCCTAGGTCCAATCCTAACCCTGACCTTCTCTCTAACCCTAGCCTTCAACCTAACCCTAACCCTAGGTACAATCCTAACCCTATCCGTCTCTCTAACCCTAGCCCTCAACCTAAACCTAACGCTAGGTCCAATCCTAACCTTAACTGTCTCTCTAACCTTAGCCCTCAACCTAAACCTAATAAGACGTCCAATTCTAAACCTGACCGTCTCTCTAGCCCTAGCCCTCAACATAACCCTAACCCTACGTCCAATCCTAACCCTGACTTTCTCTCTAACCCTAGCCCTCAACATAACACTAACCCTAGGTCCAATCCTATCCCTAACCGTCTCTCTAAACCTAGCCTTCCACATAACTCTAACCCTAGGTCCAATCCTAACCCTAACCGTTTCTCTAACCCTAGCCCTCAACATAACCCTAACCCTAGGTCCAATCCTAACCCTGACCGTCTCTCTAACCCTAGCCTTCAACATAACCCTAACCTTAGGTCCAATCCTCACCCTAACCGTCTCTCTAACCCCAGCCCTCAACATAACCCTAACCCTAGGTCCAATCCTAACCCTAAACGTCGCTCTAACCCTAACCCTCAACATAACCCTAACCCTAGGTCCAATCCTAACCCTAACCGTCTCTCTAACCCTAGCCTTCAACATAACCCTAACCCTAGGTCCCATCCTAACCCTAACGCTCTCTCTAACCCTAGCCCTCAACATAACCCTAACTCTAGGTCCAATCCTAACCCTAACCGTCTCTCTATCCCTAGCACTCAACATAACCCTAACCCTAGGTCGAATCCTAACCCTAACCGTCTCTCTAACCCTAGCCCTGAACATAACCGTAACCCTAGGTTCAATCCTAACCCTAACGGTCTCTCTAACCCTAGCCCTCAACATAACCCTAACCCTAGGTCCAATCCTAACCCTAACCGTCTCTCTAACCCCAGCCCTCAACATAACCCTTACCCTAGGTCCAATCATAACCCTAACCTTTTCTCTAACCCTAGCCCTCAACATAACCCTAACCCTAGGTCCAATCCTCACCCTAACCGTCTCTCTATCTCTAGCCCTCAACCTAACCCTAACCCAAGGTCCAATCCTAACCCTAACCGTCTCTCTAACCCTAGCCCTCAAAATAACCCTAACCCAGGTCAAATCCTAACCCTAACCGTCCCTCTAACCCAAGCCCTCAAAATAACCCTAACCTTAGGTCCAAAGCTAACCCTAACCGTCTCTCTAACCCTAACCCTCAACCTAAACCTAACCCTAGGTCCAATCCTAACCCTAACCGTTTCTCTAACCCTAGCCCTCAACATAACCCTAACCCTAGGTCCAATCCTAACCCTAACCGTCTCTCTAAACGTAGCCCTCAACATAACCCTAACCCTAGGTCCAATCCTAACCCTGATCGTCTCTCTAACCCTAGCCCTCAACATAACCCTAACCCTAGGGCCAATCCTAACCCTGACCGTCTCTCTAACCCTAGCCCTCAACATAACCCTAACCCTAGGTCCAATCCTAACCCTGAGAGTCTCTCTAAACCTTGCCCTCAACATAACACTAACCCTAGGTCCAATCCTAACCCTAAACGTCTCTCTAAACCTAGCCCTCAACATAACCCTAACCCTATGTCCAATCCTAACCCTAACCGTCTCTCTAAACCTAGCCCTCATCATAACCCTAACCCTAGGTCCAATCCTAACCCTAACCGTCTCTCTAACCCTAGCCATCAACCTAACTCTAAATCTAGGTCCAATCCTAACCGTAACCGTCTTTCTAACCCTAGCCCTCAACATAACCTTAACCCTAGGTCCAATCCTAACCCTAACCGTCTCTCTAACCCTAGCCCTCAAAATAACCCTAACCATAGTTCAATCCTAATCCTAACCGTCTCTCTAATCCTAGCCCTCAAAATAACCCTAACCCTAGGTCCAATCCTAACCCTAACCGTTTCTCTAACCCTAGCCCTCAACATAACCCTAACCATAGGTCCAATCCTAACCCTAACCGTCTCTCTAACCCTAGCCCTCAACATAACCCTAACCCTAGGTCCAATCCTCACCCTAACCGTCTCTCTAACCCTAGCCCTCAACATAACCCTAAACCTAGGTCCAATCCTAACCCTAACCGTCTCTCTAACTCTATCCCTCAACATAACCCTAACCTTAGGTCCAATCCTAACCCTAACCGTCTCTCTAACCCTAGCCCTCAACATAACCCTAACCCTAGGTCCAATCCTCACCCTAACCCTCTCTCTAACCCTAGCCCTCAACATAACCCTAACCCTAGGTCCAATCCTAACCCTAACCGTCTCTCTAACCCTACCCCTCAACATAACCCTAACCCTAGGTCCAATCCTAACCCTAACCGTCTCTCTATCCCTAGCCCTCAACATAACCCTAACCCTAGGTCCAATCCTCACCCTAACCGTCTATCTAACCCTAGCCCTCAACACAACCCTAACCCTAGGTCCAATCCTAACCCTGACCGTCTCTCCAAACCTATCCCTCAACATAACCCTAACCTTAGGTACAATCCTAAGGCTAACCGTCTCTCTAACCCTAGCTCTCAACATAACCCTAACCCTAGGTCCAATCCTAACCCTAACCGTCTCTCTATCCCTAGCCCTCAACATAACCCTAACCCTAGGTCCAATCCTCACCCTAACCGTCTATCTAACCCTAGCCCTCAACATAACCCTATCCCTAGGTCCAATCCTCACCCTAACCGTCTCTCTAACCCTAGCCCTCAACCTAAACCTAACCCTAGGTCCAATCCTCACCCTAACCGTCTCTCTATCCCTAGCCCTCAACCTAAACCTAACGCTAGGTCCAATCCTAATCTTAACCGTCTCTCTAACCCTAGACCTCAACCTAAACCTAATACGACGTCCAATCCTAAACCTGACCGTCTCTCTAGCCCTAGCCCTCAACATAACCCTAACCCTAGGTCCAATCCTAACCCTGACTTTCTCTCTAAACCTAGCCCTCAACATAACACTAACCCCAGGTCCAATCCTAACCCTGACCGTGTCTCTAACCCTAGCCCTAAACATAACCCTAACACTAGGTCCAATCCTAACCCTAACCGTTTCTCTAACCCTAGCCCTCAACATAACCCTAACCCTAGGTCCAATCCTAACCCTAAACGTCTCTCTAAATGTAGCCCTCAACATAACCCTAACCCTAGGTCCAATCCTAACCCTGACAGTCTCTCTAACCATAGCCCTCAACATAACCCTAACCCTAGGGCCAATCCTAACCCTGATCGTCTCTCTAAACCTAGCCCTCAACATAACCCTAACCCTACGTCCAATCCTAACCCTGAGAGTCTCTCTAAATCTTGCCCTCAACATAACACTAACCCTAGGTCCAATCCTAACCCTAAACGTCTCTCTAAACCTAGCCCTCTACATAACCCTAACCCTATGTCCAATCCTAACCCTAACCGTCTCTCTAACCCTAGCCCTCAACATAACCCTAACCCTAGGTCCAATCCTAACCCTAACCGTCTCTCTAACCCTAGCCCTAAACATAACCGTAACCCTAGGTCCTATCCTAACCCTAAACGTCTCTCTACCCGAGCACTCTACATAACCCTAACCCTAGGTCCAATCCTAACCCTAACCGTCTCTCTGACCCTAGCCCTCACCATAAGCCTAACCCTAGGTCCAATCCTCACCCTAACCGTCTCTCTAACCCTAGCCCGAAACCTAACCCTAACCCTAGGTCCAATCCTAACCCTAACCGTCTCTCTAACCCGAGCCCTCAACATAACCCTAACCCTAGGTCCAATCCTAACCCTAACCGTCTCTCTAACCCTAGCCCTCAACCTAAACCTAATACGACGTCCAATCCTAACCCTAACCGTCTCTCTAACCCTAGCCCTCAACATAACCCTAACCCTATGTCCAATCCTCATCCCAACCGTCTCTCTAACCTTAGCCCTCAACCTAACCCTAACCCTAGGTCCAATCCTAGCACTAACCGTCTCTCTAACCCTAGCCCTCAACATAACCCTAACCCTAGGACCAATCCTAACCCTAACCGTCTCTCTAACCCAAGCCCTCAACAAAACCCTAACCCTAGGTCCAATCCTAACCCTAACCGTCTTTCTAACCCTAGTCCTCAACCTAACCCTAACCCTATGTCCAATCCTAACCCTAACCGTCTCTCTAAGCTTAGCCCTCAACCTAACCCTAACCCTAGGTACAATCCTAACCCTAACCGTCTCTCTAACCCTAGCCCTCAACCTAAACCTAACGCTAGGTCCAATCCTAACCTTAACCGTCTCTCTAACCCTAGCCCTCAACCTAAACCTAATACGACGTCCAATCCTAAACCTGACCGTCTCTCTAGCCCTAGCCCTCAACATAACCCTAACCCTAGGTCCAATCCTAACCCTGACTTTCTCTCTAACCCTAGCCCTCAACTTAACGCTAACCCTAGGTCCAATCCTATCCCTAACCGTCTCTCTAAACCTAGACTTCCACATAACCCTAACCCTAGGTCCAATCCTAACCCTAACCGTTTCTCTAACCTAGCCCTCAACATAACCCTAACCCTAGGTCCAATCCTAACCCTAACCGTCTCTCTAAACGTAGCCCTCAACATAACCCTAACCCTAGGTTCAATCCTAACCCTGACCGTCTCTCTAACCCTAGCCCTCAACTTAACCCTAACCCTAGGGCCAATCCTAACCCTGACCGTCTCTCTAACCCTAGCCCTCAACATAACCCTAACCCTAGGTCCAATCCTAACCCTGACAGTCTCTCTAAACCTTGCCCTCAAAATAACACTAACCCTAGGTCCAATCCTAACCCTAAACGTCTCTCTAAACCTAGCCCTCAACATAACCCTAACCCTATGTCCAATCCTAACCCTAACCGTCTCTCGAACCCTAGCCCTCAACATAATCCTAACCCTAGGTCCAATCCTAACCCTAACCGTCTCTCTAACCCTAGCCCTCAGCATAACCCTAACCCTAGGTCCAATCCTAACCGTAACCGTCTCTCTAACCCTAGCCCTAAACATAACCGTAACCCTAGGTCCAATCCTAACCGTAAACGTCTCTCTACCCGAGCGCTCAACATAACCCTAACCCTAGGTCCAATCCTAACCCTAACCGTCTCTCTAACCCTAGCCATCAACCTAACTCTAAATCTAGGTCCAATCCCAGCCCTAACCTTCTTTCTAACCCTAGCCCTCAACCTAAACCTAATACGACGTCCAATCCTAAACCTGACCGTCTCTCTAGCCCTAGCCCTCAACATAACCCTAACCCTAGGTCCAATCCTAACCCTGACTTTTTCTCTAACCCTAGCCCTCAACTTAACGCTAACCCTAGGTCCAATCCTATCCCTAACCGTCTCTCTAAACCTAGACTTCCACATAACCCTAACCCTAGGTCCAATCCTAACCCTAACCGTTTCTCTAACCTAGCCCTCAACATAACCCTAACCCTAGGTCCAATCCTAACCCTAACCGTCTCTCTAAACGTAGCCCTCAACATAAGCCTAACCCTAGGTTCAATCCTAACCCTGACCGTCTCTCTAACCCTAGCCCTCAACATAACCCTAACCCTAGGGCCAATCCTAACCCTGACCGTCTCTCTAACCCTAGCCCTCAACATAACCCTAACCCTAGGTCCAATCCTAACCCTGACAGTCTCTCTAAACCTTGCCCTCAAAATAACACTAACCCTAGGTCCAATCCTAACCCTAAACGTCTCTCTAAACCTAGCCCTCAACATAACCCTAACCCTATGTCCAATCCTAACCCTAACCGTCTCTCGAACCCTAGCCCTCAACATAACCCTAACCCTAGGTCCAATCCTAACCCTAACCGTCTCTCGAACCCTAGCCCTCAGCATAACCCTAACCCTAGGTCCAATCCTAACCGTAACCGTCTCTCTAACCCTAGCCCTAAACATAACCGTAACCCTAGGTCCAATCCTAACCGTAAACGTCTCTCTACCCGAGCGCTCAACATAACCCTAACCCTAGGTCCAATCCTAACCCTAACCGTCTCTCTAACCCTAGCCATCAACCTAACTCTAAATCTAGGTCCAATCCTAGCCCTAACCTTCTTTCTAACCCTAGCCCTCAACATAACCTTAACCCTAGGTCCAATCCTAACCCTAACCGACTCTCTAACCCTAGCCCTCAACATAACCCTAACCATAGGTCCAATCCTAATCCTAACCGTCTCTCTAATCCTAGCCCTCAAAATAACCCTAACCCTAGGTCCAATCCTCACCCTAACCGTCTCTGTAAACCTAGCCCGAAACCTAACCCTAACCCTAGGTCCAATCCTAACCCGAACCGTCTCTCTAACCCTAGCCCTCAACATAACCCTAACCCTAGGTCCAATCCTAACCCGAACCGTCTCTCTAACCCTAGCCCTCAACATAACCCTAACCCTAGGTCCAATCCTAACCCTAACCGTCTCTCTAAACCTAGCCTTCAACATAACCCTAACCATAGGTCCAATCCTCACCCTAACCGTCTCTCTAACCCTAGCCCTCCACCTAACCCTAACCCTAGGTCCAATCCTAACCCTAAACGTCTCTCTAAACCTAGCCCTCAACATAACCCTAATCCTATGTCCAATCCTAACCCTAACCGTCTCTCTAACCCTAACCCTCAACATAACCCTAACCCTAGGTCCAATCCTAACCCTAACCGTCTCTCTAACCCTAGCCCTCAAAATAACCCTAACCCTAGGTCCAATCCTAACCATAACTATCTCTCTAACCCTAGACCTCAACATGACCTAAACCCTAGGTCCAATCCTAACCCTAAAAGTCTCTCTAACCCGAGCCCTCAACATAACCCTAACCCTAGGTCCAAACCTAACCCTAACCGTCTCTCTAAACCTAGCCCTCAACATAACCCTAACCCTAGGTTCAATCCTAACCCTAACTGTGTCTCTGACCCTGGCCCTCAACATAACCCTAACCCTAGGACCAAACCAAACCGTAACCGTCTCTCTAAACCTAGCCCTCAACATAACCCTAACCCTAGGTCCAATCTTAACCCTGACTGTCTCTCTAACCCTAGCCCTCAACATAACCCTAAAGCTAGGTCCAATCCTAACCCTGACAGTCTCTATAACCCTTGCCCTCAACATAACCCTAACCCTAGGTCCAATCCTAACCCTAAACTTCTCTCTAACCCTAGCCCTCAACATAACCCTAACCCTAGGACCAATCCTAACACTAACCGTCTCTCTAACCCTAGCTCTCAACATAACTCTAACCCTAAGTCCAATCCTAACCCTGACCGTCTCTCTAACCCTAGCCCTCAACATAAACCTAACCCTAGGTCCAATCCTAACCCTAACCGTCTCTCTAACCCTAGCCCTCAACCTAACCCTAACCCTAGGTCCAATCCTAACCCTAACCGTCTCTCTAACCCTAGCCCTCAACATAACCCTAACCCTATGTCCAAAATCATCCTAACCGTCTCTCTAACCTTAGCCCTCAACCTAACCCTAACCCTAGGTCCAATCCTAGCACTAACCGTCTCTCTAACCCCAGCCCTCAACCTAACCCTAACCCTATGTCCAATCCTAACCATAACCGTCTCTCTAAGCCTAGCCCTAAACCTAACCCTAACCCTAGGTACACTCCTAAACCTAACCGTCTCTCTAACCCTAGCCCTCAACCTAACCCTAACGCTAGGTCCATTCCTAACCTTCACCGTCTCTCTAACCCTAGCCCTCAACCTAAACCTAATACGAAGTCCAAACCTAACCATGACCGTCTCTCTAGCCCTAGCCCTCAACATAACCCTAACCCTAGGTCCAATCCTAACCCTGACCTTCTCTCTAACCCTAGCCCTCAACATAACACTAACCCTAATTCCAATCCTAACCCTGACCGTGTCTCTCACCCTAGCCCTCAACATAACCCTAACCTTAGCTCCAATCCGAAACCTAACCGACTCTCTAACCCTAGCCCTCAACATAACCCTAACCCTAGGTCCAATCCTAACCCTAACCGTCTCTCTAAACCTAGCTTTCCACATAACCCTAACCCTAGGTACAATCCTAACCCTAACCGTCTCTCTAACCCTAGCGCTCAACATAACCCTAGCCCTAGGTCCAATCCTAACCCTAACCGTCTCTCTAAACCTAGCCCTCAACATAACCCAACCCTAGGGCCAATCCTAACCCTGACCGTTTCTCTAACCCTAGCCCTCAACATAACCCTAACCCTAGGTCCAATCCTAACCCTAACAGTCTCTCTAACCCTTGCCCTCAACATAACACTAACCCTAGGTCCAAACCTAACCCTAACCGTCTCTCTAAACCTAGGCTTCCACATAACCCTAACCCTAGGTCCAATCCTAACCCTAACCGTCTCTCTAACCCTAGCCATCAACATAACCCTAACGCTAGGTCCAATCCTAACCCTACCCGTCTCTCTAACCCTAGCCCTAAACATAACCCTAACCCTAGGTCCAATCCTAACCCTAACCGTCTCTCTAACCCAGGCCCTCAACATAACCCTAACCCTAGGGCCAATCCTAACCCTGACCGTCTCTCTAACCCTAGCCCTCAACATAACCCTATCCCTAGGTCCAATACTAACCCTAACAGTCTCTCTAACCCTTGCCCTCAACATAACACTAACCCTAGGTCCAATCCTAATCCTAAACGTCTCTCTAAACCTAGCCCTCAACATAACCCTAACCCAATGTCCAATCCTAACCCTAACCGTCTCTCTAACCCTAGCCCTCAACATAACCCTAACCCTAGGTCCAATCCTAACCCTAACCGTCTATCTAACCCTAGCCCTCAACATAACACTAACCCTAGGTCCAATCCTAACCCTGACCTTCTCTCTAACCCTAGCCCTCAACATAAAACTAACCCTAGGTCCAATCCTAACCCTGACCGAGTCTTTAACCCTAGCCCTCAACATAACCCTAACCTTAGCTCCAATCCGAACCCTAATCGACTCTATAACCCTAGCCCTCAACATAACCCTAACCCTAGGTCCAATCCTAACCCTAACCGTCTCTCTAAACCTAGCCTTCGACATAACCCTAACCCTAGGTCCAATCCTAACCCTGACCTTCTCGCTAACCCTAGCCCTCAACATAATCCTAACCCTAGGGCCAATCCTAACCCTGACCGTCTCTCTAACCCTAGCCCTCAACATAACCCTAACCCTAGGTCCAATCCTAACCCTAACAGTCTCTCTAAACCTTGCCCTCAACATAACACTAACCCTAGGTCCAATCCTAACACTAACCGTCTCTCTAAACCTAGCCTTCCACATAACCCTAACCTTAGCTCCAATCCGAACCCTAATCGACTCTCTAACCCTAGCCCTCAACATAACACTAACCCTAGGTCCAATCCTAACCCTAACCGTCTCTCTAAACCTAGCCTTCCACATAACCCTAACCCAGGGCCAATCCTAACCCTAACCGTCTGTCTAACCCTAGCCCTCAACATAACCCTAACCCTATGTCCAATCCTAACCCTAACCGTCTCTCTAACCCTAGGCCTCAACATAACCCAATCCAAACCGTAACCTTCTATCTAACCCTAGCCCTCAACATAACTCTAACCCTAGGTCCAATCCTAACCCTGACCTTCTCTCTAACCCTAGCCCTCAACATAACAATAACCCTAGGTCCAATCCTAACCCTGACCGTGTCTCTAACCCTAGCCCTCAACATAACCCTAACCTTAGCTCCAATCCGAACCCTAATCGACTCTCTAACCCTAGCCCTCAACATAACCCTAACCCTAGGTCCAATCCTAACCCTAACCGTCTCTAACCCTAGCCCTCAACATAACCCTAACCCTAGGTCCAATCCTAACCCTAACAGTCTCTCTAACCCTTGCCCTCAACATAACACTAACCCTAGGTCCAATCCTAACCCTAACCGTCTCTCTAAACCTAGCCTTCCACATAACGCTAACCCCAGGTCCGATCCTAACCCTAACCGTATCTCTAACCCCAGCCCTCAACATAACCCTAACCCTAGGTCCAATCCTAACCCTAACCGTCTCTCTAACCCTAACCCTCAACATACCCCTAACCCTAGGTCCAATCCTAACCCTAACCGTCTCTCTAACCCTAGACCTCAACATAACCCTAACCCTAGGGCCAATCCCAACCCTGACCGTCTCTCTAACCCTATCCCTCAACATAACCCTAACCCTAGGTCCAATCCTAACCCTAACAGTCTCTCTAACCCTTGCCCTCAACATAACACTAACCCTAGGTCCAATCCTAACCCTAAACGTCTTTCTAAACCTAGCCCTCAACATAACCCTAACCCTAGGTCCAATCCTAACCCTAACCGCCTCTCTAAACCTAGCCCTCAACATAACCCTAACCCTAGGTCCAATCCTAACCCTGACCGTGTCTCTAACCCTAGCCCTCAACATAACCCTAACCTTAGCTCCAATCCGAACCCTAACCGACTCTCTAATCCTAGCCCTCAACATAACCCTAACCCTAGGTCCAATCCTAACCCTAACCGTCTCTCTAAACCTAGCCTTCCACATAACCCTAACCCTAGGTCCAATCCTAACCCTAACCGTCTCTCTAACCCTAGCCCTCAACATAACCCTAACCATAGGTCCAATCCTAATCCTAACCGTCTCTCTAATCCTAGCCCTCATCCTAACCTTAACCCTAGGTCCAATCCTAACCCTAACAGTCTCTCTAACCCTTGCCCTCAACATAACACTAACCCTAGGTCCAATCCTAACCCTAACCGTCTCTCTAAACCTAGCCTTCCACATAACCCTAACCCTAGGTCCAATCCTAACCCTAACCATCTCTCTATCCCTAGCCCTCATCATAACCCTAACCCTATGTCCAAGCCTAACCCTAACCGTCTTTCTAACCCTAGCCCTCAACATAACCCTAACCCTAGGTCCAATCCTAACCCTAACTGTCTCTCTAACCCTAGCCCTCAACATAACCCTAACCCTAGGGCCAATCCTAAACCTGACCGTCTCTCTAACCCTAGCCCTCAACATAACCCTAACCCTAGGTGCAATCCTAACCCTAACGGTCGCTCTAACCCTTGCCCTCAACATAACACTAACCCTAGGTCCAATCTTAACCCTAAACTTCTCTCTAAACCTAGCCCTCAACATAACCATAACCCTTTGTCCAATCCTAACCCTAACCGTCTCTCTAACCCTAGCCCTCAACATAACCCTAAACCTAGGTCCAATCCTAACCCTAACCGTCTCTCTAACACTAGCCCTCAGCATAACCCTAACCCTAGGTCCAATCCTAACCGTAACCGTCTCTCTAAACCTAGCCCTCAACATAACCGTAACCCTAGGTCCAATCCTAACCCTAAACGTCTCTCTACCCGAGCCCTCAACATAAGCCTAACCCTAGGTCCAATCCTAACCCTAACCGTCTCTCTAACCCTAGCCATCAACCTAACTCTAACCCTAGGTGCAATCCTAGCCGTAACCGTCTCTCTAACCCTAGCCCTCAACATAACCTTTACCCTAGGTCCAATCCTAACCCAAACCGTCTCTCTAACCCTAGCCCTCAACATAACCCTAACCATAGGTCCAATCCTAATCCTAACCGTCTCTCTAACCCTAGCCCTTAACTAACCCTAACCCTAGGACCAATCCTAACCCTAACCGTCTCTCTAACCCTAGCCCTCAACATAACCCTAACCTTAGCTCCAATCCGAACCCTAACCGACTCTCTGACCCTAGCCCTCAACATAACCCTAACCCTAGGTCCAATCCTAACCCTAACCGTCTCTCTAAAACTAGCCTTCCACATAACCCTAACCCTAGGTCCAATCCTAACCCTAACCGTATCTCTAACCCTAGCCCTCAACATAACCCTAACCCTAGGTCCAATCCTAACCCTAACCGTCTCTCTAAACCTAGCCCTCAACATAACCCTAACCCTAGGGCCAATCCTAACCCTGACCGTCTCTGTAACCCTAGCCCTCAACATAACCCTAACCCTAGGTCCAATCCTAACCCTAACAGTCTCTCTAACCCTTGCCCTCAACATAACACTAACCCTAGGTCCAATCCTAACCCTAACCGTCTCTCTAAACCTAGCCTTCCACATAACCCTAACCCTAGGTCCGATCCTAACCCTAACCGTCTCTCTAACCCTAGCCCTCAACATAACCCTAACCCTAGGTCCAATCCTAACCATAACCGTCTCTCTAACCCTAGCCCTCAACTTAACCCTAACCCTAGGTCCAATCCTAACCCTAAACGTCTCTCTAACCCTAGCCCTCAACATAACCCTAACCCTAGGGCCAATCCTAACCCTGACCGTCTCTCTAACCCTAGCCCTCAACATAACCCTAACCCTAGGTCCAATCCTAACCCTAACAGTCTCTCTAACCCTTGCCCTCAACATAACACTAACCCTAGGTCCAATCCTAACCCTAAACGTCTCTCTAAACCTAGCCCTCAACATAACCCTAACCCTATGTCCAATCCTAACCCTAACCGTCTCTCTAACCCTAGCCCTCAACATAACCCTAACCCTAGGTCCAATCCTAACCCTAACCGTCTCTCTAACCCTAGCCCTCAACATAACCCTAACCCTAGGTCCAATCCTAACCCTGACCGTGTCTCTAACCCTAGCTCTCAACATAACCCTAACCTTAGCTCCAATCCGAACCCTAACCGACTCTCTAACCCTAGCCCTCAACATAACCCTAATCCTAGGTCCAATCCTAACCCTAACCGTCTTTCTAAACGTAGCCTTCCACATAACCCTAACCCTAGGTCCAATCCTAACCCTAACCGTCTCTCTAACCCTAGCCCTCAACATAACCCTAACCCTAGGTCCAATCCTAAACCTAACCGTCTCTCTAAACCTAGCCCTCAACATAACCCTAACCCTAGGGCCAATCCTAACACTAACCGTCTCTCTAACCCTAGCCCTCAACATAACCCTAACCCTAGGGCCAATCCTAACCCTGACCGTCTCTCTAACCCTAGCCCTCAAAATAACCCTAACCCTAGGTCCAATCCTAACCCTAACAGTCTCTCTAACCCTTGCCCTCAACATAACACTAACTCTAGGTCCAATCCTAACCCTAACCGTCTCTCTAAACCTAGCCCTCAACATAACCCTAACCCTAGGTCCAATCCTAACCCTAACAGTCTCTCTAAACCTTGCCCTCAACATAACACTAACCCTAGGTCCAATCCTAACCCTAACCGTCCCTCTAAACCTAGCCTTCCACATAACCCTAACCTTAGCTCCAATCCGAACCCTAATCGACTCTCTAACCCTAGCCCTCAACATAACACTAACCCTAGGTCCAATCCTAACCCTAACCGTCTCTCTAAACCTAGCCTTCCACATAACCCTAACCCAGGGCCAATCCTAACCCTAACCGTCTGTCTAACCCTAGCCCTCAACATAACCCTAACCCTATGTCCAATCCTAACCCTAACCGTCTCTCTAACCCTAGGCCTCAACATAACCCAATCCAAACCGTAACCTTCTATCTAACCCTAGCCCTCAACATAACTCTAACCCTAGGTCCAATCCTAACCCTGACCTTCTCTCTAACCCTAGCCCTCAACATAACAATAACCCTAGGTCCAATCCTAACCCTGACCGTGTCTCTAACCCTAGCCCTCAACATAACCCTAACCTTAGCTCCAATCCGAACCCTAATCGACTCTCTAACCCTAGCCCTCAACATAACCCTAACCCTAGGTCCAATCCTAACCCTAACCGTCTCTAACCCTAGCCCTCAACATAACCCTAACCCTAGGTCCAATCCTAACCCTAACAGTCTCTCTAACCCTTGCCCTCAACATAACACTAACCCTAGGTCCAATCCTAACCCTAACCGTCTCTCTAAACCTAGCCTTCCACATAACGCTAACCCCAGGTCCGATCCTAACCCTAACCGTATCTCTAACCCCAGCCCTCAACATAACCCTAACCCTAGGTCCAATCCTAACCCTAACCGTCTCTCTAACCCTAACCCTCAACATACCCCTAACCCTAGGTCCAATCCTAACCCTAACCGTCTCTCTAACCCTAGACCTCAACATAACCCTAACCCTAGGGCCAATCCTAACCCTGACCGTCTCTCTAACCCTATCCCTCAACATAACCCTAACCCTAGGTCCAATCCTAACCCTAACAGTCTCTCTAACCCTTGCCCTCAACATAACACTAACCCTAGGTCCAATCCTAACCCTAAACGTCTTTCTAAACCTAGCCCTCAACATAACCCTAACCCTAGGTCCAATCCTAACCCTAACCGCCTCTCTAAACCTAGCCCTCAACATAACCCTAACCCTAGGTCCAATCCTAACCCTGACCGTGTCTCTAACCCTAGCCCTCAACATAACCCTAACCTTAGCTCCAATCCGAACCCTAACCGACTCTCTAATCCTAGCCCTCAACATAACCCTAACCCTAGGTCCAATCCTAACCCTAACCGTCTCTCTAAACCTAGCCTTCCACATAACCCTAACCCTAGGTCCAATCCTAACCCTAACCGTCTCTCTAACCCTAGCCCTCAACATAACCCTAACCATAGGTCCAATCCTAATCCTAACCGTCTCTCTAATCCTAGCCCTCATCCTAACCTTAACCCTAGGTCCAATCCTAACCCTAACAGTCTCTCTAACCCTTGCCCTCAACATAACACTAACCCTAGGTCCAATCCTAACCCTAACCGTCTCTCTAAACCTAGCCTTCCACATAACCCTAACCCTAGGTCCAATCCTAACCCTAACCATCTCTCTATCCCTAGCCCTCATCATAACCCTAACCCTATGTCCAATCCTAACCCTAACCGTCTTTCTAACCCTAGCCCTCAACATAACCCTAACCCTAGGTCCAATCCTAACCCTAACTGTCTCTCTAACCCTAGCCCTCAACATAACCCTAACCCTAGGGCCAATCCTAAACCTGACCGTCTCTCTAACCCTAGCCCTCAACATAACCCTAACCCTAGGTGCAATCCTAACCCTAACGGTCGCTCTAACCCTTGCCCTCAACATAACACTAACCCTAGGTCCAATCTTAACCCTAAACTTCTCTCTAAACCTAGCCCTCAACATAACCATAACCCTTTGTCCAATCCTAACCCTAACCGTCTCTCTAACCCTAGCCCTCAACATAACCCTAAACCTAGGTCCAATCCTAACCCTAACCGTCTCTCTAACACTAGCCCTCAGCATAACCCTAACCCTAGGTCCAATCCTAACCGTAACCGTCTCTCTAAACCTAGCCCTCAACATAACCGTAACCCTAGGTCCAATCCTAACCCTAAACGTCTCTCTACCCGAGCCCTCAACATAAGCCTAACCCTAGGTCCAATCCTAACCCTAACCGTCTCTCTAACCCTAGCCATCAACCTAACTCTAACCCTAGGTGCAATCCTAGCCGTAACCGTCTCTCTAACCCTAGCCCTCAACATAACCTTTACCCTAGGTCCAATCCTAACCCAAACCGTCTCTCTAACCCTAGCCCTCAACATAACCCTAACCATAGGTCCAATCCTAATCCTAACCGTCTCTCTAACCCTAGCCCTTAACTAACCCTAACCCTAGGACCAATCCTAACCCTAACCGTCTCTCTAACCCTAGCCCTCAACATAACCCTAACCTTAGCTCCAATCCGAACCCTAACCGACTCTCTGACCCTAGCCCTCAACATAACCCTAACCCTAGGTCCAATCCTAACCCTAACCGTCTCTCTAAAACTAGCCTTCCACATAACCCTAACCCTAGGTCCAATCCTAACCCTAACCGTATCTCTAACCCTAGCCCTCAACATAACCCTAACCCTAGGTCCAATCCTAACCCTAACCGTCTCTCTAAACCTAGCCCTCAACATAACCCTAACCCTAGGGCCAATCCTAACCCTGACCGTCTCTGTAACCCTAGCCCTCAACATAACCCTAACCCTAGGTCCAATCCTAACCCTAACAGTCTCTCTAACCCTTGCCCTCAACATAACACTAACCCTAGGTCCAATCCTAACCCTAACCGTCTCTCTAAACCTAGCCTTCCACATAACCCTAACCCTAGGTCCGATCCTAACCCTAACCGTCTCTCCAACCCTAGCCCTCAACATAACCCTAACCCTAGGTCCAATCCTAACCATAACCGTCTCTCTAACCCTAGCCCTCAACTTAACCCTAACCCTAGGTCCAATCCTAACCCTAAACGTCTCTCTAACCCTAGCCCTCAACATAACCCTAACCCTAGGGCCAATCCTAACCCTGACCGTCTCTCTAACCCTAGCCCTCAACATAACCCTAACCCTAGGTCCAATCCTAACCCTAACAGTCTCTCTAACCCTTGCCCTCAACATAACACTAAACCTAGGTCCAATCCTAACCCTAAACGTCTCTCTAAACCTAGCCCTCAACATAACCCTAACCCTATGTCCAATCCTAACCCTAACCGTCTCTCTAACCCTAGCCCTCAACATAACCCTAACCCTAGGTCCAATCCTAACCCTAACCGTCTCTCTAACCCTAGCCCTCAACATAACCCTAACCCTAGGTCCAATCCTAACCCTGACCGTGTCTCTAACCCTAGCTCTCAACATAACCCTAACCTTAGCTCCAATCCGAACCCTAACCGACTCTCTAACCCTAGCCCTCAACATAACCCTAACCCTAGGTCCAATCCTAACCCTAACCGTCTTTCTAAACGTAGCCTTCCACATAACCCTAACCCTAGGTCCAATCCTAACCCTAACCGTCTCTCTAACCCTAGCCCTCAACATAACCCTAACCCTAGGTCCAATCCTAAACCTAACCGTCTCTCTAAACCTAGCCCTCAACATAACCCTAACCCTAGGGCCAATCCTAACACTAACCGTCTCTCTAACCCTAGCCCTCAACATAACCCTAACCCTAGGGCCAATCCTAACCCTGACCGTCTCTCTAACCCTAGCCCTCAAAATAACCCTAACCCTAGGTCCAATCCTAACCCTAACTGTCTCTCTAACCCTTGCCCTCAACATAACACTAACTCTAGGTCCAATCCTAACCCTAACCGTCTCTCTAAACCTAGCCCTCAACATAACCCTAACCCTAGGTTCAATCCTAACCCTAACTGTGTCTCTGACCCTGGCCCTCAACATAACCCTAACCCTAGGACCAAACCAAACCGTAACCGTCTCTCTAAACCTAGCCCTCAACATAACCCTAACCCTAGGTCCAATCTTAACCCTGACTGTCTCTCTAACCCTAGCCCTCAACATAACCCTAAAGCTAGGTCCAATCCTAACCCTGACAGTCTCTATAACCCTTGCCCTCAACATAACCCTAACCCTAGGTCCAATCCTAACCCTAAACTTCTCTCTAACCCTAGCCCTCAACATAACCCTAACCCTAGGACCAATCCTAACACTAACCGTCTCTCTAACCCTAGCTCTCAACATAACTCTAACCCTAAGTCCAATCCTAACCCTGACCGTCTCTCTAACCCTAGCCCTTAACATAAACCTAACCCTAGGTCCAATCCTAACCCTAACCGTCTCTCTAACCCTAGCCCTCAACCTAACCCTAACCCTAGGTCCAATCCTAACCCTAACCGTCTCTCTAACCCTAGCCCTCAACATAACCCTAACCCTATGTCCAAAATCATCCTAACCGTCTCTCTAACCTTAGCCCTCAACCTAACCCTAACCCTAGGTCCAATCCTAGCACTAACCGTCTCTCTAACCCCAGCCCTCAACCTAACCCTAACCCTATGTCCAATCCTAACCATAACCGTCTCTCTAAGCCTAGCCCTAAACCTAACCCTAACCCTAGGTACACTCCTAAACCTAACCGTCTCTCTAACCCTAGCCCTCAACCTAACCCTAACGCTAGGTCCATTCCTAACCTTCACCGTCTCTCTAACCCTAGCCCTCAACCTAAACCTAATACGAAGTCCAAACCTAACCATGACCGTCTCTCTAGCCCTAGCCCTCAACATAACCCTAACCCTAGGTCCAATCCTAACCCTGACCTTCTCTCTAACCCTAGCCCTCAACATAACACTAACCCTAATTCCAATCCTAACCCTGACCGTGTCTCTCACCCTAGCCCTCAACATAACCCTAACCTTAGCTCCAATCCGAAACCTAACCGACTCTCTAACCCTAGCCCTCAACATAACCCTAACCCTAGGTCCAATCCTAACCCTAACCGTCTCTCTAAACCTAGCCTTCCACATAACCCTAACCCTAGGTACAATCCTAACCCTAACCGTCTCTCTAACCCTAGCGCTCAACATAACCCTAGCCCTAGGTCCAATCCTAACCCTAACCGTCTCTCTAAACCTAGCCCTCAACATAACCCTAACCCTAGGGCCAATCCTAACCCTGACCGTTTCTCTAACCCTAGCCCTCAACATAACCCTAACCCTAGGTCCAATCCTAACCCTAACAGTCTCTCTAACCCTTGCCCTCAACATAACACTAACCCTAGGTCCAAACCTAACCCTAACCGTCTCTCTAAACCTAGGCTTCCACATAACCCTAACCCTAGGTCCAATCCTAACCCTAACCGTCTCTCTAACCCTAGCCATCAACATAACCCTAACGCTAGGTCCAATCCTAACCCTACCCGTCTCTCTAACCCTAGCCCTAAACATAACCCTAACCCTAGGTCCAATCCTAACCCTAACCGTCTCTCTAACCCAGGCCCTCAACATAACCCTAACCCTAGGGCCAATCCTAACCCTGACCGTCTCTCTAACCCTAGCCCTCAACATAACCCTATCCCTAGGTCCAATACTAACCCTAACAGTCTCTCTAACCCTTGCCCTCAACATAACACTAACCCTAGGTCCAATCCTAATCCTAAACGTCTCTCTAAACCTAGCCCTCAACATAACCCTAACCCAATGTCCAATCCTAACCCTAACCGTCTCTCTAACCCTAGCCCTCAACATAACCCTAACCCTAGGTCCAATCCTAACCCTAACCGTCTATCTAACCCTAGCCCTCAACATAACACTAACCCTAGGTCCAATCCTAACCCTGACCTTCTCTCTAACCCTAGCCCTCAACATAAAACTAACCCTAGGTCCAATCCTAACCCTGACCGAGTCTTTAACCCTAGCCCTCAACATAACCCTAACCTTAGCTCCAATCCGAACCCTAATCGACTCTATAACCCTAGCCCTCAACATAACCCTAACCCTAGGTCCAATCCTAACCCTAACCGTCTCTCTAAACCTAGCCTTCGACATAACCCTAACCCTAGGTCCAATCCTAACCCTGACCTTCTCTCTAACCCTAGCCCTCAACATAACCCTAACCCTAGGGCCAATCCTAACCCTGACCGTCTCTCTAACCCTAGCCCTCAACATAACCCTAACCCTAGGTCCAATCCTAACCCTAACAGTCTCTCTAAACCTTGCCCTCAACATAACACTAACCCTAGGTCCAATCCTAACCCTAACCGTCTCTCTAAACCTAGCCTTCCACATAACCCTAACCTTAGCTCCAATCCGAACCCTAATCGACTCTCTAACCCTAGCCCTCAACATAACACTAACCCTAGGTCCAATCCTAACCCTAACCGTCTCTCTAAACCTAGCCTTCCACATAACCCTAACCCAGGGCCAATCCTAACCCTAACCGTCTCTCTAACCCTAGCCCTCAACATAACCCTAACCCTATGTCCAATCCTAACCCTAACCGTCTCTCTAACCCTAGGCCTCAACATAACCCAATCCAAACCGTAACCTTCTATCTAACCCTAGCCCTCAACATAACTCTAACCCTAGGTCCAATCCTAACCCTGACCTTCTCTCTAACCCTAGCCCTCAACATAACAATAACCCTAGGTCCAATCCTAACCCTGACCGTGTCTCTAACCCTAGCCCTCAACATAACCCTAACCTTAGCTCCAATCCGAACCCTAATCGACTCTCTAACCCTAGCCCTCAACATAACCCTAACCCTAGGTCCAATCCTAACCCTAACCGTCTCTAACCCTAGCCCTCAACATAACCCTAACCCTAGGTCCAATCCTAACCCTAACAGTCTCTCTAACCCTTTCCCTCAACATAACACTAACCCTAGGTCCAATCCTAACCCTAACCGTCTCTCTAAACCTAGCCTTCCACATAACGCTAACCCCAGGTCCGATCCTAACCCTAACCGTATCTCTAACCCCAGCCCTCAACATAACCCTAACCCTAGGTCCAATCCTAACCCTAACCGTCTCTCTAACCCTAACCCTCAACATACCCCTAACCCTAGGTCCAATCCTAACCCTAACCGTCTCTCTAACCCTAGACCTCAACATAACCCTAACCCTAGGGCCAATCCTAACCCTGACCGTCTCTCTAACCCTATCCCTCAACATAACCCTAACCCTAGGTCCAATCCTAACCCTAACAGTCTCTCTAACCCTTGCCCTCAACATAACACTAACCCTAGGTCCAATCCTAACCCTAAACGTCTTTCTAAACCTAGCCCTCAACATAACCCTAACCCTAGGTCCAATCCTAACCCTAACCGCCTCTCTAAACCTAGCCCTCAACATAACCCTAACCCTAGGTCCAATCCTAACCCTGACCGTGTCTCTAACCCTAGCCCTCAACATAACCCTAACCTTAGCTCCAATCCGAACCCTAACCGACTCTCTAATCCTAGCCCTCAACATAACCCTAACCCTAGGTCCAATCCTAACCCTAACCGTCTCTCTAAACCTAGCCTTCCACATAACCCTAACCCTAGGTCCAATCCTAACCCTAACCGTCTCTCTAACCCTAGCCCTCAACATAACCCTAACCATAGGTCCAATCCTAACCCTAACCGTCTCTCTAAACCTAGCCTTCCACATAACCCTAACCCTAGGTCCGATCCTAACCCTAACCGTCTCTCTAACCCTAGCCCTCAACATAACCCTAACCCTAGGTCCAATCCTAACCATAACCGTCTCTCTAACCCTAGCCCTCAACTTACCCCTAACCCTAGGTCCAATCCTAACCCTAAACGTCTCTCTAACCCTAGCCCTCAACATAACCCTAACCCTAGGGCCAATCCTAACCCTGACCGTCTCTCTAACCCTAGCCCTCAACATAACCCTAACCCTAGGTCCAATCCTAACCCTAACAGTCTCTCTAACCCTTGCCCTCAACATAACACTAACCCTAGGTCCAATCCTAACCCTAAACGTCTCTCTAAACCTAGCCCTCAACATAACCCTAACCCTATGTCCAATCCTAACCCTAACCGTCTCTCTAACCCTAGCCCTCAACATAACCCTAACCCTAGGTCCAATCCTAACCCTAACCGTCTCTCTAACCCTAGCCCTCAACATAACCCTAACCCTAGGTCCAATCCTAACCCTGACCGTGTCTCTAACCCTAGCTCTCAACATAACCCTAACCTTTGCTCCAATCCGAACCCTAACCGACTCTCTAACCCTAGCCCTCAACATAACCCTAACCCTAGGTCCAATCCTAACCCTAACCGTCTTTCTAAACGTAGCCTTCCACATAACCCTAACCCTAGGTCCAATCCTAACCCTAACCGTCTCTCTAACCCTAGCCCTCAACATAACCCTAACCCTAGGTCCAATCCTAAACCTAACCGTCTCTCTAAACCTAGCCCTCAACATAACCCTAACCCTAGGGCCAATCCTAACACTAACCGTCTCTCTAACCCTAGCCCTCAACATAACCCTAACCCTAGGGCCAATCCTAACCCTGACCGTCTCTCTAACCCTAGCCCTCAAAATAACCCTAACCCTAGGTCCAATCCTAACCCTAACAGTCTCTCTAACCCTTGCCCTCAACATAACACTAACTCTAGGTCCAATCCTAACCCTAACCGTCTCTCTAAACCTAGCCTTCCACAAAACCCTAACCCTAGGTCCAATCCTAACCCTAACCGTCTCTCTTACCCTAGCCCTCAACATAACCCTAACCCTAGGTCCAATCCTAACCCTAACCGTCTCTCTAACCCTTGCCCTCAACATAACACTAACCCTAGGTCCAATCCTAACCCTAAACGTCTCTCTAAACCTAGCCCTCAACATAACCCTAACCCTATGTCCAATCCTAACCCTAACCGTCTCTCTAACCCTAGCCCTCAGCATAACCCTAACCCTAGGTCCAATCCTAACCGTAACCGTCTCTCTAAACCTAGCCCTCAACATAACCGTAACCCTAGGTCCAATCCTAACCCTAAACGTCTCTCTAAACCTAGCCCTCAACATAACCCTAACCCTATGTCCAATCCTAACCCTAACCGTCTCTCTAACCCTAGCCCTCAGCATAACCCTAACCCTAGGTCCAATCCTAACCGTAACCGTCTCTCTAAACCTAGCCCTCAACATAACCGTAACCCTAGGTCCAATCCTAACCCTAAACGTCTCTCTACCCGAGCCCTCAACATAACCCTAACCCTAGGTCCAATCCTAACCCTAACCGTCTCTCTAACCCTAGTCATCAACCTAACTCTAACCCTAGGTCCAATCCTAGCCCTAACCGTCTCTCTAACCCTAGCCCTCAACATAACCTTCACCCTAGGTCCAATCCTAACCCTAACCGTCTCTCTAACCCTAGCCCTCAACTTAACCCTAACCATAGGTCCAATCCTAATCCTAACCGTCTCTCTAACCCTAGCCCTCAACATAACCCTAACCCTAGGTCCGATCCTAACCCGAACCGTCTTTCTAAACCTAGCCCTCAACATAACCCTAACCCTAGGACCAATCCTAACCCTAACCGTCTCTCTAACCCTAGCCCTCAACAAAACCCTAACCCTAGGTCCAAACCTAACCCTAACCGTCTCTCTAACCATAGCCCTCAACCTAACCCTAACCCTAGGTCCAATCCTAACCCTAACAGTCTCTCTAACCCTTGCCCTCAACATAACACTAACCCTAGGTCCGATCCTAACCCTAACCGTCTCTCTAACCCTAGCCCTCAACATAACCCTAACCCTAGGTCCAATCCTAACCCTAACCGTCTCTCTAACCCTAGCTCCCAACATAACCGTAACCCTAGGTCCAATCCTAACCCTAAACGTCTCTCTAACCCTAGCCCTCAACATAACCCTAACCCTAGGGCCAATCCTAACCCTGACCGTCTCTCTAACCCTAGCCCTCAACATAACCTTAACCCTAGGTCCAATCCTAACCCTAACAGTCTCTCTAACCCTTGCCCTCAACATAACACTAACCCTATGTCTAATACTAACCCTAACCGTCTCTCTAACCCTAGCCGTCAACATAACCCAATCCTAACCGTAACCGTCTATCTAACCCTAGCCCTCAAAATAACACTAACCCTAGGTCCAATCCTAACCCTGACCTTCTCTCTAACCCTAGCCCTCAACATAACACTAACCGTAGGTCCAATCCTAACCCTGACCGTGTCTCTAACCCTAGCCCTCAACATAACCCTAACCTTAGCTCCAATCCGAACCCTAATCGACTCTCTAACCCTAGCCCTCAACATAACCCTAACCCTAGGTCCAATCCTAACCCTAACCGTCTCTCTAAACCTAGCCTTCCACATAACCCTAACCCTAGATCCAATCCTAACCATAACCGTCTCTCTAACCCTAGCCCTCAACATAACCCTAACCCTAGGTCCAATCCTAACCCTAACCGTCTCTCTAAACCTAGCCCTCAACATAACCCTAACCCTAGGCCCAATCCTAACCCTAACCGTCTCTTTAACCCTAGCCCTCAACATAACCCTAACCCTAGGGCCAATCCTAACCCTGACCGTCTCTCTAACCCTAGCCCTCAACATAACCCTAACCCTAGGTCCAATCCTAACCCTAACAGTCTCTCTAACCCTTGCCCTCAACATAACACTAACCCTAGGTCCAATCCTAACCCTAACCGTCTCTCTAAACCTAGCCTTCCACATAACGCTAACCCTAGGTCCGATCCTAACCCTAACCGTCTCTCTAACCCTAGCCCTCAACATAACCCTAACCCTAGGTCCAATCCTAACCCTAAACGTCTCTCTAACCCTAGCCCTCAACATAACCCTAACCCTAGGTCCAATCCTAACCCTAACCGTCTCTCTAACCCTAGCCCTCAACATAACTCTAACCCTAGGGCCAATCCTAACCCTGACCGTCTCTCTAACCCTATCCCTCAACATAACCCTAACCCTAGGTCCAATCCTAACCGTAACCGTCACTCTAAACCTAGCCCTCAACATAACCGTAACCCTAGGTCCAATCCTAACCCTAAACGTCTCTCTACCCGAGCCCTCACCATAAGCCTAACCCTAGGTCCAATCCTGACCCTAACCGTCTCTCTAACCCTAGCCATCAACCTAACTCTAACCCTAGGTGCAATCCTAGCCGTAACCGTCTCTCTAACCCTAGCCCTCAACATAACCTTCACCCTAGGTCTAATCCTAACCCTAACCGTCTCTCTAACCCTAGCCCTCAACATAACCCTAACCATAGGTCCAATCCTAATCCTAACCGTCTCTCTAATCCTAGCCCTCAAAATAACCCTAACCCTAGGTCCAATCCTCACCCTAACCGTCTCTCTAACCCTAGCCCTTAACTAACCCTAACCCTAGGTCCAATCCTAACCCTAACCGTCTCTCTAACCCTAGCCCTCAACATAACCCTAACCCTAGGTCCAATCCTCACCCTAACCGTCTCTCTAACCCTAGCCCTCATCCTAACCTTAACCCTAGGTCCAATCCTAACCCTAAGAGTCTCTCTAACCCTTGCCCTCAACATAACCTTAACCCTAGGTCCAATCCTAACCCTAAACGTCTCTCTAAACCTAGCCCTCAACATAACCCTAACCCTATGTCCAATCCTAACCCTAACCGTCTCTCTAACCCTAACCCTCAACATAACCCTAACCCTAGGTCCAATCCTAAACCTAACCGTCTCTCTAACCCTAGCCCTCAACCTAACCCTAACCCTATGTCCAATCTTAACCCTAACCGTCTCTCTAAGCCTAGCCCTCAACCTAACCCTAACCCTAGGTCCAATCCTAACCCTAACCGTCTCTCTAACCCTAGCCCTCAACCTAAACCTAATACGAAGTCCAATCCTAACCCTGACAGTCTCTCTAGCTCTAGCCCTCAACATAACCCTAACCCTAGGTCCAATCCTAACCCTGACCTTCCCTCTAACCCTAGCCCTCTACATAACACTAACCCTACGTCCAATCCTAACCCTGACCGTGTCTCTAACCCTAGCCCTCAACATAACCCTAACCTTAGCTCCAATCCGAAACCTAACCGACTCTCTAGCCCTAGCCCTCAACATAACCCTAACCCTAGGTCCAATCCTAACCCTAACCGTCTCTCTAAAACTAGCCTTCCACATAACCCTAACCCTAGGTCAAATCCTAACCCTAACCGTATCTCTAACCCTAGCCCTCAACATAATCCTAACCCTAGGTCCAATCCTAACCCTAACCGTCTCTCTAAACCTAGCCCTCAACATAACCCTAACCCTTGGGCCAATCCTAACCCTAACCGTCTCTCTAACCCTAGCCCTCAACATAACCCTAACCCTAGGGCCAATCCTAACCCTGACCGTCTCTCTAACTCTAGCCCTCAACATAACCCTAACCCTAGGTCCAATCCTAACCCTAACAGTCTCTCTAACCCTTGCCCTCAACATAACACTAACCCTAGGTCCAATCCTAACCCTAACCGTCTCTCTAAACCTAGCCTTCCACATAACCCTAACCCTAGCTCCGATCCTAACCCTAACCGTCTCTCTAACCCTAGCCCTCAACATAACCCTAACCCTAGGTCCAATCCTAACCCTAACCGTCTCTCTAACCCTAGCCCTCAACATAACCCTAACCCTAGGTCCAATCCTAACCCTAACAGTCTCTCTAACCCTTGCCCTCAACATAACACTAACCCTAGGTCCAATCCTAACCCTAACCGTCTCTCTAAACCTAGCCTTCCACATAACGCTAACCCCAGGTCCGATCCTAACCCTAACCGTATCTCTAACCCTAGCCCTCAACATAACCCTAACCCTAGGTCCAATCCTAACCCTAACCGTCTCTCTAACCCTAACCCTCAACATACCCCTAACCCTAGGTCCAATCCTAACCCTAACCGTCTCTCTAACCCTAGACCTCAACATAACCCTAACCCTAGGGCCAATCCTAACCCTGACCGTCTCTCTAACCCTATCCCTCAACATAACCCTAACCCTAGGTCCAATCCTAACCCTAACAGTCTCTCTAACCCTTGCCCTCAACATAACACTAACCCTAGGTCCAATCCTAACCCTAAACGTCTTTCTAAACCTAGCCCTCAACATAACCCTAACCCTAGGTCCAATCCTAACCCTAACCGCCTCTCTAAACCTAGCCCTCAACATAACCCTAACCCTAGGTCCAATCCTAACCCTGACCGTGTGTCTAACCCTAGCCCTCAACATAACCCTAACCTTAGCTCCAATCCGAACCCTAACCGACTCTCTAATCCTAGCCCTCAACATAACCCTAACCCTAGGTCCAATCCTAACCCTAACCGTCTCTCTAAACCTAGCCTTCCACATAACCCTAACCCTAGGTCCAATCCTAACCCTAACTGTCTCTCTAACCCTAGCCCTCAACATAACCCTAACCATAGGTCCAATCCTAATCCTAACCGTCTCTCTAATCCTAGCCCTCATCCTAACCTTAACCCTAGGTCCAATCCTAACCCTAACAGTCTCTCTAACCCTTGCCCTCAACATAACACTAACCCTAGGTCCAATCCTAACCCTAACCGTCTCTCTAAACCTAGCCTTCCACATAACCCTAACCCTAGGTCCAATCCTAACCCTAACCATCTCTCTATCCCTAGCCCTCATCATAACCCTAACCCTATGTCCAATCCTAACCCTAACCGTCTTTCTAACCCTAGCCCTCAACATAACCCTAACCCTAGGTCCAATCCTAACCCTAACTGTCTCTCTAACCCTAGCCCTCAACATAACCCTAACCCTAGGGCCAATCCTAAACCTGACCGTCTCTCTAACCCTAGCCCTCAACATAACCCTAACCCTAGGTGCAATCCTAACCCTAACGGTCGCTCTAACCCTTGCCCTCAACATAACACTAACCCTAGGTCCAATCTTAACCCTAAACTTCTCTCTAAACCTAGCCCTCAACATAACCATAACCCTTTGTCCAATCCTAACCCTAACCGTCTCTCTAACCCTAGCCCTCAACATAACCCTAAACCTAGGTCCAATCCTAACCCTAACCGTCTCTCTAACACTAGCCCTCAGCATAACCCTAACCCTAGGTCCAATCCTAACCGTAACCGTCTCTCTAAACCTAGCCCTCAACATAACCGTAACCCTAGGTCCAATCCTAACCCTAAACGTCTCTCTACCCGAGCCCTCAACATAAGCCTAACCCTAGGTCCAATCCTAACCCTAACCGTCTCTCTAACCCTAGCCATCAACCTAACTCTAACCCTAGGTGCAATCCTAGCCGTAACCGTCTCTCTAACCCTAGCCCTCAACATAACCTTTACCCTAGGTCCAATCCTAACCCTAACCGTCTCTCTAACCCTAGCCCTCAACATAACCCTAACCATAGGTCCAATCCTAATCCTAACCGTCTCTCTAACCCTAGCCCTTAACTAACCCTAACCCTAGGACCAATCCTAACCCTAACCGTCTCTCTAACCCTAGCCCTCAACATAACCCTAACCCTAGGTCCAATCCTCACCCTAACCGTCTCTCTAACACTAGCCCTCATCCTAACCTTTACCCTAGGTTCAATCCTAACCCTAAGAGTCTCTCTAACCCTTGCCCTCAACATAACCTTAACCCTAGGTCCAATCCTAACCCTAACCGTCTCTCTAACCCTAGCCCTCAACATAACCCTAACCTTAGCTCCAATCCGAACCCTAACCGACTCTCTGACCCTAGCCCTCAACATAACCCTAACCCTAGGTCCAATCCTAACCCTAACCGTCTCTCTAAAACTAGCCTTCCACATAACCCTAACCCTAGGTCCAATCCTAACCCTAACCGTATCTCTAACCCTAGCCCTCAACATAACCCTAACCCTAGGTCCAATCCTAACCCTAACCGTCTCTCTAAACCTAGCCCTCAACATAACCCTAACCCTAGGGCCAATCCTAACCCTGACCGTCTCTGTAACCCTAGCCCTCAACATAACCCTAACCCTAGGTCCAATCCTAACCCTAACCGTCTCTCTAACCCTTGCCCTCAACATAACACTAACCCTAGGTCCAATCCTAACCCTAACCGTCTCTCTAAACCTAGCCTTCCACATAACCCTAACCCTAGGTCCGATCCTAACCCTAACCGTCTCTCTAACCCTAGCCCTCAACATAACCCTAACCCTAGGTCCAATCCTAACCATAACCGTCTCTCTAACCCTAGCCCTCAACTTAACCCTAACCCTAGGTCCAATCCTAACCCTAAACGTCTCTCTAACCCTAGCCCTCAACATAACCCTAACCCTAGGGCCAATCCTAACCCTGACCGTCTCTCTAACCCTAGCCCTCAACATAACCCTAACCCTAGGTCCAATCCTAACCCTAACAGTCTCTCTAACCCTTGCCCTCAACATAACACTAACCCTAGGTCCAATCCTAACCCTAAACGTCTCTCTAAACCTAGCCCTCAACATAACCCTAACCCTATGTCCAATCCTAACCCTAACCGTCTCTCTAACCCTAGCCCTCAACATAACCCTAACCCTAGGTCCAATCCTAACCCTAACCGTCTCTCTAACCCTAGCCCTCAACATAACCCTAACCCTAGGTCCAATCCTAACCCTGACCGTGTCTCTAACCCTAGCTCTCAACATAACCCTAACCTTAGCTCCAATCCGAACCCTAACCGACTCTCTAACCCTAGCCCTCAACATAACCCTAACCCTAGGTCCAATCCTAACCCTAACCGTCTTTCTAAACCTAGCCTTCCACATAACCCTAACCCTAGGTCCAATCCTAACCCTAACCGTCTCTCTAACCCTAGCCCTCAACATAACCCTAACCCTAGGTCCAATCCTAAACCTAACCGTCTCTCTAAACCTAGCCCTCAACATAACCCTAACCCTAGGGCCAATCCTAACACTAACCGTCTCTCTAACCCTAGCCCTCAACATAACCCTAACCCTAGGGCCAATCCTAACCCTGACCGTCTCTCTAACCCTAGCCCTCAAAATAACCCTAACCCTAGGTCCAATCCTAACCCTAACAGTCTCTCTAACCCTTGCCCTCAACATAACACTAACTCTAGGTCCAATCCTAACCCTAACCGTCTCTCTAAACCTAGCCTTCCACAAAACCCTAACCCTAAGTCCAATCCTAACCCTAACCGTCTCTCTTACCCTAGCCCTCAACATAACCCTAACCCTAGGTCCAATCCTAACCCTAACCGTCTCTCTAACCCTTGCCCTCAACATAACACTAACCCTAGGTCCAATCCTAACCCTAAACGTCTCTCTAAACCTAGCCCTCAACATAACCCTAACCCTATGTCCAATCCTAAACCTAACCGTCTCTCTAACCCTAGCCCTCAGCATAACCCTAACCCTAGGTCCAATCCTAACCGTAACCGTCTCTCTAAACCTAGCCCTCAACATAACCGTAACCCTAGGTCCAATCCTAACCCTAACCGTCTCTCTAAACCTAGCCCTCAACATAACCGTAACCCTAGGTCCAATCCTAACCCTAAACGTCTCTCTACCCGAGCCCTCAACATAACCCTAACCCTAGGTCCAATCCTAACCCTAACCGTCTCTCTAACCCTAGTCATCAACCTAACTCTAACCCTAGGTCCAATCCTAGCCCTAACCGTCTCTCTAACCCTAGCCCTCAACATAACCTTCACCCTAGGTCCAATCCTAACCCTAACCGTCTCTCTAACCCTAGCCCTCAACTTAACCCTAACCATAGGTCCAATCCTAATCCTAACCGTCTCTCTAACCCTAGCCCTCAACATAACCCTAACCCTAGGTCCGATCCTAACCCGAACCGTCTTTCTAAACCTAGCCCTCAACATAACCCTAACCCTAGGACCAATCCTAACCCTAACCGTCTCTCTAACCCTAGCCCTCAACAAAACCCTAACCCTAGGTCCAAACCTAACCCTAACCGTCTCTCTAACCCTAGCCCTCAACCTAACCCTAACCCTATGTCCAATCCTAACCCTAACCGTCTCTCTAAGCCTAGCCCTCAACCTAACCCTAACCCTAGGTCCAATCCTAACGCTAACCGTCTCTCTAACCCTAGCCCTCAACCTAAACCTAATACGACGTCCAATCCTAACCCTGACAGTCTCTCTAGCTCTAGCCCTCAACATAACCCTAACCCTAGGGCCAATCCTAACCCTGACCGTCTCTCTAAACCTAGCCCTCAACATAACCCTAACCCTAGGTCCAATCCAAACCCTGACCGTCTCTCTAACCCTAGCCCTCAACATAACCCTAACCCTAGGTCCAATCCTAACCCTAACAGTCTCTCTAACCCTTGCCCTCAACATAACACTAACCCTAGGTCCGATCCTAACCCTAACCGTCTCTCTAACCCTAGCCCTCAACATAACCCTAACCCTAGGTCCAATCCTAACCCTAACCGTCTCTCTAACCCTAGCTCCCAACATAACCGTAACCCTAGGTCCAATCCTAACCCTAAACGTCTCTCTAACCCTAGCCCTCAACATAACCCTAACCCTAGGGCCAATCCTAACCCTGACCGTCTCTCTAACCCTAGCCCTCAACATAACCCTAACCCTAGGTCCAATCCTAACCCTAACAGTCTCTCTAACCCTTGCCCTCAACATAACACTAACCCTATGTCCAATACTAACCCTAACCGTCTCTCTAACCCTAGCCCTCAACATAACCCAATCCTAACCGTAACCGTCTATCTAACCCTAGCCCTCAAAATAACACTAACCCTAGGTCCAATCCTAACCCTGACCTTCTCTCTAACCCTAGCCCTCAACATAACACTAACCGTAGGTCCAATCCTAACCCTGACCGTGTCTCTAACCCTAGCCCTCAACATAACCCTAACCTTAGCTCCAATCCGAACCCTAATCGACTCTCTAACCCTAGCCCTCAACATAACGCTAACCCTAGGTCCAATCCTAACCCTAACCGTCTCTCTAAACCTAGCCTTCCACATAACCCTAACCCTAGGTCCAATCCTAACCATAACCGTCTCTCTAACCCTAGCCCTCAACATAACCCTAACCCTAGGTCCAATCCTAACCCTAACCGTCTCTCTAAACCTAGCCCTCAACATAACCCTAACCCTAGGCCCAATCCTAACCCTAACCGTCTCTTTAACCCTAGCCCTCAACATAACCCTAACCCTAGGGCCAATCCTAACCCTGACCGTCTCTCTAACCCTAGCCCTCAACATAACCCTAACCCTAGGTCCAATCCTAACCCTAACAGTCTCTCTAACCCTTGCCCTCAACATAACACTAACCCTAGGTCCAATCCTAACCCTAACCGTCTCTCTAAACCTAGCCTTCCACATAACGCTAACCCTAGGTCCGATCCTAACCCTAACCGTCTCTCTAAACCTAGCCTTCCACATAACCCTAACCCTAGGTCCAATCCTAACCACAACCGTCTCTCTAACCCTAGCCCTCAACATAACCCTAACCCTAGGTCCGATCCTAACCCTAACCGTCTCTCTAAACCTAGCCCTCAACATAACCCTAACCCTAGGCCCAATCCTAACCCTAACCGTCTCTTTAACCCTAGCCCTCAACATAACCCTAACCCTAGGGCCAATCCTAACCCTAACCGTCTCTCTAACCCTAGCCCTCAACATAACTCTAACCCTAGGGCCAATCCTAACCCTGACCGTCTCTCTAACCCTATCCCTCAACATAACCCTAACCCTAGGTCCAATCCTAACCGTAACCGTCACTCTAAACCTAGGCCTCAACATAACCGTAACCCTAGGTCCAATCCTAACCCTAAACGTCTCTCTACCCGAGCCCTCAACATAAGCCTAACCCTAGGTCCAATCCTGACCCTAACCGTCTCTCTAACCCTAGCCATCAACCTAACTCTAACCCTAGGTGCAATCCTAGCCGTAACCGTCTCTCTAACCCTAGCCCTCAACATAACCTTCACCCTAGGTCTAATCCTAACCCTAACCGTCTCTCTAACCCTAGCCCTCAACATAACCCTAACCATAGGTCCAATCCTAATCCTAACCGTCTCTCTAATCCTAGCCCTCAAAATAACCCTAACCCTAGGTCCAATCCTAACCCTAACCGTCTCTCTGACCCTAGCCCTCACCATAAGCCTAACCCTAGGTCCAATCCTCACCCTAACCGTCTCTCTAACCCTAGCCCTTAACTAAAACTAACCCTAGGTCCAATCCTAACCCTAACCGTCTCTCTAACCCTAGCCCTCAACATAACCCTAACCCTAGGTCCAATCCTCACCCTAACCGTCTCTCTAACCCTAGCCCTCATCCTAACCTTAACCCTAGGTCCAATCCTAACCCTAAGAGTCTCTCTAACCCTTGCCCTCAACATAACCTTAACCCTAGGTCCAATCCTAACCCTAAACGTCTCTCTAAACCTAGCCCTCAACATAACCCTAACCCTATGTCCAATCCTAACCCTAACCGTCTCTCTAACCCTAACCCTCAACATAACCCTAACCCTAGGTCCAATCCTAAACCTAGCCGTCTCTCTAACCCTAGCCCTCAACCTAACCCTAACCCTATGTCCAATCTTAACCCTAACCGTCTCTCTAAGCCTAGCCCTCAACCTAACCCTAACCCTAGTTCCAATCCTAACCCTAACCGTCTCTCTTACCCTAGCCCTCAACATAACCCTAACCCTAGGTCCAATCCTAACCCTAACCGTCTCTCTAACCCTTGCCCTCAACATAACACTAACCCTAGGTCCAATCCTAACCCTAAACGTCTCTCTAAACCTAGCCCTCAACATAACCCTAACCCTATGTCCAATCCTAACCCTAACCGTCTCTCTAACCCTAGCCCTCAGCATAACCCTAACCCTAGGTCCAATCCTAACCGTAACCGTCTCTCTAAACCTAGCCCTCAACATAACCGTAACCCTAGGTCCAATCCTAACCCTAAACGTCTCTCTACCCGAGCCCTCAACATAACCCTAACCCTAGGTCCAATCCTAACCCTAACCGTCTCTCTAACCCTAGTCATCAACCTAACTCTAACCCTAGGTCCAATCCTAGCCCTAACCGTCTCTCTAACCCTAGCCCTCAACATAACCTTCACCCTAGGTCCAATCCTAACCCTAACCGTCTCTCTAACCCTAGCCCTCAACTTAACCCTAACCATAGGTCCAATCCTAATCCTAACCGTCTCTCTAACCCTAGCCCTCAACATAACCCTAACCCTAGGTCCGATCCTAACCCGAACCGTCTTTCTAAACCTAGCCCTCAACATAACCCTAACCCTAGGACCAATCCTAACCCTAACCTTCTCTCTAACCCTAGCCCTCAACAAAACCCTAACCCTAGGTCCAAACCTAACCCTAACCGTCTCTCTGACCCTAGCCCTCAACCTAACCCTAACCCTATGTCCAATCCTAACCCTAACCGTCTCTCTAAGCCTAGCCCTCAACCTAACCCTAACCCTAGGTCCAATCCTAACGCTAACCGTCTCTCTAACCCTAGCCCTCAACCTAAACCTAATACGACGTCCAATCCTAACCCTGACAGTCTCTCTAGCTCTAGCCCTCAACATAACCCTAACCCTAGGGCCAATCCTAACCCTGACCGTCTCTCTAAACCTAGCCCTCAACATAACCCTAACCCTAGGTCCAATCCAAACCCTGACCGTCTCTCTAACCCTAGCCCTCAACATAACCCTAACCCTAGGTCCAATCCTAACCCTAACAGTCTCTCTAAACCTTGCCCTCAACATAACACTAACCCTAGGTCCGATCCTAACCCTAACCGTCTCTCTAACCCTAGCCCTCAACATAACCCTAACCCTAGGTCCAATCCTAACCCTAACCGTCTCTCTAACCCTAGCTCCCAACATAACCGTAACCCTAGGTCCAATCCTAACCCTAAACGTCTCTCTAACCCTAGCCCTCAACATAACCCTAACCCTAGGGCCAATCCTAACCCTGACCGTCTCTCTAACCCTAGCCCTCAACATAACCCTAACCCTAGGTCCAATCCTAACCCTAACAGTCTCTCTAACCCTTGCCCTCAACATAACACTAACCCTATGTCCAATACTAACCCTAACCCTCTCTCTAACCCTAGCCCTCAACATAACCCAATCCTAACCGTAACCGTCTATCTAACCCTAGCCCTCAAAATAACACTAACCCTAGGTCCAATCCTAACCCTAACAGTCTCTCTAACCCTTGCCCTCAACATAACACTAACCCTAGGTCCAATCCTAACCCTAACCGTCTCTCTAAACCTAGCCTTCCACATAACGCTAACCCTAGGTCCGATCCTAACCCTAACCGTCTCTCTAACCCTAGCCCTCAACATAACCCTAACCCTAGGTCCAATCCTAACCCTAACCGTCTCTCTAACCCTAGCCCTCAACATAACTCTAACCCTAGGGCCAATCCTAACCCTGACCGTCTCTCTAACCCTATCCCTCAACATAACCCTAACCCTAGGTCCAATCCTAACCGTAACCGTCACTCTAAACCTAGCCCTCAACATAACCGTAACCCTAGGTCCAATCCTAACCCTAAACGTCTCTCTACCCGAGCCCTCAACATAAGCCTAACCCTAGGTCCAATCCTGACCCTAACCGTCTCTCTAACCCTAGCCATCAACCTAACTCTAACCCTAGGTGCAATCCTAGCCGTAACCGTCTCTCTAACCCTAGCCCTCAACATAACCTTCACCCTAGGTCTAATCCTAACCCTAACCTTCTCTCTAACCCTAGCCCTCAACATAACCCTAACCATAGGTCCAATCCTAATCCTAACCGTCTCTCTAATCCTAGCCCTCAAAATAACCCTAACCCTAGGTCCAATCCTAACCCTAACCGTCTCTCTGACCCTAGCCCTCACCATAAGCCTAACCCTAGGTCCAATCCTCACCCTAACCGTCTCTCTAACCCTAGCCCTTAACTAAAACTAACCCTAGGTCCAATCCTAACCCTAACCGTCCCTCTAACCCTAGCCCTCAACATAACCCTAACCCTAGGTCCAATCCTCACCCTAACCGTCTCTCTAACCCTAGCCCTCATCCTAACCTTAACCCTAGGTCCAATCCTAACCTTAAGAGTCTCTCTAACCCTTGCCCTCAACATAACCTTAACCCTAGGTCCAATCCTAACCCTAAAGGTCTCTCTAAACCTAGCCCTCAACATAACCCTAACCCTATGTCCAATCCTAACCCTAACCGTCTCTCTAACCCTAACCCTCAACATAACCCTAACCCTAGGTCCAATCCTAAACCTAACCGTCTCTCTAACCCTAGCCCTCAACCTAACCCTAACCCTATGTCCAATCTTAACCCTAACCGTCTCTCTAAGCCTAGCCCCCAACCTAACCCTAACCCTAGGTCCAATCCTAACCCTAACCGTCTCTCTAACCCTAGCCCTCAACCTAAACCTAATACGACGTCCAATCCTAACCCTGACAGTCTCTCTAGCTCTAGCCCTCAACATAACCCTAACCCTAGGTCCAATCCTAACCCTGACCTTCTCTCTAACCCTAGCCCTCAACATAACACTAACCCTACGTCCAATCCTAACCCTGACCGTGTCTCTAACCCTAGCCATCAACATAACCCTAACCTTAGCTCCAATCCGAACCCTAACCGACTCTCTAGCCCTAGCCCTCAACATAACCCTAACCCTAGGTCCAATCCTAACCCTAACCGTCTCTCTAAAACTAGCCTTCCACATAACCCTAACCCTAGGTCCAATCCTAACCCTCACCGTATCTCTAACCCTAGCCCTCAACATAACCCTAACCCTAGGTCCAATCCTAACCCTAACCGTCTCTCTAAACCTAGCCCTCAACATAACCCTAACCCTAGGGCCAATCCTAACCCTAACCGTCTCTCTAACCCTAGCCCTCAACATAACCCTAACCCTAGGGCCAATCCTAACCCTGACCGTCTCTCTAACTCTAGCCCTCAACATAACCCTAACCCTAGGTCCAATCCTAACCCTAACAGTCTCTCTAACCCTTGCCCTCAACATAACACTAACCCTAGGTCCAATCCTAACCCTAACCGTCTCTCTAAACCTAGCCTTCCACATAACCCTAACCCTAGCTCCGATCCTAACCCTAACCGTCTCTCTAACCCTAGCCCTCAACATAACCCTAACCCTAGGTCCAATCCTAACCCTAACCGTCTCTCTAACCCTAGCCCTCAACATAACCCTAACCCTAGGTCCAATCCTAACCCTAAACGTCTCTCTAACCCTAGCCCTCAACATAACCCTAACCCTAGGGCCAATCCTAACACTGACCGTCTCTCTAACCCTAGCCCTCAACATAACCCTAACCCTAGGTCCTATCCTAACCCTAACAGTCTCTCTAACCCTTGCCCTCAACATAACACTAACCCTAGGTCCAATCCTAACCCTAAACGTCTCTCTAAACCTAGCCCTCAACATAACCCTAACCCTATGTCCAATCCTAACCCTAACCGTCTCTCTAACCCTAGCCCTCAACATAACCCTAACCCTAGGTCCAATCCTAACCCTAACCGTCTCTCTAACCCTAGCCCTCAACATAACCCTAACCCTAGGTCCAATCCTAACCCTAACCGTGTCTCTAACCCTAGCTCTCAACATAACCCTAACCTTAGCTCCAATCCGAACCCTAACCGACTCTCTAACCCTAGCCCTCAACATAACCCTAACCCTAGGTCCAATCCTAACCCTAACCGTCTCTCTAAACCTAGCCTTCCACATAACCCTAACCCTAGCTCCGATCCTAACCCTAACCGTCTCTCTAACCCTAGCCCTCAACATAACCCTAACCCTAGGTCCAATCCTAACGCTAACCGTCTCTCTAACGCTAGCCCTCAACCTAAACCTAATACGACGTCCAATCCTAACCCTGACAGTCTCTCTAGCTCTAGCCCTCAACATAACCCTAACCCTAGGGCCAATCCTAACCCTGACCGTCTCTCTAAACCTAGCCCTCAACATAACCCTAACCCTAGGGCCAATCCAAACCCTGACCGTCTCTCTAACCCTAGCCCTCAACATAACCCTAACCCTAGGTCCAATCCTAACCCTAACAGTCTCTCTAACCCTTGCCCTCAACATAACACTAACCCTAGGTCCGATCCTAACCCTAACCGTCTCTCTAACCTTGCCCTCAACATAACCCTAACCCTAGGTCCAATCCTAACCCTAACCGTCTCTCTAACCCTAGCTCCCAACATAACCGTAACCCTAGGTCCAATCCTAACCCTAAACGTCTCTCTAACCCTAGCCCTCAACATAACCCTAACCCTAGGGCCAATCCTAACCCTGACCGTCTCTCTAACCCTAGCCCTCAACATAACCCTAACCCTAGGTCCAGTCCTAACCCTAACAGTCTCTCTAACCCTTGCCCTCAACATAACACTAACCCTATGTCCAATACTAACCCTAACCGTCTCTCTAACCCTAGCCCTCAACATAACCCAATCCTAACCGTAACCGTCTATCTAACCCTAGCCCTCAAAATAACACTAACCCTAGGTCCAATCCTAACCCTGACCTTCTCTCTAACCCTAGCCCTCAACAAAACACTAACCGTAGGTCCAATCCTAACCCTGACCGTGTCTCTAACCTTGCCCTCAACATAACCCTAACCCTAGGTCCAATCCTAACCCTAACCGTCTCTCTAACCCTAGCTCCCAACATAACCGTAACCCTAGGTCCAATCCTAACCCTAAACGTCTCTCTAACCCTAGCCCTCAACATAACCCTAACCCTAGGGCCAATCCTAACCCTGACCGTCTCTCTAACCCTAGCCCTCAACATAACCCTAACCCTAGGTCCAATCCTAACCCTAACAGTCTCTCTAACCCTTGCCCTCAACATAACACTAACCCTAGGTCCGATCCTAACCCTAACCGTCTCTCTAACCTTGCCCTCAACATAACCCTAACCCTAGGTCCAATCCTAACCCTAACCGTCTCTCTAACCCTAGCTCCCAACATAACCGTAACCCTAGGTCCAATCCTAACCCTAAACGTCTCTCTAACCCTAGCCCTCAACATAACCCTAACCCTAGGGCCAATCCTAACCCTAACCGTCTCTCTAAACCTAGCCCTCAACATAACCGTAACCCTAGGTCCAATCCTAACCCTAAACGTCTCTCTACCCGAGCCCTCAACATAACCCTAACCCTAGGTCCAATCCTGACCCTAACCGTCTCTCTAACCCTAGTCATCAACCTAACTCTAACCCTAGGTCCAATCCTAGCCCTAACCGTCTCTCTAACCCTAGCCCTCAACATAACCTTCACCCTAGGTCCAATCCTAACCCTAACCGTCTCTCTAACCCTAGCCCTCAACTTAACCCTAACCATAGGTCCAATCCTAATCCTAACCGTCTCTCTAACCCTAGCCCTCAACATAACCCTAACCCTAGGTCCGATCCTAACCCGAACCGTCTTTCTAAACCTAGCCCTCAACATAACCCTAACCCTAGGACCAATCCTAACCCTAACCGTCTCTCTAACCCTAGCCCTCAACAAAACCCTAACCCTAGGTCCAAACCTAACCCTAACCGTCTCTCTAACCCTAGCCCTCAACCTAACCCAAACCCTATGTCCAATCCTAACCCTAACCGTCTCTCTAAGCCTAGCCCTCAACCTAACCCTAACCCTAGGTCCAATCCTAACGCTAACCGTCTCTCTAACCCTAGCCCTCAACCTAAACCTAATACGACGTCCAATCCTAACCCTGACAGTCTCTCTAGCTCTAGCCCTCAACATAACCCTAACCCTAGGGCCAATCCTAACCCTGACCGTCTCTCTAAACCTAGCCCTCAACATAACCCTAACCCTAGGTCCAATCCAAACCCTGACCGTCTCTCTAACCCTAGCCCTCAACATAACCCTAACCCTAGGTCCAATCCTAACCCTAACAGTCTCTCTAACCCTTGCCCTCAACATAACACTAACCCTAGGTCCGATCCTAACCCTAACCGTCTCTCTAACCCTAGCCCTCAACATAACCCTAACCCTAGGTCCAATCCTAACCCTAACCGTCTCTCTAACCCTAGCTCCCAACATAACCGTAACCCTAGGTCCAATCCTAACCCTAAACGTCTCTCTAACCCTAGCCCTCAACATAACCCTAACCCTAGGGCCAATCCTAACCCTGACCGTCTCTCTAACCCTAGCCCTCAACATAACCCTAACCCTAGGTCCAATCCTAACCCTAACAGTCTCTCTAACCCTTGCCCTCAACATAACACTAACCCTATGTCCAATACTAACCCTAACCGTCTCTCTAACCCTAGCCCTCAACATAACCCAATCCTAACCGTAACCGTCTATCTAACCCTAGCCCTCAAAATAACACTAACCCTAGGTCCAATCCTAACCCTGACCTTCTCTCTAACCCTAGCCCTCAACATAACACTAACCGTAGGTCCAATCCTAACCCTGACCGTGTTTCTAACCCTAGCCCTCAACATAACCCTAACCTTAGCTCCAATCCGAACCCTAATCGACTCTCTAACCCTAGCCCTCAACATAACGCTAACCCTAGGTCCAATCCTAACCCTAACCGTCTCTCTAAACCTAGCCTTCCACATAACCCTAACCCTAGGTCCAATCCTAACCATAACTGTCTCTCTAACCCTAGCCCTCAACATAACCCTAACCCTAGGTCCAATCCTAACCCTAACCGTCTCTCTAAACCTAGCCCTCAACATAACCCTAACCCTAGGCCCAATCCTAACCCTAACCGTCTCTTTAACCCTAGCCCTCAACATAACCCTAACCCTAGGGCCAATCCTAACCCTGACCGTCTCTCTAACCCTAGCCCTCAACATAACCCTAACCCTAGGTCCAATCCTAACCCTAACAGTCTCTCTAACCCTTGCCCTCAACATAACACTAACCCTAGGTCCAATCCTAACCCTAACCGTCTCTCTAAACCTAGCCTTCCACATAACGCTAACCCTAGGTCCGATCCTAACCCTAACCGTCTCTCTAAACCTAGCCTTCCACATAACCCTAACCCTAGGTCCAATCCTAACCACAACCGTCTCTCTAACCCTAGCCCTCAACATAACCCTAACCCTAGGTCCGATCCTAACCCTAACCGTGTCTCTAAACCTAGCCCTCAACATAACCCTAACCCTAGGCCCAATCCTAACCCTAACCGTCTCTTTAACCCTAGCCCTCAACATAACCCTAACCCTAGGGCCAATCCTAACCCTAACCGTCTCTCTAACCCTAGCCCTCAACATAACTCTAACCCTAGGGCCAATCCTAACCCTGACCGTCTCTCTAACCCTATCCCTCAACATAACCCTAACCCTAGGTCCAATCCTAACCGTAACCGTCACTCTAAACCTAGGCCTCAACATAACCGTAACCCTAGGTCCAATCCTAACCCTAAACGTCTCTCTACCCGAGCCCTCAACATAAGCCTAACCCTAGGTCCAATCCTGACCCTAACCGTCTCTCTAACCCTAGCCATCAACCTAACTCTAACCCTAGGTGCAATCCTAGCCGTAACCGTCTCTCTAACCCTAGCCCTCAACATAACCTTCACCCTAGGTCTAATCCTAACCCTAACCGTCTCTCTAACCCTAGCCCTCAACATAACCCTAACCATAGGTCCAATCCTAATCCTAACCGTCTCTCTAATCCTAGCCCTCAAAATAACCCTAACCCTAGGTCCAATCCTAACGCTAACCGTCTCTCTGACCCTAGCCCTCACCATAAGCCTAACCATAGGTCCAATCCTCACCCTAACCGTCTCTCTAACCCTAGCCCTTAACTAAAACTAACCCTAGGTCCAATCCTAACCCTAACCGTCTCTCTAACCCTAGCCCTCAACATAACCCTAACCCTAGGTCCAATCCTCACCCTAACCGTCTCTCTAACCCTAGCCCTCATCCTAACCTTAACCCTAGGTCCAATCCTAACCCTAAGAGTCTCTCTAACCCTTGCCCTCAACATAACCTTAACCCTAGGTCCAATCCTAACCCTAAACGTCTCTCTAAACCTAGCCCTCAACATAACCCTAACCCTATGTCCAATCCTAACCCTAACCGTCTCTCTAACCCTAACCCTCATCATAACCCTAACCCTAGGTCCAATCCTAAACCTAGCCGTCTCTCTAACCCTAGCCCTCAACCTAACCCTAACCCTATGTCCAATCTTAACCCTAACCGTCTCTCTAAGCCTAGCCCTCAACCTAACCCTAACCCTAGTTCCAATCCTAACCCTAACCGTCTCTCTTACCCTAGCCCTCAACATAACCCTAACCCTAGGTCCAATCCTAACCCTAACCGTCTCTCTAACCCTTGCCCTCAACATAACACTAACCCTAGGTCCAATCCTAACCCTAAACGTCTCTCTAAACCTAGCCCTCAACATAACCCTAACCCTATGTCCAATCCTAACCCTAACCGTCTCTCTAACCCTAGCCCTCAGCATAACCCTAACCCTAGGTCCAATCCTAACCGTAACCGTCTCTCTAAACCTAGCCCTCAACATAACCGTAACCCTAGGTCCAATCCTAACCCTAAACGTCTCTCTACCCGAGCCCTCAACATAACCCTAACCCTAGGTCCAATCCTAACCCTAACCGTCTCTCTAACCCTAGTCATCAACCTAACTCTAACCCTAGGTCCAATCCTAGCCCTAACCGTCTCTCTAACCCTAGCCCTCAACATAACCTTCACCCTAGGTCCAATCCTAACCCTAACCGTCTCTCTAACCCTAGCCCTCAACTTAACCCTAACCATAGGTCCAATCCTAATCCTAACCGTCTCTCTAACCCTAGCCCTCAACATAACCCTAACCCTAGGTCCGATCCTAACCCGAACCGTCTTTCTAAACCTAGCCCTCAACATAACCCTAACCCTAGGACCAATCCTAACCCTAACCGTCTCTCTAACCCTAGCCCTCAACAAAACCCTAACCCTAGGTCCAAACCTAACCCTAACCGTCTCTCTGACCCTAGCCCTCAACCTAACCCTAACCCTATGTCCAATCCTAACCCTAACCGTCTCTCTAAGCCTAGCCCTCAACCTAACCCTAACCCTAGGTCCAATCCTAACGCTAACCGTCTCTCTAACCCTAGCCCTCAACCTAAACCTAATACGACGTCCAATCCTAACCCTGACAGTCTCTCTAGCTCTAGCCCTCAACATAACCCTAACCCTAGGGCCAATCCTAACCCTGACCGTCTCTCTAAACCTAGCCCTCAACATAACCCTAACCCTAGGTCCAATCCAAACCCTGACCGTCTCTCTAACCCTAGCCCTCAACATAACCCTAACCCTAGGTCCAATCCTAACCCTAACAGTCTCTCTAAACCTTGCCCTCAACATAACACTAACCCTAGGTCCGATCCTAACCCTAACCGTCTCTCTAACCCTAGCCCTCAACATAACCCTAACCCTAGGTCCAATCCTAACCCTAACCGTCTCTCTAACCCTAGCTCCCAACATAACCGTAACCCTAGGTCCAATCCTAACCCTAAACGTCTCTCTAACCCTAGCCCTCAACATAACCCTAACCCTAGGGCCAATCCTAACCCTGACCGTCTCTCTAACCCTAGCCCTCAACATAACCCTAACCCTAGGTCCAATCCTAACCCTAACAGTCTCTCTAACCCTTGCCCTCAACATAACACTAACCCTATGTCCAATACTAACCCTAACCCTCTCTCTAACCCTAGCCCTCAACATAACCCAATCCTAACCGTAACCGTCTATCTAACCCTAGCCCTCAAAATAACACTAACCCTAGGTCCAATCCTAACCCTAACAGTCTCTCTAACCCTTGCCCTCAACATAACACTAACCCTAGGTCCAATCCTAACCCTAACCGTCTCTCTAAACCTAGCCTTCCACATAACGCTAACCCTAGGTCCGATCCTAACCCTAACCGTCTCTCTAACCCTAGCCCTCAACATAACCCTAACCCTAGGTCCAATCCTAACCCTAACCGTCTCTCTAACCCTAGCCCTCAACATAACTCTAACCCTAGGGCCAATCCTAACCCTGACCGTCTCTCTAACCCTATCCCTCAACATAACCCTAACCCTAGGTCCAATCCTAACCGTAACCGTCACTCTAAACCTAGCCCTCAACATAACCGTAACCCTAGGTCCAATCCTAACCCTAAACGTCTCTCTACCCGAGCCCTCAACATAAGCCTAACCCTAGGTCCAATCCTGACCCTAACCGTCTCTCTAACCCTAGCCATCAACCTAACTCTAACCCTAGGTGCAATCCTAGCCGTAACCGTCTCTCTAACCCTAGCCCTCAACATAACCTTCACCCTAGGTCTAATCCTAACCCTAACCTTCTCTCTAACCCTAGCCCTCAACATAACCCTAACCATAGGTCCAATCCTAATCCTAACCGTCTCTCTAATCCTAGCCCTCAAAATAACCCTAACCCTAGGTCCAATCCTAACCCTAACCGTCTCTCTGACCCTAGCCCTCACCATAAGCCTAACCCTAGGTCCAATCCTCACCCTAACCGTCTCTCTAACCCTAGCCCTTAACTAAAACTAACCCTAGGTCCAATCCTAACCCTAACCGTCTCTCTAACCCTAGCCCTCAACATAACCCTAACCCTAGGTCCAATCCTCACCCTAACCGTCTCTCTAACCCTAGCCCTCATCCTAACCTTAACCCTAGGTCCAATCCTAACCTTAAGAGTCTCTCTAACCCTTGCCCTCAACATAACCTTAACCCTAGGTCCAATCCTAACCCTAAAGGTCTCTCTAAACCTAGCCCTCAACATAACCCTAACCCTATGTCCAATCCTAACCCTAACCGTCTCTCTAACCCTAACCCTCAACATAACCCTAACCCTAGGTCCAATCCTAAACCTAACCGTCTCTCTAACCCTAGCCCTCAACCTAACCCTAACCCTATGTCCAATCTTAACCCTAACCGTCTCTCTAAGCCTAGCCCTCAACCTAACCCTAACCCAAGGTCCAATCCTAACCCTAACCGTCTCTCTAACCCTAGCCCTCAACCTAAACCTAATACGACGTCCAATCCTAACCCTGACAGTCTCTCTAGCTCTAGCCCTCAACATAACCCTAACCCTAGGTCCAATCCTAACCCTGACCTTCTCTCTAACCCTAGCCCTCAACATAACACTAACCCTACGTCCAATCCTAACCCTGACCGTGTCTCTAACCCTAGCCATCAACATAACCCTAACCTTAGCTCCAATCCGAACCCTAACCGACTCTCTAGCCCTAGCCCTCAACATAACCCTAACCCTAGGTCCAATCCTAACCCTAACCGTCTCTCTAAAACTAGCCTTCCACATAACCCTAACCCTAGGTCCAATCCTAACCCTCACCGTATCTCTAACCCTAGCCCTCAACATAACCCTAACCCTAGGTCCAATCCTAACCCTAACCGTCTCTCTAAACCTAGCCCTCAACATAACCCTAACCCTAGGGCCAATCCTAACCCTAACCGTCTCTCTAACCCTAGCCCTCAACATAACCCTAACCCTAGGGCCAATCCTAACCCTGACCGTCTCTCTAACTCTAGCCCTCAACATAACCCTAACCCTAGGTCCAATCCTAACCCTAACAGTCTCTCTAACCCTTGCCCTCAACATAACACTAACCCTAGGTCCAATCCTAACCCTAACCGTCTCTCTAAACCTAGCCTTCCACATAACCCTAACCCTAGCTCCGATCCTAACCCTAACCGTCTCTCTAACCCTAGCCCTCAACATAACCCTAACCCTAGGTCCAATCCTAACCCTAACCGTCTCTCTAACCCTAGCCCTCAACATAACCCTAACCCTAGGTCCAATCCTAACCCTAAACGTCTCTCTAACCCTAGCCCTCAACATAACCCTAACCCTAGGGCCAATCCTAACACTGACCGTCTCTCTAACCCTAGCCCTCAACATAACCCTAACCCTAGGTCCTATCCTAACCCTAACAGTCTCTCTAACCCTTGCCCTCAACATAACACTAACCCTAGGTCCAATCCTAACCCTAAACGTCTCTCTAAACCTAGCCCTCAACATAACCCTAACCCTATGTCCAATCCTAACCCTAACCGTCTCTCTAACCCTAGCCCTCAACATAACCCTAACCCTAGGTCCAATCCTAACCCTAACCGTCTCTCTAACCCTAGCCCTCAACATAACCCTAACCCTAGGTCCAATCCTAACCCTAACCGTGTCTCTAACCCTAGCTCTCAACATAACCCTAACCTTAGCTCCAATCCGAACCCTAACCGACTCTCTAACCCTAGCCCTCAACATAACCCTAACCCTAGGTCCAATCCTAACCCTAACCGTCTCTCTAAACCTAGCCTTCCACATAACCCTAACCCTAGCTCCGATCCTAACCCTAACCGTCTCTCTAACCCTAGCCCTCAACATAACCCTAACCCTAGGTCCAATCCTAACGCTAACCGTCTCTCTAACGCTAGCCCTCAACCTAAACCTAATACGACGTCCAATCCTAACCCTGACAGTCTCTCTAGCTCTAGCCCTCAACATAACCCTAACCCTAGGGCCAATCCTAACCCTGACCGTCTCTCTAAACCTAGCCCTCAACATAACCCTAACCCTAGGTCCAATCCTAACCCTAACCGTCTCTCTAACCCTAGCCCTCAACATAACCCTAACCGTAGGGCCAATCCTAAACCTGACCGTCTCTCTAACCCTAGCCCTCAACATAACCCTAACCCTAGGTCCAATCCTAACCCTAACAGTCTCTCTAACCCTTGCCCTCAACATAACACTAACCCTAGGTCCAATCCTAACCCTAAACGTCTCTCTAAACCTAGCCCTCAACATAACCCAACACTATGTCCAATCCTAACCCTAACCGTCTCTCTAGCCCTAGCCCTCAACATAACCCTAACCCTAGGTCCAATCCTAACCCTAACCGTGTCTCTAACCCTAGCCCTCAGCATAACCCTAACCCTAGGTCCAATCCTAACCGTAACCGTCTCTCTAAACCTAGCCCCCAAAATAACCGTAACCCTAGGTCCAATCCTAACCCTAAACGTCTCTCTACCCGAGCCCTCAACATAACCCTAACCCTAGGTCCAATCCTAACCCTAACCGTCTCTCTAACCCTAGCCATCAACCTAACACTAACCCTAGGTCCAATCCTAGCCCTAACCGTCTCTCTAACCCTAGCCCTCAACATAACCTTCACCCTAGGTCCAATCCTAATCCTAACCGTCTCTCTAATCCTAGCCCTCAAAATAACCCTAACCCTAGGTCCAATCCTAACCCTAACCGTCTCTCTGACCCTAGCCCTCACCATAAGCCTAACCCTAGGTCCAATCCTCACCCTAACCGTCTCTCTAACCCTAGCCCTCAACCTAACCCTAACCCTAGGTCCAATCCTAACCCTAACCATCTCTCTAACCCTAGCCCTCAACATAACCCTAACCCTAGGTCCGATCCTAACCCGAACCGTCTCTCTAACCCTAGCCCTCAACATAACCCTAACCCTAGGTCCTATCCTAACCCTAACCGTCTCCCTAACGCTATCCCTCAACATAACCCTAACCCTAGGTCCAATCCTCAACCTAACCGTCTCTCTAACCCTAGCCCTCATCCTAACCTTAACCCTAGGTCCAATCCTAACCCTAAGAGTCTCTCTAACCCTTGCCCTGAACATAACCCTAACCCTAGGTCCAATCCTAACCCTAACCGACTCTCTAACCCTAACCCTCAAAATAACCCTAACCCTAGGTCCAATCCTAACCCTAACCGTCTCTCTAACCCTAGCCCTCAACATAACCCTAACCCTAGGTCTAATCCTAACCATAACCATCTCTCTAACCCTAGCCCTCAACATAACCGTAACCCTAGGTCCAATCCTAACCCTAAAAGGCTCTCTAACCCGAGCCCTAAACATAACCCTAACCCTAGGTCCAAACTTAACCCTAAACGTCTCTCTAACCCTAGCCCTCAACATAACCCTAACCCTAGGTCTAATACTAACCCTAACTGTGTCTCTGACCCTAGCCCTCAACATAACCCTAACCCTAGGTCCAAATCAAACCGTAACCGTCTCTCTAAACCAAGCCCTCAGCATAACCCTAACCCTAGGTCCAATCCTAACCCTGACCGTCTCTCTAACCCTAGCCCTCAACATAACCCTAACCCTAGGGCCAATCCTAACCCTGACCGTCTCTCTAACCCTAGCCCTCAACATAACCCTAACCCTAGGTCCAATCCTAACCCTGACAGTCTCTCTAACCCTTGACCTCAACATAACCCTTACCCTAGGTCCAATCCTAACCTTAACCGTCTCTCTAACCCTAGCCCTCACATAACCCTAACCCTATGTCCAATCCTAACCCTAACCGTCTCTCTAACCCTAGCCCTCAACATAACCCTAACCCTAGGGCCAATCCTAACCCTGACCGTCTCTCTAACCCTAGCCCTCAACATAACCCTAACCCTAGGTCCAATCCTAACCCTGACAGTCTCTCTAACCCTTGACCTCAACATAACCCTTACCCTAGGTCCAATCCTAACCTTAACCGTCTCTCTAACCCTAGCCCTCACATAACCCTAACCCTAGGTCCAATCCTAACCCTACCCGTCTCTCTAACCCTAGCCCTCAACATAACCCTAACCCTAGGTCCAATCCTAACCCTAACCGTCTCTCTAACCCTAGCCCTCAACATAACTCTAACCCTAGGGCCAATCCTAACCCTGACCGTCTCTCTAACCCTATCCCTCAACATAACCCTAACCCTAGGTCCAATCCTAACCGTAACCGTCACTCTAAACCTAGCCCTCAACATAACCGTAACCCTAGGTCCAATCCTAACCCTAAACGTCTCTCTACCCGAGCCCTCAACATAAGCCTAACCCTCGGTCCAATCCTGACCCTAACCGTCTCTCTAACCCTAGCCATCAACCTAACTCTAACCCTAGGTGCAATCCTAGCCGTAACCGTCTCTCTAACCCTAGCCCTCAACATAACCTTCACCCTAGGTCTAATCCTAACCCTAACCGTCTCTCTAACCCTAGCCCTCAACATAACCCTAACCATAGGTCCAATCCTAATCCTAAACGTCTCTCTAATCCTAGCCCTCAAAATAACCCTAACCCTAGGTCCAATCTTCACCCTAACCGTCTCTCTGACCCTAGCCCTCACCATAAGCCTAACCCTAGGTCCAATCCTCACCCTAACCGTCTCTCTAACCATAGCCCTTAACTAACCCTAACCCTAGGTCCAATCCTAACCCTAACCGTCTCTCTAACCCTAGCCCTCAACATAACCCTAACCCTAGGTCCAATCCTCACCCTAACCGTCTCTCTAACCCTAGCCCTCATCCTAACCTTAACCCTAGGTCCAATCCTAACCCTAAGAGTCTCTCTAACCCTTGCCCTCAACATAACCTTAACCCTAGGTCCAATCCTAACCCTAAACGTCTCTCTAAACCTAGCCCTCAACATAACCCTAACCCTATGTCCAATCCTAACCCTAACCGTCTCTCTAACCCTAACCCTCAACATAACCCTAACCCTAGGTCCAATCCTAAACCTAACCGTCTCTCTAACCCTAGCCCTCAACCTGACCCTAACCCTATGTCCAATCTTAACCCTAACCGTCTCTCTAAGCCTAGCCCTCAACCTAACCCTAACCCTAGGTCCAATCCTAACCCTAACCGTCTCTCTAACCCTAGCCCTCAACCTAAACCTAATACGACGTCCAATCCTAACCCTGACAGTCTCTCTAGCTCTAGCCCTCAACATAACCCTAACCTTAGCTCCAATCCGAACCCTAACCGACTCTCTAGCCCTAGCCCTCAACATAACCCTAACCCTAGGTCCAATCCTAACCCTAACCGTCTCTCTAAAACTAGCCTTCCACATAACCCTAACCCTAGGTCCAATCCTAACCCTAACCGTATCTCTAACCGTAGCCCTCAACATAACCCTAACCCTAGGTCCAATCCTAACCCTAACCGTCTCTCTAAACCTAGCCCTCAACATAACCCTAACCCTAGGGCCAATCCTAACCCTAACCGTCTCTCTAACCCTAGCCCTCAACATAACCCTAACCCTAGGGCCAATCCTAACCCTGACCGTCTCTCTAACTCTAGCCCTCAACATAACCCTAACCCTAGGTCCAATCCTAACCCTAACAGTCTCTCTAACCCTTGCCCTCAACATAACACTAACCCTAGGTCCAATCCTAACCCTAACCGTGTCTCTAACCCTAGCTCTCAACATAACCCTAACCTTAGCTCCAATCCGAACCCTAACCGACTCTCTAACCCTAGCCCTCAACATAACCCTAACCCTAGGTCCAATCCTAACCCTAACCGTCTTTCTAAACCTAGCCTTCCACATAACCCTAACCCTAGGTCCAATCCTAACCCTAACCGTCTCTCTAACCCTAGCCCTCAACATAACCCTAACCCTAGGTCCAATCCTAACCCTAACCGTCTCTCTAAACCTAGCCCTCAACATAACACTAACCCTAGGGCCAATCCTAACACTAACCGTCTCTCTAACCCTAGCCCTCAACATAACTCTAACCCTAGGGCCAATCCTAACCCTGACCGTCTCTCTAACCCTAGCCCTCAAAATAACCCTAACCCTAGGTCCAATCCTAACCCTAACAGTCTCTCTAACCCTTGCCCTCAACATAACACTATCTCTAGGTCCAATCCTAACCCTAACCGTCTCTCTAAACCTAGCCTTGCACAAAACCCTAAAACTAGGTCCAATCCTAACCCTAACCGTCTCTCTTACCCAAGCCCTCAACATAACGCTAACCCTAGGTCCAATCCTAACCCTAACCGTCCTTCTAACCCTAGCCCTCAACATAACCCTAACCCTAGGTCCAATCCTAACCGTAACCGTCTCTCTAAACCTAGCCCTCAACATAACCGTAACCCTAGGTCCAATCCTAACCCTAAACGTCTCTCTACCCGAGCCCTCAACATAACCCTAACCCTAGGTCCAATCCTAACCCTAACCGTCTCTCTAACCCTAGCCATCAACCTAACTCTAACCCTAGGTCCAATCCTAGCCCTAACCGTCTCTCTAACCCTAGCCCTCAAGATAACCTTCACCCTAGGTCCAATCCTAACCCTAACCGTCTCTCTAACCCTAGCCCTCAACTTAACCCTAACCATAGGTCCAATCCTAATCCTAACCGTCTCTCTAACCCTAGCCTTCAACATAACCCTAACCCTAGGTCCAATCCTAACCCTAACAGTCTCTCTAACCCTTGCCCTCAACATAACACTATCCCTAGGTTCAATCCTAACCCTAAACGTCTCTCTAAACCTAGCCCTCAACATAACCCTAACCCTATGTCCAATCCTAACCCTAACCGTCTCTCTAACCCTAGCCCTCAACATAACCCTAACCTTAGGTCCAATCCTAACCCTAACCGTCTCTCTAACCCTAGCCCTCAACCTAACCCTAACCGTAGGTCCAATCCTAACCCTAACAGTCTCTCTAACCCTTGCCCTCAACATAACCCTAACCTTAGGTCCAATCCTGACCCTAAACGTCTCTCTAAACCTAGCCCTCAACATAACCCTAATCCTATGTCCAATCCTAACCCTAACCGTCTCTCTAACCCTAACCCTTAACATAACCCTAACCCTAGGTCCAATCCTAACCCTAACTGTGTCTCTGACCCTAGCCCTCAACATAACCCTAACCCTAGGACCAAACCAAACCGTAACCGTCTCTCTAAACCTAGCCCTCAACATAGACCTAACCCTAGGTCCAATCTTAACCCTGACCGTCTCTCTAACCCTAGCCCTCAACATAACCCTAAAGCTAGGTCCAATCCTAACCCTGACAGTCTCTCTAACCCTTGCCCTCAACATAACCCTAACCCTAGGTCCAATCCTAACCCTAAACTTCTCTCTAACCCTAGCCCTCAACATAACCCTAACCCTAGGTCCAATCCTAACCTTAACCGTCTCTCTAAACCTAGCCCTCAACATAACCCTAACCCTAGGTCCAATCCTAACCTTAACCGTCTCTCTAACCCTAGCCCTCACATAACCCTAACCCTACGTCCAATCCTAACCCTAACCGTCTCTCCAACCCTAGCCCTCAACATAACCCTATCCCTAGGTCCAATCCTGACCCTAACCGTCTCTCTAACCCTAGCCCTCAACTTAACGCTAACCCTAGGTCCAATCCTATCCCTAACCGTCTCTCTAAACCTAGACTTCCACATAACCCTAACCCTAGGTCCAATTCTAACCCTAACCGTTTCTCTAACCCTAGCCCTCAACATAACCCTAACCCTAGGTCCAATCCTAACCCTAACCGTCTCTCTAAACGTAGCCCTCAACATAACCCTAACCCTAGGTTCAATCCTAACCCTGACCGTCTCTCTAACCCTACCCCTCAACATAACCCTAACCCTAGGGCCAATCCTAACCCTGACCGTCTCTCTAACCCTAGCCCTCAACATAACCCTATCCCTAGGTCCAATCCTGACCCTAACCGTCCCTCTAACCCTAGCCCTCAACATAACCCTAACCATAGGTCCAATCCTAATCCTAACCGTCTCTCTAATCCTAGCCCTCAAAATAACCCTAACCCTAGGTCCAATCCTCACCCTAACCGTCTCTGTAACCCTAGCCCGAAACCTAACCCTAACCCTAGGTCCAATCCTAACCCGAACCGTCTCTCTAACCCTAGCCCTCAACATAACCCTAACCCTAGGTCCAATCCTAACCCTAACAGTCTCTCTAACCCTTGCCCTCAACATAACCCTAACCCTAGGTCCAATCCTAACCCTAAACGTCTCTCTAAACCTAGCCCTCAACATAACCCTAATCCTATGTCCAATCCTAACCCTAACCGTCTCTCTAACCCTAACCCTCAACATAACCCTAACCCTAGGTCCAATCCTAACCCTAACCGTCTCTCTAACCCTAGCCCTCAAAATAACCCTAACCCTAGGTCCAATCCTAACCATATCTATCTCTCTAACCCTAGACCTCAACATGACCTAAACCCTAGGTCCAATCCTAACCCTAAAATTCTCTCTAACCCGAGCCCTCAACATAACCCTAACCCTAGGTCCAAACCTAACCCTAACCGTCTCTCTAAACCTAGCCCTCAACATAACCCTAACCCTAGGTCCAATCCTAACCCTAACTGTGTCTCTGACCCTATCCCTCAACATAACCCTAACCCTAGGACCAAACCAAACCGTAACCGTCTCTCTAAACCTAGCCCTCAACATAACCCTAACCCGAGGTCCAATCCTAACCCTAAACTTCTCTCTAACCCTAGCCCTCAACATAACCCTAACCCTAGGTCCAATCCTAACCTTAACCGTCTCTCTAACCCTAGCCCTCAACATAACCCTAACCCTAGGTCCAATCCTAACCTTAACCGTCTCTCTAACCCTAGCCCTCACATAACCCTAACCCTACGTCCAATCTTAACCCTAACCGTCTCTCCAACCCTAGCCCTCAACATAACCCTATCCCTAGGTCCAATCCTGACCCTAACCGTCTCTCTTACCCTAGCCCTCAACATAACCCTATCCCTAGGTCCAATCCTGACCCTAACCGTCCCTCTAACCCTAGCCCTCAACATAACCCTAACCATAGGTCCAATCCTAATCCTAACCGTCTCTCTAATCCTAGCCCTCAAAATAACCCTAACCATAGGTCCAATCCTCACCCTAACCGTCTCTGTATCCCTAGCCCGAAACCTAACCCTAACCCTAGGTCCAATCCTAACCCGAACCGTCTCTCTAACCCTAGCCCTCAACATAACCCTAACCCTATGTCTAATCCTAACCGGAACCGTCTCTCTAACCCTAGCCCTCAACATAACCCTATCCCTAGGTTCAATCCTAACCATAACCGTCTCTCTAAACCTAGCTCTCAACATAACCCTAACCATAGGTCCAATCCTCACCCTAACCGTCTCCCTAACCCTAGCCCTCAACCTAACCCTAACCCTAGGTCCAATCCTAACCCTAACAGTCTCTCTAACCCTTGCCCTCAACATAACCCTAACCCTAGGTCCAATCCTAACCCTAAACGTCTCTCTAAACCTAGCCCTCAACATAACCCTAATCCTATGTGCAATCCTAACCCTAACCGTCTCTCTAACCCTAACCCTCAACATAACCCTAACCCTAGGTCCAATCCTAACCCTAACCGTCTCTCTAACCCTAGCCCTCAAAATAACCCTAACCCTAGGTCCAATCCTAACCATAACTATCTCTCTAACCCTAGACCTCAACATGACCTAAACCCTAGGTCCAATCCTAACCCTAAAAGTCTCTCTAACCCGAGCCCTCAACATAACCCTAACCCTAGGTCCAAACCTAACCCTAACCGTCTCTCTAAACCTAGCCCTCAACATAACCCTAACCCTAGGTCCAATCCTAACCCTAACTGTGTCTCTGACCCTAGCCCTCAACATAACCCTAACCCTAGGACCAAACCAAACCGTAACCGTCTCTCTAAACCTAGCCCTCAACATAACCCTAACCCTAGGTCCAATCCTAACCCTAAAAGTCTCTCTAACCCGAGCCCTCAACATAACCCTAACCCTAGGTCCAAACCTAACCCTAACCGTCTCTCTAACCCTAGCCCTCAAAATAACCCTGACCCTAGGTCCAATCCTAACCATAACTATCTCTCTAACCCTAGACCTCAACATGACCTAAACCCTAGGTCCAATCCTAACCCTAAAATTCTCTCTAACCCGAGCCCTCAACATAACCCTAACCCTAGGTCCAAACCTAACCCTAACCGTCTCTCTAAACGTAGCCCTCAACATAACCCTAACCCTAGGTCCAATCCTAACCCTAACTGTGTCTCTGACCCTAGCCCTCAACATAACCCTAACCCTAGGACCAAACCAAACCGTAACCGTCTCTCTAAACCTAGCCCTCAACATAACCCTAACCCTAGGTCCAATCCTAACCCTAAACTTCTCTCTAACCCTAGCCCTCAACATAACCCTAACCCTAGGTCCAATCCTAACCCTAACCGTCTCTCTAACCCTAGCCCTCAACATAACCCTAACCTTAGGTCCAATCCTAACCCTAACCGTCTCTCTAACCCTAGCCCTCAACATAACCCTAACCTTAGGTCCAATCCTAACCCTAACCGTCTCTCTAACCCTAGCCCTCAACCTAACCCTAACCGTAGGTCCAATCCTAACCCTAACAGTCTCTCTAACCCTTGCCCTCAACATAACCCTAACCCTAGGTCCAATCCTGACCCTAAACGTCTCTCTAAACCTAGCCCTCAACATAACCCTAATCCTATGTCCAATCCTAACCCTAACCGTCTCTCTAACCCTAACCCTCAACATAACCCTAACCCTAGGTCCAATCCTAACCCTAACTGTGTCTCTGACCCTAGCCCTCAACATAACCCTAACCCTAGGACCAAACCAAACCGTAACCGTCTCTCTAAACCTAGCCCTCAACATAGACCTAACCCTAGGTCCAATCTTAACCCTGACCGTCTCTCTAACCCTAGCCCTCAACATAACCCTAAAGCTAGGTCCAATCCTAACCCTGACAGTCTCTCTAACCCTTGCCCTCAACATAACCCTAACCCTAGGTCCAATCCTAACCCTAAACTTCTCTCTAACCCTAGCCCTCAACATAACCCTAACCCTAGGTCCAATCCTAACCTTAACCGTCTCTCTAACCCGAGCCCTCAACATAACCCTAACCCTAGGTCCAATCCTAACCTTAACCGTCTCTCTAACCCTAGCCCTCACATAACCCTAACCCTACGTCCAATCCTAACCCTAACCGTCTCTCCAACCCTAGCCCTCAACATAACCCTATCCCTAGGTCCAATCCTGACCCTAACCGTCTCTCTAACCCTAGCCCTCAACTTAACGCTAACCCTAGGTCCAATCCTATCCCTAACCGTCTCTCTAAACCTAGACTTCCACATAACCCTAACCCTAGGTCCAATCCTAACCCTAACCGTTTCTCTAACCCTAGCCCTCAACATAACCCTAAGCCTAGGTCCAATCCTAACCCTAACCGTCTCTCTAAACGTAGCCCTCAACATAACCCTAACCCTAGGTTCAATCCTAACCCTGGCCGTCTCTCTAACCCTACCCTTCAACATAACCCTAAGCCTAGGGCCAATCCTAACCCTGACCGTCTCTCTAACCCTAGCCCTCAACATAACCCTATCCCTAGGTCCAATCCTGACCCTAACCGTCCCTCTAACCCTAGCCCTCAACATAACCCTAACCATAGGTCCAATCCTAATCCTAACCGTCTCTCTAATCCTAGCCCTCAAAATAACCCTAACCCTAGGTCCAATCCTCACCCTAACCATCTCTGTAACCCTAGCCCGAAACCTAACCCTAACCCTAGGTCCAATCCTAACCCGAACCGTCTCTCTAACCCTAGCCCTCAACATAACCCTAACCCTAGGTCCAATCCTAACCCTAACAGTCTCTCTAACCCTTGCCCTCAACATAACCCTAACCCTAGGTCCAATCCTAACCCTAAACGTCTCTCTAAACCTAGCCCTCAACATAACCCTAATCCTATGTCCAATCCTAACCCTAACCGTCTCTCTAACCCTAACCCTCAACATAACCCTAACCCTAGGTCCAATCCTAACCCTAACCGTCTCTCTAACCCTAGCCCTCAAAATAACCCTAACCCTAGGTCCAATCCTAACCATATCTATCTCTCTAACCCTAGACCTCAACATTACCTAAACCCTAGGTCCAATCCTAACCCTAAAATTCTCTCTAACCCGAGCCCTCAACATAACCCTAACCCTAGGTCCAAACCTAACCCTAACCGTCTCTCTAAACCTAGCCCTCAACATAACCCTAACCCTAGGTCCAATCCTAACCCTAACTGTGTCTCTGACCCTAGCCCTCAACATAACCCTAACCCTAGGACCAAACCAAACCGTAACCGTCTCTCTAAACCTAGCCCTCAACATAACCCTAACCCGAGGTCCAATCCTAACCCTAAACTTCTCTCTAACCCTAGCCCTCAACATAACCCTAACCCTAGGTCCAATCCTAACCTTAACCGTCTCTCTAACCCTAGCCCTCAACATAACCCTAACCCTAGGTCCAATCCTAACCTTAACCGTCTCTCTAACCCTAGCCCTCACATAACCCTAACCCTACGTCCAATCTTAACCCTAACCGTCTCTCCAACCCTAGCCCTCAACATAACCCTATCCCTAGGTCCAATCCTGACCCTAACCGTCTCTCTTACCCTAGCCCTCAACATAACCCTATCCCTAGGTCCAATCCTGACCCTAACCGTCCCTCTAACCCTAGCCCTCAACATAACCCTAACCATAGGTCCAATCCTAATCCTAACCGTCTCTCTAATCCTAGCCCTCAAAATAACCCTAACCATAGGTCCAATCCTCACCCTAACCGTCTCTGTATCCCTAGCCCGAAACCTAACCCTAACCCTAGGTCCAATCCTAACCCGAACCGTCTCTCTAACCCTAGCCCTCAACATAACCCTAACCCTATGTCTAATCCTAACCGGAACCGTCTCTCTAACCCTAGCCCTCAACATAACCCTATCCCTAGGTTCAATCCTAACCATAACCGTCTCTCTAAACCTAGCTCTCAACATAACCCTAACCATAGGTCCAATCCTCACCCTAACCGTCTCCCTAACCCTAGCCCTCAACCTAACCCTAACCCTAGGTCCAATCCTAACCCTAACAGTCTCTCTAACCCTTGCCCTCAACATAACCCTAACCCTAGGTCCAATCCTAACCCTAAACGTCTCTCTAAACCTAGCCCTCAACATAACCCTAATCCTATGTGCAATCCTAACCCTAACCGTCTCTCTAACCCTAACCCTCAACATAACCCTAACCCTAGGTCCAATCCTAACCCTAACCGTCTCTCTAACCCTAGTCCTCAAAATAACCCTAACCCTAGGTCCAATCCTAACCATAACTATCTCTCTAACCCTAGACCTCAACATGACCTAAACCCTAGGTCCAATCCTAACCCTAAAAGTCTCTCTAACCCGAGCCCTCAACATAACCCTAACCCTAGGTCCAAACCTAACCCTAACCGTCTCTCTAAACCTAGCCCTCAACATAACCCTAACCCTAGGTCCAATCCTAACCCTAACTGTGTCTCTGACCCTAGCCCTCAACATAACCCTAACCCTAGGACCAAACCAAACCGTAACCGTCTCTCTAAACCTAGCCCTCAACATAACCCTAACCCTAGGTCCAATCCTAACCCTAAAAGTCTCTCTAACCCGAGCCCTCAACATAACCCTAACCCTAGGTCCAAACCTAACCCTAACCGTCTCTCTAACCCTAGCCCTCAAAATAACCCTGACCCTAGGTCCAATCCTAACCATAACTATCTCTCTAACCCTAGACCTCAACATGACCTAAACCCTAGGTCCAATCCTAACCCTAAAATTCTCTCTAACCCGAGCCCTCAACATAACCCTAACCCTAGGTCCAAACCTAACCCTAACCGTCTCTCTAAACGTAGCCCTCAACATAACCCTAACCCTAGGTCCAATCCTAACCCTAACTGTGTCTCTGACCCTAGCCCTCAACATAACCCTAACCCTAGGACCAAACCAAACCGTAACCGTCTCTCTAAACCTAGCCCTCAACATAACCCTAACCCTAGGTCCAATCCTAACCCTAAACTTCTCTCTAACCCTAGCCCTCAACATAACCCTAACCCTAGGTCCAATCCTAACCCTAACCGTCTCTCTAACCCTAGCCCTCAACATAACCCTAACCTTAGGTCCAATCCTAACCTTAACCGTCTCTCTAACCCTAGCCCTCAACATAACCCTAACCTTAGGTCCAATCCTAACCCTAACCGTCTCTCTAACCCTAGCCCTCAACCTAACCCTAACCGTAGGTCCAATCCTAACCCTAACAGTCTCTCTAACCCTTGCCCTCAACATAACCCTAACCCTAGGTCCAATCCTGACCCTAAACGTCTCTCTAAACCTAGCCCTCAACATAACCCTAATCCTATGTCCAATCCTAACCCTAACCGTCTCTCTAACCCTAACCCTCAACATAACCCTAACCCTAGGTCCAATCCTAACCCTAACTGTGTCTCTGACCCTAGCCCTCAACATAACCCTAACCCTAGGACCAAACCAAACCGTAACCGTCTCTCTAAACCTAGCCCTCAACATAGACCTAACCCTAGGTCCAATCTTAGCCCTGACCGTCTCTCTAACCCTAGCCCTCAACATAACCCTAAAGCTAGGTCCAATCCTAACCCTGACAGTCTCTCTAACCCTTGCCCTCAACATAACCCTAACCCTAGGTCCAATCCTAACCCTAAACTTCTCTCTAACCCTAGCCCTCAACATAACCCTAACCCTAGGTCCAATCCTAACCTTAACCGTCTCTCTAACCCTAGCCCTCAACATAACCCTAACCCTAGGTCCAATCCTAACCTTAACCGTCTCTCTAACCCTAGCCCTCACATAACCCTAACCCTACGTCCAATCCTAACCCTAACCGTCTCTCCAACCCTAGCCCTCAACATAACCCTATCCCTAGGTCCAATCCTGACCCTAACCGTCTCTCTAACCCTAGCCCTCAACTTAACGCTAACCCTAGGTCCAATCCTATCCCTAACCGTCTCTCTAAACCTAGACTTCCACATAACCCTAACCCTAGGTCCAATTCTAACCCTAACCGTTTCTCTAACCCTAGCCCTCAACATAACCCTAAGCCTAGGTCCAATCCTAACCCTAACCGTCTCTCTAAACGTAGCCCTCAACATAACCCTAACCCTAGGTTCAATCCTAACCCTGGCCGTCTCTCTAACCCTACCCTTCAACATAACCCTAAGCCTAGGGCCAATCCTAACCCTGACCGTCTCTCTAACCCTAGCCCTCAACATAACCCTATCCCTAGGTCCAATTCTGACCCTAACCGTCCCTCTAACCCTAGCCCTCAACATAACCCTAACCATAGGTCCAATCCTAATCCTAACCGTCTCTCTAATCCTAGCCCTCAAAATAACCCTAACCCTAGGTCCAATCCTCACCCTAACCGTCTCTGTAACCCTAGCCCGAAACCTAACCCTAACCCTAGGTCCAATCCTAACCCGAACCGTCTCTCTAACCCTAGCCCTCAACATAACCCTAACCCTAGGTCCAATCCTAACCCTAACAGTCTCTCTAACCCTTGCCCTCAACATAACCCTAACCCTAGGTCCAATCCTAACCCTAAACGTCTCTCTAAACCTAGCCCTCAACATAACCCTAATCCTATGTCCAATCCTAACCCTAACCGTCTCTCTAACCCTAACCCTCAACATAACCCTAACCCTAGGTCCAATCCTAACCCTAACCGTCTCTCTAACCCTAGCCCTCAAAATAACCCTAACCCTAGGTCCAATCCTAACCATATCTATCTCTCTAACCCTAGACCTCAACATGACCTAAACCCTAGGTCCAATCCTAACCCTAAAATTCTCTCTAACCCGAGCCCTCAACATAACCCTAACCCTAGGTCCAAACCTAACCCTAACCGTCTCTCTAAACCTAGCCCTCAACATAACCCTAACCCTAGGTCCAATCCTAACCCTAACTGTGTCTCTGACCCTAGCCCTCAACATAACCCTAACCCTAGGACCAAACCAAACCGTAACCGTCTCTCTAAACCTAGCCCTCAACATAACCCTAACCCTAGGTCCAATCCTAACCCTAAACTTCTCTCTAACCCTAGCCCTCAACATAACCCTAACCCTAGGTCCAATCCTAACCTTAACCGTCTCTCTAACCCTAGCCCTCAACATAACCCTAACCCTAGGTCCAATCCTAACCTTAACCGTCTCTCTAACCCTAGCCCTCACATAACCCTAACCCTACGTCCAATCTTAACCCTAACCGTCTCTCCAACCCTAGCCCTCAACATAACCCTATCCCTAGGTCCAATCCTGACCCTAACCGTCTCTCTTACCCTAGCCCTCAACATAACCCTATCCCTAGGTCCAATCCTGACCCTAACCGTCCCTCTAACCCTAGCCCTCAACATAACCCTAACCATAGGTCCAATCCTAATCCTAACCGTCTCTCTAATCCTAGCCCTCAAAATAACCCTAACCATAGGTCCAATCCTCACCCTAACCGTCTCTGTATCCCTAGCCCGAAACCTAACCCTAACCCTAGGTCCAATCCTAACCCGAACCGTCTCTCTAACCCTAGCCCTCAACATAACCCTAACCCTATGTCCAATCCTAACCGGAACCGTCTCTCTAACCCTAGCCCTCAACATAACCCTATCCCTAGGTTCAATCCTAACCCTAACCGTCTCTCTAAACCTAGCTCTCAACATAACCCTAACCATAGGTCCAATCCTCACCCTAACCGTCTCCCTAACCCTAGCCCTCAACCTAACCCTAACCCTAGGTCCAATCCTAACCCTAACAGTCTCTCTAACCCTTGCCCTCAACATAGCCCTAACCCTAGGTCCAATCCTAACCCTAAACGTCTCTCTAAACCTAGCCCTCAACATAACCCTAATCCTATGTGCAATCCTAACCCTAACCGTCTCTCTAACCCTAACCCTCAACATAACCCTAACCCTAGGTCCAATCCTAACCCTAACCGTCTCTCTAACCCTAGCCCTCAAAATAACCCTAACCCTAGGTCCAATCCTAACCATAACTATCTCTCTAACCCTAGACCTCAACATGACCTAAACCCTAGGTCCAATCCTAACCCTAAAAGTCTCTCTAACCCGAGCCCTCAACATAACCCTAACCCTAGGTCCAAACCTAACCCTAACCGTCTCTCTAAACCTAGCCCTCAACATAACCCTAACCCTAGGTCCAATCCTAACCCTAACTGTGTCTCTGACCCTAGCCCTCAACATAACCCTAACCCTAGGACCAAACCAAACCGTAACCGTCTCTCTAAACCTAGCCCTCAACATAACCCTAACCCTAGGTCCAATCCTAACCCTAAAAGTCTCTCTAACCCGAGCCCTCAACATAACCCTAACCCTAGGTCCAAACCTAACCCTAACCGTCTCTCTAACCCTAGCCCTCAAAATAACCCTAACCCTAGGTCCAATCCTAACCATAACTATCTCTCTAACCCTAGACCTCAACATGACCTAAACCCTAGGTCCAATCCTAACCCTAAAATTCTCTCTAACCCGAGCCCTCAACATAACCCTAACCCTAGGTCCAAACCTAACCCTAACCGTCTCTCTAAACCTAGCCCTCAACATAACCCTAACCCTAGGTCCAATCCTAACCCTAACTGTGTCTCTGACCCTAGCCCTCAACATAACCCTAACCCTAGGACCAAACCAAACCGTAACCGTCTCTCTAAACCTAGCCCTCAACATAACCCTAACCCTAGGTCCAATCCTAACCCTAAACTTCTCTCTAACCCTAGCCCTCAACATAACCCTAACCCTAGGTCCAATCCTAACCTTATCCGTCTCTCTAACCCTAGCCCTCAACATAACCCTAACCCTAGGTCCAATCCTAACCTTAACCGTCTCTCTAACCCTAGCCCTCACATAACCCTAACCCTACGTCCAATCTTAACCCTAACCGTCTCTCCAACCCTAGCCCTCAACATAACCCTATCCCTAGGTCCAATCCTGACCCTAACCGTCTCTCTTACCCTAGCCCTCAACATAACCCTATCCCTAGGTCCAATCCTGACCCTAACCGTCCCTCTAACCCTAGCCCTCAACATAACCCTAACCATAGGTCCAATCCTAATCCTAACCGTCTCTCTAATCCTAGCCCTCAAAATAACCCTAACCATAGGTCCAATCCTCACCCTAACCGTCTCTGTATCCCTAGCCCGAAACCTAACCCTAACCCTAGGTCCAATCCTAACCCGAACCGTCTCTCTAACCCTAGCCCTCAACATAACCCTAACCCTATGTCCAATCCTAACCGGAACCGTCTCTCTAACCCTAGCCCTCAACATAACCCTATCCCTAGGTTCAATCCTAACCCTAACCGTCTCTCTAAACCTAGCTCTCAACATAACCCTAACCATAGGTCCAATCCTCACCCTAACCGTCTCCCTAACCCTAGCCCTCAACCTAACCCTAACCCTAGGTCCAATCCTAACCCTAACAGTCTCTCTAACCCTTTCCCTCAACATATCCCTAACCCTAGGTCCAATCCTAACCCTAAACGTCTCTCTAAACCTAGCCCTCAACATAACCCTAATCCTATGTGCAATCCTAACCCTAACCGTCTGTCTAACCCTAACCCTCAACATAACCCTAACCCTAGGTCCAATCCTAACCCTAACCGTCTCTCTAACCCTAGCCCTCAAAATAACCCTAACCCTAGGTCCAATCCTAACCATAACTATCTCTCTAACCCTAGACCTCAACATGACCTAAACCCTAGGTCCAATCCTAACCATAAAAGTCTCTCTAACCCGAGCCCTCAACATAACCCTAACCCTAGGTCCAAACCTAACCCTAACCGTCTCTCTAAACCTAGCCCTCAACATAACCCTAACCCTAGGTCCAATCCTAACCCTAACTGTGTCTCTGACCCTAGCCCTCAACATAACCCTAACCCTAGGACCAAACCAAACCGTAACCGTCTCTCTAAACCTAGCCCTCAACATAACCCTAACCCTAGGTCCAATCCTAACCCTACAAGTCTCTCTAACCCGAGCCCTCAACATAACCCTAACCCTAGGTCCAAACCTAACCCTAACCGTCTCTCTAACCCTAGCCCTCAAAATAACCCTAACCCTAGGTCCAATCCTAACCATAACTATCTCTCTAACCCTAGACCTCAACATGACCTAAACCCTAGGTCCAATCCTAACCCTAAAATTCTCTCTAACCCGAGCCCTCAACATAACCCTAACCCTAGGTCCAAACCTAACCCTAACCGTCTCTCTAAACCTAGCCCTCAACATAACCCTAACCCTAGGTCCAATCCTAACCCTAACTGTGTCTCTGACCCTAGCCCTCAACATAACCCTAACCCTAGGACCAAACCAAACCGTAACCGTCTCTCTAAACCTAGCCCTCAACATAACCCTAACCCTAGGTCCAATCCTAACCCTAAACTTCTCTCTAACCCTAGCCCTCAACATAACCCTAACCCTAGGTCCAATCCTAACCTTAACCGTCTCTCTAACCCTAGCCCTCAACATAACCCTAACCCTAGGTCCAATCCTAACCTTAACCGTCTCTCTAACCCTAGCCCTCACATAACCCTAACCCTACGTCCAATCCTAACCCTAACCGTCTCTCCAACCCTAGCCCTCAACATAACCCTATCGCTAGGTCCAATCCTGACCCTAACCGTCCCTCTAACCCTAGCCCTCAACATAACCCTAACCATAGGTCCAATCCTAATCCTAACCGTCTCTCTAATCCTAGCCCTCAAAATAACCCTAACCATAGGTCCAATCCTCACCCTAACCGTCTCTGTATCCCTAGCCCGAAACCTAACCCTAACCCTAGGTCCAATCCTAACCCGAACCGTCTCTCTAACCCTAGCCCTCAACATAACCCTAACCCTAGGTCCAATCCTAACCGGAACCGTCTCTCTAACCCTAGCCCTCAACATAACCCTATCCCTAGGTTCAATCCTAACCCTAACCGTCTCTCTAAACCTAGCTCTCAACATAACCCTAACCATAGGTCCAATCCTCACCCTAACCGTCTCCCTAACCCTAGCCCTCAACCTAACCCTAACCCTAGGTCCAATCCTAACCCTAACAGTCTCTCTAACCCTTGCCCTCAACATAACCCTAACCCTAGGTCCAATCCTAACCCTAAACGTCTCTCTAAACCTAGCCCACAACATAACCCTAATCCTATGTGCAATCCTAACCCTAACCGTCTCTCTAACCCTAACCCTCAACATAACCCTAATCCTAGGTCCAATCCTAACCCTAACCCTAACCGTCTCTCTAACCCTAGCCCTCAAAATAACCCTAACCCTAGGTGCAATCCTAACCATAACTATCTCTCTAACCCTAGACCTCAACATGACCTAAACCCTAGGTCCAATCCTAACCCTAAAAGTCTCTCTAACCCGAGCCCTCAACATAACCCTAACCCTAGTTCCAAACCTAACCCTAACCGTCTCTCTAAACCTAGCCCTCAACATAACCCTAACCCTAGGTCCAATCCTAACCCTAACTGTGTCTCTGACCCTAGCCCTCAACATAACCCTAACCCTAGGACCAAACCAAACCGTAACCGTCTCTCTAAACCTAGCCCTCAACATAACCCTAACCCTAGGTCCAATCTTAACCCTGACCGTCTCTCTAACCCTAGCCCTCAACATAACCCTAAAGCTAGGTCCAATCCTAACCCTGACAGTCTCTCTAACCCTTGCCCTCAACATAACCCTAACCCTAGGTCCAATCCTAACCCTAAACTTCTCTCTAACCCTAGCCCTCAACATAACCCTAACCCTAGGTCCAATCCTAACCTTAACCGTCTCTCTAACCCTAGCCCTCAACATAACCCTAACCCTAGGTCAATCCTAACCTTAACCGTCTCTCTAACCCTAGCCCTCACATAACCCTAACCCTACGTCCAATCCTAACCCTAACCGTCTCTCCAACCCTAGCCCTCAACATAACCCTATCCCTAGGTCCAATCCTGACCCTAACCGTCTCTCTAACCCTAGCCCTCAACTTAACGCTAACCCTAGGTCCAATCATATCCCTAACCGTCTCTCTAAACCTAGACTTCCACATAACCCTAACCCTAGGTCCAATCCTAACCCTAACCATTTCTCTAACCCTAGCCCTCAACATAACCCTAACCCTAGGTCCAATCCTAACCTTAACCGTCTCTCTAACCCTAGCCCTCACATAACCCTAACCCTATGTCCAATCCTAACCGTAACCGTCTCTCTAACCCTAGCCCTCAACATAACCCTATCCCTAGGTCCAATCCTGACCCTAACCGTCCCTCTAACCCTAGCCCTCAACATAACCCTAACCATAGGTCCAATCCTAATCCTAACCGTCTCTCTAATCCTAGCCCTCAAAATAACCCTAACCCTAGTTCCAATCCTCACCCTAACCGTCTCTGTAACCCTAGCCCGAAACCTAACCCTAACCCTAGGTCCAATCCAAACCCGAACCGTCTCTCTAATCCTAGCCCTCAACATAACCCTAACCCTAGGTACAATCCTAACCCTAAAAGTCTCTCTAACCCGAGCCCTCAACATAACCCTAACCCTAGGTCCAAACCTAACCCTAACCGTCTCTCTAAACCTAGCCCTCAACATAACCCTAACCCTAGGTCCAATCCTAACCCTAACTGTGTCTCTGACCCTAGCCCTCAACATAACCCTAACCCTAGGACCAAACCAAACCGTAACCGTCTCTCTAAACCTAGCCCTCAACATAACCCTAACCCTAGGTCCAATCTTATCCCTGACCGTCTCTCTAACCCTAGCCCTCAACATAACCCTAAAGCTAGGTCCAATCCTAACCCTGACAGTCTCTCTAACCCTTGCCCTCAACATAACCCTAACCCTAGGTCCAATCCTAACCTTAACCGTCTCTCTAACCCTAGCCCTCAACATAACCCTAACCCTAGGTCCAATCCTAACCTTAACCGTCTCTCTAACCCTAGCCCTCACATAACCCTAACCCTACGTCCAATCCTAACCCTAACCGTCTCTCCAACCCTAGCCCTCAACATAACCCTATCCCTAGGTCCAATCCTGACCCTAACCGTCTCTCTAACCCTAGCCCTCAACTTAACGCTAACCCTAGGTCCAATCCTATCCCTAACCGTCTCTCTAAACCTAGACTTCCACATAACCCTAACCCTAGGTCCAATCCTAACCCTAACCGTTTCTCTAACCCTAGCCCTCAACATAACCCTAACCCTAGGTCCAATCCTAACCTTAACCGTCTCTCTAACCCTAGCCCTCATATAACCCTAACCCTATGTCCAATCCTAACCCTAACCGTCTCTCTAACCCTAGCCCTCAACATAACCCTATCCCTAGGTCCAATCCTGACCCTAACCGTCCCTCTAACCCTAGCCCTCAACATAACCCTAACCATAGGTCCAATCCTAACCCTAACCGTCTCTCTAATCCTAGCCCTCAAAATAACCCTAACCCTAGGTCCAATCCTCACCCTAACCGTCTCTGTAACCCTAGCCCGAAACCTAACCCTAACCCTAGGTCCAATCCTAACCGGAACCGTCTCTCTAATCCTAGCCCTCAACATAACCCTAACCCTAGGTCCAATCCTAACCCTAACAGTCTCTCTAACCCTTGCCCTCAACATAACCCTAACCCTAGGTCCAATCCTAACCCTAAACGTCTCTCTAACCCTTGCCCTCAACATAACCCTAACCCTAGGTCCAATCCTAACCCTAAACGTCTCTCTAAACCTAGCCCTCAACATAACCCTAATCCTATGTCCAATCCTAACCCTAACCGTCTCTCTAACCCTAACCCTCAACATAACCCTAACCCTAGGTCCAATCCTAACCCTAACCGTCTCTCTAACCCTAGCCCTCAAAATAACCCTAACCCTAGGTCCAATCCTAACCATATCTATCTCTCTAACCCTAGACCTCAACATGACCTAAACCCTAGGTCCAATCCTAACCCTAAAATTCTCTCTAACCCGAGCCCTCAACATAACCCTAACCCTAGGTCCAAACCTAACCCTAACCGTCTCTCTAAACCTAGCCCTCAACATAACCCTAACCCTAGGTCCAATCCTAACCCTAACTGTGTCTCTGACCCTAGCCCTCAACATAACCCTAACCCTAGGTCCAATCCTAACCTTAACCGTCTCTCTAACCCTAGCCCTCACATAACCCTAACCCTACGTCCAATCCTAACCCTAACCGTCTCTCCAACCCTAGCCCTCAACATAACCCTATCCCTAGGTCCAATCCTGACCCTAACCGTCTCTCTAACCCTAGCCCTCAACATAACCCTATCCCTAGGTCCAATCCTGACCCTAACCGTCCCTCTAACCCTAGCCCTCAACATAACCCTAACCATAGGTCCAATCCTAATCCTAACCGTCTCTCTAATCCTAGCCCTCAAAATAACCCTAACCATAGGTCCAATCCTCACCCTAACCGACTCTGTATCCCTAGCCCGAAACCTAACCCTAACCCTAGGTCCAATCCTAACCCGAACCGTCTCTCTAACCCTAGCCCTCAACATAACCCTAACCCTAGGTCCAATCCTAACCCGAACCGTCTTTCTAACCCTAGCCCTCAACATAACCCTATCCCTAGGTCCAATCCTAACCCTAACCGTCTCTCTAAACCTAGCCCTCAACCTAACCCTAACCCTAGGTCCAATCCTAACCCTAACAGTCTCTCTAACCCTTGCCCTCAACAAAACACTAACCCTAGGTCCAATCCTACCCCTAAACGTCTCTCTAAACCTAGCCCTCAACATAACCCTAATCCTATGTGCAATCCACCCTAACCGTCTCTCTAACCCTAACCCTCAACATAACCCTAACCCTAGGTCCAATCCTAACCCTAACCGTCTCTCTAACCCTAGCCCTCAAAATAACCCTAACCCTAGGTCCAATCCTAACCATAACTATCTCTCTAACCCTAGACCTCAACATAACCTAAACCCTAGGTCCAATCCTAACCCTAAAAGTCTCTCTAACCCGAGCCCTCAACATAACCCTAACCCTAGGTCCAAACCTAACCCTAACCGTCTCTCTAAACCTAGCCCTCAACATAACCCTAACCCTAGGTCCAATCCTAACCCTAACTGTGTCTCTGACCCTAGCCCTCAACATAACCCTAACCCTAGGACCAAACCAAACCGTAACCGTCTCTCTAAACCTAGCCCTCAACATAACCCTAACCCTAGGTCCAATCTTAACCCTGACCGTCTCTCTAACCCTAGCCCTCAACATAACCCTAAAGCTAGGTCCAATCCTAACCCTGACAGTCTCTCTAACCCTTGCCCTCAACATAACCCTAACCCTAGTTCCAATCCTAACCCTAAACTTCTCTCTAACCCTAGCCCTCAACATAACCCTAACCCTAGGTCCAATCCTAACCTTAACCGTCTCTCTAACCCTAGCCCTCAACATAACCCTAACCCTAGGTCCAATCCTAACCTTAACCGTCTCTCTAACCCTAGCCCTCACATAACCCTAACCCTACGTCCAATCCTAACCCTAACCGTCTCTCCAACCCTAGCCCTCAACATAACCCTATCCCTAGGTCCAATCCTGACCCTAACCGTCTCTCTAACCCTAGCCCTCAACTTAACGCTAACCCTAGGTCCAATCCTATCCCTAACCGTCTCTCTAAACCTAGACTTCCACATAACCCTAACCCTAGGTCCAATCTTAACCCTAACCGTTTATCTAACCCTAGCCCTCAACATAACCCTAACCCTAGGTCCAATCCTTACCCTAACCGTCTCTCTAAACGTAGCCCTCAACATAACCCTAACCCTAGGTTCAATCCTAACCCTGACCGTCTCTCTAACACTAGCCCTCAACATAACCCTAATCCTAGGGCCAATCCTAACCCTGACAGTCTCTCTAACCCTAGCCCTCAACATAACCCTAACCCTAGGTCCAATCCTAACCCTGACAGTCTCTCTAAACCTTGCCCTCAACATAACACTAACCCTAGGTCCAATCCTAACCCTAAACGTCTCTCTAAACCTAGCCCTCAACATAACCCTAACCCTATGTCCAATCCTAACCATAACCGTCTCTCTAACCCTAGCCCTCAACATAACCCTAAACTTAGGTCCAATCCTAACCCTAACCGTCTCTCTAACCCTAGCCTTCAACATAACCCTAACCCTAGGTCCAATCCTAACCCTAACCGTTTCTCTAACCCTAGCCGTCAACATATCCCTAACCCTAGGTCCAATCCTAACCCTAAATGTCTCTCTAACCCTAGCCCGGAACATAACCCTAACCCTAGGTCCAAACTTAACCCTAACCGTCTCTCTAACCCTAGCCCTCAACATAACCCTAACCCTAGGTCCAATCCTAACCCTAACTGTGTCTCTGACCCTAGCCCTCAACATAACCCTAACAATAGGTCCAATCCTAACCCTGACAGTCTCTCTAAACCTTGCCCTCAACATAACACTAACCCTAGGTCCAATCCTAACCCTAAACGTCTCTGTAAACCTAGCCCTCAACATAACCCTAACCCTATGTCCAATCCTAACCCTAACCGTCTCTCTAACCCTAGCCCTCAACATAACCCTAACCCTATGTCCAATCCTAACCCTAACCGTCTCTCTAACCCTAGCCCTCAACATAACCCTAACCTTAGGTCCAATCCTAACCCTAACCGTCTCTCTAACCCTAGCCTTCAACATAACCCTAACCCTAGGTCCAATCCTCACCCTAACCGTTTCTCTAACCCTAGCCCTCAACATATCCCTAACTCTAGGTTCAATCCTAACCCTGACCGTCTCTCTAACCCTAGCCCTCAACATAACCCTAACCCTAGGGCCAATCCTAACCCTGACCGTCTCTCTAACCCTAGCCCTCAACATAACCCTAACCCTAGGTCCAATCCTAACCTTAACCGTCTCTCTAACCCTAGCCCTCACATAACCCTAACCCTACGTCCAATCCTAACCCTAACCGTCTCTCCAACCCTAGCCCTCAACATAACCCTATCCCTAGGTCCAATCCTGACCCTAACCGTCTCTCTAACCCTAGCCCTCAACTTAACGCTAACCCTAGGTCCAATCCTATCCCTAACCGTCTCTCTAAACCTAGACTTCCACATAACCCTAACCCTAGGTCCAATTCTAACCCTAACCGTTTATCTAACCCTAGCCCTCAACATACCCCTAACCCTAGGTTCAATCCTTACCCTAACCGTCTCTCTAACCCTAGCCCTCAACATAACCCTAAACTTAGGTCCAATCCTAACCCTAACCGTCTCTCTAACCCTAGCCTTCAACATAACCCTAACCCTAGGTCCAATCCTCACCCTAACCGTTTCTCTAACCCTAGCCCTCAACATATCCCTAACCCTAGGTCCAATCCTTACCCTAACCGTCTCTCTAACCCTAGCCCGGAACATAACCCTAACCCTAGGTCCAAACTTAACCCTAACCGTCTCTCTAACCCTAGCCCTCAACATAACCCTAACCCTAGGTCCAATCCTAACCCTAACTGTGTCTCTGACCCTAGCCCTCAACATAACCCTAACCCTAGGTCCAATCCTAACCCTGACAGTCTCTCTAAACCTTGCCCTCAACATAACACTAACCCTAGGTCCAATCCTAACCCTAAACGTCTCTGTAAACCTAGCCCTCAACATAACCCTAACCCTATGTCCAATCCTAACCCTAACCGTCTCTCTAACCCTAGCCCTCAACATAACCTTAACCTTAGGTCCAATCCTAACTCTAACCGTCTCTCTAACCCTAGCCTTCAACATAACCCTAACCCTAGGTCCAATCCTCACCCTAACCGTTTCTCTAACCCTAGCCCTCAACATATCCCTAACCCTAGGTTCAATCCTAACTCTGACCGTCTCTCTAAACGTAGCCCTCAACATAACCCTAACCCTAGGGCCAATCCTAACCCTGACCGTCTCTCTAACCCTAGCCCTCAACATAACCCTAACCCTAGGTCCAATCCTAACCCTGACAGTCTCTCTAAACCTTGCCCTCAACATAACACTAACCCTAGGTCCAATCCTAACCCTAAACGTCTCTCTAAACTTAGCCCTCAACATAACCCTAACCCTATGTCCAATCCTAACCCTAACCGTCTCTCTAACCCTAGCCCTCAACATAACCCTAAACTTAGGTCCAATCCTAACCCTAACCGTCTCTCTAACCCTAGCCTTCAACATAACCCTAACCCTAGGTCCAATCCTCACCCTAACCGTTTCTCTAACCCTAGCCCTCAACATATCCCTAACCCTAGGTCCAATCCTTACCCTAACCGTCTCTCTAACCCTAGCCCGGAACATAACCCTAACCCTAGGTCCAAACTTAACCCTAACCGTCTCTCTAACCCTAGCCCTCAACATAACCCTAACCCTAGGTCCAATCCTAACCCTAACTGTGTCTCTGACCCTAGCCCTCAACATAACCCTAACCCTAGGTCCAATCCTAACCCTGACAGTCTCTCTAAACCTTGCCCTCAACATAACACTAACCCTAGGTCCAATCCTAACCCTAAACGTCTCTGTAAACCTAGCCCTCAACATAACCCTAACCCTATGTCCAATCCTAACCCTAACCGTCTCTCTAACCCTAGCCCTCAACATAACCTTAACCTTAGGTCCAATCCTAACCCTAACCGTCTCTCTAACCCTAGCCTTCAACATAACCCTAACCCTAGGTCCAATCCTCACCCTAACCGTTTCTCTAACCCTAGCCCTCAACATATCCCTAACCCTAGGTTCAATCCTAACTCTGACCGTCTCTCTAAACGTAGCCCTCAACATAACCCTAACCCTAGGGCCAATCCTAACCCTGACCGTCTCTCTAACCCTAGCCCTCAACATAACCCTAACCCTAGGTCCAATCCTAACCCTGACAGTCTCTCTAAACCTTGCCCTCAACATAACACTAACCCTAGGTCCAATCCTAACCCTAAACGTCTCTCTAAACCTAGCCCTCAACATAACCCTAACCCTAGGTCCAATCCTAACCCTGACCGTCTCTCTAACCCTAGCCCTCAACATAACCCTAACCCTAGGGCCAATCCTAACCCTGACCGTCTCTCTAACCCTAGCCCTCAACATAACCCTAACCCTAGGTCCAATCCTAACCCTGACAGTCTCTCTAACCCTTGCCCTCAACATAACCCTTACCCTAGGTCCAATCCTAACATTAAACTTCTCTCTAACCCTAGCCCTCAACATAACCCTAACCCTAGGTCCAATCCTAACCTTAACCGTCTCTCTAACCATAGCCCTCACATAACCCTAACCCTATGTCCAATCCTAACCCTAACCGTCTCTCTAACCCTAGCCCTCAACATAACCCTATCCCTAGGTCCAATCCTGACCCTAACCGTCCCTCTAACCCTAGCCCTCAACATAACCCTAACCATAGGTCCAATCCTAATCCTAACCGTCTCTCTAATCCTAGCCCTCAAAATAACCCTAACCCTAGGTCCAATCCTCACCCTAACCGTCTCTGTAACCCTAGCCCGAAACCTAACCCTAACCCTAGGTCCAATCCTAACCCGAACCGTCTCTCTAACCCTAGCCCTCAACATAACCCTAACCCTAGGTCCAATCCTAAACCAAACTGTCTCTCTAACCCTAGCCCTCAACATAACCCTATCCCTAGGTCCAATCCTAACCCTAACCGTCTCTCTAAACCTAGCCCTCAACATAACCCTAACCATAGGTCCAATCCTCACCCTAACCGTCTCTCTAACCCTAGCCCTCAACCTAACCCTAACCCTAGGTCCAATCCTAACCCTAACAGTCTCTCTAACCCTTGCCCTCAACATAACCCTAACCCTAAGTCCAATCCTAACTCTAAACGTCTCTCTAAACCTAGCCCTCAACATAACCCTAATCCTATGTCCAATCCTAACCCTAACAGTCTCTCTAACCCTTGCCCTCAACATAACCCTAACCCTAGGTCCAATCCTAACCCTAAACGTCTCTCTAAACCTAGCCCTCAACATAACCCTAATCCTATGTCCAATCCTAACCCTAACCGTCTCTCTAACCCTAACCCTCAAATTAACCCTAACCCTAGGTCCAATCCTAACCCTAACCGTCTCTCTAACCCTAGCCCTCAAAATAACCCTAACCCTAGGTCCAATCCTAACCATAACTATCTCTCTAACCCTAGACCTCAACATGACCTAAACCCTAGGTCCAATCCTAACCCTAAAAGTCTCTCTAACCCGAGCCCTCAACATAACCCTAACCCTAGGTCCAAACCTAACCGTAACCGTCTCTCTAAACCTAGCTCTCAACATAACCCTAACCCTAGGTCCAAACCTAACCGTAACCGTCTCTCTAACCCTAGCACTCAACATAACCCTAACCCTAGGTCCAATCCTAACCCTAACTGTATCTCTGACCCTAGCCCTCAACATAACCCTAACCCCAGGACCAAACCAAACCGTAACCGTCTCTCTAAACCTAGCTCTCAACATAACCCTAACCCTAGGTCCAATCTTAACCCTGACCGTCTCTCTAACCCTAGCCCTCAACATAACCCTAAAGCTAGGTCCAATCCTAACCCTGACAGTCTCTCTAACCCTTGCCCTCAACATAACCCTAACCCTAGGTCCAATCCTAACCCTAAACTTCTCTCTAACCCTAGCCCTCAACATAACCCTAACCCTAGGTCCAATCCTAACCTTAACCGTCTCTCTATCCGTAGCCCTCAACATAACCATAACCCTAGGTCCAATCCTAACCTTAACCGTCTCTCTAACCCTAGCCCTCACATAACCCTAACCCTACGTCCAATCCTAACCCTAACCGTCTCTCCAACCCTAGCCCTCAACATAACCCTATCCCTAGGTCCAATCCTGACCCTAACCGTCTCTCTAACCCTAGCCCTCAACATAACCCTAACCATAGGTCCAATCCTAATCCTAACCGTCTCTCTAATCCTAGCCCTCAAAATAACCCTAACCCTAGGTCCAATCCTCACCCTAACCGTCTCTGTAACCCTAGCCCGAAACCTAACCCTAACCCTAGGTCCAATCCTAACCCGAACCGTCTCTCTAACCCTAGCCCTCAACATAACCCTAACCCTAGGTCCAATCCTAACCCGAACCGTCTCTCTAACCCTAGCCCTCAACATAACCCTATCCCTAGGTCCAATCCTAACCCTAACCGTCTCTCTAAACCTAGCCCTCAACATACCCCTAACCATAGGTCCAATCCTCACCCTAACCGTCTCTCTAACCCTAGCCCTCAACCTAACCCTAACCCTAGGTCGAATCCTAACCCTAACAGTCTCTCTAACCCTTGCCCTCAACATAACCCTAACCCTAGGTCCAATCCTAACCCTAAACGTCTCTCTAAACCTAGCCCTCAACATAACCCTAATCCTATGTCCAATCCTAACCCTAACCGTCTCTCTAACCCTAACCCTCAACATAACCCTAACCCTAGGTCCAATCCTAACCCAAACCATCTCTCTAAACCTAGCCCTCAAAATAACCCTAACCCTAGGTCCAATCCTAACCATAACTATCTCTCTAACCCTAGACCTCAACATGACCTAAACCCTAGGTCCAATCCTAACCCTAAAAGTCTCTCTAACCCGAGCCCTCAACATAACCCTAACCCTAGGTCCAAACCTAACCCTAACCGTCTCTCTGAACCTAGCCCTCAACATAACCCTCACCCTAGGTCCAATCCTAACCCTAACTGTGTCTCTGACCCTAGCCCTCAACATAACCCTAACCCTAGGACCCAACCAAACCGTAACCGTCTCTCTAAACCTAGCCCTCAACATAACCCTAACCCTAGTCCAATCTTAGCCCTGACCGTCTCTCTAACCCTAGCCCTCAACATAACCCTAAAGCTAGGTCCAATCCTAACCCTGACAGTCTCTCTAACCCTTGCCCTCAACATAACCCTAACCCTAGGTCCAATCCTAACCCTAAACTTCTCTCTAACCTTAGCCCTCAACATAACCCTAACCCTAGGTCCAATCCTAACCTTAACTGTCTCTCTAACCCTAGCCCTCAACATAACCCTAACCCTAGGTCCAATCCTAACCTTAACCGTCTCTCTAACCCTAGCCCTCACATAACCCTAACCCTACGTCCAATCCTAACCCTAACCGTCTCTCCAAACCTAGCCCTCAACATAACCCTATCCCTAGGTCCAATCATGACCCTAACCGTCTCTCTAACCCTAGCCCTCAACTTAACGCTAACCCTAGGTCCAATCCTATCCCTAACCGTCTCTCTAAACCTAGACTTCCACATAACCCTAACCCTAGGTCCAATCCTAACCCTAACCGTTTCTCTAACCCTAGCCCTCAACATAACCCTAACCCTAGGTCCAATCCTAACCCTAACCGTCTCTCTAAACGTAGCCCTCAACATAACCCTAACCCTAGGTTCAATCCTAACCCTGACCTTCTCTCTAACCCTAGCCCTCAACATAACCCTAACCCTAGGGCCAATCCTAACCCTGACCGTCTCTCTAACCCTAGCCCTCAACATAACCCTAACCCTAGGTCCAATCCTAACCCTGACAGTCTCTCTAAACCTTGCCCTCAACATAACACTAACCCTAGGTCCAATCCTAACCCTAAACGTCTCTCTAAACCTAGCCCTCATCATAAACCTAACCCTATGTCCAATCCTAACCCTAACCGTCTCTTTAAACCCTAGCCCTCAACATAAACCTAACCTTAGGTCCAATCCTAACCCTAACCGTCTCTCTAACCCTAGCCTTCAACATAACCCTAACCCTAGGTCCAATCCTCACCCTAACCGTTTCGCTAACCCTAGCCCTCAACATATCCCTAACCCTAGGTCCAATCCTAACCCTAACCGTCTCTCTAACCCTAGCCCGGAACATAACCCTAACCCTAGGTCCAATCCTAACCCTGACCGTCTCTCTAACCCTAGCCCTCAACATAACCCTAACCCTAGGTCCAATCCTAACCCTGACCTTCTTTCTAACCCTAGCCCTCAACATAACCCTAACCCTAGGTCCAATCCTAACCCTGACCGTCTCTCTAACCCTAGCCCTCAACATAACCCTAACCCTAGGTCCAATCCTAACCCTAACCGTCTCTCTAACCCTAGCCCTCAACCTAACCCTAACCCTAGGTCCAATCCTAACCCTAACCGTCTCTCTAACCCTAGCCCTCATCCTAAACCTAATACGACGTCCAATCCTAACCCTAACCGTCGCTCTAACCCTAGCCCTCAACATAACCCTAACCCTATGTCCAATCCTCATCCTAACAGTCTCTCTAACCTTAGCCCTCAACCTAACCCTAACCCTAGGTCCAATCCTAGCACTAACCGTCTCTATAACCCTAGGCCTCAACCTAAACCTAATACGACGTCCAATCCTAACCCTGACCGTCGCTCTAACCCTAGCCCTCAACATGACACTAACCCTATGTCAAATCCTCATCCTAACCATATCTCTAACCCTAGCCCTCAACATAACCCTAACCCTAGGACCAATCCTAACCCTAACCGTCTCTCTAACCCTAGCCCTCAACATAACCCTAACCCTAGGTCCAATCCTAACCCTAACAGTCTCTCTAACCCTTGCCCTCAACATAACCCTAACCCTAGGTCCAATCCTAACCCTAAACGTCTCTCTAAACCTAGCCCTCAACATAACCGTAACCCTAGGTCCAATCCTAACACTAAACGTCTCTCTACCCGAGCCCTCAACATAACCCTAACCCTAGGTCCAATCCTAACCCTAACCGTCTCTCTAACCCTAGCCATCAACCTAACTCTAACCCTAGGTCCAATCCTAGCCCTAACCGTCTCTCTAAACCTAGCCCTCAACATAACCTTCACCCTAGGTCCAATCCTAACCCTAACCGTCTCTCTAACCCTAGCCCTCAACTTAACCCTAACCATAGGTCCAATCCTAATCCTAACCGTCTCTCTAATCCTAGCCCTCAAAATAACCCTAACCCTAGGTCCAATCCTAACCCTAACCGTCTCTCTGACCCTAGCCCTCACCATAAGCCTAACCCTAGGTCCAATCCTCACCCTAACCGTCTCTCTAACCCTAGCCCTCAACCTAACCTTAACCCTAGGTCCAATCCTAACCCTAACCGGCTCTCTAACCCTAGCCCTCAACATAACCCTAACCCTAGGTCCGATCCTAACCCGAACCGTCTCTCTAACCCTAGCCCTCAACATAACCCTAACCCTAGGTCCTATCCTAACCCTAACCGTCTCCCTAACGCTAGCCCTCAACATAACCCTAACCCTAGGTCCAATCCTCACCCTAACCGTCTCTCTAACCCTAGCCCTCAACCTAACCCTAACCCTAGGGCCAATCCTAACCCTGACCGTCTCTCTAACCCTAGCCCTCAACATAACCCTAACCCTAGGGCCAATCCTAACCCTGACCGTCTCTCTAACCCTAGCCCTCAACATAACCCTAACCCTAGGACCAATCCTAACCCTGACAGTCTCTCTAACCCTTGCCCTCAACATAACACTAACCCTAGGACCAATCCTAACCCTAAACGTCTCTCTAACCCGAGCCCTCAACATAACCTTAACCCTAGGTCCAATCTTAACCCTGACCGTCTCTCTAACCCTAGCCCTCAACATAACCCTAAAGCTAGGTCCAATCCTAACCCTGACAGTCTCTCTAACCCTTGCCCTCAACATAACCCTAACCCTAGGTCCAATCCTAACCCTAAACTTCTCTCTAACCCTAGCCCTCAACATAACTCTAACCCTAGGTCCAATCCTAACCTTAACCGTCTCTCTAACCCTAGCCCTCAACATAACCCTAACCCTAGGTCCAATCCTAACCTTAACCGTCTCTCTAACCCTAGCCCTCACATAACCCTAACCCTACGTCCAATCCTAACCCTAACCGTCTCTCCAACCCTAGCCCTCAACATAACCCTATCCCTAGGTCCAATCCTGACCCTAACCGTCTCTCTAACCCTAGCCCTCAACTTAACCCTAACCCTAGGTCCAATCCTAACCCTAACCGTCTCTCTAACCCTAGCCCTCAGCATAACCCTAACCCTAGGTCCAATCCTAACCGTGACCGTCTCTATAACCCTAGCCCTAAACATAACCGTAACCCTAGGTCCAATCCTAACCGTAAACGTCTCTCTACCCGAGCCCTCAACATAACCCTAACCCTAGGTCCAATCCTAACCCTAACCGTCTCTCTAACCCTAGCCATCAACCTAACTCCAAATCTAGGTCCAATCCTAGCCCTAACCGTCTTTCTAACCCTAGCCCTCAACATAACCTTAACCCTAGGTCCAATCCTAACCCTAACCGTCTCTCTAACCCTAGCCCTCAACATAACCCTAACCATAGGTCCAATCCTAATCCTAACCGTCTCTCTAATCCTAGCCCTCAAAATAACCCTAACCCTAGGTCCAATCCTCACCCTAACCGTCTCTGTAACCCTAGCCCGAAACCTAACCCTAACCCTAGGTCCAATCCTAACCCGAACCGTCTCTCTAACCCTAGCCCTCAACAATACCCTAACCCTAGGTCCAATCCTAACCCGAACCGTCTCTCTAACCCTAGCCCTCAACATAACCCTAACCCTAGGTCCAATCCTAACCCTAACCGTCTCTCTAAACCTAGCCCTCAACATAACCCTAACCATACGTCCAATCCTCACCCTAACCGTCTCTCTAACCCTAGCCCTCAACCTAACCCTAACCCTAGGTCCAATCCTAACCCTAACACTCTCTCTAACCCTTGCCCTCAACATAACCCTAACCCTAGGTCCAATCCTACCCCTAAACGTCTCTCTACACCTAGCCCTCAACATAACCCTAATCCTATGTCCAATCCTAACCCTAACCGTCTCTCTAACCCTAACCCTCAACATAACCCTAAAGCTAGGTCCAATCCTAACCCTGACAGTCTCTCTAACCCTTGCCCTCAACATAACCCTAACCCTAGGTCCAATCCTAACCCTAAACTTCTCTCTAACCCTAGCCCTCAACATAACCCTAACCATAGGTCCAATCCTAACCTTAACCGTCTCTCTAAACCTAGCCCTCAACATAACCCTAACCCTAGGTCCAATCCTAACCTTAACCGTCTCTCTAACCCTAGCCCTCACATAACGTTAACCCTACGTCCAATCCTAACCCTAACCGTCTCTCCAACCCTAGCCCTCAACATAACCCTATCCCTAGGTCCAATCCTGACCCTAACCGTCTCTCTAACCCTAGCCCTCAACATAACCATAACCCTAGGTCCAATCCTAACCCTAACTGTCTCTCTAACCCTAGCCCTCAACATAACCCTAACCCTAGGTCCAATCCTAACACTAACCGTCTCTCTAACCCTAGCTCTCAACATAACCCTAACCCTAGGTCCAATCCTAACCCTGACCGTCTCTCTAACCCTAGCCCTCAACATAACCCTAACCCTAGGTCCAATCCTAACCCTAACCGTCTCTCTAACCCTAGCCCTCAACCTAAACCTAACCCTAGGTCCAATCCTAACCCTAACCGTCTCTCTAACCCTAGCCCTCAACCTAAACCTAATACGACGTCCAATCCTAACCCTAAACGTCTCTCTAACCCTAGCCCTCAACATAACCCTAACCCTATGTCCAATCCTCATCCTAACCGTCTCTCTAACCTTAGCCCTCAACCTAACACTAACCCTAGGTCCAATCCTAGCACTAACCGTCTCTCTAACCCCAGCCCTCAACATAACCCTAACCCTAGGTCCAATCCTAACCCTAACCGTCTCTCTAACCCTAGCCCTCAACAAAACCCTAACCCTAGGTCCAATCCTAACCCTAACCGTCTCTCTAACCCTAGCCCTCAACCTAACCCTAACCCTATGTCCAATCCTAACCCTAACCGTCTCTCTAAGCCTAGCCCTAAACCTAACCCTAACCCTAGGTACAATCCTAAACCTAACCGTCTCTCTAAACCTAGCCCTCAACCTAACCCTAACGCTAGGTCCATTCCTAACCTTCACCGTCTCTCTAACCCTAGCCCTCAACCTAAAACTAATACGACGTCCAATCCTAACCCTGACCGTCTCTCTAGCCCTAGCCCTCAACATAACCCTAACCCTAGGTCCAATCCTAACCCTAACCGTCTCTCTAACCCTAGCCCTCAACATAACCCTAACCCTAGGTCCAATCCTAACCGTAACCGTCTCTCTAACCCTATCCCTAAACATAACCGTAACCCTAGGTCCAATCCTAACCGTAAACGTCTCTCTACCCGAGCCCTCAACATAACACTAACCCTAGGTCCAATCCTAACCCTAACCGTCTCTCTAACCCTAGCCATCAACCTAACTCTAAATCTAGGTCCAATCCTAGCCCTAACCGTCTTTCTAACCCTAGCCCTCAACATAACCTTAACCCTAGGTCCAATCCTAACCCTAACCGTCTCTCTAACCCTAGCCCTCAACATAACCCCAACCATAGGTCCAATCCTAATCCTAACCGTCTCTCTAATCCTAGCCCTCAAAATAACCCTAACCCTAGGTCCAATCCTCACCCTAACCGTCTCTGTAACCCTAGCCCGAAACCTAACCCTAACCCTAGGTCCAATCCTAACCCGAACCGTCTCTCTAACCCTAGCCCTCAAAATAACCCTAACCCTAGGTCCAATCCTAACCCGAACCGTCTCTCAACCCTAGCCCTCAACATAACCCTAACCCTAGGTCCAATCCTAACCCGAACCGTCTCTCTAACCCTAGCCCTCAACATAACCCTAACCCTAGGTCCAATCCTAACCCTAACCGTCTCTCTAAACCTAGCCCTCAACATAACCCTAACCATAGGTCCAATCCTCACCCTAACCGTCTCTCTAAACCTAACCCTCAACCTAACCCTAACCCTAGGTCCAATCCTAACCCTAACAGTCTCTCTAACCCTTGCCCTCAACATAACCCTAACCCTAGGTCCAATCCTAACCCTAAACGTCTCTCTAAACCTAGCCCTCAACATAACCGTAATCCTATGTCCAATCCTAACCCTAACCGTCTCTCTAACCCTAACCCTCAACATAACCCTAACCCTAGGTCCAATCCTAACCCTAACCGTCTCTCTAAACCTAGCCCTCAAAATAACCCTAACCCTAGGTCCAATCCTAACCATAACTATCTCTCTAACCCTAGACCTCAACATGACCTAAACCCTAGGTCCAATCCTAACCCTAAAAGTCTCTCTAACCCGAGCCCTCAATATAACCCTAACCCTAGGTCCAAACCTAACCCTAACAGTCTCTCTAAACCTAGCCCTCAACATAACCCTAACCCTAGGTCCAATCCTAACCTTAACTGTGTCTCTGACCCTAGCCCTCAACATAACCCTAACCCTAGGACCAAACCAAACCGTAACCGTCTCTCTAAACCTAGCCCTCAACATAACCCTAACCCTAGGTCCAATCTTAACCCTGACCGTCTCTCTAACCCTAGCCCTCAACATAACCCTAAAGCTAGGTCCAATCCTAACCCTGACAGTCTCTCTAACCCTTGCCCTCAAAATAACCCTAACCCTAGGTCCAATCCTAACCCTAACTGTCTCTCTAACCCTAGCCCTCAACATAACCCTAACCCTAGGTCCAATCCTAACACTAACCGTCTCTCTAACCCTAGCTCTCAACATAACCCTAACCCTAGGTCCAATCCTAACCCTAACTGTCTCTCTAACCCTAGCCCTCAACATAACCCTAACCCTAGGTCCAATCCTAACACTAACCGTCTCTCTAACCCTAGCTCTCAACATAACCGTAACCCTAAGTCCAATCCTAACCCTGACCGTCTCTCTAACCCTAGCCCTCAAGATAACCCTAACCCTAGGTCCTATCCTAACCCTAACCGACTCTCTAACCCTAGCCCTCAACCTAACCCTAACCCTAGGTCCAATCCTAACCCTAAACGTCTCTCTAACCCTAGCCCTCAACCTAACCCTAACCCTATGTCCAATCCTCATCCTAAACGTCTCTCTAACCTTAGCCCTCAACCTAACCCTAACCCTAGGTCCAATCCTAGCACTAACCGTCTCTCTAACCCCAGCCCTCAACATAACCCTAACCCTAGGACCAATCCTATCCCTAACCGTCTCTCTAACCCTAGCCCTCAACAAAACCCTAACCCTAGGTCCAATCCTAACCCTAACCGTCTCTGTAACCCTAGCCCTCAACCTAACCCTAACCCTATGTCCAATCCTAACCCTAACCGTCTCTCTAAGCCTAGCCCTAAACCTAATCCTAACCCTAGGTACAATCCTAAACCTAACCGTCTCTCTAACCCTAGCCCTCAACCTAACCCTAACGCTAGGTCCATTCCTAACCTTCACCGTCTCTCTAACCCTAGCCCTCAACCTAAACCTAATACGACGTCCAATCCTAACCCTGACCATCTCTCTAGCCCTAGCCCTCAACATAACCCTAACCCTAGTTCCAATCCTAACCCTGACCGTGTCTCTCACCCTAGCCCTCAACATAACCCTAACCTTAGCTCCAATCCGAAACCTAACCGACTCTCTAACCCTAGCCCTCAACATAACCTTAACCCTAGGTCCAATCCTAACCCTAACCGTCTCTCTAAACCTAGCCTTCCACATAACCCTAACCCTAGGTCCAATCCTAACCCTAACCGTCTCTCTAACCCTAGCCCTCAACATAACCCTAGCCCTAGGTCCAATCCTAACCCTAACCGTCTCTCTAAACCTAGCCCTCAACATAACCTTAACCCTAGGGCCAATCCTAACCCTGACCGTCTCTCTAACCCTAGCCCTCAACATAACCCTAGCCCTAGGTCCAATACTAACCCTAACCGTCTCTCTAAACCTAGCCCTCAACATAACCCTAACCCTATGTCCAATCCTAACCCTAACCGTCTCTCTAACCCTAGCCCTCAACATAACCCTAACCCTAGGTCCAATCCTAACCCTAACCGTCTCTCTAACCCTAGCCCTCAGCATAACCCTAACCCTAGGTCCAATCCTAACCGTAACCGTCTCTCTAACCCTAGCCCTAAACATAACCGTAACCCTAGGTCCAATCCTAACCCTAAACGTCTCTCTACCCTAGCCCTCTACATAACCCTAACGCTAGGTCCAATCCTAACGCTAACCGTCTCTCTAACCCTAGCCATCAACCTAACTCTAAATCTAGGTCCAATCCTAGCCCTAACCGTCTTTCTAACCCTAGACCTCAACATAAACTTAACCCTAGGTCCACTCCTAACCCTAACCGTCTCTCTAACCCTAGCCCTCAACATAACCCTAACCCTAGGTCCAATCCTAACCCTAACCGTCTCTCTAACCCTACCCCTCAACCTAAACCTAATACGACGTCCAATCCTAACCCTAACCGTCTCTCTAACCCTAGCCCTCAACATAACCCTAACCCTATGTCCAATCCTCATCCCAACCGTCTCTCTAACCTTAGCCCTCAACCTAACCCTAACCCTAGGTCCAATCCTAGCACTAACCGTCTCTCTAAACCTAGCCCTCAACATAACCCTAACCCTAGGACCAATCCTAACCCTAACCGTCTCTCTAACCCAAGCCCTCAACAAAACCCTAACCCTAGGTCCAATCCTAACCCTAACAGTCTCTCTAACCCTAGTCCTCAACCTAACCCTAACCCTATGTCCAATCTTAACCCTAACCGTCTCTCTAAGCCTAGCCCTCAACCTAACCCTAACCCTAGGTACAATCCTTACCCTAACCGTCTCTCTAACCCTAGCCCTCAACCTAAACCTAACGCTAGGTCCAATCCTAATCTTAACCGTCTCTCTAACCCTAGCCCTCAACCTAAACATAATACGACGTCCAATCCTAAACCTGACCGTCTCTCTAGCCCTAGCCCTCAACGTAACCCTAACCCTAGGTCCAATCCTAACCCTGACTTTCTCTCTAACCCTAGCCCTCAACATAACACTAACCCCAGGTCCAATCCTAACCCTGACCGTGTCTCTAACCCTAGCCCTAAACATAACCCTAACCTTAGCTCCAATCCGAACCCTAACCGACTCTCTAACCCTAGCCCTCAACTTAACGCTAACCCTAGGTCCAATCCTATCCCTAACCGTCTCTCTAAACCTAGCCTTCCACATAACCCTAACCCTAGGTCCAATCCTAACCCTAACCGTCTCTCTAACCCTAGCCCTCAACATAACCCTAACCCTAGGTCCAATCCTAACCCTAACCGTCTCTCTAAACGTAGCCCTCAACATAACCCTAACCCTAGGTCCAATCCTAACCCTGACCGTCTCTCTAAACCTAGCCCTCAACATAACCCTAACCCTAGGTCCAATCCTAACCCTGACAGTCTCTCTAAACCTTGCCCTCAACATAACACTTACCCTAGGTCCAATCCTAACCCTAAACGTCTCTCTAAACCTAGCCCTCAACATAACCCTAACCCTATGTCCAATCCTAACCCTAACCGTCTCTCTAACCCTAGCCCTCAACATAACCCTAACCCTAGGTCCAATCCTAACCCTAACCGTCTCTCTAACCCTAGCCCTCAGCATAACCCTAACCCTAGGTCCAATCCTAACCGTAACCGTCTCTCTAACCCTAGCCCTAAACATAACCGTAACCCTAGGTCCAATCCTAACCCTAAACGTCTCTCTACCCGAGCCCTCTACATAACCCTAACCCTAGGTCCAATTCTAACTCTAACCGTCTCTCTAACCCTAGCCATCAACCTAACTCTAAATCTAGGTCCAATCCTAGCCCTAATCGTCTTTCTAACCCTAGCCCTCAACATAACCTTAACCCTAGGTCCAATCCTAACCCTAATGGTCTCTCTAACCCTAGCCCTCAACATAACCCTAACCATAGGTCCAATCCTAATGCTAACCGTCTCTCTAATCCTAGCCCTCAAAATAACCCTAACCTAGGTCCAATCCTAACCCTAACCGTCTCTCTGACCCTAGCCCTCACCATAAGCCTAACCCTAGGTCCAATCCTCACCCTAACCGTCTCTCTAACCCTAGCCCGAAACCTAACCCTAACCCTAGGTCCAATCCTAACCCTAACCGTCTCTCTAACCCTAGCCCTTAACATAACCCTAACCCTAGGTCCAATCCTAACCCTAACCGTCTCTCTAACCCTAGCCCTCATCCTAAACCTAATACGACGTCCAATCCTAACCCTAACCGTCTCTCTAACCCTAGCCCTCAACATAACCCTAACCCTATGTTCAAATCCTCATCCCAACCGTCTTTCTAAACTTAGCCCTCAACCTAACCCTAACCCTACGTCCAATCCTAGCACTAACCGTCTCTCTAACCCTAGCCCTCAACATAACCCTAACCCTAGGAACAATCCTAACCCTAACCATCTCTCTAACCCAAGCCCTCAACAAAACCCTAACCCTAGGTCCAATCCTAACCCTAACCGTCTCTCTAACCCTAGTCCTCAACCTAACCCTAACCCTATGTCCAATTCTAACCCTAACCATCTCTCTAACCCAAGCCCTCAACAAAACCCTAACCCTAGGTCCAATCCTAACCGTAACCGTCTCTCTAACCCTAGCCCTAAACATAACCGTAACCCTAGGTCCAATCCTAACCGTAAACGTCTCTCTACCCGAGCCCTCAACATAACACTAACCCTAGGTCCAATCCTAACCCTAACCGTCTCTCTAACCCTAGCCATCAACCTAACTCTAAATCTAGGTCCAATCCTAGCCCTAACCGTCTTTCTAACCCTAGCCCTCAACATAACCTTAACCCTAGGTCCAATCCTAACCCTAACCGTCTCTCTAACCCTAGCCCTCAACATAACCCCAACCATAGGTCCAATCCTAATCCTAACCGTCTCTCTAATCCTAGCCCTCAAAATAACCCTAACACTAGGTCCAATCCTACCCCTAACCGTCTCTGTAACCCTAGCCCGAAACCTAACCCTAACCCTAGGTCCAATCCTAACCCGAACCGTCTCTCTAACCCTAGCCCTCAACATAACCCTAACCCTAGGTCCAATCCTAACCCGAACCGTCTCTCTAACCCTAGCCCTCAACATAACCCTAACCCTAGGTCCAATCCTAACCCGAACCGTCTCTCTAACCATAGCCCTCAACATAACCCTAACCCTAGGTCCAATCCTAACCCTAACCGTCTCTCTAAACCTAGCCCTCAACATAACCCTAACCATAGGTCCAATCCTCACCCTAACCGTCTCTCTAACCCTAGCCCTCAACATAACCCTATCCCTAGGTCCAATCCTGACACTAACCGTCTCTCTAACCCTAGCCCTCAACATAACCATAACTCTAGTTCCAATCCTAATCCTAACTGTCCCTCTAACCCTATCCCTCAAAATAACCCTAAATCTAGGTCCAATCCTAACCCTAACAGTCTCTCTAACCCTAGCCTTCAACATAACCCTAACCCTAGGTCCAATCCTAACCCTAACCGTCTCTCTAACCCTAGCCCTCAGCATAACCCTAACCCTAGGTCCAATCCTAACCGTAACCGTCTCTCTAACCCTAGCCTTCAACATAACCGTAACCCTAGGTCCAATCCTAACCCTAACCGTCTCTCTAACCCTAGCCATCATCCTAACTCTAACCCTAGGTCCAATCCTAGCCCTAACCGTCTCTCTAACCCTAGCCCTCAACATAACCTTAACCCTAGGTCCAATCCTAACCCTAACCGTCTCTCTAACCCTAGCCCTCAACATAACCCTAACCATAGGTCCAATCCTAATCCTAACCGTCTCTCTAATCCTAGCCCTCAAAATAACCCTAACCCTAGGTCCAATCCTACCCCTAACCGTCTCTCTGACCCTAGCCCTCACCATAAGCCGAACCCTAGGTCCAATCCTCACCCTAACCGTCTCTAACCCTAGCCCTCAACCTAACCCTAACCCTAGGTCCAATCCTCACCCTAACCGACTCTAACCCTAGCCCTCAACCTAACCCTAACCCTAGGTCCAATCCTAACCCTAACCGTCTCTCTAACCCTAGCCCTCAACATAACCCTAACCCTAGGTCCAATCCTAACCCTAACCGTCTCTCTAACCCTAGCCCTCAACATAACCCAAACCCTAGGTCCAATCCTCACCCTAACCGTCTCTCTAACCCCATCCCTCAACCTAACCCTAACCCTAGGTCCAATCCTAACACTAACCGTCTCTGTAACCCTAGCCCTCAACCTAACCCTACCCTAGGTCCAATCCTAACCCTAACCGTCTCTCTAACGCCATCCCTCAACATAAGCCTAACCCTAGGTCCAATCCTAACCCTAACCGTATCTCTAAGCCTAGTCCTCAACCTAACCCTAACCCTAGGTCCAATCCTAACCCAAACCGTCTGTCTAACCCTAGCCCTCAACCTAACCCTAACCCTAGGTCCAATCCTAACCCTAACTGTCTCTCTAACCCAGCCCTCAACCTAACCCTAACCCAGGTCCAATCCTAACCCTAACCGTCTCTCTAACCCTAGCCCTCAACCTAACCCTAACCCTAGGTCCAATCCTAACCCTAACCCTCTCTCTAACCCTAGCCCTCAACCTAACCCCAACCCTAGGTCCAATCCTAACCCTAACCGTCTCTCTAACCCTAGCCCTCAACATAACCCTAACCCTAGGTCCGATCCTTACCCTAAACGTCTCTCTAACCCTAGCCCTCAACATAACCCTAACCCTAGGTCCTATCCTAACCCTAACCCTCTCTCTAACCCTAGCCCTCAACATAACCCTAACCCTAGGTCCAATCCTAACCCTAACCGTCTCTCTATCCCTAGCCCTCAACATAACCCTAAAGTTAGGTCCAATCCTAACACTAACCCTCTCATTAACCCTAGCCCTCAACATAACCCTAACCCTAGGTCGAATCCTAACCCTAACCGTCTCTCTAACCCTAGCCCTCAACATAACCCTAACCCTAGGTCCAATCCAAACCCTAACCGTCTCTCTAACAATAGCCCTCAACATAGCCCTAACCCTAGGTCCAATCGTAACCCTAACCCTCTCTCTAACCCTAGCCCTCAACATAACCCTAACCCTAGTCACAATCCTAACCCTAACCGTCTCTCTAACCCTACCTCTCAAGATAACCCTAACCCTAGGTCCAATCCTAACCCTAACCGTCTCTCTAGCCCTAGCCCTCAACATAACCCTAACCCTAGGTCCAATCCTAACCCTAACCGTCTCTCTCAGTAGCCCTCAACCAAACCCCAACCCTAGGTCCAATCCTAACCCTAACCGTCTCTCTAACCCTAGCCCTCAACATAACCCTAACCCTAGGTCCAATCCTAACCCTAACCGTCTCTGTAACCCTAGCCCTCCACATAACCCTATCCCTAGGGCCAATCCTAACCGTGACTGTCTCACTAAGCCTAGCCCTCAACATAACCGTAACCCTAGGTCCAATCCTAACCCTAACAGTCTCTCTAACCCTTGCCCTCAACATAATCCTAACCCTAGGTCCAATCCTAACCCTAACCGTCTCTCTAACCCTAGCCCTCAAAATAACCCCAAGCCTAGGTCCAATCCTAACCCTAACCGTCTCTCTAACCCTAGCCCTCAACTTAACCCTAACCCTAGGTCCAATCCTAACCCTAACCGCCTCTCTAACCCTATCCCTCAACAGAACCCTAACCCTAGGTCCAATCCTAACCCTAACCGTCTCTCTAACCCTAGCCCTCAACCTAACCCTAACCCTAGGTCCAATCCTAACCCTAACCGTCTTTCTAACCCTAGCCCTCAACCTAACCTTAACCTTAGGTCCAATTTTAACCCTAACCGTCTCTCTAACCCTCGCCCTCAACATAACCCTAGCCCTATGTCCTATCCTAACCCTAACCATCTCTCTAACCCTAGCCCTCAACATAACCCTAACCCTAGGTCCAATCCTGACCCTGACCGTCTCTCTAACCCTAGCCCTCAACATAACCCTAACCCTAGGTCCAATCCTAACCCTAACCGTCTCTCTAACAGTAGCCCTCAACATAACCCTAACCCTAGGTCCAATCCTAACCCTAACCGTCTCTCTAACGCTAACCCTCAACATAACCCTAACCCTAGGTCCAATCCTCCCCCTTACCGACTCTCTAAACCTAGCCCTCAACATAACCCTAACCCTAGGTCCAATCCTAAAGCTAACCGTCTCTCTAACCCTAGCCCTCAACATAACCCTAACCCTGATTCAATCCTAACCCTAACCGTCTCTCTAACCCTAGCCTTCAACATAACCCTAACCCTAGGTCCAATCCTAACCCTAACCGTCTCTCTAACGCTAGCCCTCAACAAAACCCTAACCCTAGGTCCAATCCTAACCCTAACCGTCTCTCTAACCCTAGCCCTCCACATAACCCTAACCCTGGGTCCAATCCTAACCATAACGGTCCCTCTAACCCTCGCCCTCAACATAACCCTAGCCCTATGTCCTATCCTAACCCTAACCATCTCTCTAACCCTAGCCCTCAACATAACCCTAACCCTAGGTCCAAACCTAACCCTAACCGTCTCTCTAACCCTAGCCCTCAACATAACCCTAACCCTAGGTCCAATCCTAACCCTAACCGTCTCTCTAACGCCATCCCTCAACATAAGCCTAACCCTAGGTCCAATCCTAACCCTAACCGTCTCTCTAACCCAGCCCTCAACCTAACCCTAACCCTAGGTCCAATCCTAACCCTAACCGTCTCTCTAACCCTAGCCCTCAACCTAACCCTAACCCTAGGTCCAATCCTAACCCTAACCCTCTCTCTAACCCTAGCCCTCAACCTCACCCCAACCCTAGGTCCAATACTAACCCTAACCGTCTCTCTAACCCAGCCCTCAACCTAACCCTAACCCTAGGTCCTATCCTAACCCTAACCCTCTCTCTAACCCTATCCCTCAACATAACCCTAACCCTAGGTCCAATCCTAACCCTAACCGTCTCTCTATCCCTAGCCCTCAACATAACCCTAACCCTAGGTCCAATCCTAACCCTAACCCTCTCATTAACCCTAGCCCTCAACATAACCCTAACCCTAGGTCGAATCCTAACCCTAACCGTCTGTCTAACCCTAGCCCTCAACATAACCCTAAACCTAGGTCCAATCCTAACCCTAACCGTCTCTCTAACCCTAGCCCTCAACATAACCCTAACCCTAGGTCCAATCCTAACCCTAACAGTCTCTCTAAACGTAGCCCTCAACCTAACCCTAACCCTAGGTCCAGTCCTAACCCTAACTGTCTCTCTAAACCTAGCCCTCAACATAAACCTAACCCTAGGTCCAATCCTAACCCTAACCATCTCTCTAACCCAAGCCCTTAACATAACCCTAACCCTAGGTCCAATCTAACACTAACCATTAATCTAACCCTAGTCCTCATCATAACACTAACCCTAGGTCCAATCCTAACGCTAACCGTCTCTCTAACCCTAGCCCTCAACATACCCCTAACCGTAGGTCTAATCCTAACCCAAACCGTCTCTCTAACCCTAGCCCTCAACATAACCCTAACCCTAGGTCCAATCCTAACCCTAACCGTCTCTCTAACGCTAACCCTCAACATAACCCTAACCCTAGGTCCAATCCTAACCCTAACCGTCTCTCTAACGCTAACCCTCAACATAACCCTAACCCTAGGTCCAATCCTAACCCTAACCGTCTCTCTAACGCCATCCCTCAACATAAGCCTAACCCTAGGTCCAATCCTAACCCTAACCGTATCTCTAAGCCTAGTCCTCAACCTAACCCTAACCCTAGGTCCAATCCTAACCCAAACCGTCTGTCTAACCCTAGCCCTCAACCTAACCCTAACCCTAGGTCCAATCCTAACCCTAACCGTCTCTCTAACCCAGCCCTCAACCTAACCCTAACCCAGGTCCAATCCTAACCCTAACCGTCTCTCTAACCCTAGCCCTCAACCTAACCCTAACCCTAGGTCCAATCCTAACCCTAACCCTCTCTCTAACCCTAGCCCTCAACCTAACCCCAATCCTAGGTCCAATCCTAACCCTAACCGTCTCTCTAACCCTAGCCCTCAACATAACCCTAACCCTAGGTCCTATCCTAACCCTAACCCTCTCTCTAACCCTAGCCCTCAACATAACCCTAACCCTAGGTCCAATCCTAACCCTAACCGTCTCTCTATCCCTAGCCCTCAACATAACCCTAAAGTTAGGTCCAATCCTAACACTAACCCTCTCATTAACCCTAGCCCTCAACATAACCCTAACCCTAGGTCGAATCCTAACCCTAACCGTCTCTCTAACCCTAGCCCTCAACATAACCCTAACCCTAGGTCCAATCCAAACCCTAACCGTCTCTCTAACAATAGCCCTCAACATAGCCCTAACCCTAGGTCCAATCGTAACCCTAACCCTCTCTCTAACCCTAGCCCTCAACATAACCCTAACCCTAGTCACAATCCTAACCCTAACCGTCTCTCTAACCCTACCTCTCAAGATAACCCTAACCCTAGGTCCAATCCTAACCCTAACCGTCTCTCTAGCCCTAGCCCTCAACATAACCCTAACCCTAGGTCCAATCCTAACCCTAACCGTCTCTCTCAGTAGCCCTCAACCAAACCCCAACCCTAGGTCCAATCCTAACCCTAACCGTCTCTCTAACCCTAGCCCTCAACATAACCCTAACCCTAGGTCCAATCCTAACCCTAACCGTCTCTGTAACCCTAGCCCTCCACATAACCCTATCCCTAGGGCCAATCCTAACCGTGACTGTCTCACTAAGCCTAGCCCTCAACATAACCGTAACCCTAGGTCCAATCCTAACCCTAACAGTCTCTCTAACCCTTGCCCTCAACATAATCCTAACCCTAGGTCCAATCCTAACCCTAACCGTCTCTCTAACCCTAGCCCTCAAAATAACCCCAAGCCTAGGTCCAATCCTAACCCTAACCGTCTCTCTAACCCTAGCCCTCAACTTAACCCTAACCCTAGGTCCAATCCTAACCCTAACCGCCTCTCTAACCCTATCCCTCAACAGAACCCTAACCCTAGGTCCAATCCTAACCCTAACCGTCTCTCTAACCCTAGCCCTCAACCTAACCCTAACCCTAGGTCCAATCCTAACCCTAACCGTCTTTCTAACCCTAGCCCTCAACCTAACCTTAACCTTAGGTCCAATTTTAACCCTAACCGTCTCTCTAACCCTCGCCCTCAACATAACCCTAGTCCTAAGTCCTATCCTAACCCTAACCATCTCTCTAACCCTAGCCCTCAACATAACCCTAACCCTAGGTCCAATCCTGACCCTGACCGTCTCTCTAACCCTAGCCCTCAACATAACCCTAACCCTAGGTCCAATCCTAACCCTAACCGTCTCTCTGACCCTAGCCCTCAACATAACCCTAACCCTAGGTCCAATCCCAACCCTAACCGTCTCTCTGACCCTAGCCCTCAACATAACCCTAACCCTAGGTCCAATCCTAACCCTAACCGTCTCTCTGACCCTAGCCCTCAACATAACCCTAACCCTAGGTCCAATCCAAACCCTAACCGTCTCTCTGACCCTAGCCCTCAACATAACCCTAACCCTAGGTCCAATCCTAACCCTAACCGTCTCTCTAACGCTAACCCTCAACATAACCCTAACCCTAGGTCCAATCCTCCCCCTTACCGACTCTCTAAACCTAGCCCTCAACATAACCCTAACCCTAGGTCCAATCCTAAAGCTAACCGTCTCTCTAACCCTAGCCCTCAACATAACCCTAACCCTGATTCAATCCTAACCCTAACCGTCTCTCTAACCCTAGCCCTCAACATAACCCTAACCCTAGGTCCAATCCTAACCCTAACCGTCTCTCTAACGCTAGCCCTCAACAAAACCCTAACCCTAGGTCCAATCCTAACCCTAACCGTCTCTCTAACCCTAGCCCTCCACATAACCCTAACCCTGGGTCCAATCCTAACCATAACCGTCCCTCTAACCCTCGCCCTCAACATAACCCTAGCCCTATGTCCTATCCTAACCCTAACCATCTCTCTAACCCTAGCCCTCAACATAACCCTAACCCTAGGTCCAAACCTAACCCTAACCGTCTCTCTAACCCTAGCCCTCAACATAACCCTAACCCTAGGTCCAATCCTAACCCTAACCGTCTCTCTAACGCCATCCCTCAACATAAGCCTAACCCTAGGTCCAATCCTAACCCTAACCGTCTCTCTAACCCTAGCCCTCAGCATAACCCTAACCCTAGGTCCAATCCTAACCGTAACCGTCTCTCTAACCCTAGCCTTCAACATAACCGTAACCCTAGGTCCAATCCTAACACTAAACGTCTGTCTACGCGAGCCCTCAACATAACCCTAACCCTAGGTCCAATCCTAACCCTAACCGTCTCTCTAACCCTAGCCATCATCCTAACTCTAACCCTAGGTCCAATACTAGCCCTAACCGTCTCTCTAACCCTAGCCCTCAACATAACCTTAACCCTAGGTCCAATCCTAACCCTAACCGTCTCTCTAACCCTAGCCCTCAACATAACCCTAACCATAGGTCCAATCCTAATCCTAACCGTCTCTCTAATCCTAGCCCTCAAAATAACCCTACCCTAGGTCCAATCCTAACCCTAACCGTCTCTCTGACCCTAGCCCTCACCATAAGCCTAACCCTCGGTCCAATCCTCACCCTAACCGTCTCTAAACCTAGCCCTCAACCTAACCCTAACCCTAGGTCCAATCCTAACCCTAACCGTCTCTCTAACCCTAGCCCTCATCATAACCCTAACCCTAGGTCCAATCCTAACCCTAACCGTCTCTCTAACCCTAGCCCTCAACATAACCCTAACCCTAGGTCCAATCCTCACCCTAACCGTCTCTCTAACCCCAGCCCTCAACCTAACCCTAACCCTAGGTCCAATCCTAACCCTAACAGTCTCTCTAACGCTTGCCCTCAACATAACCCTAAACCTAGGTCCAATCCTAACCATAACCATCTCTCTAACCCTAGCCCTCAACATAACCGTAACCCTAGGTCCAATCCTAACCCTAAAAGTCTCTCTAACCCGAGCCCTCAACATAACCCTAACCCTAGGTCCAAACCTAACCCTAACCGTCTCTCTAACCCTAGCCCTCAACATAACCCTAACCCTAGGTCCAATCCTAACCCTAACCGTCTCTCTAACCCTAGCCCTCAACATAACCTTATCCCTAGGGTCAATCCTAACCCTGACCGTCTCTCTAACCCTAGCCCTCACATAACCCGAACCCTAGGTCCAATCCTAACCCTAACCGTCTATCTAACCTTAGCCTTCAACATAACCCTAACCCTAGGTCCAATCCTAACCATAACCGTCTCTCTAACCCTAGCCCTCAACATTACCCTAACCCTAGGTCCAATCCTAACCCTAACCGTCTCTCTAACCTTAGCCCGGAACATAATGCTATCCCTAGGTCCAATCCTAACCCTGACCATCTCTCTAACCCTAGCCCTCAACATAACCCTAACCCTAGGTCCAATCCTAACCATGACCTTCTTTCTAACCCTAGCCCTCAACACAACCCTAATCCTAGGTCCAATTCTAACCCTGACCGTCTCTCTAACCCTAGCCCTCAACATAACCCTAACCCTAGGTCCAATCCTAAACCTAACCGTCTCTGTAACCCTAGCCCTCAACCTAACCCTACCCTATGTCCAATCCTAACCATAACCGTCTCTCTAACCCTAGCCCTCAACATAACCCTAACCCTAGGTCCAATCCTCACCCTAACCGTCTCTCTAACCCTAGCCCTCAACCTAACCCTAACCCTAGGTCCAATCCTAACCCTAACAGTCTCTCTAAACCTTGCCCTCAACATAACCCTAACCCTAGGTCCAATCCTAACCCTAAACGTCTCTCTATTCATAGCCCTCAACATAACCCTAACGTATGTCCAATCCAAACCCTAACCGTCTCTCTAACCCTAACCCTCAACATAACCCTAACCCTAGGTCCAATCCTAAACCTAACCGTCTCTCTAACCCTAGCCCTCAACATAACCCTAACCCTAGGTCCAATCCTAACCATAACCATCCCTCTAACCCTAGCCCTCAACATAACCTTAACCTTAGGTCCAATCCTAACCCTAAAAGTCTCTCTAACCCGAGCCCTCAACATAACCCTAACCCTAGGTCCAAACCTAACCCTAACCGTCTCTCTAACCCTAGCCCTCAACATAACCCTATCCCTAGGTCCAATCCTGACACTAACCGTCTCTCTAATCCTAGCCCTCAACGTAACCATAACCCTAGGTCCAATCCTAACCCTAACCGTCTCTCTAACCCTAGCCATCATCCTAACTCTAACCCTAGGTCCAATCCTAGCCCTAACCGTCTCTCTAACCCTAGCCCTCAACATAACCTTAACCCTAGGTCCAATCCTAACCCTAACCGGCTCTCTAACCCTAGCCCTCAACATAACCTTAACCATAGGTCCAATCCTAATCCTAACCGTCTCTCTAATCCTAGCCCTCAAAATAACCCTAACCCTAGGTCCAATCCTAACCCTAACCGTCTCTCTGACCCTAGCCCTCACCATAAGCCGAACCCTAGGTCCAATCCTCACCCTAACCGTCTCTAACCCTAGCCCTCAACCTAACCCTAACCCTAGGTCCAATCCTAACCCTAACCGTCTCTCTAACCCTAGCCCTCAACATAACCCTAACCCTAGGTCCAATCCTAACCCTAACCGTCTCTCTAACCCTAGCCCTCAACATAACCCGAACCCTAGGTCCAATCCTCACCCTAACCGTCTCTCTAACCCCAGCCCTCAACCTAACCCTAACCCTAGGTCCAATCCTAACCCTAACCGTCTCTCTAACCCTAGCCCTCAACATAACCCTATCCCTAGGTCCAATCCTGACACTAACCGTCTCTCTAACCCTAGCCCACAACATAACCATAACTCTAGTTCCAATCCTAATCCTAACTGTCCCTCTAACCCTATCCCTCAAAATAACCCTAAATCTAGGTCCAATCCTAACCCTAACAGTCTCTCTAACCCTAGCCTTCAACATAACCCTAACCCTAGGTCCAATCCTAACCCTAACCGTCTCTCTAACCCTAGCCCTCAGCATAACCCTAACCCTAGGTCCAATCCTAACCGTAACCGTCTCTCTAACCCTAGCCTTCAACATAACCGTAACCCTAGGTCCAATCCTAACCCTAACCGTCTCTCTAACCCTAGCCATCATCCTAACTCTAACCCTAGGTCCAATCCTAGCCCTAACCGTCTCTCTAACCCTAGCCCTCAACATAACCTTAACCCTAGGTCCAATCCTAACCCTAACCGTCTCTCTAACCCTAGCCCTCAACATAACCCTAACCATAGGTCCAATCCTAATCCTAACCGTCTCTCTAATCCTAGCCCTCAAAATAACCCAAACCCTAGGTCCAATCCTCACCCTAACCGTCTCTCTAACCCCATCCCTCAACCTAACCCTAACCCTAGGTCCAATCCTAACCCTAACCGTCTCTGTAACCCTAGCCCTCAACCTAACCCTACCCTAGGTCCAATCCTAACCCTAACCGTCTCTCTAACCCTAGCCCTCAACATAACCCTAACCCTAGGTCCAATCCTCACCCTAACCGTCTCTCTAACCCTAGCCCTCAACCTAACCCTAACCCTAGGTCCAATCCTAACCCGAACAGTCTCTCTAACCCTTGCCCTCAACATAACCCTAACCCTAGGTCCAATCCTAACCCTAAACGTCTCTCTAAACATAGCCCTCAACATAACCCTAACGTATGTCCAATCCAAACCCTAACCGTCTCTCTAACCCCAGCCCTCAACCTAACCCTAACCCTAGGTCCAATCCTAACCCTAACCGTCTCTCTAACCCTAGCCCTCAACATAACCCTATCCCTAGGTCCAATCCTGACACTAACCGTCTCTCTAACACTAGCCCTCAACATAACCATAACCCTAGTTCCAATCCTAATCCTAACTGTCCCTCTAACCCTATCCCTCAAAATAACCCTAAATCTAGGTCCAATCCTAACCCTAACAGTCTCTCTAACCCTAGCCTTAAACATAACCCTAACCCTAGGTCCAATCCTAACCCTAACCGTCTCTCTAACCCTAGCCCTCAGCATAACCCTAACCCTAGGTCCAATCCTAACCGTAACCTCTCTCTAACCCTAGCCTTCAACATAACCGTAACCCTAGGTCCAATTCTAACCCTAACCGTCTCTCTAACCCTAGCCATCATCCTAACTCTAACCCTAGGCCCAATCCTAGCCCTAACCGTCTCTCTAACCCTAGCCCTCAACATAACCTTAACCCTAGGTACAATCCTAACCCTAACCGTCTCTCTAACCCTAGCCCTCAACATAACCCTAACCATAGGTCCAATCCTAATCCTAACCGTCTCTCTAATCCTAGCCCTCAAAATAACCCTAACCCTAGGTCCAATCCTAACCCTAACCGTCTCTCTGACCCTAGCCCTCACCATAAGCCGAACCCTAGGTCCAATCCTCACCCTAACCGTCTCTAACCCTAGCCCTCAACCTAACCCTAACCCTAGGTCCAATCCTAACCCTAACCGTCTCTCTAACCCTAGCCCTCAACATAACCCTAACCCTAGGTCCAATCCTAACCCTAACCGTCTCTCTAACCCTAGCCCTCAACATAACCCGAACCCTAGGTCCAATCCTCACCCTAACCGTCTCTCTAACCAAAGCCCTCAACCTAACCCTAACCCTAGGTCCAATCCTAACCCTAACAGTCTCTCTAACGCTTGCCCTCAACATAACCCTAAACCTAGGTCCAATCCTAACCATAACCATCTCTCTAACCCTAGCCCTCAACATAACCGTAACCCTAGGTACAATCCTAACCCTAAAAGTCTCTCTAACCCGAGCCCTCAACATAACCCTAACCCTAGGTCCAAACCTAACCCTAACCGTCTTTCTAACCCTAGCCCTCCACATAACCCTAACCCTAGGTCCAATCCTAACCCTAACTGTGTCTCTGACCCTAGCCCTCAACATAACCCTAACCCTAGGTCCAAACCAAACCGTAACCGTATCTCAAAACCTAGCCCTCAACATAACCCTAACCCTAGGTCCAATCCTAACCCTGACCGTCTCTCTAACCCTAGCCCTCAACATAACCTTATCCCTAGGGTCAATCCTAACCCTGACCGTCTCTCTAACCCTAGCCCTCAACATAACCCTAACCCTAGGTCCAATACTAACCCTGACAGTCTCTCTCACCCTTGCCCTCAACATAACCCTAACCCTAGGTCCAATCCTAACCCTGACAGTCTCTCTAACCCTTGCCCTCAACATAACCCTAACCCTAGGTCCAATCCTAACCCTAAACTTCTCTCTAACCCTAGCCCTCAACCTAACCCTAACCCTAGGTCCAATCCTAACCTTAACCGTCTCTCTAACCCTAGCCCTCACATAACCCTAACCTTAGGTCCAATCCTAACCCTAACCGTCTATCTAACCCTAGCCTTCAACATAACCCTAACCCTAGGTCCAATCCTAACCCTAACCGTCTCTCTAACCCTAGCCCTCAACATAACCCTAACCCTAGGTCCAATCCTAACCCTAACCGTCTCTCTAACCTTAGCCCGGAACATAATGCTATCCCTAGGACCAATCCTAACCCTGACCATCTCTATAACCCTAGCCCTCAACATAACCCTAACCCTAGGTCCAATTCTAACCCTGACCGTCTCTCTAACCCTAGCCCTCAACATAACCCTCACCCTAGGTCCAATTCTAACCCTGACCATCTCTCTAACCCTAGCCCTCAACATAACCCTAACCCTAGGTCCAATTCTAACCCTGACCGTCTCTCTAACCCTAGCCCTCAACCTAAACCTAACGCTAGGTCCAATCCTAACCTTAACCGTCTCTCTAACCCTAGCCCTCAACCTAAACCTAATACGACGTCCAATCCTAACCCTGACCGTCTATCTAGCCCTAGCCCTCAACATAACCCTAACCCTAGGTCCAATCCTAACCCTGACCTTCTCTCTAACCCTAGCCCTCAACATAACACTAACCCTAGGTCCAATCCTAACCCTGACCGTGTCTCTAAACCTAGCCCTCAACATAACCCAAACCTTAGCTCCAATCCGAACCCTCAACATAACCCTAACCCTAGGTCCAATCCTCACCCTAACCGTCTCTCTAACCCTAGCCCTCAACCTAACCCTAACCCTAGGTCAAATCCTAACCCTAACACTCTCTCTAACCCTTGCCCTCAACATAACCCTAACCCTAGGTCCAATCCTAACCCTAAACGTCTCTCTAAACCTAGCCCTCAACATAACCCTAATCCTATGTCCAATACTAACCCTAACCGTCTCTCTAACCCTAACCCTCAACATAACCCTAACCCTAGGTCCAATCCTAACCCTAACCGTCTCTCTAAACCTAGCCCTCAAAATAACCCTATCCCTAGGTCCAATCCTAACCATAAGCATCTCTCTAACCCTAGCCCTCAACATAACCTAAACCCTAGGTCCAATCCTAACCCTAAAAGTCTCTCTAACCCGAGCCCTCAACAATACCCTAACCCTAGGTCCAAACCTAACCCTAACAGTCTCTCTAACCCTAGCCCTCAACATAACCCTAACCCTAGGTCCAATCCTAACCCTAACTGTGTCTCTGATCCTAGCCCTCAACATAACCCTAACCCTACGTCCAAACCAAACCGTAACCGTCTCTCTAAACCTAGCCCTCAACATAACCCTAACCCTAGGTCCAATCCTAACCCTAACCGTCTCTTTAACCTTAGCCCGGAACATAACCGTAACCCTAGGTCCAATCCTAACCCTGACCGTCTCTCTAACGCTAGCCCTCAACATAACCCTAACCCTAGGTCCAGTCCTAACCCTGACCTTCTTTCTAACCCTAGCCCTCAATATAACCCTAACCCTAGGTCCTATCCTAACCCTGACCATCTCTAACCCTCGCCCTCAACATAACCCTAACCCTAGGTCCAATCCTAACCCTAACCGTCTCTCTAATCCTAGCCCTCAACCTAACCCTAACCCTAGGTCCAATCCTAACCCTAACCGTCTCTCTAACCCTAGCCCTCAACCTAAACCTAATACGACGTCCAATCCTAAGCCTAACCGTCGCTCTAACCCTACCCCTCAACATAATCCTAACCCTATGTCCAATCCTCATCCTCACCGTCTCTCTAAACTTAGCCCTCAACCTAACCCTAACCCTAGGTCCAATCCTAGCACTAACCGTCTCTCTAACCCTAGCACTCAACATAACCCTAACCCTAGGACCAATCGTAACCCTAACCGTCTCTCTAACCCTAGCCCTCAACAAAACCCTAACCCTAGGTCCAATCCTAACCCTAACCCTCTCTCTAACCCTAGCCCTCAACCTAACCCTAACCCTATGTCCAATCCTAACCCTAACCGTCTCTAAGCCTAGCCCTCAACCTAACCCTAACCCTAGGTACAATCCTAACCCTAATCGTCTCTCTAACCCTAGCCCTCAACCTAACCCTAACGATAGGTCCAAGACTAACCTTAACCGTCTCTCTAACCCTAGCCCTCAACCTAAACCTAATACGACGTCCAATCCTAACCCTGACCGTCTCTCTAGCCCTAGCCCTCAACATAACCCTAACCCTAGTTCCAATCCTAACCCTAACAGTCTCTCGAACCCTAGCCCTTAACATAACCCTACCCCTAGGTCCAATCCTAACCCTAACCGTCTGTCTAACACTAGCCCTCAACCTAACCCTAACCCTAGGTCCAATCCTAACCCTAACCGTCTCTCTAACCCAGCCCTCAACCTAACCCTAACCCTAGGTCCAATCCTAACTCTAACCGTCTCTCTAACCCTACCTCTCAACATAACCCTAACCCTAGGTCCAATCCTAACCCTAACCGTCTCTCTAAGCCTAGCCCTCAACCTAACCCTAACCCTAGGTCCAATCCTAACCCTAACCGTCTGTCTAACACTAGCCCTCAACCTAACCCTAACCCTAGGTCCAATCCTAACCCTAACCGTCTCTCTAACCCAGCCCTCAACCTAACCCTAACCCTAGGTCCAATCCTAACTCTAACCGTCTCTCTAACCCTACCTCTCAACATAACCCTAACCCTAGGTCCAATCCTAACCCTAACCGTCTCTCTAACCCTAGCCCTCAACATAACCCTAACCCTAGGTCCAATCCTAACCCTAACCGTCTCTCTCAGTAGCCCTCAACCAAACCCTAACCCTAGGTCCAATCCTAACCCTAACCGTCTCTCTAAACCTAGCCCTCAACATAACCCTAACCCTAGGTCCAATCCTAACCCTAACCGTCTCTCTAACCCTAGCCCTCAACATAACCCTAACCCTAGGGCCAATCCTAACCCTGACCGTCTCACTAAGCCTAGCCCTCAACATAACCCTAACCCCAGGTCCATTCCTAACCCTAACTGTCTCTCTAACCCTAGCCCTCAATATAACCCTAACACTATGTTCAATCCTAACCCTAATCGTCTCTCTAACCCTAGCCCTCAACATAACCCTATCCCTAGGTCGAATCCTCACCCTACCCGTCGCTCTAACCCAAGCCCTCAATCTAACCCTAACCCTAGGTCCAATCCTAGCCATAACCGACTCTCTAACCCTAGCCCTCAGCATAACCCTAACCCTAGGTCCAATCCTAACCCTAACCGTATCTCTAACCCTAGCCCTCAATCTAACCCTAACCCCAGGGCCAATCCTAACCCTGACCGTCTCTCTAACACTAGCCCTAAACCTAACCCTAACCCTAGGTCCAATCCTAACCCTAACCATCTCTCTAAACTTAGCCCTCATCGTAACCCTAACCCTAGGTCCAATGCTCACCCTAACCGTCTCTCTAACACTAGCCCTCAACCTAACCCTAACCATAGGTCCAATCCTAACCCTAACTGTCTCTCTAACCGTAGCCCTCAACCTAACCCCAACCCTAGGTCGAATCCTAACCCTAACCCTCTCTCTAAACCTAGCCCTCAACATAACCCTAACCCTAGGTCCAATTCTAACCCTAACCGTCTCTCTAACCCAAGCCCTCAACACAACCCTAACCCTAAGTCCAATCCTAACCCTAACCGTCTCTCGCACACTAGCCCTCAACATAACCCTAACCCTAGGGCCAATCCTAACCCTGACCGTCTCTCTAACCCTTGCCCTCAACATAATCGTAACCCTGGGTCCAATCCTAACCCTAACCGTCTCTCTAACCCTAGCCCTCAACATAACCCTAACCCTAGGTCCAATCCTAACCCTAACCACCTCTCTAACCCTAGCCCTTAACACAACCCTAACCCTAGGTCCAATCCTAACCCTAAGCGTCTCTCTAACCCTAGCCCTCAACATAACCCTAACCCTAGGTCCAATCCTAACCCTGACAGTCTCTCTAACCCTAGCCCTCAACATAACCCTAACCCTACGTCGAATCCTAACCCTAACCGTCTCTCTGACCCTAGCCCTAAACATAAGCCTAACCCTAGGTCCAATCCTAACCCTAACCGTCTCTCTGACCCTAGCCCTCAACATAACCCTAACCCTATGTCCAATCCTCATCCCAACCGTCTCTCTAACCTTAGCCCTCAACCTAACCCTAACCCTAGGTCCAATCCTAGCACTAACCGTCTCTCTAACCCTAGCCCTCAACATAACCCTAACCCTAGGACCAATCCTAACCCTAACCGTCTCTCTAACCCAAGCCCTCAACAAAACCCTAACCCTAGGTCCAATCCTAACCCTAACCGTCTCTCTAACCCTAGTCCTCAACCTATCCCTAACCCTATGTCCAATCCTAACCCTAACCGTCTCTCTAAGCCTAGCCCTCAACATAACCCTAACCCTAGGTCCAATCCTAACCCTGACCTTCTCTCTAACCCTAGCCCTCAACATAACACTAACCCTAGGTCCAATCCTAACCCTGACCGTGTCTCTAAACCTAGCCCTCAACATAACCCTAACCTTAGCTCCAATCCGAACCCTCAACATAACCCTAACCCTAGGTCCAATCCTCACCCTAACCGTCTCTCTAACCCTAGCCCTCAACCTAACCCTAACCCTAGGTCCAATCCTAACCCTAACACTCTCTCTAACCCTTGCCCTCAACATAACCCTAACCCTAGGTCCAATCCTAACCCTAAACGTCTCTCTAAACCTAGCCCTCAACATAACCCTAATCCTATGTTCAATACTAACCCTAACCGTCTCTCTAACCCTAACCCTCAACATAACCCTAACCCTAGGTCCAATCCTAACCCTAACCGTCTCTCTAAACCTAGCCCTCAAAATAACCCTATCCCTAGGTCCAATCCTAACCATAAGCATCTCTCTAACCCTAGCCCTCAACATAACCTAAACCCTAGGTCCAATCCTAACCCTAAAAGTCTCTCTAACCCGAGCCCTCAACAATACCCTAACCCTAGGTCCAAACCTAACCCTAACCGTCTCTCTAACCCTAGCCCTCAACATAACCCTATATCTAGGTCCAATCCTGACACTAACCGTCTCTCTAACCCTAGCCCTCAACATAACCATAACCCTAGTTCCAATCCTAATCCTAACTGTTACTCTAACCCTATCCCTCAAAATAACCCTAAATCTAGGTCCAATCCTAACCCTAACCGTCTCTCTAACCCTAGCCTTCAACATAACCCTAACCCTAGGTCCAATCCTCACCCTAACCGTCTCTCTAACACTAGCCCTCAACATAACCCTAAACCTAGGTCCAATCCTAACCCTGACCGTCTCTCTAACCCTAGTCCTCAACATAACCCTAACCCTAGGTCCAATCATAACCCTAACCGTCTCTCTAACCCTAGCCCTCAACCTAAACCTAATACGACGTCCAATCCTAACCCTAACCGTCGCTCTAACCCTAGCCCTCAACATAACCCTAACCCTATGTCCAATCCTAATCCCAACCGTCTCTCTAACCTTAGCCCTCAACCTAACCCTAACCCTAGGTCCAATCCTAGCACTAACCGTCTCTCTAACCCTAGCCCTCAACATAACCCTAACCCTAGGACCAATCCTAACCCTAACCGTCTCTCTAACCCAAGCCCTCAACAAAACCCTAACCCTAGGTCCAATCCTAACCCTAACCGTCTCTCTAAGCCTAGCCCTCAACCTAACCCTAACCCTAGGTACAATCCTAACCCTAACCGTCTCTCTAACCCTAGCCCTCAACCTAAACCTAACGCTAGGTCCAATCCTAACCTTAACCGTCTCTCTAACCCTAGCCCTCAACCTAAACCTAATACGACGTCCAATCCTAACCCTGACCGTCTATCTAGCCCTAGCCCTCAACATAACCCTAACCCTAGGTCCAATCCTAACCCTGACCTTCTCTCTAACCCTAGCCCTCAACATAACATTAACCCTAGGTCCAATCCTAACCCTGACCGTGTCTCTAAACCTAGCCCTCAACATAACCCTAACCTTAGCTCCAATCCGAACCCTCAACATAACCCTAACCCTAGGTCCAATCCTCACCCTAACCGCCTCTCTAACCCTAGCCCTCAACCTAACCCTAGCCCTAGGTCCAATCCTAACCCTAACACTCTCTCTAACCCTTGCCCTCAACATACCCTAACCCTAGGTCCAATCCTAACCCTAAACGTCTCTCTAAACCTAGCCCTCAACATAACCGTAATCCCATGTCCAATACTAACCCTAACCGTCTCTCTAACCCTAACCCTCAACATAACCCTAACCCTAGGTCCAATCCTAACCCTAACCGTCTCTCTAAACCTAGCCCTCAAAATAACCCTATCCCTAGGTCCAATCCTAACCATAAGCATCTCTCTAACCCTAGCCCTCAACATAACCTAAACCCTAGGTCCAATCCTAACCCTAAAAGTCTCTCTAACCCGAGCCCTCAACAATACCCTAACCCTAGGTCCAAACCTAACCCTAACCGTCTCTCTAACCCTAGCCCTCAACATAACCCTAACCCTAGGTCCAATCCTAACCCTAACTGTGTCTCTGATCCTAGCCCTCAACATAACCCTAACCCTACGTCCAACCCAAACCGTAACCGTCTCTCTAAACCTAGCCCTCAACATAACCCTAACCCTAGGTCCAATCCTAACCCTAACCGTCTCTTTAACCTTAGCCTGGAACATAACCGTAACCCTAGGTCCAATCCTAACCCTGACCGTCTCTCTAACCCTAGCCCTCAACATAACCCTAACCCTAGGTCCAATCCTAACCCTGACCTTCTTTCTAACCCTAGCCCTCAATATAACCCTAACCCTAGGTCCAATCCTAACCCTGACCGTCTCTAACCCTCGCCCTCAACATAACCCTAACCCTAGGTCCAATCCTAACCCTAACCGTCTCTCTAACCCTAGCCCTCAACCTAACCCTAACCCTAGGTCCAATCCTAACCCTAACCGTCTCTCTAACCCTAGCCCTCAACCTAAACCTAATACGACGTCCAATCCTAAGCCTAACCGTCGCTCTAACCCTACCCCTCAACATAACCCTAACCCTATGTCCAATCCTCATCCGCACCGTCTCTCTAAACTTAGCCCTCAACCTAACCCTAACCCTAGGTCCAATCCTAGCACTAACCGTCTCTCTAACCCTAGCACTCAACATAACCCTAAGCCTAGGACCAATCGTAACCCTAACCGTCTCTCTAACCCTAGCCCTCAACAAAACCCTAACCCTAGGTCCAATCCTAACCCTAACCCTCTCTCTAGCCCTAGCCCTCAACCTAACCCTAACCCTATGTCCAATCCTAACCCTAACCGTCTCTAAGCCTAGCCCTCAACCTAACCCTAACCCTAGGTACAATTCTAACCCTAATCGTCTCTCTAACCCTAGCCCTCAACCTAACCCTAACGATAGGTCCAATCCTAACCTTAACCGTCTCTCTAACCCTAGCCCTCAACCTAAACCTAATACGACGTCCAATCCTAACCCTGACCGTCTCTCTAGCCCTAGCCCTCAACATAACCCTAACCCTAGTTCCAATCCTAACCCTAACAGTCTCTCGAACCCTAGCCCTTAACATAACCCTACCCCTAGGTCCAATCCTCACCCTAACCGTCTCTCGCACACTAGCCCTCAACATAACCCTAACCCTAGGGCCAATCCTAACCCTGACCGTCTCTCTAACCCTTGCCCTCAACATAATCGTAACCCTGGGTCCAATCCTAACCCTAACCGTCTCTCTAACCCTAGCCCTCAACATAACCCTAACCCTAGGTCCAATCCTAACCCTAACCACCTCTCTAACCCTAGCCCTTAACACAACCCTAACCCTAGGTCCAATCCTAACCCTAAGCGTCTCTCTAACCCTAGCCCTCAACATAACCCTAACCCTAGGTCCAATCCTAACCCTGACAGTCTCTCTAACCCTAGCCCTCAACATAACCCTAACCCTACGTCGAATCCTAACCCTAACCGTCTCTCTGACCCTAGCCCTAAACATAAGCCTAACCCTAGGTCCAATCCTAACCCTAACCGTCTCTCTGACCCTAGCCCTCAACATAACCCTAACCCTATGTCCAATCCTCATCCCAACCGTCTCTCTAACCTTAGCCCTCAACCTAACCCTAACCCTAGGTCCAATCCTAGCACTAACCGTCTCTCTAACCCTAGCCCTCAACATAACCCTAACCCTAGGACCAATCCTAACCCTAACCGTCTCTCTAACCCAAGCCCTCAACAAAACCCTAACCCTAGGTCCAATCCTAACCCTAACCGTCTCTCTAACCCTAGTCCTCAACCTATCCCTAACCCTATGTCCAATCCTAACCCTAACCGTCTCTCTAAGCCTAGCCCTCAACATAACCCTAACCCTAGGTCCAATCCTAACCCTGTCCTTCTCTCTAACCCTAGCCCTCAACATAACACTAACCCTAGGTCCAATCCTAACCCTGACCGTGTCTCTAAACCTAGCCCTCAACATAACCCTAACCTTAGCTCCAATCCGAACCCTCAACATAACCCTAACCCTAGGTCCAATCCTCACCCTAACCGTCTCTCTAACCCTAGCCCTCAACCTAACCCTAACCCTAGGTCCAATCCTAACCCTAACACTCTCTCTAACCCTTGCCCTCAACATAACCCTAACCCTAGGTCCAATCCTAACCCTAAACGTCTCTCTAAACCTAGCCCTCAACATAACCCTAATCCTATGTTCAATACTAACCCTAACCGTCTCTCTAACCCTAACCCTCAACATAACCCTAACCCTAGGTCCAATCCTAACCCTAACCGTCTCTCTAAACCTAGCCCTCAAAATAACCCTATCCCTAGGTCCAATCCTAACCATAAGCATCTCTCTAACCCTAGCCCTCAACATAACCTAAACCCTAGGTCCAATCCTAACCCTAAAAGTCTCTCTAACCCGAGCCCTCAACAATACCCTAACCCTAGGTCCAAACCTAACCCTAACCGTCTCTCTAACCCTAGCCCTCAACATAACCCTATATCTAGGTCCAATCCTGACACTAACCGTCTCTCTAACCCTAGCCCTCAACATAACCATAACCCTAGTTCCAATCCTAATCCTAACTGTTACTCTAACCCTATCCCTCAAAATAACCCTAAATCTAGGTCCAATCCTAACCCTAACCGTCTCTCTAACCCTAGCCTTCAACATAACCCTAACCCTAGGTCCAATCCTCACCCTAACCGTCTCTCTAACACTAGCCCTCAACATAACCCTAAACCTAGGTCCAATCCTAACCCTGACCGTCTCTCTAACCCTAGTCCTCAACATAACCCTAACCCTAGGTCCAATCATAACCCTAACCGTCTCTCTAACCCTAGCCCTCAACCTAAACCTAATACGACGTCCAATCCTAACCCTAACCGTCGCTCTAACCCTAGCCCTCAACATAACCCTAACCCTATGTCCAATCCTAATCCCAACCGTCTCTCTAACCTTAGCCCTCAACCTAACCCTAACCCTAGGTCCAATCCTAGCACTAACCGTCTCTCTAACCCTAGCCCTCAACATAACCCTAACCCTAGGACCAATCCTAACCCTAACCGTCTCTCTAACCCAAGCCCTCAACAAAACCCTAACCCTAGGTCCAATCCTAACCCTAACCGTCTCTCTAAGCCTAGCCCTCAACCTAACCCTAACCCTAGGTACAATCCTAACCCTAACCGTCTCTCTAACCCTAGCCCTCAACCTAAACCTAACGCTAGGTCCAATCCTAACCTTAACCGTCTCTCTAACCCTAGCCCTCAACCTAAACCTAATACGACGTCCAATCCTAACCCTGACCGTCTATCTAGCCCTAGCCCTCAACATAACCCTAACCCTAGGTCCAATCCTAACCCTGACCTTCTCTCTAACCCTAGCCCTCAACATAACATTAACCCTAGGTCCAATCCTAACCCTGACCGTGTCTCTAAACCTAGCCCTCAACATAACCCTAACCTTAGCTCCAATCCGAACCCTCAACATAACCCTAACCCTAGGTCCAATCCTCACCCTAACCGCCTCTCTAACCCTAGCCCTCAACCTAACCCTAACCCTAGGTCCAATCCTAACCCTAACACTCTCTCTAACCCTTGCCCTCAACATACCCTAACCCTAGGTCCAATCCTAACCCTAAACGTCTCTCTAAACCTAGCCCTCAACATAACCGTAATCCTATGTCCAATACTAACCCTAACCGTCTCTCTAACCCTAACCCTCAACATAACCCTAACCCTAGGTCCAATCCTAACCCTAACCGTCTCTCTAAACCTAGCCCTCAAAATAACCCTATCCCTAGGTCCAATCCTAACCATAAGCATCTCTCTAACCCTAGCCCTCAACATAACCTAAACCCTAGGTCCAATCCTAACCCTAAAAGTCTCTCTAACCCGAGCCCTCAACAATACCCTAACCCTAGGTCCAAACCTAACCCTAACCGTCTCTCTAACCCTAGCCCTCAACATAACCCTAACCCTAGGTCCAATCCTAACCCTAACTGTGTCTCTGATCCTAGCCCTCAACATAACCCTAACCCTACGTCCAACCCAAACCGTAACCGTCTCTCTAAACCTAGCCCTCAACATAACCCTAACCCTAGGTCCAATCCTAACCCTAACCGTCTCTTTAACCTTAGCCTGGAACATAACCGTAACCCTAGGTCCAATCCTAACCCTGACCGTCTCTCTAACACTAGCCCTCAACATAACCCTAACCCTAGGTCCAATAATAACCCTGACCTTCTTTCTAACCCTAGCCCTCAATATAACCCTAACCCTAGGTCCAATCCTAACCCTGACCGTCTCTAACCCTCGCCCTCAACATAACCCTAACCCTAGGTCCAATCCTAACCCTAACCGTCTCTCTAACCCTAGCCCTCAACCTAACCCTAACCCTAGGTCCAATCCTAACCCTAACCGTCTCTCTAACCCTAGCCCTCAACCTAAACCTAATACGACGTCCAATCCTAAGCCTAACCGTCGCTCTAACCCTACCCCTCAACATAACCCTAACCCTATGTCCAATCCTCATCCGCACCGTCTCTCTAAACTTAGCCCTCAACCTAACCCTAACCCTAGGTCCAATCCTAGCACTAACCGTCTCTCTAACCCTAGCACTCAACATAACCCTAACCCTAGGACCAATCGTAACCCTAACCGTCTCTCTAACCCTAGCCCTCAACAAAACCCTAACCCTAGGTCCAATCCTAACCCTAACCCTCTCTCTAACCCTAGCCCTCAACCTAACCCTAACCCTATGTCCAATCCTAACCCTAACCGTCTCTAAGCCTAGCCCTCAACCTAACCCTAACCCTAGGTACAATTCTAACCCTAATCGTCTCTCTAACCCTAGCCCTCAACCTAACCCTAACCCTAGGTCCAATCCTAACCCTGACCGTCTCTCTAGCCCTAGCCCTCAACATAACCCTAACCCTAGTTCCAATCCTAACCCTAACAGTCTCTCGAACCCTAGCCCTTAACATAACCCTACCCCTAGGTCCAATCCTCACCCTAACCGTCTCTCTAACGCTATCCCTCAACATAAGCCTAACCCTAGGTCCAATCCTAACCCTAACCCTCTCTCTAAGCCTAGCCCTCAACCTAACCCTAACCCTAGGTCCAATCCTAACCCTAACCGTCTGTCTAACACTAGCCCTCAACCTAACCCTAACCCTAGGTCCAATCCTAACCCTAACCGTCTCTCTAACCCAGCCCTCAACCTAACCCTAACCCTAGGTCCAATCCTAACTCTAACCGTCTCTCTAAACCTAGCCCTCAACCTAACCCTAACCCTAGGTCCAATCCTAACCCTAACACTCTCTCTAACCCTAGCCCTCAACCTAACCCCAACCCTAGGTCCATTCCTAACCCTAACCGTCTCTCTAACATTAGCCCTCAACCTAACCCTAACCCTAGGTCCGATCCTAACCCTAACCGTCTCTCTAACACTAACCCTCAACATAACCCTAACCCTAGGTCCAATCGTAACCCTAACGATCTCTCTAACACTAGCCCTCAACATAACCCTAACCCTAGTTCCAATCCTAACCCTAACGGTCTCTCTAACCCTAGCCCTCAACATAACCCTAACCCTAGGGCCAATCCTAACCCTGACCGTCTCACTAAGCGTAGCCCTCAACATAACCCTAACCCCAGGTCCATTCCTAACCCTAACTGTCTCTCTAACCCTAGCCCTCAATATAACCCTAACACTATGTTCAATCCTAACCCTAATCGTCTCTCTAACCCTAGCCCTCAACATAACCCTAACCCTAGGTCCAATCCTCACCCTAACCGTCGCTCTAACCCAAGCCCTCAATCTAACCCTAACCCTAGGTCCAATCCTAGCCATAACCGACTCTCTAACCCTAGCCCTCAGCATAACCCTAACCCTAGGTCCAATCCTAACCCTAACCGTATCTCTAACCCTAGCCCTCAATCTAACCCTAACCCCAGGGCCAATCCTAACCCTGACCGTCTCTCTAACACTAGCCCTAAACCTAACCCTAACCCTAGGTCCAATCCTAACCCTAACCGTCTCTCTAACCTTAGCCCTCAACGTAACCCTAACCCTAGGTCCAATGCTCACCCTAACCGTCTCTCTAACCCTAGCCCTCAACCTAACCCTAACCATAGGTCCAATCCTAACCCTAACTGTCTCTCTAACCGTAGCCCTCAACCTAACCCCAACCCTAGGTCGAATCCTAACCCTAACCCTCTCTCTAACCCTTGCCCTCAACATAATCGTAACCCTGGGTCCAATCCTAACACTAACCGTCTCTCTAACCCTAGCCCTCAACATAACCCTAACCCTAGGTCCAATCATAACCCTAACAGCCTCTCTAACCCTAGCCCTTAACACAACCCTAACCCTAGGTCCAATCCTAACCCTAAGCGTCTCTCTAACCCTAGCCCTCAACATAACCCTAACCCTAGGTCCAATCCTAACCCTGACAGTCTCTCTAACCCTAGCCCTCAACATAACCCTAACCCTACGTCGAATCCTAACCCTAACCGTCTCTCTGACCCTAGCCCTAAACATAAGCCTAACCCTAGGTCCAATCCTAACCCTAACCGTCTCTCTGACCCTAGCCCTCAACATAAGCCTAACCCTAGGTCCAATCTTAACCCTAACGGCCGCTCTAACAGTAGCCCTCCACATAACCGTAACCCTAGGTCCAATCCTAACCCTAAGCGTCTCTCTAAGCCTAGCCCTCAACATAACCCTAACCCTAGGTCCAATCCTAACCCTAACCGACTCTCTAAGCCTAGCCCTCAACCTAACCCTAACCCTGGGACCAAATCTAACCCTGACCGTATCTCTAAACCTAGCCTTCAACCTTACCCTAACCCTAGGTCCATTCCTAACCCTAACCGTCTCTCTAACCCTAGCCCTCAACATAACCCTAACCCTAGGTCCAATCCTAACCCTAACCGTCTCTCTAACCCTAGCCCTCAACCTAACTCTAACCTTAGGTCCAATCCTACCCCTAACCGTCTCTCAAACCCTAGCCCTCAACCTAACCCGAACCCTAGGTCCAATCCTAACACTAACCGTCTCTCTAACCCTAGCCCCCAACATAACCCTAACCCTAGGGCCAATCCTAACCCTGACCGTCTCTCTAACCCTAGCCCTCAACATAACCCTAACCCTAGTTCCAATCCTAACCCTGACAGTCTCTCTAACCCTTGCCCTCAACATAACCCTAACCCTAGGTCCAATCCAACCTTAAACTTCTCTCTAACCCTAGCCCTCAACCTCACCCTAACCCTAGGTCCAATCCTAACCTTAACCGTCTCTCTAACCCTAGCCCTCACATAACCCTAACCCTAGGTCCAATCCTAACCCTAACCGTCTCTCTAACCCTAGTCCTCAACATAACCCTATCCCTAGGTCCAATCCTGACCCTAACCGTCTCTCTAACCCTAGCCCTCAACATAACCATAACCCTAGGTCCAATCCTAAACCTAACTGTCTCTCTAACCCTAGCCCTCAACATAACCCTAACCCTAGGTCCAATCCTAACCCTAACCGTCTCTCTAACCCTAGCCTTCAACATAACCCTAACCCTAGGTCCAATCCTCACCCTAAGCGTCTCTCTAACCCTAGCCCTCAACATAACCCTAACCCTAGGTCCAATCCTAACCCTAACCGTCTCTCTAACAGTAGCCCGGAACATAACGCTAACCCTAGGTCCAATCCTAACCCTGACCTTCTTTCTAACCCTAGCCCTCAACATAACCCTAACCCTAGGTCCAATCCTAACCCTAACCGTCTCTGTATCCCTAGCCCTCAACCTAACCCTAACCCTAGGTCCAATCCTAACCCTAACCGTCTCTCTAACCCTAGCCCTCAACCTAAACCTAATACGACGTCCAATCCTAACCCTAGCCGTCGCTCTAACCCTAGCCCTCAACATAACCCTAACCCTATGTCCAATCCTCATCTTAACCGTCTCTCTAAACTTAGCCCTCAACCTAACCCTAACCCTAGATCCAATCCTAGCACTAACCGTCTCTCTAACCCTAGCCCTCAACATAACCCTAACCCTAGGACCAATCCTAACCCTAACCGTCTCTCTAACCCTAGGCCTCAGAAAACCCTAACCCTAGGTCCAACCCTAACCCTAACCGTCTCTCTAAACCTAGCCCTCAACCTAACCCTAACCCTAGGTACAATCCTAACCCTAACCGTCTCTCTAACCCTAGCCCTCAACCTAACCCTAACGCTAGGTCCAATCCTAACCTTAACCGTATCTCTAAACCTAGCCCTCAACCTAAACCTAATACGACGTCCAATCCTAACCCTGACCGTCTCTCTAGCCCTAGCCCTCAACATAACACTAACCCTAGGTCCAATCCTAACCCTGACCTTCTCTCTAACCCTAGCCCTCAACATAACCCTAACCCTAGGTCCAATCCTAACCCGAACCGTCTCTCTAACCCTAGCCCTCAACATAACCCTAACCCTAGGTCCAATCCTAACCCTAACCGTCCCTCTAACCCTAGCCCTCAACCTAACCCGACCCCTAGGTCCAATCCTAACACTAACCGTCTCTCTAACCCTAGCCCCCAACATAACCCTAACCCTCGGGCCAATCCTAACCCTGACCGTCTCTCTAACCCTAGCCCTCAACATAACCCTAACCCTAGTTCCAATCCTAACCCTGACAGTCTCTCTAACCCTTGCCCTCAACATAACCCTAACCCTAGTTCCAATCCTAACCCTGACAGTCTCTCTAACCCTAGCCCTCACATAACCCTAACCCTAGGTCCAATCCTAACCGTAACCCTCTCTCTAACCCTAGTCCTCAACATAACCCTATCCCTAGGTCCAATCCTGACCCTAACCGTCTCTCTAAACCTAGCCCTCAACATAACCATAACCCTAGGTCCAATTCTAACCCTAACTGTCTCTCTAACCCTAGCCCTCAACATAACCCTAACCCTAGGTCCAATCCTAACCCTAACCGTCTCTCTAACCTTAGCCCTCAACGTAACCCTAACCCTAGGTCCAATGCTCACCCTAACCGTCTCTCTAACCCTAGCCCTCAACCTAACCCTAACCCTAGGTCCAAACCTAACCCTAACTGTCTCTCTAACCGTAGCCCTCAACCTAACCCCAACCCTAGGTCGAATCCTAACCCTAACCCTCTCTCTAAACCTAGCCCTCAACATAACCCTAACCCTAGGTCCAATTCTAACCCTAACCGTCTCTCTAACCCAAGCCCTCAACATAACCCTAACCCTAAGTCCAATCCTAACCCTAACCGTCTCTCGCACACTAGCCCTCAACTTAACCCTAACCCTAGGGCCAATCCTAACCCTGACCGTCTCTCTAACCCTTGCCCTCAACATAATCGTAACCCTGGGTCCAATCCTAACCCTAACCGTCTCTCTAACCCTAGCCCTCAACATAACCCTAACCCTAGGTCCAATCCTAACCCTAACTGTCTCTCTAACCCTAGCCCTCACCCTAACTCTAACCTTAGGTCCAATCCTACCCCTAACCGTCTCTCAAACCCTAACCCTCAACCTAACCCGAACCCTAGATCCAATCCTAACACTAACCGTCTCTCTAACCCTAGCCCCCAACATAACCCTAACCCTAGGGCCAATCCTAACCCTGACCGTCTCTCTAACCCTAGCCCTCAACATAACCCTAACCCTAGTTCCAATCTTAACCCTGACAGTCTCTCTAACCCTTGCCCTCAACATAACCCAACCCTAGGTCCAATCCTAACCTTAAACTTCTCTCTAACCCTAGCCCTCAACCTAACACTAACCCTAGGTCCAATCCTAACCTTAACCGTCTCTCTAACTCTAGGGCTCACATAACCCTAACCCTAGGTCCAATCCTAACCCTAACCGTCTCTCTAGCCCTAGCCCTCAACATAACACTAACCCTAGGTCCAATCCTAACCCTGACCTTCTCTCTAACCCTAGCCCTCAACATAACCCTAACTCTAGGTCCAATCCTAACCCGAACCGTCTCTCTAACCCTAGCCCTCAACATAACCCTAACCCTAGGTCCAATCCTAACCCTAACCGTCCCTCTAACCCTAGCCCTCAACCTAACCCGAACCCTAGGTCCAATCCTAACCTTAACCGTCTCTCTAACCCTAAACCTCACATAACCCTAACCCTAGGTCCAATCCTAACCCTAACCGTCTCTCTAACCCTAGTCCTCAACATAACCCTAACCCTAGTTCCAATCCTAACCTTAACCGTCTCTCTAACTCTAAACCTCACATAACCTTAACCCTAGGTCCAATCCTAACCCTAACCGTCTCTCTAACCCTAGTCCTCAACATAACCCTATCCCTAGGTCCAATCCTAACCCTAACCGCCTCTCTAACCCTAGCCCTTAACACAACCCTAACCCTAGGTCCAATCCTAACCCTAAGCGTCTCTCTAACCCTAGCCCTCAACATAACCCTAACCCTAGGTCCAATCCTAACCCTGACAGTCTCTCTAACCCTAGCCCTCAACATAACCCTAACCCTACGTCGAATCCTAACCCTAACCGTCTCTCTGACCCTAGCCCTAAACATAAGCCTAACCCTAGGTCCAATCCTAACCCTAACCGTCTCTCTGACCCTAGCCCTCAACATAAGCCTAACCCTAGGTCCAATCTTAACCCTAACGGCCGCTCTAACAGTAGCCCTCCACATAACCGTAACCCTAGGTCCAATCCTAACCCTAACCGTCTCTCTAAGCCTAGCCCTCAACATAACCCTAACCCTAGGTCCAATCCTAACCCTAACCGACTCTCTAAGCCTAGCCCTCAACCTAACCCTAACCCTGGGACCAAATCTAACCCTGACCGTATCTGTAAACCTAGCCTTCAACCTTACCCTAACCCTAGGTCCAATCCTAACCCTAACCGTCTCTCTAACCCTAGCCCTCAACATAACCCTAACCCTAGGTCCAATCCTAACCCTAACTGTCTCTAACCCTAGCCCTCAACCTAACTCTAACCTTAGGTCCAATCCTACCCCTAACCGTCTCTCAAACCCTAGCCCTCAACCTAACCCGAACCCTAGGTCCAATCCTAACACTAACCGTCCCTCTAACCCTAGCCCCCAACATAACCCTAACCCTAGGGCCAATCCTAAACCTGACCGTCTCTCTAACCCTAGCCCTCAACATAACCCTAACCCTAGTTCCAATCCTAACCCTGACAGTCTCTCTAACCCTTGCCCTCAACATAACCCTAACCCTAGGTCCAATCCTAACCTTAAACTTCTCTCTAACCCTAGCCCTCAACCTAACTCTAACCCTAGGTCCAATCCTAACCTTAACCGTCTCTCTAACCCTAGGGCTCACATAACCCTAACCCTAGGTCCAATCCTAACCCTAACCGTCTCTCTAACCCTAGTCCTCAACATAACCCTATCCCTAGGTCCAATCCTGACCCTAACCGTCTCTCTAACCCTAGCCCTCAACATAACCATAACCCTAGGTCCAATCCTAACCCTAACTGTCTCTCTAACCCTAGCCCTCAACATAACCCTAAACCTAGGTCCAATCCTAACCCTAACCGTCTCTCTAACCCTAGCCTTCAACATAACCCTAACCCTAGGTCCAATCCTCACCCTAAGCGTCTCTCTAACCCTAGCCCTCAACATAACCCTAACCCTAGGTCCAATCCTAACCCTAACCGTCTCTCTAACCCTAGCCCGGAACATAACGGTAACCCTAGGTCCAATCCTAACCCTGACCTTCTTTCTAACCCTAGCCCTCAACATAACCCTAACCCTAGGTCCAATCCTAACCCTAACCGTCTCTGTAACCCTAGCCCTCAACCTAACCCTAACCCTAGGTCCAATCCTAACCCTAACCGTCTCTCTAACCCTAGACCTCAACCTAAACCTAATACGACGTCCAATCCTAACCCTAGCCGTCGCTCTAACCCTAGCCATCAACATAACCCTAACCCTATGTCCAATCCTCATCCTAACCGTCTCTCTAAACTTAGCCCTCAACCTAACCCTCACCCTAGATCCAATCCTAGCACTAACCGTCTCTCTAACCCTAGCCCTCAACATAACCCTAACCCTAGGACCAATCCTAACCCTAACCGTCTCTCTAACCCTAGGCCTCAGAAAACCCTAACCCTAGGTCCAACCCTAACCCTAACCGTCTCTCTAAACCTAGCCCTCAACCTAACCCTAACCCTATGTCCAATCCTAACCCTAACCGTCACTCTAAGCTAGCCCTCAACCTAACCCTAACCCTAGGTACAATCCTAACCCTAACCGTCTCTCTAACCCTAGCCCTCAACCTAACCTTAACGCTAGGTCCAATCCTAACCTTAACCGTCTCTCTAAACCTAGCCCTCAACCTAAACCTAATACGACGTCCAATCCTAACCCTGACCGTCTCTCTAGCCCTAGCCCTCAACATAACACTAACCCTAGGTCCAATCCTAACCCTGACCTTCTCTCTAACCCTAGCCCTCAACATAACCCTAACCCTAGGTCCAATCCTAACCCGAACCGTCTCTCTAACCCTAGCCCTCAACATAACCCTAACCCTAGGTCCAATCCTAACTCTAACCGTCCCTCTAACCCTAGCCCTCAACCTAACCCGAACCCTAGGTCCAATCCTAACACTAACCGTCTCTCTAACCCTAGCCCCCAAAATAACCCTAACCCTAGGGCCAATCCTAACCCTGACCGTCTCTCTAACCCTAGCCCTCAACATAACCCTAACCCTAGTTCCAATCCTAACCTTAACCGTCTCTCTAACCCTAGCCCTCACATAACCCTAACCCTAGGTCCAATCCTAACCCTAACCGTCTCTCTAACCCTGGTCCTCAACATAACCCTATCCCTAGGTCCAATCCTGACCCTAACCGTCTCTCTAAACCTAGCCCTCAACATAACCATAACCCTAGGTCCAATCCTAACCCTAACTGTCTCTCTAACCCTAGCCCTCAACATAACCCTAACCCTAGGTCCAATCCTAACCCTAACCGTCTCTCTAACCCTAGCCTTCAACATAACCCTAACCCTAGGTCCAATCCTCACCCTAAGCGTCTCTCTAACCCTAGCCCTCAACATAACCCTAACCCTAGGTCCAATCCTAGCCCTGACCTTCTTTCTAACCCTAGCCCTCAACATAACCCTAACCCTAGGTCCAATCCTAACCCTAACCGTCTGTGTAACCCTAGCCCTCAACCTAACCCTAACCCTAGGTCCAATCCTAACCCTAACCGTCTCTCTAACCCTAGCCCTCAACCTAAACCTAATACGACGTCCAATCCTAACCCTAGCCGTCGCTCTAACCCTAGCCCTCAACATAACCCTAACCCTATGTCCAATCCTCATCCTAACCATCTCTCTAAACTTAGCCCTCAACCTAACCCTAACCCTAGATCCAATCCTAGCACTAACCGTCTCTCTAACCCTAGCCCTCAACATAACCCTAACCCTAGGACCAATCCTAACCCTAACCGTCTCTCTAACCCTAGGCCTCAGAAAACCCTAACCCTAGGTCCAACCCTAACCCTAACCGTCTCTCTAAACCTAGCCCTCAACCTAACCCTAACCCTATGTCCAATCCTAACCCTAACCGTCTCTCTAAGCTAGCCCTCAACCTAACCCTAACCCTAGGTACAATCCTAACCCTAACCGTCTCTCTAACCCTAGCCCTCAACCTAACCCTAACGCTAGGTCCAATCCTAACCTTAACCGTCTCTCTAAACCTAGCCCTCAACCTAAACCTAATACGACGACCAATCCTAACCCTGACCGTCTCTCTATCCCTAGCCCTCAACATAACACTAACCCTAGGTCCAATCCTAACCCTGACCTTCTCTCCAACCCTAGCCCTCAACATAACCCTAACCCTAGGTCCAATCCTAACCCGAACCATCTCTCTAACCCTAGCCCTCAACATAACCCTAACCCTAGGTCCAATCCTAACCCTAACCGTCTCTCAAACCCTAGCCCTCAACCTAACCCGAACCCTAGGTCCAATCCTAACACTAACCGTCCCTCTAACCCTAGCCCCCAACATAACCCTAACCCTAGGGCCAATCCTAAACCTGACCGTCTCTCTAACCCTAGCCCTCAACATAACCCTAACCCTAGTTCCAATCCTAACCCTGACAGTCTCTCTAACCCTTGCCCTCAACATAACCCTAACCCTAGGTCCAATCCTAACCTTAAACTTCTCTCTAACCCTAGCCCTCAACCTAACTCTAACCCTAGGTCCAATCCTAACCTTAACCGTCTCTCTAACCCTAGGGCTCACATAACCCTAACCCTAGGTCCAATCCTAACCCTAACCGTCTCTCTAACCCTAGTCCTCAACATAACCCTATCCCTAGGTCCAATCCTGACCCTAACCGTCTCTCTAACCCTAGCCCTCAACATAACCATAACCCTAGGTCCAATCCTAACCCTAACTGTCTCTCTAACCCTAGCCCTCAACATAACCCTAAACCTAGGTCCAATCCTAACCCTAACCGTCTCTCTAACCCTAGCCTTCAACATAACCCTAACCCTAGGTCCAATCCTCACCCTAAGCGTCTCTCTAACCCTAGCCCTCAACATAACCCTAACCCTAGGTCCAATCCTAACCCTAACCGTCTCTCTAACCCTAGCCCGGAACATAACGGTAACCCTAGGTCCAATCCTAACCCTGACCTTCTTTCTAACCCTAGCCCTCAACATAACCCTAACCCTAGGTCCAATCCTAACCCTAACCGTCTCTGTAACCCTAGCCCTCAACCTAACCCTAACCCTAGGTCCAATCCTAACCCTAACCGTCTCTCTAACCCTAGACCTCAACCTAAACCTAATACGACGTCCAATCCTAACCCTAGCCGTCGCTCTAACCCTAGCCATCAACATAACCCTAACCCTATGTCCAATCCTCATCCTAACCGTCTCTCTAAACTTAGCCCTCAACCTAACCCTCACCCTAGATCCAATCCTAGCACTAACCGTCTCTCTAACCCTAGCCCTCAACATAACCCTAACCCTAGGACCAATCCTAACCCTAACCGTCTCTCTAACCCTAGGCCTCAGAAAACCCTAACCCTAGGTCCAACCCTAACCCTAACCGTCTCTCTAAACCTAGCCCTCAACCTAACCCTAACCCTATGTCCAATCCTAACCCTAACCGTCACTCTAAGCTAGCCCTCAACCTAACCCTAACCCTAGGTACAATCCTAACCCTAACCGTCTCTCTAACCCTAGCCCTCAACCTAACCTTAACGCTAGGTCCAATCCTAACCTTAACCGTCTCTCTAAACCTAGCCCTCAACCTAAACCTAATACGACGTCCAATCCTAACCCTGACCGTCTCTCTAGCCCTAGCCCTCAACATAACACTAACCCTAGGTCCAATCCTAACCCTGACCTTCTCTCTAACCCTAGCCCTCAACATAACCCTAACCCTAGGTCCAATCCTAACCCGAACCGTCTCTCTAACCCTAGCCCTCAACATAACCCTAACCCTAGGTCCAATCCTAACTCTAACCGTCCCTCTAACCCTAGCCCTCAACCTAACCCGAACCCTAGGTCCAATCCTAACACTAACCGTCTCTCTAACCCTAGCCCCCAAAATAACCCTAACCCTAGGGCCAATCCTAACCCTGACCGTCTCTCTAACCCTAGCCCTCAACATAACCCTAACCCTAGTTCCAATCCTAACCTTAACCGTCTCTCTAACCCTAGCCCTCACATAACCCTAACCCTAGGTCCAATCCTAACCCTAACCGTCTCTCTAACCCTGGTCCTCAACATAACCCTATCCCTAGGTCCAATCCTGACCCTAACCGTCTCTCTAAACCTAGCCCTCAACATAACCATAACCCTAGGTCCAATCCTAACCCTAACTGTCTCTCTAACCCTAGCCCTCAACATAACCCTAACCCTAGGTCCAATCCTAACCCTAACCGTCTCTCTAACCCTAGCCTTCAACATAACCCTAACCCTAGGTCCAATCCTCACCCTAAGCGTCTCTCTAACCCTAGCCCTCAACATAACCCTAACCCTAGGTCCAATCCTAGCCCTGACCTTCTTTCTAACCCTAGCCCTCAACATAACCCTAACCCTAGGTCCAATCCTAACCCTAACCGTCTGTGTAACCCTAGCCCTCAACCTAACCCTAACCCTAGGTCCAATCCTAACCCTAACCGTCTCTCTAACCCTAGCCCTCAACCTAAACCTAATACGACGTCCAATCCTAACCCTAGCCGTCGCTCTAACCCTAGCCCTCAACATAACCCTAACCCTATGTCCAATCCTCATCCTAACCATCTCTCTAAACTTAGCCCTCAACCTAACCCTAACCCTAGATCCAATCCTAGCACTAACCGTCTCTCTAACCCTAGCCCTCAACATAACCCTAACCCTAGGACCAATCCTAACCCTAACCGTCTCTCTAACCCTAGGCCTCAGAAAACCCTAACCCTAGGTCCAACCCTAACCCTAACCGTCTCTCTAAACCTAGCCCTCAACCTAACCCTAACCCTATGTCCAATCCTAACCCTAACCGTCTCTCTAAGCTAGCCCTCAACCTAACCCTAACCCTAGGTACAATCCTAACCCTAACCGTATCTCTAACCCTAGCCCTCAACCTAACCCTAACGCTAGGTCCAATCCTAACCTTAACCGTCTCTCTAAACCTAGCCCTCAACCTAAACCTAATACGACGACCAATCCTAACCCTGACCGTCTCTCTATCCCTAGCCCTCAACATAACACTAACCCTAGGTCCAATCCTAACCCTGACCTTCTCTCCAACCCTAGCCCTCAACATAACCCTAACCCTAGGTCCAATCCTAACCCGAACCATCTCTCTAACCCTAGCCCTCAACATAACCCTAACCCTAGGTCCAATCCTAACCCTAACCGCCTCTCTAACCCTAGCCCTTAACACAACCCTAACCCTAGGTCCAATCCTAACCCTAAGCGTCTCTCTAACCCTAGCCCTCAACATAACCCTAACCCTAGGTCCAATCCTAACCCTGACAGTCTCTCTAACCCTAGCCCTCAACATAACCCTAACCCTACGTCGAATCCTAACCCTAACCGTCTCTCTGACCCTAGCCCTAAACATAAGCCTAACCCTAGGTCCAATCCTAACCCTAACCGTCTCTCTGACCCTAGCCCTCAACATAATCTAACCCTAGGTACAATCTTAACCCTAACGGCCGCTCTAACAGTAGCCCTCCACATAACCGTAACCCTAGGTCCAATCCTAACCCTAACCGTCTCTCTAAGCCTAGCCCTCAACATAACCCTAACCCTAGGTCCAATCCTAACCCTAACCGACTCTCTAAGCCTAGCCCTCAACCTAACCCTAACCCTGGGACCAAATCTAACCCTGACCGTATCTCTAAACCTAGCCTTCAACCTTACCCTAACCGAAGGTCCAATCCTAACCCTAACCGTCTCTCTAACCCTAGCCCTCAACATAACCCTAACCCTAGGTCCAATCCTAACCCTAACTGTCTCTCTAACCCTAGCCCTCAACCTAACTCTAACCTTAGGTCCAATCCTACCCCTAACCGTCTCTCAAACCCTAGCCCTCAACCTAACCCGAACCCTAGGTCCAATCCTAACACTAACCGTCTCTCTAACCCTAGCCCCCAACATAACCCTAACCCTAGGGCCAATCCTAACCCTGACCGTCTCTCTAACCCTAGCCCTCAACATAACCCTAACCCTAGTTCCAATCCTAACCCTGACAGTCTCTCTAACCCTTGCCCTCAACATAACCCTAACCCTAGGTCTAATCCTAACCTTAAACTTCTCTCTAACCCTAGCCCTCAACCTAACACTAACCCTAGGTCCAATCCTAACCTTAACCGTCTCTCTAACCCTAGGGCTCACATAACCCTAACCCTAGGTCCAATCCTAACCCTAACCGTCTCTCTAACCCTAGTCCTCAACATAACCCTATCCCTAGGTCCAATCCTGACCCTAACCGTCTCTCTAACCCTAGCCCTCAACATAACCATAACCCTAGGTCCAATCCTAACCCTAACCGTCTCTCTAACCCTAGCCTGCAACATAACCCTAACCCTAGGTCCAATCCTCACCCTAAGCGTCTCTCTAACCCTAGCCCTCAACATAACCCTAACCCTAGGTCCAATCCTAACCCTAACCGTCTCTCTAACCCTAGCCCGGAACATAACGCTAACCCTAGGTCCAATCCTAACCCTGACCTTCTTTCTAACCCTAGCCCTCAACATAACCCTAACCCTAGGTCCAATCCTAACCCTAACCGTCTCTGTAACCCTAGCCCTCAACCTAACCCTAACCTTAGGTCCAATCCTAACCCTAACCGTCTCTCTAACCCTAGACCTCAACCTAAACCTAATACGACGTCCAATCCTAACCCTAGCCGTCGCTCTAACCCTAGCCCTCAACATAATCCTAACCCTATGTCCAATCCTCATCCTAACCGTCTCTCTAACCCTAGCCCTCAACATAACCCTAACCCTAGGTCCAATCCTAACCCTAAGCGACTCTCTAACCCTAGCCCTCAACCTAATCCTAACCCAAGGTCCAATCCTAACCCTAACCGTCTCTCTAAACCTAGTCCTCAACCTAACCCTAACCCTGGGACCAAATCTAACCCTGACCGTATCTCTAACCCTTGCCCTCAACCTAACCCTAACCCTAGGTCCAATCCAAACCCTAACTGTCTCTCTAACCCTAGCCCTCAACATAACCCTAACCCTAGGTCCAATCCTAACCCTAACCGTCTCTCTAACCCTAGCCCTCAACCTAAACCTAACCTTAGGTCCAATCCTACCCCTAACCGTCTCTCAAACCCTAGCCCTCAACCAAACCCGAACCCTAGGTCCAATCCTAACATTAACCGTCTCTCTAACCCTAGCCCCCAACATAACCCTAACCCTAGGTCCAATCCTAATTCTAACCGTCCCTCTAACCCTAGCCCTCAACCTAACCCTAACCCTAGGTCCAATCCTAACCCTAACCGTCTCTCTAAGCCTAGCCCTCAACATAACCCTAACCCTAGGTCCAATCCTAACCCTAACCGTCTCTCTAACCCTAGCCCTCAACCTAACCCTAACCCCCGGTCCAATCCTAACCATAACCGTCTCTCTAAATTTAGCCCTCTACATAACCCTATCCCTACGTCCAATCCTAACCCTAACCGTCTCTCTAACCCTAGCCCTCAACATAACCATTACCCTAGGTCCAATCCTAACCCTAACCGTCTCTCTAACCCTAGCCCTCAACCTAACCCTAACCCTAGGTCCAATCCTAACCCTAACCGTCTCTCTAACCCTATCCCTCAACATAACCCTAACCCTAGGTCCAATCCAAACCCTAACCGTCTCTCTAACCCTAGCCCTCAACATAAACCTAACCCTAGGTCCAATCCTAACCCTAAGCATCTCTCTAACCCTAGCCTTCAACATAACCCTAACCCTCGGTCCAATCCTAACCCTAACAGTCTTTCTAAACTTAGCCCTCTACATAAACCTAACCCTACGTAGAATCCTAACCCTAACCGTCTCTCTAACCCTAGCCCTCAACATAACCCGAACCCTAGGTCCAATCCTAACCCTAACCGTCTCTCTAACCCTAGCCCTCAACATATCCCTAATCCTAGGGCCAATCCTAACCCTAACCGTCTCTCTAACCCTAGCCCTCAACATAACCCCAAGCCTAGATCCAATCCTAACCCTAACCGTCTCTCTAAGCCTAGCCCTCAACATAACCCTAACCCTAGGTCCAATCCTAACCCTAGCCGTCTCTCTAACCCGAGCCCTCAACCTAACCCTAACCCTAGGTCCAATCCTAACCCTAACCGTCTCTCTAACCCTAGCCCTCAACATAACCCTAACCCTAGGTCCAATCCAAACCCTAACCGTCTCTCTAACCATAGCCCTCAACATAACCCTAACCCTAGGTCCAATCCTAACCCTAAGCATCTCTCTAACCCTAGCCCTCAACATAACCCTAACCCTCGGTCCAATCCTAACCCTAACCGTCTCTCTAAACTTAGCCCTCTACATAACCCTAACCCTACGTCCAATCCTAACCCTAACCGTCTCTCTAACCCTAGCCCTCAACATAACCCTTACCCTAGGTCCAATCCTAACCCTAACCGTCTCTCTAACCCTAGCCCTCAACCTAACCCTAACCCTAGTCCAATCCTAACCCTAACCGTCTCTCTAACCCTAGCCCTCAACATAACCCTGACCCTAGGTCCAACCCAAACCCTAACCGTCTCTCTAACCCTAGCCCTCAACATAACCCTAACCCTAGGTCCAATCCTAACCCTAAGCATCTCTCTAACCCTAGCCCTCAACATAACCCTAACCCTCGGTCCAATCCTAACCCTAACCGTCTCTCTAAACATAGCCCTCTACATAACCCTAACCCTACGTAGAATCCTAACCCTAACCGTCTCTCTAACCCTAGCCCTCAACATAACCCGAACCCTAGGTCCAATCCTAACCCTAACCGTCTCTCTAACCCTACCTCTCAACATAACCCTAACCCTAGGTCCAATCCTAACCCTAACCGTCTCTCTAACCCTAGCCCTCAACATAACCCTAACCCTAGGTCCAATCCTAGCCATAACCAACTCTCTAACCCTAGCCCTCAGCATAACCCTAACCCCAGGGCCAATCCTAACCCTGACCGTCTCTCTAACCCTAGCCCTAAACCTAACCCTAACCCTAGGTCCAATCCTAACCCTAACCGTCTCTCTAACCCTAGCCCTCAACCTAACCCTAACCCTAGGTCCAATCCTAACCCTAACTGTCTCTGTAACCGTAGCCCTCAACCTAACCCCAACCCTAGGTCTACTCCTAACCCTAACCCTCTCTCTAAACCTAGCCTTCAAGATAACCCTAACCCTAGTCCCAATTCTAACCCTAACCGTCTCTCTAACCCAAGCCCTCAACATAACCCTAACCCTAAGTCCAATCCTAACCCTAACCGTCTCTCGCACACTAGCCCTCAACATAATCCTAACCCTAGCGCCAATCCTAACCCTGACCGTCTCTCTAACCCTAGCCCTCAACATAATCCTAACCCAAGGTCCAATCCTAACCCTAACCGTCTCTCTAACCCTAGCACTCAACATAACCCTAACCCTAGGTCCAATCCTAACCCTAAGCGTCTCTCTAACCCTAGCCCTCAACATAACCCTAACCCTAGGTCCAATCCTAACCCTAAGCGACTCTCTAACCCTAGCCCTCAACATAACCCTAACCCTAGGTCCAATCCTAACCCTGACAGTCTCTCTAAACCTAGCCCTCAACATAACCCTAACCCTAGGTCCAATCCTAACCCTGACTGTGTCTCTAACCCTAGCCCTCAACATAACCTTAACTCTAGGTCCAATCCTAACCCTGACCGTCTTTCTAACCCTAGCCCTCAACATAACCCTAACCCTACGTCGAATCCTAACCCTAACCGTCTCTCTGACCCTAGCCCTAAACATAAGCCTAACCCTAGGTCCAATCCTAACCCTGACCGTGTCTCTAACCCTAGCCCTCAACATAACCCCAACCTTAGCTCCAATCCGAACCCTCAACATAACCCTAACCCTAAGTCCAATGCTCACCCTAACCGTCTCTCTAACCCTAGCCCTCAACCTAACCCTAACCCTAGTTCCAATCCTAACCCTAACAGTCTCTCTAACCCTTGCAATCAACATAACCCTAACCCTAGGTCCAATCCTAACCCTAACCGTCTCTCTAAACCTAGCCCTCAACATAACCCTAATCCTATGTCCAATACTAAACCTAACCGTCTCTCTAACCCTAACCCTCAACATAACCCTAACCCTAGGTCCAATCCTATCCCTAACCGTCTCTCTAAACCTAGCCCTCAAAATAACCCTAACCCTAGGTCCAATCCTAGCCATAACCATCTCTCTAACCGTAGCCCTCAACATAACCTAAACCCTTGGTCCAATCCTAACCCTAAAAGTCTCTCTAATCCGAGCCCTCAACATAACCCTAACCCTAGGTCCAAAGCTAACCCTAACCGTCTCTCTAAGCCTAGCCCTCAACCTAACCCTAACCCTAGGTCCAATCCTAACCCTAACGGTCTGTCTAAACCTAGCCCTCAACCTAACCCTAACCCTAGGTCCAATCCTAACCCTAACCGTCTCTCTAACTCAGCCCTCAACCTAACCCTAACCCTAGCTCCAATCCTAACCCTAACCGTCTCTCTAACCCTAGCCCTCAACCTAACCCTAACCCTAGGTCCAATCCTAACCCTAACCCTCTCTCTAAACCTAGCCCTCAACCTAACCCCAACCCTAGGTCCAATCCTAACCCTAACCGTCTCTCTAAACCTAGCCCTCAACATAACCCTAACCCTAGGTCCGATCCTAACGCTGACCGTCTCTCTAACCCTAGCCCTCAACATAACCCTAACCCTAGGTCCTATCCTAACCCTAACCCTCTCTAACACTAGCCCTCAACATAACCCTAACCCTAGGTCCAATCCTAACCCAAACCGTCTCTCTAACCTTAGCCCTCAACATAACCCTAACCCTAGGTCCAATGCTCACCCTAACCGTCTCTCTAACCCTAGCCCTCAACCTAACCCTAACCCTACGTCCAATCCTAACCCTAACTGTCTCTCTAAACGTAGCCCTCAACCTAACCCCAACCCTAGGTCCAATTCTAACCCTAACCGTCTCTCTAACCCTAGCCCTCAACACAACCCTAACCCTAGGTCCAATCCTAACCCTAACTGTCTCTCTAACCCTAGCCCTCAACATAACCCTAACCTTAGGTCGAATCCTAACCCTGACCGTCTCTCTAACCCTAGCCCTCAACCTAATCCTAACCCAAGGTCCAATCCTAACCCTAACCGTCTCTCTAAACCTAGTCCTCAACCTAACCCTAACCCTGGGACCAAATCTAACCCTGACCGTATCTCTTACCCTTGCCCTCAACCTAACCCTAACCCTAGGTCCAACCCTAACCCTAACTGTCTTTCTAACCCTAGCCCTCAACATAACCCTAACCCTAGGTCCAATCCTAACCCTAACCGTCTCTCTAACCCTAGCCCTCAACCTAAACCTAACCTTAGGTCCAATCCTAACCCTAACCGTCTCTGAAACCCTAGCCCTCAACCAAACCCGAACCCTAGGGCCAATCCTAACCCTAACCGTCTCTCTAACCCTAGCCCTCAACATAACCCCAAGCCTAGGTCCAATCCGAACCCTAACGGTCTCTCTAACCCTAGCCCTCAACATAACCCTAACCATAGGTCCAATCCTAACCCTAACTGCCTCTGTAACGCTAGCCCTCAACATAACCCTAACCCTAGTTCCAATCCTAACCCTAACCGTCTTTCTAACCCTAGCCCTCAACCTAACCTTAACCGTAGGTCCAATCGTAAACCTAACCGTCTCTCTAACCCTAGCCCTCAACATAACCCTAACCCTATGTCCTATCCTAACCCTAAGCATCTCTCTAACCCTAGCCCTCAACATAACCCTAACCCTACGTCGAATCCCAACCCTAACCGTCTCTCTGACCCTAGCCCTAAACATAAGCCTAACCCTAGGTCCAATCCTAACCCTAACCGTCTCTCTGACCCTAGCCCTCAACATAAGCCTAACCCCAGGTCCAATCCTAACCCTAACGGCCACTCTAACCCTAGCCCTCCACATAACCATAACCCTAGGTCCAATCCTAACCCTAACCGTCTCTCTAAGCCTAGCCCTCAACATAACCCTAAACCTAGGTCCAATCCTAACCCTAACCGACTCTCTAAGCCTAGCCCTCAACCTAACCCTAACCCTCGGTCCAATCCTAACCCTAACAGTCTTTCTAAACTTAGCCCTCTACATAAACCTAACCCTACGTAGAATTCTAACCCTAACCGTCTCTCTAACCCTAGCCCTCAACATAACCCGAACCCTAGGTCCAATCCTAACCCTAACCGTCTCTCTAACCCTAGCCCTCAACATATCCCTAATCCTAGGGCCAATCCTAACCCTAACCGTCTCTCTAACCCTAGCCCTCAACATAACCCCAAGCCTAGATCCAATCCTAACCCTAACCGTCTCTCTAAGCCTAGCCCTCAACATAACCCTAACCCTAGGTCCAATCCTAACCCTAACCGTCTCTCTAACCCTAGCCCTCAACCTAACCCTAACCCTAGGTCCAATCCTAACCCTAACCGTCTCTCTAACCCTAGCCCTCAACATACCCCTAACCCTAGGTCCAATCCAAACCCTAACCGTCTCTCTAACCATAGCCCTCAACATAACCCTAACCCTCGGTCCAATCCTAACCCTAACCGTCTCTCTAAACTTAGCCCTCTACATAACCCTAACCCTACGTCCAATCCTAACCCTAACCGTCTCTCTAACCCTAGCCCTCAACATAACCCTTACCCTAGGTCCAATCCTAACCCTAACCGTCTCTCTAACCCTAGCCCTCAACCTAACCCTAACCCTAGTCCAATCCTAACCCTAACCGTCTCTCTAACCCTAGCCCTCAACATAACCCTGACCCTAGGTCCAACCCAAACCCTAACCGTCTCTCTAACCCTAGCCCTCAACATAACCCTAACCCTAGGTCCAATCCTAACCCTAAGCATCTCTCTAACCCTAGCCCTCAACATAACCCTAACCCTCGGTCCAATCCTAACCCTAACCGTCTCTCTAAACTTAGCCCTCTACATAACCCTAACCCTACGTAGAATCCTAACCCTAACCGTCTCTCTAACCCTAGCCCTCAACATAACCCGAACCCTAGGTCCAATCCTAACCCTAACCGTCTCTCTAACCCTAGCCCTCAACATAACCCTAATCCTAGGGCCAATCCTAACCCTAACTCTCTCTCTAACCCTAGCCCTCAACATAACCCCAAGCCTAGGTCCAATCCGAACCCTAACGGTCTCTCTAACCCTAGCCCTCAACATAACCCTAACCCTAGGTCCAATCCTAACCCTAACCGACTCTCTAAGCCTAGCCCTCAACCTACCCCTAACCCTAGGTCCAATCCTAACCCAAACCGTCTCTCTAACCTTAGCCCTCAACATAACCCTAACCGTAGGTCCAATGCTCACCCTAACCGTCTCTCTAACCCTAGCCCTCAACCTAACCCTAACCCAAGGTCCAATCCTAACCCTCACCGTCTCTCTAAACCTAGCCCTCAACCTAACCCTAACCCTAGGTCCAATCCTAACCCTAACCGTCTCTCTAACCTAGTCCTCAACCTAACCCTAACCCTGGGACCAAATCTAACCCTGACCGTATCTATAAGCCTTGCCCTCAACCTAACCCGAACCCTAGGTCCAATCCTAACACTAACCGTCTCTCTAACCCTAGCCCCCAACATAACCCTAACCCTAGGTCCAATCCTAATCCTAACCGTCCCCCTAACCCTAGCTTTCAACCTAACCCTAACCCTAGGTCCAATCCTAACCCTAACCTTCTCTCTAACCCTAGCCCTCAACATAACCCTAACCCTAGGTCCAATCCTAACCCTAACCGTCTCTCTAACCCTAGCCCTCAACCAAACCCTAACCCTAGGTCCAATCCTAACCATAACCGTCTCTCTAACCCTAGCCCTCAACATAACCCTAATCCTAGGTCCAATCCAAATCCTAACCGTCTCTCTAACCCTAGCCCTCAACATAAGCCTTACCCTAGGTCCAATCCTAACCCTAACCGTCTCTCTAACCCTAGCCCTCAACCTAATCCTAACCCAAGGTCCAATCCTAACCCTAACCGTCTCTCTAAACCTAGTCCTCAACCTAACCCTAACCCTGGGACCAAATCTAACCCTGACCGTATCTCTTACCCTTGCCCTCAACCTAACCCTAACCCTAGGTCCAACCCTAACCCTAACTGTCTTTCTAACCCTAGCCCTCAACATAACCCTAACCCTAGGTCCAATCCTAACCCTAACCGTCTCTCTAACCCTAGCCCTCAACCTAAACCTAACCTTAGGTCCAATCCTAACCCTAACCGTCTCTCAAACCCTAGCCCTCAACCAAACCCGAACCCTAGGGCCAATCCTAACCCTAACCGTCTCTCTAACCCTAGCCCTCAACATAACCCCAAGCCTAGGTCCAATCCGAACCCTAACGGTCTCTCTAACCCTAGCCCTCAACATAACCCTAACCATAGGTCCAATCCTAACCCTAACTGCCTCTGTAACGCTAGCCCTCAACATAACCCTAACCCTAGTTCCAATCCTAACCCTAACCGTCTTTCTAACCCTAGCCCTCAACCTAACCTTAACCGTAGGTCCAATCGTAAACCTAACCGTCTCTCTAACCCTAGCCCTCAACATAACCCTAACCCTATGTCCTATCCTAACCCTAAGCATCTCTCTAACCCTAGCCCTCAACATAACCCTAACCCTACGTCGAATCCCAACCCTAACCGTCTCTCTGACCCTAGCCCTAAACATAAGCCTAACCCTAGGTCCAATCCTAACCCTAACCGTCTCTCTGACCATAGCCCTCAACATAAGCCTAACCCCAGGTCCAATCCTAACCCTAACGGCCACTCTAACCCTAGCCCTCCACATAACCATAACCCTAGGTCCAATCCTAACCCTAACCGTCTCTCTAAGCCTAGCCCTCAACATAACCCTAAACCTAGGTCCAATCCTAACCCTAACCGACTCTCTAAGCCTAGCCCTCAACCTAACCCTAACCCTCGGTCCAATCCTAACCCTAACAGTCTTTCTAAACTTAGCCCTCTACATAAACCTAACCCTACGTAGAATTCTAACCCTAACCGTCTCTCTAACCATAGCCCTCAACATAACCCGAACCCTAGGTCCAATCCTAACCCTAACCGTCTCTCTAACCCTAGCCCTCAACATATCCCTAATCCTAGGGCCAATCCTAACCCTAACCGTCTCTCTAACCCTAGCCCTCAACATAACCCCAAGCCTAGATCCAATCCTAACCCTAACCGTCTCTCTAAGCCTAGCCCTCAACATAACCCTAACCCTAGGTCCAATCCTAACCCTAACCGTCTCTCTAACCCTAGCCCTCAACCTAACCCTAACCCTAGGTCCAATCCTAACCCTAACCGTCTCTCTAACCCTAGCCCTCAACATACCCCTAACCCTAGGTCCAATCCAAACCCTAACCGTCTCTCTAACCATAGCCCTCAACATAACCCTAACCCTCGGTCCAATCCTAACCCTAACCGTCTCTCTAAACTTAGCCCTCTACATAACCCTAACCCTACGTCCAATCCTAACCCTAACCGTCTCTCTAACCCTAGCCCTCAACATAACCCTTACCCTAGGTCCAATCCTAACCCTAACCGTCTCTCTAACCCTAGCCCTCAACCTAACCCTAACCCTAGTCCAATCCTAACCCTAACCGTCTCTCTAACCCTAGCCCTCAACATAACCCTGACCCTAGGTCCAACCCAAACCCTAACCGTCTCTCTAACCCTAGCCCTCAACATAACCCTAACCCTAGGTCCAATCCTAACCCTAAGCATCTCTCTAACCCTAGCCCTCAACATAACCCTAACCCTCGGTCCAATCCTAACCCTAACCGTCTCTCTAAACTTAGCCCTCTACATAACCCTAACCCTACGTAGAATCCTAACCCTAACCGTCTCTCTAACCCTAGCCCTCAACATAACCCGAACCCTAGGTCCAATCCTAACCCTAACCGTCTCTCTAACCCTAGCCCTCAACATAACCCTAATCCTAGGGCCAATCCTAACCCTAACTCTCTCTCTAACCCTAGCCCTCAACATAACCCCAAGCCTAGGTCCAATCCGAACCCTAACGGTCTCTCTAACCCTAGCCCTCAACCTAACCCTAACCCTAGGTCCAATCCTAGCACTAACCGTCTCTCTAACCCTAGCCCTCAACATAACCCTAACCCTAGGACCAATCCTAACCCTAACCGTCTCTCTAACCCAAGCCCTCAACAAAACCCTAACCCTAGGTCCAATCCTAACCCTAACCGTCTCTCTAACCCTAGTCCTCAACCTATCCCTAACCCTATGTCCAATCCTAACCCTAACCGTCTCTCTAAGCCTAGCCCTCAACATAACCCTAACCCTAGGTCCAATCCTAACCCTGACCTTCTCTCTAACCCTAGCCCTCAACATAACACTAACCCTAGGTCCAATCCTAACCCTGACCGTGTCTCTAAACCTAGCCCTCAACATAACCCTAACCTTAGCTCCAATCCGAACCCTCAACATAACCCTAACCCTAGGTCCAATCCTCACCCTAACCGTCTCTCTAACCCTAGCCCTCAACCTAACCCTAACCCTAGGTCCAATCCTAACCCTAACACTCTCTCTAACCCTTGCCCTCAACATAACCCTAACCCTAGGTCCAATCCTAACCCTAAACGTCTCTCTAAACCTAGCCCTCAACATAACCCTAATCCTATGTTCAATACTAACCCTAACCGTCTCTCTAACCCTAACCCTCAACATAACCCTAACCCTAGGTCCAATCCTAACCCTAACCGTCTCTCTAAACCTAGCCCTCAAAATAACCCTATCCCTAGGTCCAATCCTAACCATAAGCATCTCTCTAACCCTAGCCCTCAACATAACCTAAACCCTAGGTCCAATCCTAACCCTAAAAGTCTCTCTAACCCGAGCCCTCAACAATACCCTAACCCTAGGTCCAAACCTAACCCTAACCGTCTCTCTAACCCTAGCCCTCAACATAACCCTATATCTAGGTCCAATCCTGACACTAACCGTCTCTCTAACCCTAGCCCTCAACATAACCATAACCCTAGTTCCAATCCTAATCCTAACTGTTACTCTAACCCTATCCCTCAAAATAACCCTAAATCTAGGTCCAATCCTAACCCTAACCGTCTCTCTAACCCTAGCCTTCAACATAACCCTAACCCTAGGTCCAATCCTCACCCTAACCGTCTCTCTAACACTAGCCCTCAACATAACCCTAAACCTAGGTCCAATCCTAACCCTGACCGTCTCTCTAACCCTAGTCCTCAACATAACCCTAACCCTAGGTCCAATCATAACCCTAACCGTCTCTCTAACCCTAGCCCTCAACCTAAACCTAATACGACGTCCAATCCTAACCCTAACCGTCGCTCTAACCCTAGCCCTCAACATAACCCTAACCCTATGTCCAATCCTAATCCCAACCGTCTCTCTAACCTTAGCCCTCAACCTAACCCTAACCCTAGGTCCAATCCTAGCACTAACCGTCTCTCTAACCCTAGCCCTCAACATAACCCTAACCCTAGGACCAATCCTAACCCTAACCGTCTCTCTAACCCAAGCCCTCAACAAAACCCTAACCCTAGGTCCAATCCTAACCCTAACCGTCTCTCTAAGCCTAGCCCTCAACCTAACCCTAACCCTAGGTACAATCCTAACCCTAACCGTCTCTCTAACCCTAGCCCTCAACCTAAACCTAACGCTAGGTCCAATCCTAACCTTAACCGTCTCTCTAACCCTAGCCCTCAACCTAAACCTAATACGACGTCCAATCCTAACCCTGACCGTCTATCTAGCCCTAGCCCTCAACATAACCCTAACCCTAGGTCCAATCCTAACCCTGACCTTCTCTCTAACCCTAGCCCTCAACATAACATTAACCCTAGGTCCAATCCTAACCCTGACCGTGTCTCTAAACCTAGCCCTCAACATAACCCTAACCTTAGCTCCAATCCGAACCCTCAACATAACCCTAACCCTAGGTCCAATCCTCACCCTAACCGCCTCTCTAACCCTAGCCCTCAACCTAACCCTAACCCTAGGTCCAATCCTAACCCTAACACTCTCTCTAACCCTTGCCCTCAACATACCCTAACCCTAGGTCCAATCCTAACCCTAAACGTCTCTCTAAACCTAGCCCTCAACATAACCGTAATCCTATGTCCAATACTAACCCTAACCGTCTCTCTAACCCTAACCCTCAACATAACCCTAACCCTAGGTCCAATCCTAACCCTAACCGTCTCTCTAAACCTAGCCCTCAAAATAACCCTATCCCTAGGTCCAATCCTAACCATAAGCATCTCTCTAACCCTAGCCCTCAACATAACCTAAACCCTAGGTCCAATCCTAACCCTAAAAGTCTCTCTAACCCGAGCCCTCAACAATACCCTAACCCTAGGTCCAAACCTAACCCTAACCGTCTCTCTAACCCTAGCCCTCAACATAACCCTAACCCTAGGTCCAATCCTAACCCTAACTGTGTCTCTGATCCTAGCCCTCAACATAACCCTAACCCTACGTCCAACCCAAACCGTAACCGTCTCTCTAAACCTAGCCCTCAACATAACCCTAACCCTAGGTCCAATCCTAACCCTAACCGTCTCTTTAACCTTAGCCTGGAACATAACCGTAACCCTAGGTCCAATCCTAACCCTGACCGTCTCTCTAACACTAGCCCTCAACATAACCCTAACCCTAGGTCCAATAATAACCCTGACCTTCTTTCTAACCCTAGCCCTCAATATAACCCTAACCCTAGGTCCAATCCTAACCCTGACCGTCTCTAACCCTCGCCCTCAACATAACCCTAACCCTAGGTCCAATCCTAACCCTAACCGTCTCTCTAACCCTAGCCCTCAACCTAACCCTAACCCTAGGTCCAATCCTAACCCTAACCGTCTCTCTAACCCTAGCCCTCAACCTAAACCTAATACGACGTCCAATCCTAAGCCTAACCGTCGCTCTAACCCTACCCCTCAACATAACCCTAACCCTATGTCCAATCCTCATCCGCACCGTCTCTCTAAACTTAGCCCTCAACCTAACCCTAACCCTAGGTCCAATCCTAGCACTAACCGTCTCTCTAACCCTAGCACTCAACATAACCCTAACCCTAGGACCAATCGTAACCCTAACCGTCTCTCTAACCCTAGCCCTCAACAAAACCCTAACCCTAGGTCCAATCCTAACCCTAACCCTCTCTCTAACCCTAGCCCTCAACCTAACCCTAACCCTATGTCCAATCCTAACCCTAACCGTCTCTAAGCCTAGCCCTCAACCTAACCCTAACCCTAGGTACAATTCTAACCCTAATCGTCTCTCTAACCCTAGCCCTCAACCTAACCCTAACGATAGGTCCAATCCTAACCTTAACCGTCTCTCTAACCCTAGCCCTCAACCTAAACCTAATACGACGTCCAATCCTAACCCTGACCGTCTCTCTAGCCCTAGCCCTCAACATAACCCTAACCCTAGTTCCAATCCTAACCCTAACAGTCTCTCGAACCCTAGCCCTTAACATAACCCTACCCCTAGGTCCAATCCTCACCCTAACCGTCTCTCTAACGCTATCCCTCAACATAAGCCTAACCCTAGGTCCAATCCTAACCCTAACCCTCTCTCTAAGCCTAGCCCTCAACCTAACCCTAACCCTAGGTCCAATCCTAACCCTAACCGTCTGTCTAACACTAGCCCTCAACCTAACCCTAACCCTAGGTCCAATCCTAACCCTAACCGTCTCTCTAACCCAGCCCTCAACCTAACCCTAACCCTAGGTCCAATCCTAACTCTAACCGTCTCTCTAAACCTAGCCCTCAACCTAACCCTAACCCTAGGTCCAATCCTAACCCTAACACTCTCTCTAACCCTAGCCCTCAACCTAACCCCAACCCTAGGTCCATTCCTAACCCTAACCGTCTCTCTAACATTAGCCCTCAACCTAACCCTAACCCTAGGTCCGATCCTAACCCTAACCGTCTCTCTAACACTAACCCTCAACATAACCCTAACCCTAGGTCCAATCGTAACCCTAACGATCTCTCTAACACTAGCCCTCAACATAACCCTAACCCTAGTTCCAATCCTAACCCTAACGGTCTCTCTAACCCTAGCCCTCAACATAACCCTAACCCTAGGGCCAATCCTAACCCTGACCGTCTCACTAAGCGTAGCCCTCAACATAACCCTAACCCCAGGTCCATTCCTAACCCTAACTGTCTCTCTAACCCTAGCCCTCAATATAACCCTAACACTATGTTCAATCCTAACCCTAATCGTCTCTCTAACCCTAGCCCTCAACATAACCCTAACCCTAGGTCCAATCCTCACCCTAACCGTCGCTCTAACCCAAGCCCTCAATCTAACCCTAACCCTAGGTCCAATCCTAGCCATAACCGACTCTCTAACCCTAGCCCTCAGCATAACCCTAACCCTAGGTCCAATCCTAACCCTAACCGTATCTCTAACCCTAGCCCTCAATCTAACCCTAACCCCAGGGCCAATCCTAACCCTGACCGTCTCTCTAACACTAGCCCTAAACCTAACCCTAACCCTAGGTCCAATCCTAACCCTAACCGTCTCTCTAACCTTAGCCCTCAACGTAACCCTAACCCTAGGTCCAATGCTCACCCTAACCGTCTCTCTAACCCTAGCCCTCAACCTAACCCTAACCATAGGTCCAATCCTAACCCTAACTGTCTCTCTAACCGTAGCCCTCAACCTAACCCCAACCCTAGGTCGAATCCTAACCCTAACCCTCTCTCTAACCCTTGCCCTCAACATAATCGTAACCCTGGGTCCAATCCTAACACTAACCGTCTCTCTAACCCTAGCCCTCAACATAACCCTAACCCTAGGTCCAATCATAACCCTAACAGCCTCTCTAACCCTAGCCCTTAACACAACCCTAACCCTAGGTCCAATCCTAACCCTAAGCGTCTCTCTAACCCTAGCCCTCAACATAACCCTAACCCTAGGTCCAATCCTAACCCTGACAGTCTCTCTAACCCTAGCCCTCAACATAACCCTAACCCTACGTCGAATCCTAACCCTAACCGTCTCTCTGACCCTAGCCCTAAACATAAGCCTAACCCTAGGTCCAATCCTAACCCTAACCGTCTCTCTGACCCTAGCCCTCAACATAAGCCTAACCCTAGGTCCAATCTTAACCCTAACGGCCGCTCTAACAGTAGCCCTCCACATAACCGTAACCCTAGGTCCAATCCTAACCCTAAGCGTCTCTCTAAGCCTAGCCCTCAACATAACCCTAACCCTAGGTCCAATCCTAACCCTAACCGACTCTCTAAGCCTAGCCCTCAACCTAACCCTAACCCTGGGACCAAATCTAACCCTGACCGTATCTCTAAACCTAGCCTTCAACCTTACCCTAACCCTAGGTCCATTCCTAACCCTAACCGTCTCTCTAACCCTAGCCCTCAACATAACCCTAACCCTAGGTCCAATCCTAACCCTAACCGTCTCTCTAACCCTAGCCCTCAACCTAACTCTAACCTTAGGTCCAATCCTACCCCTAACCGTCTCTCAAACCCTAGCCCTCAACCTAACCCGAACCCTAGGTCCAATCCTAACACTAACCGTCTCTCTAACCCTAGCCCCCAACATAACCCTAACCCTAGGGCCAATCCTAACCCTGACCGTCTCTCTAACCCTAGCCCTCAACATAACCCTAACCCTAGTTCCAATCCTAACCCTGACAGTCTCTCTAACCCTTGCCCTCAACATAACCCTAACCCTAGGTCCAATCCAACCTTAAACTTCTCTCTAACCCTAGCCCTCAACCTCACCCTAACCCTAGGTCCAATCCTAACCTTAACCGTCTCTCTAACCCTAGCCCTCACATAACCCTAACCCTAGGTCCAATCCTAACCCTAACCGTCTCTCTAACCCTAGTCCTCAACATAACCCTATCCCTAGGTCCAATCCTGACCCTAACCGTCTCTCTAACCCTAGCCCTCAACATAACCATAACCCTAGGTCCAATCCTAAACCTAACTGTCTCTCTAACCCTAGCCCTCAACATAACCCTAACCCTAGGTCCAATCCTAACCCTAACCGTCTCTCTAACCCTAGCCTTCAACATAACCCTAACCCTAGGTCCAATCCTCACCCTAAGCGTCTCTCTAACCCTAGCCCTCAACATAACCCTAACCCTAGGTCCAATCCTAACCCTAACCGTCTCTCTAACAGTAGCCCGGAACATAACGCTAACCCTAGGTCCAATCCTAACCCTGACCTTCTTTCTAACCCTAGCCCTCAACATAACCCTAACCCTAGGTCCAATCCTAACCCTAACCATCTCTGTATCCCTAGCCCTCAACCTAACCCTAACCCTAGGTCCAATCCTAACCCTAACCGTCTCTCTAACCCTAGCCCTCAACCTAAACCTAATACGACGTCCAATCCTAACCCTAGCCGTCGCTCTAACCCTAGCCCTCAACATAACCCTAACCCTATGTCCAATCCTCATCTTAACCGTCTCTCTAAACTTAGCCCTCAACCTAACCCTAACCCTAGATCCAATCCTAGCACTAACCGTCTCTCTAACCCTAGCCCTCAACATAACCCTAACCCTAGGACCAATCCTAACCCTAACCGTCTCTCTAACCCTAGGCCTCAGAAAACCCTAACCCTAGGTCCAACCCTAACCCTAACCGTCTCTCTAAACCTAGCCCTCAACCTAACCCTAACCCTAGGTACAATCCTAACCCTAACCGTCTCTCTAACCCTAGCCCTCAACCTAACCCTAACGCTAGGTCCAATCCTAACCTTAACCGTATCTCTAAACCTAGCCCTCAACCTAAACCTAATACGACGTCCAATCCTAACCCTGACCGTCTCTCTAGCCCTAGCCCTCAACATAACACTAACCCTAGGTCCAATCCTAACCCTGACCTTCTCTCTAACCCTAGCCCTCAACATAACCCTAACCCTAGGTCCAATCCTAACCCGAACCGTCTCTCTAACCCTAGCCCTCAACATAACCCTAACCCTAGGTCCAATCCTAACCCTAACCGTCCCTCTAACCCTAGCCCTCAACCTAACCCGACCCCTAGGTCCAATCCTAACACTAACCGTCTCTCTAACCCTAGCCCCCAACATAACCCTAACCCTCGGGCCAATCCTAACCCTGACCGTCTCTCTAACCCTAGCCCTCAACATAACCCTAACCCTAGTTCCAATCCTAACCCTGACAGTCTCTCTAACCCTTGCCCTCAACATAACCCTAACCCTAGTTCCAATCCTAACCCTGACAGTCTCTCTAACCCTAGCCCTCACATAACCCTAACCCTAGGTCCAATCCTAACCCTAACCCTCTCTCTAACCCTAGTCCTCAACATAACCCTATCCCTAGGTCCAATCCTGACCCTAACCGTCTCTCTAACCCTAGCCCTCAACATAACCATAACCCTAGGTCCAATTCTAACCCTAACTGTCTCTCTAACCCTAGCCCTCAACATAACCCTAACCCTAGGTCCAATCCTAACCCTAACCGTCTCTCTAACCTTAGCCCTCAACGTAACCCTAACCCTAGGTCCAATGCTCACCCTAACCGTCTCTCTAACCCTAGCCCTCAACCTAACCCTAACCCTAGGTCCAAACCTAACCCTAACTGTCTCTCTAACCGTAGCCCTCAACCTAACCCCAACCCTAGGTCGAATCCTAACCCTAACCCTCTCTCTAAACCTAGCCCTCAACATAACCCTAACCCTAGGTCCAATTCTAACCCTAACCGTCTCTCTAACCCAAGCCCTCAACATAACCCTAACCCTAAGTCCAATCCTAACCCTAACCGTCTCTCGCACACTAGCCCTCAACTTAACCCTAACCCTAGGGCCAATCCTAACCCTGACCGTCTCTCTAACCCTTGCCCTCAACATAATCGTAACCCTGGGTCCAATCCTAACCCTAACCGTCTCTCTAACCCTAGCCCTCAACATAACCCTAACCCTAGGTCCAATCCTAACCCTAACTGTCTCTCTAACCCTAGCCCTCACCCTAACTCTAACCTTAGGTCCAATCCTACCCCTAACCGTCTCTCAAACCCTAACCCTCAACCTAACCCGAACCCTAGATCCAATCCTAACACTAACCGTCTCTCTAACCCTAGCCCCCAACATAACCCTAACCCTAGGGCCAATCCTAACCCTGACCGTCTCTCTAACCCTAGCCCTCAACATAACCCTAACCCTAGTTCCAATCTTAACCCTGACAGTCTCTCTAACCCTTGCCCTCAACATAACCCAACCCTAGGTCCAATCCTAACCTTAAACTTCTCTCTAACCCTAGCCCTCAACCTAACACTAACCCTAGGTCCAATCCTAACCTTAACCGTCTCTCTAACTCTAGGGCTCACATAACCCTAACCCTAGGTCCAATCCTAACCCTAACCGTCTCTCTAGCCCTAGCCCTCAACATAACACTAACCCTAGGTCCAATCCTAACCCTGACCTTCTCTCTAACCCTAGCCCTCAACATAACCCTAACTCTAGGTCCAATCCTAACCCGAACCGTCTCTCTAACCCTAGCCCTCAACATAACCCTAACCCTAGGTCCAATCCTAACCCTAACCGTCCCTCTAACCCTAGCCCTCAACCTAACCCGAACCCTAGGTCCAATCCTAACCTTAACCGTCTCTCTAACCCTAAACCTCACATAACCCTAACCCTAGGTCCAATCCTAACCCTAACCGTCTCTCTAACCCTAGTCCTCAACATAACCCTAACCCTAGTTCCAATCCTAACCTTAACCGTCTCTCTAACCCTAAACCTCACATAACCTTAACCCTAGGTCCAATCCTAACCCTAACCGTCTCTCTAACCCTAGTCCTCAACATAACCCTATCCCTAGGTCCAATCCTGACCCTAACCGTCTCTCTAACCCTAGCCCTCAACATAACCATAACCCTAGATCCAATCCTAACCCTAACTGTCTCTCTAATCCTAGCCCTCAACATAACCCTCACCCTAGGTCCAATCCTAACCCTAACCGTCTCTCTAACCCTAGCCTTCAACATAACCCTAACCCTAGGTCCAATCCTAAACCTAACCGTCTCTCTAACCCTAGCCCGGAACATAACGCTAACCCTAGGTTCAATCCTAACCCTGACCTTCTTTCTTACCCTAATCCCTCAACATAACCCTAACCCTAGGTCCAATCCTAACCCTAATCGTCTCTGTAACCCTAGCCCTCAACCTAACCCTAACCCTAGGTCCAATCCTAACCCTAACCGTCTCTCTAACCCTAGCCCTCAACCTAAACCTAATACGACTTCCAATCCTAACCCTAGCCGTCGCTCTAACCCTAGCCCTCAACATAACCCTAACCCTATGTCCAATCCTCATCCTAACCGTCTCTCTAAACTTAGCCCTCAACCTAACCCTAACCCTAGATCCAATCCTAGCACTAACCGTCTCTCTAACCCTAGCCCTCAACATAACCCTAACCCTAGGACCAATCCTAACCCTAACCGTCTCTATAACCCTAGGCCTCAGAAAACCCTAACCCTAGGTCCAACCCTAACCCTAACCGTCTCTCTAAACCTAGCCCTCAACCTAACCCTAACCCTATGTCCAATCCTAACCCTAACCGTCTCTCTAAGCTAGCCCTCAAACTATCCCTAATCCTAGGTACAATCCTAACCCTAACCGTCTCTCTAACCCTAGCCCTCAACCTAACCCTAACGCTAGGTCCAATCCTAACCTTAACCGTCTCTCTAAACCTAGCCCTCAACCTAAACCTAATACGACGTCCAATCCTAACCCTGACCGTCTCTCTAGCCCTAGCCCTCAACATAACACTAACCCTAGGTCCAATCCTAACCCTGACCTTCTCTCTAACCCTAGCCCTCAACATAACTCTAACCCTAGGTCCAATCCTAACCCGAACCGTCTCTCTAACCCTAGCCCTCAACATAACCCTAACCCTAGGTCCAATCCTAACCCTAACCGCCTCTCTAACCCTAGCCCTTAACACAACCCTAACCCTAGGTCCAATCCTAACCCTAAGCGTCTCTCTAACCCTAGCCCTCAACATAACCCTAACCCTAGGTCCAATCCTAACCCTGACAGTCTCTCTAACCCTAGCCCTCAACATAACCCTAACCCTACGTCGAATCCTAACCCTAACCGTCTCTCTGACCCTAGCCCTAAACATAAGCCTAACCCTAGGTCCAATCCTAACCCTAACCGTCTCTCTGACCCTAGCCCTCAACATAAGCCTAACCCTAGGTCCAATCTTAACCCTAACGGCCGCTCTAACAGTAGCCCTCCACATAACCGTAACCCTAGGTCCAATCCTAACCCTAACCGTCTCTCTAAGCCTAGCCCTCAACATAACCCTAACCCTAGGTCCAATCCTAACCCTAACCGACTCTCTAAGCCTAGCCCTCAACCTAACCCTAACCCTGGGACCAAATCTAACCCTGACCGTATCTGTAAACCTAGCCTTCAACCTTACCCTAACCCTAGGTCCAATCCTAACCCTAACCGTCTCTCTAACCCTAGCCCTCAACATAACCCTAACCCTAGGTCCAATCCTAACCCTAACTGTCTCTAACCCTAGCCCTCAACCTAACTCTAACCTTAGGTCCAATCCTACCCCTAACCGTCTCTCAAACCCTAGCCCTCAACCTAACCCGAACCCTAGGTCCAATCCTAACACTAACCGTCCCTCTAACCCTAGCCCCCAACATAACCCTAACCCTAGGGCCAATCCTAAACCTGACCGTCTCTCTAACCCTAGCCCTCAACATAACCCTAACCCTAGTTCCAATCCTAACCCTGACAGTCTCTCTAACCCTTGCCCTCAACATAACCCTAACCCTAGGTCCAATCCTAACCTTAAACTTCTCTCTAACCCTAGCCCTCAACCTAACTCTAACCCTAGGTCCAATCCTAACCTTAACCGTCTCTCTAACCCTAGGGCTCACATAACCCTAACCCTAGGTCCAATCCTAACCCTAACCGTCTCTCTAACCCTAGTCCTCAACATAACCCTATCCCTAGGTCCAATCCTGACCCTAACCGTCTCTCTAACCCTAGCCCTCAACATAACCATAACCCTAGGTCCAATCCTAACCCTAACTGTCTCTCTAACCCTAGCCCTCAACATAACCCTAACCCTAGGTCCAATCCTAACCCTAACCGTCTCTCTAACCCTAGCCTTCAACATAACCCTAACCCTAGGTCCAATCCTCACCCTAAGCGTCTCTCTAACCCTAGCCCTCAACATAACCCTAACCCTAGGTCCAATCCTAACCCTAACCGTCTCTCTAACCCTAGCCCGGAACATAACGGTAACCCTAGGTCCAATCCTAACCCTGACCTTCTTTCTAACCCTAGCCCTCAACATAACCCTAACCCTAGGTCCAATCCTAACCCTAACCGTCTCTGTAACCCTAGCCCTCAACCTAACCCTAACCCTAGGTCCAATCCTAACCCTAACCGTCTCTCTAACCCTAGACCTCTACCTAAACCTAATACGACGTCCAATCCTAACCCTAGCCGTCGCTCTAACCCTAGCCATCAACATAACCCTAACCCTATGTCCAATCCTCATCCTAACCGTCTCTCTAAACTTAGCCCTCAACCTAACCCTCACCCTAGATCCAATCCTAGCACTAACCGTCTCTCTAACCCTAGCCCTCAACATAACCCTAACCCTAGGACCAATCCTAACCCTAACCGTCTCTCTAACCCTAGGCCTCAGAAAACCCTAACCCTAGGTCCAACCCTAACCCTAACCGTCTCTCTAAACCTAGCCCTCAACCTAACCCTAACCCTATGTCCAATCCTAACCCTAACCGTCACTCTAAGCTAGCCCTCAACCTAACCCTAACCCTAGGTACAATCCTAACCCTAACCGTCTCTCTAACCCTAGCCCTCAACCTAACCTTAACGCTAGGTCCAATCCTAACCTTAACCGTCTCTCTAAACCTAGCCCTCAACCTAAACCTAATACGACGTCCAATCCTAACCCTGACCGTCTCTCTAGCCCTAGCCCTCAACATAACACTAACCCTAGGTCCAATCCTAACCCTGACCTTCTCTCTAACCCTAGCCCTCAACATAACCCTAACCCTAGGTCCAATCCTAACCCGAACCGTCTCTCTAACCCTAGCCCTCAACATAACCCTAACCCTAGGTCCAATCCTAACTCTAACCGTCCCTCTAACCCTAGCCCTCAACCTAACCCGAACCCTAGGTCCAATCCTAACACTAACCGTCTCTCTAACCCTAGCCCCCAAAATAACCCTAACCCTAGGGCCAATCCTAACCCTGACCGTCTCTCTAACCCTAGCCCTCAACATAACCCTAACCCTAGTTCCAATCCTAACCTTAACCGTCTCTCTAACCCTAGCCCTCACATAACCCTAACCCTAGGTCCAATCCTAACCCTAACCGTCTCTCTAACCCTGGTCCTCAACATAACCCTATCCCTAGGTCCAATCCTGACCCTAACCGTCTCTCTAAACCTAGCCCTCAACATAACCATAACCCTAGGTCCAATCCTAACCCTAACTGTCTCTCTAACCCTAGCCCTCAACATAACCCTAACCCTAGGTCCAATCCTAACCCTAACCGTCTCTCTAACCCTAGCCTTCAACATAACCCTAACCCTAGGTCCAATCCTCACCCTAAGCGTCTCTCTAACCCTAGCCCTCAACATAACCCTAACCCTAGGTCCAATCCTAGCCCTGACCTTCTTTCTAACCCTAGCCCTCAACATAACCCTAACCCTAGGTCCAATCCTAACCCTAACCGTCTGTGTAACCCTAGCCCTCAACCTAACCCTAACCCTAGGTCCAATCCTAACCCTAACCGTCTCTCTAACCCTAGCCCTCAACCTAAACCTAATACGACGTCCAATCCTAACCCTAGCCGTCGCTCTAACCCTAGCCCTCAACATAACCCTAACCCTATGTCCAATCCTCATCCTAACCATCTCTCTAAACTTAGCCCTCAACCTAACCCTAACCCTAGATCCAATCCTAGCACTAACCGTCTCTCTAACCCTAGCCCTCAACATAACCCTAACCCTAGGACCAATCCTAACCCTAACCGTCTCTCTAACCCTAGGCCTCAGAAAACCCTAACCCTAGGTCCAACCCTAACCCTAACCGTCTCTCTAAACCTAGCCCTCAACCTAACCCTAACCCTATGTCCAATCCTAACCCTAACCGTCTCTCTAAGCTAGCCCTCAACCTAACCCTAACCCTAGGTACAATCCTAACCCTAACCGTCTCTCTAACCCTAGCCCTCAACCTAACCCTAACGCTAGGTCCAATCCTAACCTTAACCGTCTCTCTAAACCTAGCCCTCAACCTAAACCTAATACGACGACCAATCCTAACCCTGACCGTCTCTCTATCCCTAGCCCTCAACATAACACTAACCCTAGGTCCAATCCTAACCCTGACCTTCTCTCCAACCCTAGCCCTCAACATAACCCTAACCCTAGGTCCAATCCTAACCCGAACCATCTCTCTAACCCTAGCCCTCAACATAACCCTAACCCTAGGTCCAATCCTAACCCTAACCGCCTCTCTAACCCTAGCCCTTAACACAACCCTAACCCTAGGTCCAATCCTAACCCTAAGCGTCTCTCTAACCCTAGCCCTCAACATAACCCTAACCCTAGGTCCAATCCTAACCCTGACAGTCTCTCTAACCCTAGCCCTCAACATAACCCTAACCCTACGTCGAATCCTAACCCTAACCGTCTCTCTGACCCTAGCCCTAAACATAAGCCTAACCCTAGGTCCAATCCTAACCCTAACCGTCTCTCTGACCCTAGCCCTCAACATAATCTAACCCTAGGTACAATCTTAACCCTAACGGCCGCTCTAACAGTAGCCCTCCACATAACCGTAACCCTAGGTCCAATCCTAACCCTAACCGTCTCTCTAAGCCTAGCCCTCAACATAACCCTAACCCTAGGTCCAATCCTAACCCTAACCGACTCTCTAAGCCTAGCCCTCAACCTAACCCTAACCCTGGGACCAAATCTAACCCTGACCGTATCTCTAAACCTAGCCTTCAACCTTACCCTAACCGAAGGTCCAATCCTAACCCTAACCGTCTCTCTAACCCTAGCCCTCAACATAACCCTAACCCTAGGTCCAATCCTAACCCTAACTGTCTCTCTAACCCTAGCCCTCAACCTAACTCTAACCTTAGGTCCAATCCTACCCCTAACCGTCTCTCAAACCCTAGCCCTCAACCTAACCCGAACCCTAGGTCCAATCCTAACACTAACCGTCTCTCTAACCCTAGCCCCCAACATAACCCTAACCCTAGGGCCAATCCTAACCCTGACCGTCTCTCTAACCCTAGCCCTCAACATAACCCTAACCCTAGTTCCAATCCTAACCCTGACAGTCTCTCTAACCCTTGCCCTCAACATAACCCTAACCCTAGGTCTAATCCTAACCTTAAACTTCTCTCTAACCCTAGCCCTCAACCTAACACTAACCCTAGGTCCAATCCTAACCTTAACCGTCTCTCTAACCCTAGGGCTCACATAACCCTAACCCTAGGTCCAATCCTAACCCTAACCGTCTCTCTAACCCTAGTCCTCAACATAACCCTATCCCTAGGTCCAATCCTGACCCTAACCGTCTCTCTAACCCTAGCCCTCAACATAACCATAACCCTAGGTCCAATCCTAACCCTAACCGTCTCTCTAACCCTAGCCTGCAACATAACCCTAACCCTAGGTCCAATCCTCACCCTAAGCGTCTCTCTAACCCTAGCCCTCAACATAACCCTAACCCTAGGTCCAATCCTAACCCTAACCGTCTCTCTAACCCTAGCCCGGAACATAACGCTAACCCTAGGTCCAATCCTAACCCTGACCTTCTTTCTAACCCTAGCCCTCAACATAACCCTAACCCTAGGTCCAATCCTAACCCTAACCGTCTCTGTAACCCTAGCCCTCAACCTAACCCTAACCTTAGGTCCAATCCTAACCCTAACCGTCTCTCTAACCCTAGACCTCAACCTAAACCTAATACGACGTCCAATCCTAACCCTAGCCGTCGCTCTAACCCTAGCCCTCAACATAATCCTAACCCTATGTCCAATCCTCATCCTAACCGTCTCTCTAACCCTAGCCCTCAACATAACCCTAACCCTAGGTCCAATCCTAACCCTAAGCGACTCTCTAACCCTAGCCCTCAACCTAATCCTAACCCAAGGTCCAATCCTAACCCTAACCGTCTCTCTAAACCTAGTCCTCAACCTAACCCTAACCCTGGGACCAAATCTAACCCTGACCGTATCTCTAACCCTTGCCCTCAACCTAACCCTAACCCTAGGTCCAATCCAAACCCTAACTGTCTCTCTAACCCTAGCCCTCAACATAACCCTAACCCTAGGTCCAATCCTAACCCTAACCGTCTCTCTAACCCTAGCCCTCAACCTAAACCTAACCTTAGGTCCAATCCTACCCCTAACCGTCTCTCAAACCCTAGCCCTCAACCAAACCCGAACCCTAGGTCCAATCCTAACATTAACCGTCTCTCTAACCCTAGCCCCCAACATAACCCTAACCCTAGGTCCAATCCTAATTCTAACCGTCCCTCTAACCCTAGCCCTCAACCTAACCCTAACCCTAGGTCCAATCCTAACCCTAACCGTCTCTCTAAGCCTAGCCCTCAACATAACCCTAACCCTAGGTCCAATCCTAACCCTAACCGTCTCTCTAACCCTAGCCCTCAACCTAACCCTAACCCCCGGTCCAATCCTAACCATAACCGTCTCTCTAAATTTAGCCCTCTACATAACCCTATCCCTACGTCCAATCCTAACCCTAACCGTCTCTCTAACCCTAGCCCTCAACATAACCATTACCCTAGGTCCAATCCTAACCCTAACCGTCTCTCTAACCCTAGCCCTCAACCTAACCCTAACCCTAGGTCCAATCCTAACCCTAACCGTCTCTCTAACCCTATCCCTCAACATAACCCTAACCCTAGGTCCAATCCAAACCCTAACCGTCTCTCTAACCCTAGCCCTCAACATAAACCTAACCCTAGGTCCAATCCTAACCCTAAGCATCTCTCTAACCCTAGCCTTCAACATAACCCTAACCCTCGGTCCAATCCTAACCCTAACAGTCTTTCTAAACTTAGCCCTCTACATAAACCTAACCCTACGTAGAATCCTAACCCTAACCGTCTCTCTAACCCTAGCCCTCAACATAACCCGAACCCTAGGTCCAATCCTAACCCTAACCGTCTCTCTAACCCTAGCCCTCAACATATCCCTAATCCTAGGGCCAATCCTAACCCTAACCGTCTCTCTAACCCTAGCCCTCAACATAACCCCAAGCCTAGATCCAATCCTAACCCTAACCGTCTCTCTAAGCCTAGCCCTCAACATAACCCTAACCCTAGGTCCAATCCTAACCCTAGCCGTCTCTCTAACCCGAGCCCTCAACCTAACCCTAACCCTAGGTCCAATCCTAACCCTAACCGTCTCTCTAACCCTAGCCCTCAACATAACCCTAACCCTAGGTCCAATCCAAACCCTAACCGTCTCTCTAACCATAGCCCTCAACATAACCCTAACCCTAGGTCCAATCCTAACCCTAAGCATCTCTCTAACCCTAGCCCTCAACATAACCCTAACCCTCGGTCCAATCCTAACCCTAACCGTCTCTCTAAACTTAGCCCTCTACATAACCCTAACCCTACGTCCAATCCTAACCCTAACCGTCTCTCTAACCCTAGCCCTCAACATAACCCTTACCCTAGGTCCAATCCTAACCCTAACCGTCTCTCTAACCCTAGCCCTCAACCTAACCCTAACCCTAGTCCAATCCTAACCCTAACCGTCTCTCTAACCCTAGCCCTCAACATAACCCTGACCCTAGGTCCAACCCAAACCCTAACCGTCTCTCTAACCCTAGCCCTCAACATAACCCTAACCCTAGGTCCAATCCTAACCCTAAGCATCTCTCTAACCCTAGCCCTCAACATAACCCTAACCCTCGGTCCAATCCTAACCCTAACCGTCTCTCTAAACATAGCCCTCTACATAACCCTAACCCTACGTAGAATCCTAACCCTAACCGTCTCTCTAACCCTAGCCCTCAACATAACCCGAACCCTAGGTCCAATCCTAACCCTAACCGTCTCTCTAACCCTACCTCTCAACATAACCCTAACCCTAGGTCCAATCCTAACCCTAACCGTCTCTCTAACCCTAGCCCTCAACATAACCCTAACCCTAGGTCCAATCCTAGCCATAACCAACTCTCTAACCCTAGCCCTCAGCATAACCCTAACCCCAGGGCCAATCCTAACCCTGACCGTCTCTCTAACCCTAGCCCTAAACCTAACCCTAACCCTAGGTCCAATCCTAACCCTAACCGTCTCTCTAACCCTAGCCCTCAACCTAACCCTAACCCTAGGTCCAATCCTAACCCTAACTGTCTCTGTAACCGTAGCCCTCAACCTAACCCCAACCCTAGGTCTACTCCTAACCCTAACCCTCTCTCTAAACCTAGCCTTCAAGATAACCCTAACCCTAGTCCCAATTCTAACCCTAACCGTCTCTCTAACCCAAGCCCTCAACATAACCCTAACCCTAAGTCCAATCCTAACCCTAACCGTCTCTCGCACACTAGCCCTCAACATAATCCTAACCCTAGCGCCAATCCTAACCCTGACCGTCTCTCTAACCCTAGCCCTCAACATAATCCTAACCCAAGGTCCAATCCTAACCCTAACCGTCTCTCTAACCCTAGCACTCAACATAACCCTAACCCTAGGTCCAATCCTAACCCTAAGCGTCTCTCTAACCCTAGCCCTCAACATAACCCTAACCCTAGGTCCAATCCTAACCCTAAGCGACTCTCTAACCCTAGCCCTCAACATAACCCTAACCCTAGGTCCAATCCTAACCCTGACAGTCTCTCTAAACCTAGCCCTCAACATAACCCTAACCCTAGGTCCAATCCTAACCCTGACTGTGTCTCTAACCCTAGCCCTCAACATAACCTTAACTCTAGGTCCAATCCTAACCCTGACCGTCTTTCTAACCCTAGCCCTCAACATAACCCTAACCCTACGTCGAATCCTAACCCTAACCGTCTCTCTGACCCTAGCCCTAAACATAAGCCTAACCCTAGGTCCAATCCTAACCCTGACCGTGTCTCTAACCCTAGCCCTCAACATAACCCCAACCTTAGCTCCAATCCGAACCCTCAACATAACCCTAACCCTAAGTCCAATGCTCACCCTAACCGTCTCTCTAACCCTAGCCCTCAACCTAACCCTAACCCTAGTTCCAATCCTAACCCTAACAGTCTCTCTAACCCTTGCAATCAACATAACCCTAACCCTAGGTCCAATCCTAACCCTAACCGTCTCTCTAAACCTAGCCCTCAACATAACCCTAATCCTATGTCCAATACTAAACCTAACCGTCTCTCTAACCCTAACCCTCAACATAACCCTAACCCTAGGTCCAATCCTATCCCTAACCGTCTCTCTAAACCTAGCCCTCAACACAACCCTAACCCTAGGTCCAATCCTAACCCTAACTGTCTCTCTAACCCTAGCCCTCAACATAACCCTAACCTTAGGTCGAATCCTAACCCTGACCGTCTCTCTAACCCTAGCCCTCAACCTAATCCTAACCCAAGGTCCAATCCTAACCCTAACCGTCTCTCTAAACCTAGTCCTCAACCTAACCCTAACCCTGGGACCAAATCTAACCCTGACCGTATCTCTTACCCTTGCCCTCAACCTAACCCTAACCCTAGGTCCAACCCTAACCCTAACTGTCTTTCTAACCCTAGCCCTCAACATAACCCTAACCCTAGGTCCAATCCTAACCCTAACCGTCTCTCTAACCCTAGCCCTCAACCTAAACCTAACCTTAGGTCCAATCCTAACCCTAACCGTCTCTGAAACCCTAGCCCTCAACCAAACCCGAACCCTAGGGCCAATCCTAACCCTAACCGTCTCTCTAACCCTAGCCCTCAACATAACCCCAAGCCTAGGTCCAATCCGAACCCTAACGGTCTCTCTAACCCTAGCCCTCAACATAACCCTAACCATAGGTCCAATCCTAACCCTAACTGCCTCTGTAACGCTAGCCCTCAACATAACCCTAACCCTAGTTCCAATCCTAACCCTAACCGTCTTTCTAACCCTAGCCCTCAACCTAACCTTAACCGTAGGTCCAATCGTAAACCTAACCGTCTCTCTAACCCTAGCCCTCAACATAACCCTAACCCTATGTCCTATCCTAACCCTAAGCATCTCTCTAACCCTAGCCCTCAACATAACCCTAACCCTACGTCGAATCCCAACCCTAACCGTCTCTCTGACCCTAGCCCTAAACATAAGCCTAACCCTAGGTCCAATCCTAACCCTAACCGTCTCTCTGACCCTAGCCCTCAACATAAGCCTAACCCCAGGTCCAATCCTAACCCTAACGGCCACTCTAACCCTAGCCCTCCACATAACCATAACCCTAGGTCCAATCCTAACCCTAACCGTCTCTCTAAGCCTAGCCCTCAACATAACCCTAAACCTAGGTCCAATCCTAACCCTAACCGACTCTCTAAGCCTAGCCCTCAACCTAACCCTAACCCTCGGTCCAATCCTAACCCTAACAGTCTTTCTAAACTTAGCCCTCTACATAAACCTAACCCTACGTAGAATTCTAACCCTAACCGTCTCTCTAACCCTAGCCCTCAACATAACCCGAACCCTAGGTCCAATCCTAACCCTAACCGTCTCTCTAACCCTAGCCCTCAACATATCCCTAATCCTAGGGCCAATCCTAACCCTAACCGTCTCTCTAACCCTAGCCCTCAACATAACCCCAAGCCTAGATCCAATCCTAACCCTAACCGTCTCTCTAAGCCTAGCCCTCAACATAACCCTAACCCTAGGTCCAATCCTAACCCTAACCGTCTCTCTAACCCTAGCCCTCAACCTAACCCTAACCCTAGGTCCAATCCTAACCCTAACCGTCTCTCTAACCCTAGCCCTCAACATACCCCTAACCCTAGGTCCAATCCAAACCCTAACCGTCTCTCTAACCATAGCCCTCAACATAACCCTAACCCTCGGTCCAATCCTAACCCTAACCGTCTCTCTAAACTTAGCCCTCTACATAACCCTAACCCTACGTCCAATCCTAACCCTAACCGTCTCTCTAACCCTAGCCCTCAACATAACCCTTACCCTAGGTCCAATCCTAACCCTAACCGTCTCTCTAACCCTAGCCCTCAACCTAACCCTAACCCTAGTCCAATCCTAACCCTAACCGTCTCTCTAACCCTAGCCCTCAACATAACCCTGACCCTAGGTCCAACCCAAACCCTAACCGTCTCTCTAACCCTAGCCCTCAACATAACCCTAACCCTAGGTCCAATCCTAACCCTAAGCATCTCTCTAACCCTAGCCCTCAACATAACCCTAACCCTCGGTCCAATCCTAACCCTAACCGTCTCTCTAAACTTAGCCCTCTACATAACCCTAACCCTACGTAGAATCCTAACCCTAACCGTCTCTCTAACCCTAGCCCTCAACATAACCCGAACCCTAGGTCCAATCCTAACCCTAACCGTCTCTCTAACCCTAGCCCTCAACATAACCCTAATCCTAGGGCCAATCCTAACCCTAACTCTCTCTCTAACCCTAGCCCTCAACATAACCCCAAGCCTAGGTCCAATCCGAACCCTAACGGTCTCTCTAACCCTAGCCCTCAACATAACCCTAACCCTAGGTCCAATCCTAACCCTAACCGACTCTCTAAGCCTAGCCCTCAACCTACCCCTAACCCTAGGTCCAATCCTAACCCAAACCGTCTCTCTAACCTTAGCCCTCAACATAACCCTAACCGTAGGTCCAATGCTCACCCTAACCGTCTCTCTAACCCTAGCCCTCAACCTAACCCTAACCCAAGGTCCAATCCTAACCCTCACCGTCTCTCTAAACCTAGCCCTCAACCTAACCCTAACCCTAGGTCCAATCCTAACCCTAACCGTCTCTCTAACCTAGTCCTCAACCTAACCCTAACCCTGGGACCAAATCTAACCCTGACCGTATCTATAAGCCTTGCCCTCAACCTAACCCGAACCCTAGGTCCAATCCTAACACTAACCGTCTCTCTAACCCTAGCCCCCAACATAACCCTAACCCTAGGTCCAATCCTAATCCTAACCGTCCCCCTAACCCTAGCTTTCAACCTAACCCTAACCCTAGGTCCAATCCTAACCCTAACCTTCTCTCTAACCCTAGCCCTCAACATAACCCTAACCCTAGGTCCAATCCTAACCCTAACCGTCTCTCTAACCCTAGCCCTCAACCAAACCCTAACCCTAGGTCCAATCCTAACCATAACCGTCTCTCTAACCCTAGCCCTCAACATAACCCTAATCCTAGGTCCAATCCAAATCCTAACCGTCTCTCTAACCCTAGCCCTCAACATAAGCCTTACCCTAGGTCCAATCCTAACCCTAACCGTCTCTCTAACCCTAGCCCTCAACCTAATCCTAACCCAAGGTCCAATCCTAACCCTAACCGTCTCTCTAAACCTAGTCCTCAACCTAACCCTAACCCTGGGACCAAATCTAACCCTGACCGTATCTCTTACCCTTGCCCTCAACCTAACCCTAACCCTAGGTCCAACCCTAACCCTAACTGTCTTTCTAACCCTAGCCCTCAACATAACCCTAACCCTAGGTCCAATCCTAACCCTAACCGTCTCTCTAACCCTAGCCCTCAACCTAAACCTAACCTTAGGTCCAATCCTAACCCTAACCGTCTCTCAAACCCTTACCCTCAACCAAACCCGAACCCTAGGGCCAATCCTAACCCTAACCGTCTCTCTAACCCTAGCCCTCAACATAACCCCAAGCCTAGGTCCAATCCGAACCCTAACGGTCTCTCTAACCCTAGCCCTCAACATAACCCTAACCATAGGTCCAATCCTAACCCTAACTGCCTCTGTAACGCTAGCCCTCAACATAACCCTAACCCTAGTTCCAATCCTAACCCTAACCGTCTTTCTAACCCTAGCCCTCAACCTAACCTTAACCGTAGGTCCAATCGTAAACCTAACCGTCTCTCTAACCCTAGCCCTCAACATAACCCTAACCCTATGTCCTATCCTAACCCTAAGCATCTCTCTAACCCTAGCCCTCAACATAACCCTAACCCTACGTCGAATCCCAACCCTAACCGTCTCTCTGACCCTAGCCCTAAACATAAGCCTAACCCTAGGTCCAATCCTAACCCTAACCGTCTCTCTGACCATAGCCCTCAACATAAGCCTAACCCCAGGTCCAATCCTAACCCTAACGGCCACTCTAACCCTAGCCCTCCACATAACCATAACCCTAGGTCCAATCCTAACCCTAACCGTCTCTCTAAGCCTAGCCCTCAACATAACCCTAAACCTAGGTCCAATCCTAACCCTAACCGACTCTCTAAGCCTAGCCCTCAACCTAACCCTAACCCTCGGTCCAATCCTAACCCTAACAGTCTTTCTAAACTTAGCCCTCTACATAAACCTAACCCTACGTAGAATTCTAACCCTAACCGTCTCTCTAACCATAGCCCTCAACATAACCCGAACCCTAGGTCCAATCCTAACCCTAACCGTCTCTCTAACCCTAGCCCTCAACATATCCCTAATCCTAGGGCCAATCCTAACCCTAACCGTCTCTCTAACCCTAGCCCTCAACATAACCCCAAGCCTAGATCCAATCCTAACCCTAACCGTCTCTCTAAGCCTAGCCCTCAACATAACCCTAACCCTAGGTCCAATCCTAACCCTAACCGTCTCTCTAACCCTAGCCCTCAACCTAACCCTAACCCTAGGTCCAATCCTAACCCTAACCGTCTCTCTAACCCTAGCCCTCAACATACCCCTAACCCTAGGTCCAATCCAAACCCTAACCGTCTCTCTAACCATAGCCCTCAACATAACCCTAACCCTCGGTCCAATCCTAACCCTAACCGTCTCTCTAAACTTAGCCCTCTACATAACCCTAACCCTACGTCCAATCCTAACCCTAACCGTCTCTCTAACCCTAGCCCTCAACATAACCCTTACCCTAGGTCCAATCCTAACCCTAACCGTCTCTCTAACCCTAGCCCTCAACCTAACCCTAACCCTAGTCCAATCCTAACCCTAACCGTCTCTCTAACCCTAGCCCTCAACATAACCCTGACCCTAGGTCCAACCCAAACCCTAACCGTCTCTCTAACCCTAGCCCTCAACATAACCCTAACCCTAGGTCCAATCCTAACCCTAAGCATCTCTCTAACCCTAGCCCTCAACATAACCCTAACCCTCGGTCCAATCCTAACCCTAACCGTCTCTCTAAACTTAGCCCTCTACATAACTCTAACCCTACGTAGAATCCTAACCCTAACCGTCTCTCTAACCCAAGCCCTCAACATAACCCGAACCCTAGGTCCAATCCTAACCCTAACCGTCTCTCTAACCCTAGCCCTCAACATAACCCTAATCCTAGGGCCAATCCTAACCCTAACTCTCTCTCTAACCCTAGCCCTCAACATAACCCCAAGCCTAGGTCCAATCCGAACCCTAACGGTCTCTCTAACCCTAGCCCTCAACATAACCCTAACCCTAGGTCCAATCCTAACCCTAACCGACTCTCTAAGCCTAGCCCTCAACCTACCCCTAACCCTAGGTCCAATCCTAACCCAAACCGTCTCTCTAACCTTAGCCCTCAACATAACCCTAACCGTAGGTCCAATGCTCACCCTAACCGTCTCTCTAACCCTAGCCCTCAACCTAACCCTAACCCAAGGTCCAATCCTAACCCTCACCGTCTCTCTAAACCTAGCCCTCAACCTAACCCTAACCCTAGGTCCAATCCTAACCCTAACCGTCTCTCTAACCCTAGTCCTCAACCTAACCCTAACCCTGGGACCAAATCTAACCCTGACCGTATCTATAAGCCTTGCCCTCAACCTAACCCGAACCCTAGGTCCAATCCTAACACTAACCGTCTCTCTAACCCTAGCCCCCAACATAACCCTAACCCTAGGTCCAATCCTAATCCTAACCGTCCCCCTAACCCTAGCATTCAACCTAACCCTAACCCTAGGTCCAATCCTAACCCTAACCTTCTCTCTAACCCTAGCCCTCAACATAACCCTAACCCTAGGTCCAATCCTAACCCTAACCGTCTCTCTAACCCTAGCCCTCAACATAACCCTAACCCTAGGTCCAATCCTAACCATAACCGTCTCTCTAACCCTAGCCCTCAACATAACCCTAATCCTAGGTCCAATCCAAACCCTAACCGTCTCTCTAACCCTAGCCCTCAACATAAGCCTTACCCTAGGTCCAATCCTAACCCTAACCGTCTCTCTAACCCTAGCCCTCAACCTAACCCTAACCCTAGGTCCAATCCTAACCCTAACCGTCTCTCTAACCCTAGCCCTCAACATAACCCTAACCCTAGGTCCAATCCAAACCCTAACCGTCTCTCTAACCCTAGCCCTCAACATAAACCTAACCCTAGGTCCAATCCTAACCCTAAGCATCTCTCTAACCCTAGCCTTCAACATAACCCTAACCCTCGGTCCAATCCTAACCCTAACCGTCTCTCTAACCCTAGCCCTCAACATAACCCGAACCCTAGGTCCAATCCTAACCCTAACCGTCTCTCTAACCCTAGCCCTCAACATAACCCTAATCGTAGGGCCAATCGTAACCCTAACCGTCTCTCTAACCCTAGCCCTCAACATAACCCCAAGCCTAGGTCCAATCCTAACCCTAACCGTCTCTCTAACCCTAGCCCTCAACATAACCCTAACCCTAGGTCTAATCCTAACCCTAACTGCCTCTCGAACCCTAGCCCTCAACATAACCCTAACCCTAGTTCCAATCCTAACCCTAACCGTCTTTCTAACCCTAGCCCTCAGCCTAACCTTAACCGTAGGTCCAATCCTAACCCTAACCGTCTCTCTAACCCTAGCCCTCAACATAACCCTAACCCTATGTCCTATCCTAACCCTAAGCATCTCTCTAACCCTAGCCCTCAACATAACCCTAACCCTCGGTCCAATCCTAGCCCTAACCGTCTCTCTAAACTTAGCACTCTACATAACCCTAACCCTACGTAGAATCCTAACCCTAACCGTCTCTCTAACCCTAGCCCTCAACATAACCCTAATCCTAGGGCCAATCCTAACCCTAACCGTCTCTCTAACCCTAGCCCTCAACATAACCCCAAGCCTAGGTCCAATCCTAACCCTAACCGTCTCTCTAACCCTAGCCCTTAACATAACCCTAACCTAGGTCCAACCTAACCCTAACTGCCTCTCTAACCCTAGCCCTCAACATAACCCTAACCCTAGTTCCAATCCTAACCCTAACCGTCTTTCTAACCCTAGCCCTCAACCTAACCTTAACCGTAGGTCCAATCCTAACCCTAACCGTCTCTCTAACCCTAGCCCTCAACATAACCCTAACCCTATGTCCTATCCTAACCCTAAGCATCTCTCTAACCCTAGCCCTCAACGTAACCCTAAGCCTAGGTCCCAACTTAACCCTAACCGTCTCTCTAACCCTAGCCCTCAACATAACCCTAACCCTAGGTCCAATCCTAACACTAACCGTCTCTCTAACCCTAGCCCTCATCATAACCCTAACCCTAGGTCCAATCCTAACCCTAACCGTCTCTCTAACAGTAGCCCTCAACATAACCCTAACCCTAGGTCCAATCCTAACCCTAACAGTCTCTCTAACCCTTGCCCTCAACATAACACTAACCCTAGGTCCAATCCTAACCCTAACAGTCTCTCTAACCCTTGCCCTCAACATAACACTAACCCTAGGTCCAATCCTAACCCTAACCGTCTCTCTAAACCTAGCCTTCCACATAACGCTAACCCTAGGTCCGATCCTAACCCTAACCGTCTCTCTAACCCTAGCCCTCAACATACCCCTAACCGTACGTCTAATCCTAACCCTAACCGTCTCTCTGACCCTAGCCCTCAACATAACCCTAACCCTAGGTCCAATCCAAACCCTAACCGTCTCTCTGACCCTAGCCCTCAACATAACCCTAACCCTAGGTCCAATCCTAACCCTAACCGTCTCTCTAACAGTAGCCCTCAACATAACCCTAACCCTAGGTCCAATCCTAACCCTAACTGTCTTTCTAACCCTAGCCCTCAACATAACCCTAACCCTAGGTCCAATCCTAACACTAACCGTCTCTCTAACCCTAGCCCTCACCATAACCCAAACCCTAGGTCCAATCCTAACCCTAACCGTCTCTCTAACCCTAGCCCTCAACATACCCCTAACCGTAGGTCTAATCCTAACCCTAACCGTCTCTCTGACCCTAGCCCTCAACATAACCCTAACCCTAGGTCCAATCCAAACCCTAACCGTCTCTCTGACCCTAGCCCTCAACATAACCCTAACCCTAGGTCCAATCCTAACCCTAACCGTCTCTCTAACAGTAGCCCTCAACATAACCCTAACCCTAGGTCCAATCCTAACCCTAACTGTCTTTCTAACCCTAGCCCTCAACATAACCCTAACCCTAGGTCCAATCCTCCCCCTTACCGACTCTAGAAACCTAGCCCTCAACATAAGCCTAACCCTAGGTCCAATCCTAACGCTAACCGTCTCTCTAACCCTAGCCCTCAACATAACCCTAACCCTAGGGCCAATCCTAACCCTAACCGTCTTTCTAACCCTAGCCCTCAACCTAACCTTAACCGTAGGTCCAATCCTAACCCTAACCGTCTCTCTAACCCTACCCCTCAACATAACCCTAACCCTATGTCCTATCCTAACCCTAAGCATCTCTCTAACCCTAGCCCTCAACATAACCCTAACCCTAGGTCCAATCCTAACACTAACCGTCTCTCTAACCCTGGCCCTCATCATAACCCTAACCCTAGGTCTAATCCTAACCCTAACCGTCTCTCTGACCCTGGCCCTCAACATAACCCTAACCCTAGGTCCAATCCAAACCCTAACCGTCTCTCTGACCCTAGCCCTCAACATAACCCTAACCCTAGGTCCAATCCTAACCCTACCCGTCTCTCTAACAGTAGCCCTCAACATAACCCTAACCCTAGGTCCAATCCTAACCCTAACTGTCTTTCTAACCCTAGCCCTCAACATAACCCTAACCCTAGGTCCAATCCTAACACTAACCGTCTCTCTAACCCTAGCCCTCATCATAACCCTAACCCTAGGTCCAATCCAACCCTAACCGTCTCTCTAACCCTAGCCCTCAACATACCCCTAACCGTAGGTCTAATCCTAACCCTAACCGTCTCTCTGACCCTAGCCCTCAACATAACCCTAACCCTAGGTCCAATCCAAACCCTAACCGTCTCTCTGACCCTAGCCCTCAACATAACCCTAACCCTAGGTCCAATCCTAACCCTAACCGTCTCTCTAACAGTAGCCCTCAACATAACACTAACCCTAGGTCCAATCCTAACCCTAACGGTCTTTCTAACCCTAGCCCTCAACATAACCCTAACCCTAGGTCCAATCCTCCCCCTTACCGACTCTCTAAACCTAGCCCTCAACATAACCCTAAGCCTAGGTCCAATCCTAACGCTAACCGTCTCTCTAACCCTAGCCCTCAACATAACCCTAACCCTGATTCAATCCTAACCCTAACCGTCTCTCTAACCCTAGCCCTCAACATAACCCTAACCCTAGGTCCAATCCTAACCCTAACCGTCTCTCTAACCCTAGTCCTCAACATAACCCTAACCCTAGGTCCAATCCTAACCCTAACCGTCTCTCTAACCCTAGCCCTCAACATAACCCTAACCCTGGGTCCAATCCTAACCATAACCGTCCCTCTAACCCTAGCCCTCAACATAACCCTAACCCTAGGTCCAATCCTAACCCTAACCGTCTCTCTAACCCTAGCCCTCAACATAACCGTAACCCTAGGTCCAATCCTAACCCTAACCGTCTCTCTATCCCTAGCCCTCAACATAACCCTAACCCTAGGTCCAGTCCTAACCCTAACTGTCTCTCTAAACCTAGCCCTCAACATAAACCTAACCCTAGGTCCAATCCTAACCCTAACCGTCTCTCTAACCCTAGCCCTTAACATAACCCTAACCCTAGGTCCAATCTAACACTAACCATCTCTCTAACCCTAGCCCTCATCATAACCCTAACCCTAGGTCCAATCCTAACCCTAACCGTCTCTCTAACCCTTGCCCTCAACATACCCCTAACCGTAGGTCTAATCCTAACCCTAACCGTCTCTCTGACCCTAGCCCTCAACATAACCCTAACCCTAGGTCCAATCCTAACCCTAACCGTCTCTCTGACCCTAGCTCTCAACATAACCCTAACCCTAGGTCCAATCCTAACCCTAACCGTCTCTCTAACGCTAACCCTCAACATAACCTTAACCCTAGGTCCAATCCTAACCCTAACCGTCTCTCTAACGCCATCCCTCAACATAAGCCTAACCCTAGGTCCAATCCTAACCCTAACCGTCTCTCTAAGCCTAGCCCTCAACCTAACCCTAACCCTAGGTCCAATCCTAACCCTAACCGTCTGTCTAACCCTAGCCCTCAACCTAACCCTAACCCTAGGTCCAATCCTAACCCTAACCATCTCTCTAACCCAGCCCTCAACCTAACCCTAACCCTAGGTCCAATCCTAATCCTAACCGTCTCTCTAACCCTAGCCCTCAACCTAACCCTAACCCTAGGTCCAATCCTAACCCTAACCCTCTCTCTAACCCTAGCCCTCAACCTCACCCCAACCCTAGGTCCAATACTAACCCTAACCGTCTCTCTAACCCAGCCCTCAACCTAACCCTAACCCTAGGTCCTATCCTAACCCTAACCCTCTCTCTAACCCTATCCCTCAACATAACCCTAACCCTAGGTCCAATCCTAACCCTAACCGTCTCTCTATCCCTAGCCCTCAACATAACCCTAACCCTAGGTCCAATCCTAACCCTAACCCTCTCATTAACCCTAGCCCTCAACATAACCCTAACCCTAGGTCGAATCCTAACCCTAACCGTCTGTCTAACCCTAGCCCTCAACATAACCCTAAACCTAGGTCCAATCCTAACCCTAACCGTCTCTCTAACCCTAGCCCTCAACATAACCCTAACCCTAGGTCCAATCCTAAACCTAACCGTCTCTCTAACCCTAGCCCTCAACATAACCCTAACCCTAGGTCCAATCCTAACCCTAACAGTCTCTCTAAACGTAGCCCTCAACCTAACCCTAACCCTAGGTCCAGTCCTAACCCTAACTGTCTCTCTAAACCTAGCCCTCAACATAAACCTAACCCTAGGTCCAATCCTAACCCTAACCGTCTCTCTAACCCAAGCCCTTAACATAACCCTAACCCTAGGTCCAATCTAACACTAACCATTAATCTAACCCTAGTCCTCATCATAACACTAACCCTAGATCAAATCCTAACGCTAACCGTCTCTCTAACCCTAGCCCTCAACATACCCCTAACCGTAGGTCTAATCCTAACCCAAACCGTCTCTCTGACCCTAGCCCTCAACATAACCCTAACCCTAGGTCCAATCCTAACCCTAACCGTCTCTCTAACGCTAACCCTCAACATAACCCTAACCCTAGGTCCAATCCTAACCCTAACCGTCTCTCTAACGCTAACTCTCAACATAACCCTAACCCTAGGTCCAATCCTAACCCTAACCGTCTCTCTAACGCCATCCCTCAACATAAGCCTAACCCTAGGTCCAATCCTAACCCTAACCGTCTCTCTAAGCCTAGCCCTCAACCTAACCCTAACCCTAGGTCCAATCCTAACCCAAACCGTCTGTCTAACCCTAGCCCTCAACCTAACCCTAACCCTAGGTCCAATCCTAACCCTAACCGTCTCTCTAACCCAGCCCTCAACCTAACCCTAACCCTAGGTCCAATCCTAACCCTAACCGTCTCTCTAACCCTAGCCCTCAACCTAACCCTAACCCTAGGTCCAATCCTAACCCTAACCCTCTCTCTAACCCTAGCCCTCAACCTAACCCCAACCCTAGGTCCAATCCTAACCCTAACCGTCTCTCTAACCCTAGCCCTCAACATAACCCTAACCCTAGGTCCGATCCTTACCCTAAACGTCTCTCTAACCCTAGCCCTCAACATAACCCTAACCCTAGGTCCTATCCTAACCCTAACCCTCTCTCTAACCCTAGCCCTCAACATAACCCTAACCCTAGGTCCAATCCTAACCCTAACCGTCTCTCTATCCCTAGCCCTCAACATAACCCTAAACCTAGGTCCAATCCTAACACTAACCCTCTCATTAACCCTAGCCCTCAACATAACCCTAACCCTAGGTCGAATCCTAACCCTAACCGTCTCTCTAACCCTAGCCCTCAACATAACCCTAACCCTAGGTCCAATCCAAACCCTAACCGTCTCTCTAACACTAGCCCTCAACATAACCCTAACCCTAGGTCCAATCGTAACCCTAACCCTCTCTCTAACCCTAGCCCTCAACATAACCCTAGCCCTAGTCACAATCCTAACCGTAACCGTCTCTCTAACCCTACCTCTCAAGATAACCCTAACCCTAGGTCCAATCCTAACCCTAACCGTCTCTCTAGCCCTAGTCCTCAACATAACCCTAAGCCTAGGTCCAATCCTAACCCTAACCGTCTCTCTCAGTAGCCCTCAACCAAACCCCAACCCTAGGTCCAATCCTAACCCTAACCGTCTCTCTAACCCTAGCCCTCAACATAACCCTAACCCTAGGTCCAATCCTAACCCTAAACGTCTCTGTAACCCTAGCCCTCAACATAACCCTAACCCTAGGGCCAATCCTAACCGTGACTGTCTCACTAAGCCTAGCCCTCAACATAACCGTAACCCTAGATCCAATCCTAACCCTATCAGTCTCTCTAACCCTTGCCCTCAACATAATCCTAACCCTAGGTCCAATCCTAACCCTAACCGTCTCTCTAACCCTAGCCCTCAACGTAACCCCAAGCCTAGGTCCAATCCTAACCCTAACCGTCTCTCTAACCCTAGCCCTCAACTTAACCCTAACCCTAGGTCCAATCCTAACCCTAACCGCCTCTCTAACCCTAGCCCTCAACAGAACCCTAACCCTAGGTCCAATCCTAACCCTAACCGTCTCTCTAACCCTAGCCCTCAACCTAACCCTAACCCTAGGTCCAATCCTAACCCTAACCGTCTTTCTAACCCTAGCCCTCAACCTAACCTTAACCTTAGGTCCAATTTTAACCCTAACCTTCTCTCTAACCCTCGCCCTCAACATAACCCTAGCCCTATGTCCTATCCTAACCCTAACCATCTCTCTAACCCTAGCCCTCAACATAACCCTAAACCTAGGTCCAAACCTAACCCTAACCGTCACTCTAACCCTAGCCCTCAACATAACCCTAACCCTAGGTCCAATTCTAACACTAACCGTCTCTCTAACCCTAGCCCTCATCATAACCCTAACCCTAGGTCTAATCCTAACCCTAACCGTCTCTCTAACCCTAGCCCTCAACATACCCCTAACCGTAGGTCTAACCCTAACCCTAACCGTCTCTCTGACCCTAGCCCTCAACATAACCCTAACCCTAGGTCCAATCCAAACCCTAACCGTCTCTCTGACCCTAGCCCTCAACATAACCCTACCCCTAGGTCCAATTTTAACCCTAACCGTCTCTCTAACAGTAGCCCTCAACATAACCTTAACCCTAGGTCCAATCCTAACCCTAACCGTCTCTCTAACGCTAACCCTCAACATAACCCTAACCCTAGGTCCAATCTAACACTAACCATCTCTCTAACCCTAGCCCTCATCATAACCCTAACCCTAGGTCCAATCCTAACCCTAACCGTCTCTCTAACCCTTGCCCTCAACATACCCCTAACCGTAGGTCTAATCCTAACCCTAACCGTCTCTCTGACCCTAGCCCTCAACATAACCCTAACCCTAGGTCCAATCCTAACCCTAACCGTCTCTCTGACCCTAGCTCTCAACATAACCCTAACCCTAGGTCCAATCCTAACCCTAACCGTCTCTCTAACGCTAACCCTCAACATAACCTTAACCCTAGGTCCAATCCTAACCCTAACCGTCTCTCTAACGCCATCCCTCAACATAAGCCTAACCCTAGGTCCAATCCTAACCCTAACCGTCTCACTAAGCCTAGCCCTCAACCTAACCCTAACCCTAGGTCCAATCCTAACCCTAACCGTCTGTCTAACCCTAGCCCTCAACCTAACCCTAACCCTGGGTCCAATCCTAACCATAACCGTCCCTCTAACCCTAGCCCTCAACATAACCCTAACCCTAGGTCCAATCCTAACCCTAACCGTCTCTCTAACCCTAGCCCTCAACATAACCGTAACCCTAGGTCCAATCCTAACCCTAACCGTCTCTCTATCCCTAGCCCTCAACATAACCCTAACCCTAGGTCCAGTCCTAACCCTAACTGTCTCTCTAAACCTAGCCCTCAACATAAACCTAACCCTAGGTCCAATCCTAACCCTAACCGTCTCTCTAACCCTAGCCCTTAACATAACCCTAACCCTAGGTCCAATCTAACACTAACCATCTCTCTAACCCTAGCCCTCATCATAACCCTAACCCTAGGTCCAATCCTAACCCTAACCGTCTCTCTAACCCTTGCCCTCAACATACCCCTAACCGTAGGTCTAATCCTAACCCTAACCGTCTCTCTGACCCTAGCCCTCAACATAACCCTAACCCTAGGTCCAATCCTAACCCTAACCGTCTCTCTGACCCTAGCTCTCAACATAACCCTAACCCTAGGTCCAATCCTAACCCTAACCGTCTCTCTAACGCTAACCCTCAACATAACCTTAACCCTAGGTCCAATCCTAACCCTAACCGTCTCTCTAACGCCATCCCTCAACATAAGCCTAACCCTAGGTCCAATCCTAACCCTAACCGTCTCTCTAAGCCTAGCCCTCAACCTAACCCTAACCCTAGGTCCAATCCTAACCCTAACCGTCTGTCTAACCCTAGCCCTCAACCTAACCCTAACCCTAGGTCCAATCCTAACCCTAACCGTCTCTCTAACCCAGCCCTCAACCTAACCCTAACCCTAGGTCCAATCCTAATCCTAACCGTCTCTCTAACCCTAGCCCTCAACCTAACCCTAACCCTAGGTCCAATCCTAACCCTAACCCTCTCTCTAACCCTAGCCCTCAACCTCACCCCAACCCTAGGTCCAATACTAACCCTAACCGTCTCTCTAACCCAGCCCTCAACCTAACCCTAACCCTAGGTCCTATCCTAACCCTAACCCTCTCTCTAACCCTATCCCTCAACATAACCCTAACCCTAGGTCCAATCCTAACCCTAACCGTCTCTCTATCCCTAGCCCTCAACATAACCCTAACCCTAGGTCCAATCCTAACCCTAACCCTCTCATTAACCCTAGCCCTCAACATAACCCTAACCCTAGGTCGAATCCTAACCCTAACCGTCTGTCTAACCCTAGCCCTCAACATAACCCTAAACCTAGGTCCAATCCTAACCCTAACCGTCTCTCTAACCCTAGCCCTCAACATAACCCTAACCCTAGGTCCAATCCTAAACCTAACCGTCTCTCTAACCCTAGCCCTCAACATAACCCTAACCCTAGGTCCAATCCTAACCCTAACAGTCTCTCTAAACGTAGCCCTCAACCTAACCCTAACCCTAGGTCCAGTCCTAACCCTAACTGTCTCTCTAAACCTAGCCCTCAACATAAACCTAACCCTAGGTCCAATCCTAACCCTAACCGTCTCTCTAACCCAAGCCCTTAACATAACCCTAACCCTAGGTCCAATCTAACACTAACCATTAATCTAACCCTAGTCCTCATCATAACACTAACCCTAGATCAAATCCTAACGCTAACCGTCTCTCTAACCCTAGCCCTCAACATACCCCTAACCGTAGGTCTATTCCTAACCCAAACCGTCTCTCTGACCCTAGCCCTCAACATAACCCTAACCCTAGGTCCAATCCTAACCCTAACCGTCTCTCTAACGCTAACCCTCAACATAACCCTAACCCTAGGTCCAATCCTAACCCTAACCGTCTCTCTAACGCTAACTCTCAACATAACCCTAACCCTAGGTCCAATCCTAACCCTAACCGTCTCTCTAACGCCATCCCTCAACATAAGCCTAACCCTAGGTCCAATCCTAACCCTAACCGTCTCTCTAAGCCTAGCCCTCAACCTAACCCTAACCCTAGGTCCAATCCTAACCCAAACCGTCTGTCTAACCCTAGCCCTCAACCTAACCCTAACCCTAGGTCCAATCCTAACCCTAACCGTCTCTCTAACCCAGCCCTCAACCTAACCCTAACCCTAGGTCCAATCCTAACCCTAACCGTCTCTCTAACCCTAGCCCTCAACCTAACCCTAACCCTAGGTCCAATCCTAACCCTAACCCTCTCTCTAACCCTAGCCCTCAACCTAACCCCAACCCTAGGTCCAATCCTAACCCTAACCGTCTCTCTAACCCTAGCCCTCAACATAACCCTAACCCTAGGTCCGATCCTTACCCTAAACGTCTCTCTAACCCTAGCCCTCAACATAACCCTAACCCTAGGTCCTATCCTAACCCTAACCCTCTCTCTAACCCTAGCCCTCAACATAACCCTAACCCTAGGTCCAATCCTAACCCTAACCGTCTCTCTATCCCTAGCCCTCAACATAACCCTAAACCTAGGTCCAATCCTAACACTAACCCTCTCATTAACCCTAGCCCTCAACATAACCCTAACCCTAGGTCGAATCCTAACCCTAACCGTCTCTCTAACCCTAGCCCTCAACATAACCCTAACCCTAGGTCCAATCCAAACCCTAACCGTCTCTCTAACACTAGCCCTCAACATAACCCTAACCCTAGGTCCAATCGTAACCCTAACCCTCTCTCTAACCCTAGCCCTCAACATAACCCTAGCCCTAGTCACAATCCTAACCGTAACCGTCTCTCTAACCCTACCTCTCAAGATAACCCTAACCCTAGGTCCAATCCTAACCCTAACCGTCTCTCTAGCCCTAGTCCTCAACATAACCCTAAGCCTAGGTCCAATCCTAACCCTAACCGTCTCTCTCAGTAGCCCTCAACCAAACCCCAACCCTAGGTCCAATCCTAACCCTAACCGTCTCTCTAACCCTAGCCCTCAACATAACCCTAACCCTAGGTCCAATCCTAACCCTAAACGTCTCTGTAACCCTAGCCCTCAACATAACCCTAACCCTAGGGCCAATCCTAACCGTGACTGTCTCACTAAGCCTAGCCCTCAACATAACCGTAACCCTAGATCCAATCCTAACCCTATCAGTCTCTCTAACCCTTGCCCTCAACATAATCCTAACCCTAGGTCCAATCCTAACCCTAACCGCCTCTCTAACCCTAGCCCTCAACGTAACCCCAAGCCTAGGTCCAATCCTAACCCTAACCGTCTCTCTAACCCTAGCCCTCAACTTAACCCTAACCCTAGGTCCAATCCTAACCCTAACCGCCTCTCTAACCCTAGCCCTCAACAGAACCCTAACCCTAGGTCCAATCCTAACCCTAACCGTCTCTCTAACCCTAGCCCTCAACCTAACCCTAACCCTAGGTCCAATCCTAACCCTAACCGTCTTTCTAACCCTAGCCCTCAACCTAACCTTAACCTTAGGTCCAATTTTAACCCTAACCTTCTCTCTAACCCTCGCCCTCAACATAACCCTAGCCCTATGTCCTATCCTAACCCTAACCATCTCTCTAACCCTAGCCCTCAACATAACCCTAAACCTAGGTCCAAACCTAACCCTAACCGTCACTCTAACCCTAGCCCTCAACATAACCCTAACCCTAGGTCCAATTCTAACACTAACCGTCTCTCTAACCCTAGCCCTCATCATAACCCTAACCCTAGGTCTAATCCTAACCCTAACCGTCTCTCTAACCCTAGCCCTCAACATACCCCTAACCGTAGGTCTAACCCTAACCCTAACCGTCTCTCTGACCCTAGCCCTCAACATAACCCTAACCCTAGGTCCAATCCAAACCCTAACCGTCTCTCTGACCCTAGCCCTCAACATAACCCTACCCCTAGGTCCAATTTTAACCCTAACCGTCTCTCTAACAGTAGCCCTCAACATAACCTTAACCCTAGGTCCAATCCTAACCCTAACCGTCTCTCTAACGCTAACCCTCAACATAACCCTAACCCTAGGTCCAATCTAACACTAACCATCTCTCTAACCCTAGCCCTCATCATAACCCTAACCCTAGGTCCAATCCTAACCCTAACCGTCTCTCTGACCCTAGCTCTCAACATAACCCTAACCCTAGGTCCAATCCTAACCCTAACCGTCTCTCTAACGCTAACCCTCAACATAACCTTAACCCTAGGTCCAATCCTAACCCTAACCGTCTCTCTAACGCCATCCCTCAACATAAGCCTAACCCTAGGTCCAATCCTAACCCTAACCGTCTCACTAAGCCTAGCCCTCAACCTAACCCTAACCCTAGGTCCAATCCTAACCCTAACCGTCTGTCTAACCCTAGCCCTCAACCTAACCCTAACCCTAGGTCCAATCCTAACCCTAACCGTCTCTCTAACCCAGCCCTCAACCTAACCCTAACCCTAGGTCCAATCCTAATCCTAACCGTCTCTCTAACCCTAGCCCTCAACCTAACCCTAACCCTAGGTCCAATCCTAACCCTAACCCTCTCTCTAACCCTAGCCCTCAACCTCACCCCAACCCTAGGTCCAATACTAACCCTAACCGTCTCTCTAACCCAGCCCTCAACCTAACCCTAACCCTAGGTCCTATCCTAACCCTAACCCTCTCTCTAACCCTATCCCTCAACATAACCCTAACCCTAGGTCCAATCCTAACCCTAACCGTCTCTCTATTGCTAGCCCTCAACATAACCCTAACCCTAGGTCCAATCCTAACCCTAACCCTCTCATTAACCCTAGCCCTCAACATAACCCTAACCCTAGGTCGAATCCTAACCCTAACCGTCTGTCTAACCCTAGCCCTCAACATAACCCTAAACCTAGGTCCAATCCTAACCCTAACCGTCTCTCTAACCCTAGCCCTCAACATAACCCTAACCCTAGGTCCAATCCTAAACCTAACCGTCTCTCTAACCCTAGCCCTCAACATAACCCTAACCCTAGGTCCAATCCTAACCCTAACAGTCTCTCTAAACGTAGCCCTCAACCTAACCCTAACCCTAGGTCCAGTCCTAACCCTAACTGTCTCTCTAAACCTAGCCCTCAACATAAACCTAACCCTAGGTCCAATCCTAACCCTAACCGTCTCTCTAACCCAAGCCCTTAACATAACCCTAACCCTAGGTCCAATCTAACACTAACCATTAATCTAACCCTAGTCCTCATCATAACACTAACCCTAGATCAAATCCTAACGCTAACCGTCTCTCTAACCCTAGCCCTCAACATACCCCTAACCGTAGGTCTAATCCTAACCCAAACCGTCTCTCTGACCCTAGCCCTCAACATAACCCTAACCCTAGGTCCAATCCTAACCCTAACCGTCTCTCTAACGCTAACCCTCAACATAACCCTAACCCTAGGTCCAATCCTAACCCTAACCGTCTCTCTAACGCTAACTCTCAACATAACCCTAACCCTAGGTCCAATCCTAACCCTAACCGTCTCTCTAACGCCATCCCTCAACATAAGCCTAACCCTAGGTCCAATCCTAACCCTAACCGTCTCTCTAAGCCTAGCCCTCAACCTAACCCTAACCCTAGGTCCAATCCTAACCCAAACCGTCTGTCTAACCCTAGCCCTCAACCTAACCCTAACCCTAGGTCCAATCCTAACCCTAACCGTCTCTCTAACCCAGCCCTCAAATTAACCCTAACCCTAGGTCCAATCCTAACCCTAACCGTCTCTCTAACCCTAGCCCTCAACCTAACCCTAACCCTAGGTCCAATCCTAACCCTAACCCTCTCTCTAACCCTAGCCCTCAACCTAACCCCAACCCTAGGTCCAATCCTAACCCTAACCGTCTCTCTAACCCTAGCCCTCAACATAACCCTAACCCTAGGTCCGATCCTTACCCTAAACGTCTCTCTAACCCTAGCCCTCAACATAACCCTAACCCTAGGTCCTATCCTAACCCTAACCGTCTCTCTAACCCTAGCCCTCAACATAACCCTAACCCTAGGTCCAATCCAAACCCTAACCGTCTCTCTAACACTAGCCCTCAACATAACCCTAACCCTAGGTCCAATCGTAACCCTAACCCTCTCTCTAACCCTAGCCCTCAACATAACCCTAGCCCTAGTCACAATCCTAACCGTAACCGTCTCTCTAACCCTACCTCTCAAGATAACCCTAACCCTAGGTCCAATCCTAACCCTAACCGTCTCTCTAGCCCTAGCCCTCAACATAACCCTAAGCCTAGGTCCAATCCTAACCCTAACCGTCTCTCTCAGTAGCCCTCAACCAAACCCCAACCCTAGGTCCAATCCTAACCCTAACCGTCTCTCTAACCCTAGCCCTCAACTTAACCCTAACCCTAGGTCCAATCCTAACCCTAACCGCCTCTCTAACCCTAGCCCTCAACAGAACCCTAACCCTAGGTCCAATCCTAACCCTAACCGTCTCTCTAACCCTAGCCCTCAACCTAACCCTAACCCTAGGTCCAATCCTAACCCTAACCGTCTTTCTAACCCTAGCCCTCAACCTAACCTTAACCTTAGGTCCAATTTTAACCCTAACCGTCTCTCTAACCCTCGCCCTCAACATAACCCTAGCCCTATGTCCTAACCTAACCCTAACCATCTCTCTAACCCTAGCCCTCAACATAACCCTAACCCTAGGTCCAAACCTAACCCTAACCGTCTCTCTAACCCTAGCCCTCAACATAACCCTAACCCTAGGTCCAATCATAACACTAACCGTCTCTCTATCCCTAGCCCTCATCATAACCCTAACCCTAGGTCCAATCCTAACCCTAACCGTCTCTCTAACCCTAGCCCTCAACATACCCCTAACCGTAGGTCTAATCCTAACCCTAACCGTCTCTCTGACCCTAGCCCTCAACATAACCCTACCCTAGGTCCAATCCAAACCCTAACCGTCTCTCTGACCCTAGCCCTCAACATAACCTTAACCCTAGGTCCAATCCTAACCCTAATCGTCTCTGTAACAGTAGCCCTCAACATAACCCTAACCCTAGGTCCAATCCTAACCCTAACCGTCTCTCTAACGCTAACCCTCAACATAACCCTAACCCTAGGTCCAATCCTCCCCCTTACCGACTCTCTAAACCTAGCCCTCAACATAACCCTAACCCTAGGTCCAATCCTAACGCTAACCGTCTCTCTAACCCTAGCCCTCAACATAACCCTAACCCTGATTCAATCCTAACCCTAACCGTCTCTCTAACCCTAGCCCTCAACATAACCCTAACCCTAGGTCCAATCCTAACCCTAACAGTCTCTCTAACCCTAGCCCTCAACATAACCCTAACCCTAGGTCCAATCCTAACCCTAACCGTCTCTCTAACCCTAGCCCCCAACATAACACTAACCCTAGGTCCAATCCTAACCCTAACCGTCTCTCTAACCCTAGCCCTCAACCTAACCCCAACCCTAGGTCCAATCCTAACCCTAACCGTCTCTCTAACCCTAGCCCTCAACATAACCCTAACCCTAGGTCCGATCCTAACCCTAAACGTCTCTCTAACCCTAGCCCTCAACATAACCCTAACCCTAGGTCCTATCCTAACCCTAACCCTCTCTCTAACCCTAGCCCTCAACATAACCCTAACCCTAGGTCCAATCCTAACCCTAACCGTCTCTGTAACCATAGCCCTCAACATAACCCTAACCCTAGGTCCAATCCTAACCCTAACCGTCTCTGTAACCATAGCCCTCAACATAACCCTAACCCTAGGGCCAATCCTAACCGTGACTGTCTCACTAAGCCTAGCCCTCAACATAACCGTAACCCTAGGTCCAATCCTAACCCTAACAGTCTCTCTAGCCCTTGCCCTCAACATAATCCTAACCCTAGGTCCAATCCTAACCCTAACCGTCTCTCTAACCCTAGCCCTCAACATAACCCCAAGCCTAGGTACAATCCTAACCCTAACCGTCTCTCTAACCCTAGCCCTCAACTTAACCCTAACCCTAGGTCCAATCCTAACCCTAACCGTCTCTCTGACCTTAGCCCTCAACATAACCCTACCCCTAGGTCTAATCCTAACCCTAACAGTCTCTCTAACAGTAGCCCTCAACATAACCTTAACCCTAGGTCCAATCCTAACCCTAACCGTCTCTCTAACGGTAACCCTCAACATAACCCTAACCCTAGGTCCAATTCTCCCCCTTATCGACTCTCTAAACCTAGCCCTCAACATAACCCTAACCCTAGGTCCAATCCTAACGCTAACCGTCTCTCTAACCCTAGCCCTCAACATAACCCTAACCCTGATTCAATCCTAACCCTAACCGTCTCTCTAACCCTAGCCCTCAGCATAACCCTAACCCTAGGTCCAATCCTAACCCTAACCGTCTCTCTAACCCTAGCCCTCAACATAACCCTAACCCTAGGTCCAATCCTAACCCTAACCGTCTCTCTAACCCTAGCCCTCCACATAACCCTAACCCTGGGTCCAATCCTAACCATAACCGTCCCTCTAACCCTAGCCCTCAACATAACCCTAACCCTAGGTCCAATCCTAACCCTAACCGTCTTTCTAACCCAAGCCCTCAACCTAACCTTTACCGTAGGTCCAATTCTAACCCTAACCGTCTCTCTAACCCTCGCCCTCAACATAACCCTAGCCCTATGTCCTATCCTAACCCTAACCATCTCTCTAAACCTAGCCCTCAACATAACCCTAACCCTAGGTCCAAACCTAACCCTAACCGTCTCTCTAACCCTAGCCCTCAACATAACCCTAACCCTAGGTCCTATCCTAACCCTAACCCTCTCTCTAACCCTAGCCCTCAACATAACCCTAACCCTAGGTCCTATCCTAACCCTAACCCTCTCTCTAACCCTAGCCCTCAACATAACCCTAACCCTAGGTCCAATCCTAAACCTAACCGTCTCTCTAACGCTAACCCTCAACATAACCCTAACCCTAGGTCCAATCCTAACCCTAACCGTCTCTCTAACGCCATCCCTCAACATAAGTCTAACCCTAGGTCCAATCCTAACCCTCACCGTCTCTCTAAGCCTAGCCTTCAACCTAACCCTAACCCTAGGTCCAATCCTAACCCTAACCGTCTGTCTAACCCTAGCCCTCAACCTAACCCCAACCCTAGGTCCAATCCTAACCCTAACCGTCTCTCTATCCCTAGCCCTCAACATAACCCTAACCCTAGGTCCAATCCTAACCCTAAACGTCTCTCTAACCCTAGCCCTCAACATAACCCTAACCCTAGGTCCTATCCTAACCCTAACCCTCTCTCTAACCCTAGCCCTCAACATAACCCTAACCCTAGGTCCAATCCTAAACCTAACCGTCTCTCTAACGCTAACCCTCAACATAACCCTAACCCTAGGTCCAATCCTAACCCTAACCGTCTCTCTAACGCCATCCCTCAACATAAGTCTAACCCTAGGTCCAATCCTAACCCTCACCGTCTCTCTAAGCCTAGCCTTCAACCTAACCCTAACCCTAGGTCCAATCCTAACCCTAACCGTCTGTCTAACCCTAGCCCTCAACCTAACCCCAACCCTAGGTCCAATCCTAACCCTAACCGTCTCTCTATCCCTACCCCTCAACATAAGCCTAACCCTAGGTCCAATCCTAACCCTAAACGTCTCTCTAACCCTAGCCCTCAACATAACCCTAACCCTAGGTCCTATCCTAACCCTAACCCTCTCTCTAACCCTAGCCCTCAACATAACCCTAACCCTAGGTCCAATCCTAACCCTAACCCTCTCTCTAACCCTAGCCCTCAACATAACCCTAACCCTAGGTCCTATCCTAACCCTAACCGTCTCTCTAACCCTACCTCTCAAGATAACCCTAACCCTAGGTCCAATCCTAACCCTAACCGTCTCTCTAGCCCTAGCCCTCAACATAACCCTAACCCTAGGTCCAATCCTAACCCTAACCGTCTCTCTCAGTAGCCCTCAACCAAACCCTAACCCTAGGTCCAATCCTAACCCTAACCGTCTCTCTAACCCTAGCCCTCAACATAACCCTAACCCTAGGTCCAATCCTAACCCTAACCGTCTCTGTAACCCTAGCCCTCAACATAACCCTAACCCTAGGGCCAATCCTTACCGTGACTGTCTCACTAAGCCTAGCCCTCAACATAACCGTAACCCTAGGTCCAATCCTAACCCTAACAGTCTCTCTAACCCTTGCCCTCAACATAATCCTTACCCTAGGTCCAATCCTAACCCTAATCCTCTCTCTAACCCTAGCCCTCAACATAACCCCAAGCCTAGGTCCAATCCTAACCCTAACCGTCTCTCTAACCCTAGCCCTCAACTTAACCCTAACCCTAGGTCCAATCCTAACCCTAACCGCCTCTCTAACCCTAGCCCTCAACAGAACCCTAACCCTAGGTCCAATCCTAACCCTAACCGTCTCTCTAACCCTAGCCCTCAACCTAACCCTAACCCTAGGTCCAATCCTAACCCTAACCGTCTTTCTAACCCTAGCCCTCAACCTAACCTTAACCTTAGGTCCAATTTTAACCCTAACCGTCTCTCTAACCCTCGCCCTCAACATAACCCTAGCCCTATGTCCTAACCTAACCCTAACCATCTCTCTAACCCTAGCCCTCAACATAACCCTAACCCTAGGTCCAAACCTAACCCTAACCGTCTCTCTAACCCTAGCCCTCAACATAACCCTAACCCTAGGTCCAATCATAACACTAACCGTCTCTCTATCCCTAGCCCTCATCATAACCCTAACCCTAGGTCCAATCCTAACCCTAACCGTCTCTGTAACAGTAGCCCTCAACATAACCCTAACCCTAGGTCCAATCCTAACCCTAACCGTCTCTCTAACGCTAACCCTCAACATAACCCTAACCCTAGGTCCAATCCTCCCCCTTACCGACTCTCTAAACCTAGCCCTCAACATAACCCTAACCCTAGGTCCAATCCTAACGCTAACCGTCTCTCTAACCCTAGCCCTCAACATAACCCTAACCCTGATTCAATCCTAACCCTAACCGTCTCTCTAACCCTAGCCCTCAACATAACCCTAACCCTAGGTCCAATCCTAACCCTAACAGTCTCTCTAACCCTAGCCCTCAACATAACCCTAACCCTAGGTCCAATCCTAACCCTAACCGTCTCTCTAACCCTAGCCCTCCACATAACCCTAACCCTGGGTCCAGTCCTAACCATAACCGTCCCTCTAACCCTAGCCCTCAACATAACCCTAACCCTAGGTCCAATCCTAACCCTAACCGTCTTTCTAACCCAAGCCCTCAACCTAACCTTTACCGTACGTCCAATTCTAACCCTAACCGTCTCTCTAACCCTCGCCCTCAACATAACCCTAGCCCTATGTCCTATCCTAACCCTAACCATCTCTCTAACCCTAGCCCTCAACATAACCCTAACCCTAGGTCCAAACCTAACCCTAACCGTCTCTCTAACCCTAGCCCTCAACATAACCCTAACCCTAGGTCCAATCCTAACACTAAGCGTCTCTCTAACCCTAGCCCTCATCATAACCCTAACCCTAGGTCCAATCCTAACCCTAACCGTCTCTCTAACCCTAGCCCTCAACATACCCCTAACCGTAGGTCTAATCCTAACCCTACCCGTCTCTCTGACCCTAGCCCTCAACATAACCCTAGCCCTAGGGCCAATCCTAACCCTAACCGTCTCTCTGACCCTAGCCCTCAACATAACACTAACCCTAGGTCCAATCCTAACCCCAACCGTCTCTCTAACAGTAGCCTTCAACATAACCCTAACCCTAGGTCCAATCCTAACCCTAACCGTCTCTCTAATGGTAACCCTCAACATAAACTTAACCCTAGGTCCAATCCTAACCCTAACCGTCTCTCTGACCCTAGCCCTAAACATAAGCCTAACCCTAGGTCCAATCCTAACCCTAACCGTCTCTCTGACCCTAGCCCTCAACATAAGCCTAACCCTAGGTCCAATCCTCCCCCTTACCGACTCTCTAAACCTAGCCCTCAACATAACCCTAACCCTAGGTCCAATCGTAACGCTAACCGTCTCTCTAACCCTAGCCCTCAACATAACCCTAACCCTGATTCAATCCTAACCCTAACCGTCTCACTAAACCTAGCCCTCAACATAACCCTAACCCTAGGTCCAATCCTAACCCTAACCGTCTCTCTAACGCTAGCCCTCAACATAACCCTAACCCTAGGTTCAATCCTAACCCTAACCGTCTCTCTAACCCTAGCCCTCCACATAACCCTAACCCTGGGTCCAATCCTAACCATAACAGTCCCTCTCACCCTCGCCCTCAACATAACCCTAGCCCTATGTCCTATCCTATCCCTAACCATCTCTCTAACCCTAGCCCTCAACATAACCCTAACCCTAGGTCCAAACCTAACCGTAACCGTCTCTCTAACCCTAGACCTCAACATAACCCTAACCCTAGGTCCAATCCTAACCCTAACCGTCTCTCTAACGCCATCCCTCAACATAAGCCTAACCCTAGGTCCAATCCTAACCCTAACCGTCTCTCTAAGCCTAGCCCTCAACCTAACCCTAACCCTAGGTCCAATCCTAACCCTAACCGTCTGTCTAACCCTAGCCCTCAACGTAACCCTAACCCTAGGTCCAATCCTAACCCTAACCGTCTCTCTAACCCAGCCCTCAACCTAACCCTAACCCTAGGTCCAATCCTAACCCTAACCGTCTCTCTAACCCTAGCCCTCAACCTAACCCTAACCCTAGGTCCAAACCTAACCCTAACCCTCTCTCTAACCCTAGCCCTCAACCTCACCCCAACCCTAGGTCCAATCCTAACCCTAACCGTCTCTCTAACCCAGCCCTCAACCTAACCCTAACCCTAGGTCCTATCCTAACCCTAACCCTCTCTCTAACCCTATCCCTCAACATAACCCTAACCCTAGGTCCAATCCTAACCCTAACCGTCTCTCTATCCCTAGCCCTCAACATAACCCTAACCCTAGGTCCAATCCTAACCCTAACCCTCTCATTAACCCTAGCCCTCAACATAACCCTAACCCTAGGTCGAATCCTAACCCTAACCGTCTGTCTAACCCTAGCCCTCAACATAACCCTAACCCTAGGTCCAATCCTAACCCTAACCGTCTCTCTAACCCTAGCCCTCAACATAACCCTAACCCTAGGTCCAATCCTAACCCTAACCGTCTCTCTAACCCTAGCCCTCAGCATAACCCTAACCCTAGGTCCAATCCTAACCCTAACAGTCTCTCTAAACGTAGCCCTCAACCTAACCCTAACCCTAGGTCCAATCCTAACGCTAACCGTCTCTCTAACCCTAGCCCTCAACATACACCTAACCGTAGGTCTAATCCTAACCCTAACCGTCTCTCTGACCCTAGCCCTCAACATAACCCTAACCCTAGGTCCAATCCTAACCCTAACCGTCTCTCTAACGCTAACCCTCAACATACCCCTAACCCTAGGTCCAATCCTAACCCTAACCGTCTCTCTAACGCCATCCCTCAACATAAGCCTAACCCTAGGTCCAATCCTAACCCTCACCGTCTCTCTAAGCCTAGCCTTCAACCTAACCCTAACCCTAGGTCCAATCCTAACCCTAACCGTCTGTCTAACCCTAGCCCTCAACCTAACCCCAACCCTAGGTCCAATCCTAACCCTAACCGTCTCTCTATCCCTAGCCCTCAACATAACCCTAACCCTAGGTCCAATCCTAACCCTAAATGTCTCTCTAACCCTAGCCCTCAACATAACCCTAACCCTAGGTCCTATCCTAACCCTAACCCTCTCTCTAACCCTAGCCCTCAACATAACCCAAACCCTAGGTCCAATCCTAACCCTAAGCCTCTCTCTAACCCTAGCCCTCAACCTCACCCCAACCTTAGGTCCAATACTAACCCTAACCGTCTCTCTAACCCAGCCCTCAACCTAACCCTAACCCTAGGTCCTATCATAACCCTAACCCTCTCTCTAACCCTATCCCTCAACATAACCCTAACCCTAGGTCCAATCCTAACCCTAACCGTCTCTCTATCCCTAGCCCTCAACATAACCCTAACCCTAGGTCCAATCCTAACCCTAACCCTCTCATTAACCCTAGCCCTCAACATAACCCTAACCCTAGGTCGAATCCTAACCCTAACCGTCTGTCTAACCCTAGCCCTCAACATAACCCTAAACCGAGGTCCAATCCTAACCCTAACCGTCTCTCTCACCCTAGCCCTCAACATAACCCTAGCCCTAGGGCCAATCCTAACCCTAACCGTCTCTCTAACCCTAGTCCTCAACATAACCCTAACCCTAGGTCCAATCCTAACCCTAACCCTCTCATTAACCCTAGCCCTCAACATAACCCTAACCCTAGGTCGAATCCTAACCCTAACCGTCTGTCTAACCCTAGCCCTCAACATAACCCTAAACCTAGGTCCAATCCTAACCCTAACCGTCTCTCTCACCCTAGCCCTCAACATAACCCTAACCCTAGGTCCAATCCTAACCCTAACAGTCTCTCTAAACGTAGCCCTCAACCTAACCCTAACCCTAGGTGCAGTCCTAACCCTAACTGTCTCTCTAAACCTAGCCCTCAACATAAACCTAACCCTAGGTCCAATCCTAACCCTAACCGTCTCTCTAACCCAAGCCCTTAACATAACCCTAACCCAAGTTCCAATCTAACACTAACCATTAATCTAACCCTAGTCCTCATCATAACACTAACCCTAGGTCCAATCCAAACGCTAACCGTCTCTCTAACCCTAGCCCTCAACATACCCCTAACCGTAGGTCTAATCCTAACCCTAACCGTCTCTCTGACCCTAGCCCTCAACATAACCCTAACCCTAGGTCCAATCCTAACCCTAACCGTCTCTCTAACGCTAACCCTCAACATAACCCTAACCCTAGGTCCAATCCTAACCCTAACCGTCTCTCTAACGATAACACTCAACATAACCCTCACCCTAGGTCCAATCCTAACCCTAACCTTCTCTCTAACGCCATCCCTCAACATAAGCCTAACCCTAGGTCCAATCCTAACACTAACCGTCTCTCTAAGCCTAGCCCTCAACCTAACCCTATCCCTAGGTCCAATCCTAACCCTAACCGTCTGTCTAACCCTAGCCCTCAACCTAACCCTAACCCTAGGTCCAATCCTAACCCTAACCGTCTCTCTAACCCAGCCATCAACCTAACCCTAACCCTAGGTCCAATCCTAACCCTAACCGTCTCTCTAACCCTAGCCCTCAACCTAACCCTAACCCTAGGTCCAATCCTAACCCTAACCCTCTCTCTAACCCTAGCCCTCAACCTAACCCCAACCCTAGGTCCAATCCTAACCCTAACCGTCTCTCTAACCCTAGCCCTCAACATAACCCTAACCCTAGGTCCGATCCTAACCCTAAACGTCTCTCTAACCCTAGCCCTCAACATAACCCTAACCCTAGGTCCTATCCTAACCCTAACCCTCTCTCTAACCCTAGCCCTCAACATAACCCTAACCCTAGGTCCAATCCTAACCCTAACCGTCTCTGTAACCCTAGCCCTCAACATAACCCTAACCCTAGGGCCAATCCTAACCGTGACTGTCTCACTAAGCCTAGCCCTCAACATAACCGTAACCCTAGGTCCAATCCTAACCCTAACAGTCTCTCTAACCCTTGCCCTCAACATAATCCTAACCCTAGGTCCAATCATAACCCTAACCGTCTCTCTAACCCTAGCCCTCAACATAACCCCAAGCCTAGGTACAATCCTAACCCTAACCGTCTCTCTAACCCTAGCCCTCAACTTAACCCTAACCCTAGGTCCAATCCTAACCCTAACCGTCTCTCTGACCCTAGCCCTCAACATAACCCTACCCCTAGGTCCAATCCTAACCCTAACAGTCTCTCTAACAGTAGCCCTCAACATAACCTTAACCCTAGGTCCAATCCTAACCCTAACCGTCTCTCTAACGGTAACCCTCAACATAACCCTAACCCTAGGTCCAATCCTAACGCTAACCGTCTCTCTAACCCTAGCCCTCAACATAACCCTAACCCTGATTCAATCCTAACCCTAACCGTCTCTCTAACCCTAGCCCTCAGCATAACCCTCACCCTAGGTCCAATCCTAACCCTAACCGTCTCTCTAACCCTAGCCCTCAACATAACCCTAACCCTAGGTCCAATCCTAACCCTAACCGTCTCTCTAACCCTAGCCCTCCACATAACCCTAACCCTGGGTCCAATCCTAACCATAACCGTCCCTCTAACCCTAGCCCTCAACATAACCCTAACCCTAGGTCCAATCCTAACCCTAACCGTCTTTCTAACCCAAGCCCTCAACCTAACCTTTACCGTAGGTCCAATTCTAACCCTAACCGTCTCTCTAACCCTCGCCCTCAACATAACCCTAGCCCTATGTCCTATACTAACCCTAACCATCTCTCTAAACCTAGCCCTCAACATAACCCTAACCCTAGGTCCAAACCTAACCCTAACCGTCTCTCTAACCCTAGCCCTCAACATAACCCTAACCCTAGGTCCTATCCTAACCCTAACCCTCTCTCTAACCCTAGCCCTCAACATAACCCTAACCCTAGGTCCTATCCTAACCCTAACCCTCTCTCTAACCCTAGCCCTCAACATAACCCTAACCCTAGGTCCAATCCTAAACCTAACCGTCTCTCTAACGCTAACCCTCAACATAACCCTAACCCTAGGTCCAATCCTAACCCTAACCGTCTCTCTAACGCCATCCCTCAACATAAGTCTAACCCTAGGTCCAATCCTAACCCTCACCGTCTCTCTAAGCCTAGCCTTCAACCTAACCCTAACCCTAGGTCCAATCCTAACCCTAACCGTCTGTCTAACCCTAGCCCTCAACCTAACCCCAACCCTAGGTCCAATCCTAACCCTAACCGTCTCTCTATCCCTAGCCCTCAACATAACCCTAACCCTAGGTCCAATCCTAACCCTAAACGTCTCTCTAACCCTAGCCCTCAACATAACCCTAACCCTAGGTCCTATCCTAACCCTAACCCTCTCTCTAACCCTAGCCCTCAACATAACCCTAACCCTAGGTCCAATCCTAACCCTAACCCTCTCTCTAACCCTAGCCCTCAACATAACCCTAACCCTAGGTCCTATCCTAACCCTAACCGTCTCTCTAACCCTACCTCTCAAGATAACCCTAACCCTAGGTCCAATCCTAACCCTAACCGTCTCTCTAGCCCTAGCCCTCAACATAACCCTAACCCTAGGTCCAATCCTAACCCTAACCGTCTCTCTCAGTAGCCCTCAACCAAACCCTAACCCTAGGTCCAATCCTAACCCTAACCGTCTCTCTAACCCTAGCCCTCAACATAACCCTAACCCTAGGTCCAATCCTAACCCTAACCGTCTCTGTAACCCTAGCCCTCAACATAACCCTAAACCTAGGGCCAATCCTTACCGTGACTGTCTCACTAAGCCTAGCCCTCAACATAACCGTAACCCTAGGTCCAATCCTAACCCTAACAGTCTGTCTAACCCTTGCCCTCAACATAATCCTAACCCTAGGTCCAATCCTAACCCTAATCCTCTCTCTAACCCTAGACCTCAACATAACCCCAAGCCTAGGTCCAATCCTAACCCTAACCGTCTCTCTAACCCTAGCCCTCAACTTAACCCTAACCCTAGGTCCAATCCTAACCCTAACCGCCTCTCTAACCCTAGCCCTCAACAGAACCCTAACCCTAGGTCCAATCCTAACCCTAACCGTCTCTCTAACCCTAGCCCTCAACCTAACCCTAACCCTAGGTCCAATCCTAACCCTAACCGTCTTTCTAACCCTAGCCCTCAACCTAACCTTAACCTTAGGTCCAATTTTAACCCTAACCGTCTCTCTAACCCTCGCCCTCAACATAACCCTAGCCCTATGTCCTAACCTAACCCTAACCATCTCTCTAACCCTAGCCCTCAACATAACCCTAACCCTAGGTCCAAACCTAACCCTAACCGTCTCTCTAACCCTAGCCCTCAACATAACCCTAACCCTAGGTCCAATCATAACACTAACCGTCTCTCTATCCCTAGCCCTCATCATAACCCTAACCCTAGGTCCAATCCTAACCCTAACCGTCTCTCTAACCCTAGCCCTCAACATACCCCTAACCGTAGGTCTAATCCTAACCCTAACCGTCTCTCTGACCCTAGCCCTCAACATAACCCTACCCTAGGTCCAATCCAAACCCTAACCGTCTCTCTGACCCTAGCCCTCAACATAACCTTAACCCTAGGTCCAATCCTAACCCTAATCGTCTCTGTAACAGTAGCCCTCAACATAACCCTAACCCTAGGTCCAATCCTAACCCTAACCGTCTCTCTAACGCTAACCCTCAACATAACCCTAACCCTAGGTCCAATCCTCCCCCTTACCGACTCTCTAAACCTAGCCCTCAACATAACCCTAACCCTAGGTCCAATCCTAACGCTAACCGTCTCTCTAACCCTAGCCCTCAACATAACCCTAACCCTGATTCAATCCTAACCCTAACCGTCTCTCTAACCCTAGCCCTCAACATAACCCTAACCCTAGGTCCAATCCTAACCCTAACAGTCTCTCTAACCCTAGCCCTCAACATAACCCTAACCCTAGGTCCAATCCTAACCCTAACCGTCTCTCTAACCCTAGCCCCCAACATAACACTAACCCTAGGTCCAATCCTAACCCTAACCGTCTCTCTAACCCTAGCCCTCAACATAACCCTAACCCTAGGTCCAATCCTAACCCTAACAGTCTTTCTAACCCAAGCCCTCAACCTAACCTTTACCGTACGTCCAATTCTAACCCTAACCGTCTCTCTAACCCTCGCCCTCAACATAACCCTAGCCCTATGTCCTATCCTAACCCTAACCATCTCTCTAACCCTAGCCCTCAACATAACCCTAACCCTAGGTCCAAACCTAACCCTAACCGTCTCTCTAACCCTAGCCCTCAACATAACCCTAACCCTAGGTCCAATCCTAACACTAAGCGTCTCTCTAACCCTAGCCCTCATCATAACCCTAACCCTAGGTCCAATCCTAACCCTAACCGTCTCTCTAACCCTAGCCCTCAACATACCCCTAACCGTAGGTCTAATCCTAACCCTAGCCGTCTCTCTGACTCTAGCCCTCAACATAACCCTAGCCCTAGGGCCAATCCTAACCCTAACCGTCTCTCTGACCCTAGCCCTCAACATAACCCTAACCCTAGGTCCAATCCTAACCCTAACCGTCTCTCTAACAGTAGCCTTCAACATAACCCTAACCCTAGGTCCAATCCTAACCCTAACCGTCTCTCTAATGGTAACCCTCAACATAACCTTAACCCTAGGTCCAATCCTAACCCTAACCGTCTCTCTGACCCTAGCCCTAAACATAAGCCTAACCCTAGGTCCAATCTTAACCCTAACCGTCTCTCTGACCCTAGCCCTCAACATAACCCTAACCCTAGGTCCAAACCTAACCCTAACCGTCTCTCTAACCCTAGCCCTCAACATAACCCTAACCCTAGGTCCAATCCTAACCCTACCCGTCTCTCTAACGCCATCCCGCAACATAAGCCTAACCCTAGGTCCAATCCTAACCCTAACCGTCTCTCTAAGCCTAGCCCTCAACCTAACCCTAACCCTAGGTCCAATCCTAACCCTAACCGTCTGTCTAACCCTAGCCCTCAACCTAACCCTAACCCTAGGTCCAATCCTAACCCTAACCGTCTCTCTAACCCAGCCCTCAACCTAACCCTAACCCTAGGTCCAATCCTAACCCTAACCGTCTCTCTAACCCTAGCCCTCAACCTAACCCTAACCCTAGGTCCAAACCTAACCCTAACCCTCTCTCTAACCCTAGCCCTCAACCTCACCCCAACCCTAGGTCCAATCTTAACCCTAACCGTCTCTCTAACCCAGCCCTCAACCTAACCCTAACCCTAGGTCCTATCCTAACCCTAACCCTCTCTCTAACCCTATCCCTCAACATAACCCTAACCCTAGGTCCAATCCTAACCCTAACCGTCTCTCTATCCCTAGCCCTCAACATAACCCTAACCCTAGGTCCAATCCTAACCCTAACCCTCTCATTAACCCTAGCCCTCAACATAACCCTAACCCTAGGTCGAATCCTAACCCTAACCGTCTGTCTAACCCTAGCCCTCAACATAACCCTAACCCTAGGTCCAATCCTAACCCTAACCGTCTCTCTAACCCTAGCCCTCAACATAACCCTAACCCTAGGTCCAATCCTAAACCTAACCGTCTCTCTAACCCTAGCCCTCAGCATAACCCTAACCCTAGGTCCAATCCTAACCCTAACAGTCTCTCTAAACGTAGCCCTCAACCTAACCCTAACCCTAGGTCCAATCCTAACGCTAACCGTCTCTCTAACCCTAGCCCTCAACATACACCTAACCGTAGGTCTAATCCTAACCCTAACCGTCTCTCTGACCCTAGCCCTCAACATAACCCTAACCCTAGGTCCAATCCTAACCCTAACCGTCTCTCTAACGCTAACACTCAACATAACCCTAACCCTAGGTCCAATCCTAACCCTAACCGTCTCTCTAACGCCATCCCTCAACATAAGCCTAACCCTAGGTCCAATCCTAACCCTCACCGTCTCTCTAAGCCTAGCCTTCAACCTAACCCTAACCCTAGGTCCAATCCTAACCCTAACCGTCTGTCTAACCCTAGCCCTCAACCTAACCCCAACCCTAGGTCCAATCCTAACCCTAACCGTCTCTCTATCCCTAGCCCTCAACATAACCCTAACCCTGATTCAATCCTAACCCTAACCGTCTCTCTAACCCTAGCCCTCAACATAACCCTAACCCTAGGTCCAATCCTAACCCTAACCGTCTCTCTAACCCTAGCCCTCAACATAACCCTAACCCTAGGTCCAATCCTAACCCTAACCGTCTCTCTAACCCTAGCCCTCCACATAACCCTAACCGTGGGTCCAATCCTAACCATAACCGTCCCACTAACCCTAGCCCTCAACATAACCCTAACCCTAGGTCCAATCCTAACCCTAACCGTCTTTCTAACCCAAGCCCTCAACCTAACCTTTACCATAGGTCCAATTCTAACCCTAACCGTCTCTCTAACCCTCGCCCTCAACATAACCCTAGCCCTATGTTCTATCCTAACCCTAACCATCTCTCTAACCCTAGCCCTCAACATAACCCTAACCCTAGGTCCAAACCTAACCCTAACCGTCTCTCTAACCCTTGCCCTCAACATAACCCTAACCCTAGGTCCAATCCTAAGACTAACCATCTCTAACCCTAGCCCTCATCATAACCCTAACCCTAGGTCCAATCCTAACCCTAACCGTCTCTCTAACCCTAGCCCTCAACATACCCCTAACCGTAGGTCTAATCCTAACCCCTAGCGGTCTCTCTGACCCTAGCCCTCAACATAACCCTATCCCTAGGGCCAATCCTAACCCTAACCGTCTCTCTGACCCTAGCCCTCAACATAACCCTAACCCTAGGTCCAATCCTAACCCTAACCATCTCTCTAATGGTAACCCTCAACATAACCGTAACCCTAGGTCCAATCCTAACCCTTACCGTCTCTCTGACCCTAGCCCTAAACATAAGCCTAACCCTAGGTCCAATCCTAACCCTAACCGTCTCTCTGACCCTAGCCCTCAACATAAGCCTTACCCTAGGTCCAATCCTAACCCTAACCGTCTCTCTAAGCCTAGCCCTCAACCTAACCCTAACCCTAGGTCCAATTCTAACCCTAACCGTCTCTCTAACCTTAGCCCTCAACCTAACCCTAACCCTAGATCCAATGCTCACCCTAACTTTCTCTCTAACCCTAGCCCTCAACCTAACCCTAACCCAAGGTCCAATCCTAAAAATAACTGTCTCTCTAACCGTAGCCCTCAACCTAACCCCAACCCTAGGTCCAATCCTAAACCTAACCATCTCTCTAACCCTAGCCCTCAACATAACCCTAACCCTAGGTCCAATCCTAACCCTAACTGTCTCTCTAACCCTAGCCCTCAACATAACCCTAACCCTAAGTCCAATCCTAACCCTAACCGTCTCTCGAACACTAGCCCTCAAAATAACCCTAACCCTAGGGCCAATCCTAACCCTGACCGTCTCTCTAACCCTAGCCCTCAACATAACCCTAACCCTAGGTCCAATCCTAACCCTAACCGTCTCTCTAAATGTAGCCCTCAACCTAACCCTAACCCTAGGTCCAGTCCTAACCCTACCTGTCTCTCTAAACCTAGCCCTCAACATAAACCTAACCCTAGGTCCAATCCTAACCCTAACCGTCTCTCTAACCCTAGCCCTTAACATAACCCTAACCCTAAGTCCAATCTAACACTAACCATCTCTCTAACCCTAGCCCTCATCATAACCCTAACCCTAGGTCCAATCCTAACCCTAACCGTCTCTCTAACCCTAGCCCTCAACATACCCCTAACCGTAGGTCTAATCCTAACCCTAACCGTCTCTCTGACCCTAGCCCTCAACATAACACTAACCCTAGGTCCAATCCTAATCCTAACCCTCTCATTAACCCTAGCCCTCAACATAACCCTAACCCTAGGTCGAATCCTAACCCTAACCGTCTCTCTAACCCTAGCCCTCAACATAACCCTAACCCTAGGTCCAATCCAAACCCTAACCGTCTCTGTAACACTAGCCCTCAACATAACCCTAACCCTAGGTCCAATCGTAACCCTAACTCTCTCTCTAACCCTAGCCCTCAACATAACCCTAACCCTAGGTCCAATCCTAACCCTAACCGTCTCTCTCAGTAGCCCTCAACCAAACCCTAACCCTAGGTCCAATCCTAACCCTAACCGTCTCTCTAACCCTAGCCCTCAACATAACACTAACCCTAGGTCCAATTTTAACCCTAACCGTCTCTCTAACCCTAGCCCTCAACATAACCCTAACCCTTGGTCCAATCCTAACCCTAACCGTCTCTCTAAACGTCGCCCTCAACCTAACCCTAACCCTAGGTCCAATCCTAACCCTAACCGTCTCTCTAACCCTAGCCCTCAACATAACCCTAACCCTAGGTCCAATCCTAACACTAACCATCTCTCTAACCCTAGCCCTCAACATAACCCTAACCCTAGGGCCAATCCTAAACCTGACCGTCTCACTAAGCCTAGCCCTCAACATAACCGTAACCCTAGGTCCAATCCTAACCCTAACAGTCTCTCTAACCCTTGCCCTCAACATAATCCTAACCCTAGGTCCAATCCTAACCCTAACCGTCTCTCTAATCCTAGCCCTCAACATAACCCCAAGCGTAGGTCCAATCCTAACCCTAACCGTCTCTCTAACCCTAGCCCTCAACTTAACCCTAACCCTAGGTCCAATCCTAACCCTAACCGCCTCTCTAACCCTAGCCCTCAACATAACCCTAATCCTAGGTCCAATCCTAACCCTAACCGTCTCTCTAACCCTAGCCCTCAACCTAACCCTAACCCTAGGTCCAATCCTAACCCTAACCGTCTTTCTAACCCTAGCCCTCAACCTAACCTTAACCTTAGGTCCAATTCTAACCCTAACCGTCTCTCTAACCCTCGCCCTCAACATAACCCTAGCCCTATGTCCTATCCTAACCCTAACCATCTCTCTAACCCTAGCCCTCAACATAACCCTAACCCTAGGTCCTAACCTAACCCTAACCGTCTCTCTAACCCTAGCCCTCAACATAACCCTAACCCTAGGTCCAATCCTAACACTAACCGTCTCTCTAACCCTAGCCCTCAACATACCCCTAACCGTAGGTCTAATCCTAACCCTAGCCGTCTCTCTGACCCTAGCCCTCAACATAACCCTAACCCTAGGTCCAATCCTAACGCTAACCGTCTCTCTAACCCTAGCCCTCCACATAACCCTAACCCTAGGTCCAATCCTAACCCTAACAGTCTCTCTAAACGTAGCCCTCAACCTAACCCTAACCCTAGGTCCAATCCTAACGCTAACCGTCTCTCTAACCCTAGCCCTCAACATACACCTAACCGTAGGTCTAATCCTAACCCTAACCGTCTCTCTGACCCTAGCCCTCAACATAACCCTAACCCTAGGTCCAATCCTAACCCTAACCGTCTCTCTAACGCTAACCCTCAACATAACCCTAACCCTAGGTCCAATCCTAACACTAACCGTCTCTCTAACCCTAGCCCCCAACATAACCCTAACCCTAGGTCCAATCCTAATCCTAACCGTCCCCCTAACCCTAGCTTTCAACCTAACCCTAACCCTAGGTCCAATCCTAACCCTAACCTTCTCTCTAACCCTAGCCCTCAACATAACCCTAACCCTAGGTCCAATCCTAACCCTAACCGTCTCTCTAACCCTAGCCCTCAACCAAACCCTAACCCTAGGTCCAATCCTAACCATAACCGTCTCTCTAACCCTAGCCCTCAACATAACCCTAACCCTAGGTCCAATCCTAACCCTAACCCTCTCTCTAACCCTAGCCTTCAATATAACCCTAACCCTAGGTCCTATCCTAACCCTAACCGTCTCTCTAACCCTACCTCTCAAGATAACCCTAACCCTAGGTCCAATCCTAACCCTAACCGTCTCTCTAGCCCTAGCCCTCAACATAACCCTAACCCTAGGTCCAATCCTAACCCTAACCGTCTCTCTCAGTAGCCCTCAACCAAACCTTAACCCTAGGTCCAATCCTAACCCTAACCGTCTCTCTAACCCTAGCCCTCAACATAACCCTAACCCTAGGTCCAATCCTAACCCTAACCATCTCTCTAACCCTAGACCTCAACATAACCCTAACCCTAGGGCCAATCCTAACCGTGACTGTCTTACTAAGCCTAGCCCTCAACATAACCGTAACCCTAGGTCCAATCCTAACCCTAACAGTCTCTCTAACCCTTGCCCTCAACATAATCCTAACTCTAGGTCCAATCCTAACCCTAACCCTCTCTCTAACCCTAGCCCTCAACATAACCCCAAGCCTAGGTCCAATCCTAACCCTAACCGTCTCTCTAACCCTAGCCCTCAACTTAACCCTAACCCTAGGTCCAATCCTAACCCTAACCGCCTCTCTAACCCTAGCCCTCAACAGAACCCTAACCCTAGGTCCAATCCTAACCCTAACCGTCTCTCTAACCCTAGCCCTCAACCTAACCCTAACCCTAGGTCCAATCCTAACCCTAACCGTCTTTCTAACCCTAGCCCTCAACCTAACTTTAACCTTAGGTCCAATTTTAACCCTAACCGTCTCTCTAACCCTCGCCCTCAACATAACCCTAGCCCTATGTCCTAACCTAACCCTAACCATCTCTCTAACCCTAGCCCTCAACATAACCCTAACCCTAGGTCCAAACCTAACCCTAACCGTCTCTCTAACCCTAGCCCTCAACATAACCCTAACCCTAGGTCCAATCCTAACACTAACCGTCTCTCTAACCCTAGCCCTCATCATAACCCTAACCCTAGGTCCAATCCTAACCCTAACCGTCTCTCTAACCCTAGCCCTCAACATACCCCTAACCGTAGGTCTAATCCTAACCCTAACCGTCTCTCTGACCCTAGCCCTCAACATAACCCTAACCCTAGGTCCAATCCAAACCCTAACCGTCTCTCTGACCCTAGCCCTCAACATAACCTTAACCCTAGGTCCAATCCTAACCCTAACCGTCTCTCTAACAGTAGCCCTCAACATAACCCTAACCCTAGGTCCAATCCTAACCCTAACCGTCTCTCTAACGCTAACCCTCAACATAACCCTAACCCTAGGTCCAATCCTCCCCCTTACCGACTCTCTAAACCTAGCCCTCAACATAACCCTAACCCTAGGTCCAATCCTAACGCTAACCGTCTCTCTAACCCTAGCCCTCAACATAACCCTAACCCTGATTCAATCCTAACCCTAACCGTCTCTCTAACCCTAGCCCTCAACATAACCCTAACCCTAGGTCCAATCCTAACCCTAACCGTCTCTCTAACCCTAGCCCTCCACATAACCCTAACCCTGGGTCCAATCCTAACCATAACCGTCCCACTAACCCTAGCCCTCAACATAACCCTAACCCTAGGTCCAATCCTAACCCTAACCGTCTTTCTAACCCAAGCCCTCAACCTAACCTTTACCATAGGTCCAATTCTAACCCTAACCGTCGCTCTAACCCTCGCCCTCAACATAACACTAGCCCTATGTTCTATCCTAACCCTAACCATCTCTCTAACCCTAGCCCTCAACATAACCCTAACCCTAGGTCCAAACCTAACCCTAACCGTCTCTCTAACCCTTGCCCTCAACATAACCCTAACCCTAGGTCCAATCCTAACACTAACCGTCTCTAACCCTAGCCCTCATCATAACCCTAACCCTAGGTCCAATCCTAACCCTAACCGTCTCTCTAACCCTAGCCCTCAACATACCCCTAACCGTAGGTCTAATCCTAACCCCTAGCCGTCTCTCTGACCCTAGCCCTCAACATAACCCTAGCCCTAGGGCCAATCCTAACCCTAACCGTCTCTCTGACCCTAGCCCTCAACATAACCCTAACCCTAGGGCCAATCCTAACCCTAACCGTCTCTCTGACCCTAGCCCTCAACATAACCCTAACCCTAGGTCCAATCCTAACCCTAATCGTCTCTCTATCCCTAGCCCTCAACATAACCCTAACCCTAGGTCCAATCCTAACCCTAACCCTCTCATTAACCCTAGCCCTCAACATAACCCTAACCCTAGGTCGAATCCTAACCCTAACCGTCTCTCTACCCTAGCCCTCAACATAACCCTAACCCTAGGTCCAATCCAAACCCTAACCGTCTCTGTAACACTAGCCCTCAACATAACCCTAACCCTAGGTCCAATCGTAACCCTAACTCTCTCTCTAACCCTAGCCCTCAACATAACCCTAACCCTAGGTCCAATCCTAACCCTAACCGTCTCTCTCAGTAGCCCTCAACCAAACCCTAACCCTAGGTCCAATCCTAACCCTAACCGTCTCTCTAACCCTAGCCCTCAACATAACACTAACCCTTGGTCCAATCCTAACCCTAACCGTCTCTCTAACCCTAGCCCTCAACATAACCCTAACCCTAGGTCCAATCCTAACCCTAACCGTCTCTCTAAACGTCGCCCTCAACCTAACCCTAACCCTAGGTCCAATCCTAACCCTAACCGTCTCTCTAACCCTAGCCCTCAACATAACCCTAACCCTAGGTCCAATCCTAACACTAACCATCTCTCTAACCCTAGCCCTCAACATAACCCTAACCCTAGGGCCAATCCTAAACCTGACCGTCTCACTAAGCCTAGCCCTCAACATAACCGTAACCCTAGGTCCAATCCTAACCCTAACAGTCTCTCTAACCCTTGCCCTCAACATAATCCTAACCCTAGGTCCAATCCTAACCCTAACCGTCTCTCTAATCCTAGCCCTCAACATAACCCCAAGCGTAGGTCCAATCCTAACCCTAACCGTCTCTCTAACCCTAGCCCTCAACTTAACCCTAACCCTAGGTCCAATCCTAACCCTAACCGCCTCTCTAACCCTAGCCCTCAACATAACCCTAATCCTAGGTCCAATCCTAACCCTAACCGTCTCTCTAACCCTAGCCCTCAACCTAACCCTAACCCTAGGTCCAATCCTAACCCTAACCGTCTTTCTAACCCTAGCCCTCAACCTAACCTTAACCTTAGGTCCAATTCTAACCCTAACCGTCTCTCTAACCCTCGCCCTCAACATAACCCTAGCCCTATGTCCTATCCTAACCCTAACCATCTCTCTAACCCTAGCCCTCAACATAACCCTAACCCTAGGTCCAAACCTAACCCTAACCGTCTCTCTAACCCTAGCCCTCAACATAACCCTAACCCTAGGTCCAATCCTAACACTAACCGTCTCTCTAACCCTAGCCCTCAACATACCCCTAACCGTAGGTCTAATCCTAACCCTAGCCGTCTCTCTGACCCTAGCCCTCAACATAACCCTAACCCTAGGTCCAATCCTAACCCTAACAGTCTCTCTAAACGTAGCCCTCAACCTAACCCTAACCCTAGGTCCAATCCTAACGCTAACCGTCTCTCTAACCCTAGCCCTCAACATACACCTAACCGTAGGTCTAATCCTAACCCTAACCGTCTCTCTGACACTAGCCCTCAACATAACCCTAACCCTAGGTCCAATCCTAACCCTAACCGTCTCTCTAACGCTAACCCTCAACATAACCCTAACCCTAGGTCCAATCCTAACCCTAACCGTCTCTCTAACCCTAGCCCCCAACATAACCCTAACCCTAGGTCCAATCCTAATCCTAACCGTCCCCCTAACCCTAGCTTTCAACCTAACCCTAACCCTAGGTCCAATCCTAACCCTAACCTTCTCTCTAACCCTAGCCCTCAACATAACCCTAACCCTAGGTCCAATCCTAACCCTAACCGTCTCTCTAACCCTAGCCCTCAACCAAACCCTAACCCTAGGTCCAATCCTAACCATAACCGTCTCTCTAACCCTAGCCCTCAACATAACCCTAACCCTAGGTCCAATCCTAACCCTAACCCTCTCTCTAACCCTAGCCCTCAATATAACCCTAACCCTAGGTCCTATCCTAACCCTAACCGTCTCTCTAACCCTACCTCTCAAGATAACCCTAACCCTAGGTCCAATCCTAACCCTAACCGTCTCTCTAGCCCTAGCCCTCAACATAACCCTAACCCTAGGTCCAATCCTAACCCTAACCGTCTCTCTCAGTAGCCCTCAACCAAACCCTAACCCTAGGTCCAATCCTAACCCTAACCGTCTCTCTAACCCTAGCCCTCAACATAACCCTAACCCTAGGTCCAATCCTAACCCTAACCATCTCTCTAACCCTAGACCTCAACATAACCCTAACCCTAGGGCCAATCCTAACCGTGACTGTCTTACTAAGCCTAGCCCTCAACATAACCGTAACCCTAGGTCCAATCCTAACCCTAACAGTCTCTCTAACCCTTGCCCTCAACATAATCCTAACTCTAGGTCCAATCCTAACCCTAACCCTCTCTCTAACCCTAGCCCTCAACATAACCCCAAGCCTAGGTCCAATCCTAACCCTAACCGTCTCTCTAACCCTAGCCCTCAACTTAACCCTAACCCTAGGTCCAATCCTAACCCTAACCGCCTCTCTAACCCTAGCCCTCAACAGAACCCTAACCCTAGGTCCAATCCTAACCCTAACCGTCTCTCTAACCCTAGCCCTCAACCTAACCCTAACCGTAGGTCCAATCCTAACCCTAACCGTCTTTCTAACCCTAGCCCTCAACCTAACCTTAACCTTAGGTCCAATTTTAACCCTAACCGTCTCTCTAACCCTCGCCCTCAACATAACCCTAGCCCTATGTCCTAACCTAACCCTAACCATCTCTCTAACCCTAGCCCTCAACATAACCCTAACCCTAGGTCCAAACCTAACCCTAACCGTCTCTCTAACCCTAGCCCTCAACATAACCCTAACCCTAGGTCCAATCCTAACACTAACCGTCTCTCTAACCCTAGCCCTCATCATAACCCTAACCCTAGGTCCAATCCTAACCCTAACCGTCTCTCTAACCCTAGCCCTCAACATACCCCTAACCGTAGGTCTAATCCTAACCCTAACCGTCTCTCTGACCCTAGCCCTCAACATAACCCTAACCCTAGGTCCAATCCAAACCCTAACCGTCTCTCTGACCCTAGCCCTCAACATAACCTTAACCCTAGGTCCAATCCTAACCCTAACCGTCTCTCTAACAGTAGCCCTCAACATAACCCTAACCCTAGGTCCAATCCTAACCCTAACCGTCTCTCTAACGCTAACCCTCAACATAACCCTAACCCTAGGTCCAATCCTCCCCCTTACCGACTCTCTAAACCTAGCCCTCAACATAACCCTAACCCTAGGTCCAATCCTAACGCTAACCGTCTCTCTAACCCTAGCCCTGAACATAACCCTAACCCTGATTCAATCCTAACCCTAACCGTCTCTCTAACCCTAGCCCTCAACATAACCCTAACCCTAGGTCCAATCCTAACCCTAACCGTCTCTCTAACCCTAGCCCTCCACATAACCCTAACCCTGGGTCCAATCCTAACCATAACCGTCCCACTAACCCTAGCCCTCAACATAACCCTAACCCTAGGTCCAATCCTAACCCTAACCGTCTTTCTAACCCAAGCCCTCAACCTAACCTTTACCATAGGTCCAATTCTAACCCTAACCGTCTCTCTAACCCTCGCCCTCAACATAACACTAGCCCTATGTTCTATCCTAATCCTAACCATCTCTCTAACCCTAGCCCTCAACATAACCCTAACCCTAGGTCCAAACCTAACCCTAACCGTCTCTCTAACCCTTGCCCTCAACATAACCCTAACCCTAGGTCCAATCCTAACACTAACCGTCTCTAACCCTAGCCCTCATCATAACCCTAACCCTAGGTCCAATCCTAACCCTAACCGTCTCTCTAACCCTAGCCCTCAACATACCCCTAACCGTAGGTCTAATCCTAACCCCTAGCCGTCTCTCTGACCCTAGCCCTCAACATAACCCTAGCCCTAGGGCCAATCCTAACCCTAACCGTCTCTCTGACCCTAGCCCTCAACATAACCCTAACCCTAGGTCCAATCCTAACCCTAACCGTCTCTCTAACAGTAGCCCTCAACATAACCCTAACCCTAGGTCCAATCCTAACCCTAACCGTCTCTCTAATGGTAACCCTCAACATAACCGTAACCCTAGGTCCAATCCTAACCCTTACCGTCTCTCTGACCCTAGCCCTAAACATAAGCCTAACCCTAGGTCCAATCCTAACCCTAACCATCTCTCTGACCCTAGCCCTCAACATAAGCCTAACCCTAGGTCCAATCCTAACCCTAACCGTCTCTCTAAGCCTAGCCCTCAACCTAACCCTAACCCAAGGTCCAATCCTAAACCCTACTGTCTCTCTAACCTTAGCCCTCAACCTAACCCTAACCCTAGATCCAATGCTCACCCTAACCTTCTCTCTAACCCTAGCCCTCAACCTAACCCTAACCCAAGGTCCAATCCTAAACCCTACTGTCTCTCTAACCGTAGCCCTCAACCTAACCCCAACCCTATGTCCAATCCTAAACCTAACCATCTCTCTAACCCTAGCCCTCAACATAACCCTAACCCTAGGTCCAATCCTAACCCTAACTGTCTCTCTAACCCTAGCCCTCAACATAACCCTAACCCTAAGTCCAATCCTAACCCTAACCATCTCTCGAACCCTAGCCCTCAAAATAACCCTAACCCTAGGGCCAATCCTAACCCTGACCGTCTCTCTAACCCTAGCCCTCAACATAACCCTAACCCTAGGTCCAATCCTAACCCTAACCGTCTCTCTAAACGTAGCCCTCAACCTAACCCTAACCCTAGGTCCAGTCCTAACCCTAACTGTCTCTCTAAACCTAGCCCTCAACATAAACCTAACCCTAGGTCCAATCCTAACCCTACCCGTCTCTCTAACCCTAGCCCTTAACATAACCCTAACCCTAGGTCCAATCTAACACTAACCATCTCTCTAACCCTAGCCCTCATCATAACCCTAACCCTAGGTCCAATCCTAACCCTAACCGTCTCTCTAACCCTAGCCCTCAACATACCCCAAACCGTAGGTCTAATCCTAACCCTAACCGTCTCTCTGACCCTAGCCCTCAACATAACACTAACCCTAGGTCCAATCCTAACCCTAAGCGTCTCTCTGACCCTAGCTCTCAACATAACCCTAACCCTAGGTCCAATCCTAACCCTAACCGTCTCTCTAACGCTAACCCTCAACATAACCCTAACCCTAGGTCCAATCCTAACCCTAACCGTCTCTCTAACCCAGCCCTCAACCTAACCCTAACCCTAGGTCCAATCCTGACCCTAACCGCCTCTCTAACCCTAGCCCTCAACCTAACCCTAACCCTAGGTCCAATCCTAACCCTAACCGTCTGTCTAACCCTAGCCCTCAACCTAACCCCAACCCTAGGTCCAATCCTAACCCTAACCGTCTCTCTATCCCTAGCCCTCAACATAACCCTAACCCTAGGTCCAATCCTAACCCTAAACGTCTCTCTAACTCTAGCCCTCAACATAACCCTAACCCTAGGTCCTATCCTAACCCTAACCCTCTCTCTAACCCTAGCCCTCAACATAACCCTAACCCTAGGTCCAATCCTAACCCTAACCCTCTCTCTAACCCTAGCCCTCAATATAACCCTAACCCTAGGTCCTATCCTAACCCTAACCGTCTCTCTAACCCTACCTCTCAAGATAACCCTAACCCTAGGTCCAATCCTAACCCTAACCGTCTCTCTAGCCCTAGCCCTCAACATAACCCTAACCCTAGGTCCAATCCTAACCCTAACCGTCTCTCTCAGTAGCCCTCAACCAAACCCTAACCCTAGGTCCAATCCTAACCCTAACCGTCTCTCTAACCGTAGCCCTCAACATAACCCTAACCCTAGGTCCAATCCTAACCCTAACCGTCTCTCTAACCCTAGACCTCAACATAACCCTTACCCTAGGGCCAATCCTAACCGTGACTGTCTTACTAAGCCTAGCCCTCAACATAACCGTAACCCTAGGTCCAATCCTAACCCTAACAGTCTCTCTAACCCTTGCCCTCAACATAATCCTAACCCTAGGTCCAATCCTAACCCTAACCCTCTCTCTAACCCTAGCCCTCAACATAACCCCAAGCCTAGGTCCAATCCTAACCCTAACCGTCTCTCTAACCCTAGCCCTCAACTTAACCCTAACCCTAGGTCCAATCCTAACCCTAACCGCCTCTCTAACCCTAGCCCTCAACAGAACCCTAACCCTAGGTCCAATCCTAACCCTAACCGTCTCTCTAACCCTAGCCCTCAACCTAACCCTAACCCTAGGTCCAATCCTAACCCTAACCGTCTTTCTAAACCTAGCCCTCAACCTAACCTTAACCTTAGGTCCAATTTTAACCCTAACCGTCTCTCTAACCCTCGCCCTCAACATAACCCTAGCCCTATGTCCTAACCTAACCCTAACCATCTCTCTAACCCTAGCCCTCAACATAACCCTAACCCTAGGTCCAAACCTAACCCTAACCGTCTCTCTAACCCTAGCCCTCAACATAACCCTAACCCTAGGTCCAATCCTAACACTAACCGTCTCTCTAACCCTAGCCCTCAACATAACCCTAACCCTAGGTCCAATCCAAACCCTAACCGTCTCTCTGACCCTAGCCCTCAACATAACCTTAACCCTAGGTCCAATCCTAACCCTAACCGTCTCTCTAACAGTAGCCCTCAACATAACCCTAACCCTAGGTCCAATCCTAACCCTAACCGTCTCTCTAACGCTAACCCTCAACATAACCCTAACCCTAGGTCCAATCCTCCCCCTTACCGACTCTCTAAACCTAGCCCTCAACATAACCCTAACCCTAGGTCCAATCCTAACGCTAACCGTCTCTCTAACCCTAGCCCTCAACATAACCCTAACCCTGATTCAATCCTAACCCTAACCGTCTCTCTAACCCTAGCCCTCAACATAACCCTAACCCTAGGTCCAATCCTAACCCTAACCGTCTCTCTAACCCTAGCCCTCAACATAACCCTAACCCTAGGTCCAATCCTAACCCTAAACGTCTCTCTAACCCTAGCCCTCCACATAACCCTAACCCTGGGTCCAATCCTAACCATAACCGTCCAACTAACCCTAGCCCTCAACATAACCCTAACCCTAGGTCCAATCCTAACCCTAACCGTCTTTCTAACCCAAGCCCTCAACCTAACCTTTACCATAGGTCCAATTCTAACCCTAACCGTCTCTCTAACCCTCGCCCTCAACATAACCCTAGCCCTATGTTCTATCCTAACCCTAACCATCTCTCTAACCCTAGCCCTCAACATAACCCTAACCCTAGGTCCAAACCTAACCCTAACCGTCTCTCTAACCCTTGCCCTCAACATAACCCTTACCCTAGGTCCAATCCTAACACTAACCGTCTCTAACCCTAGCCCTCATCATAACCCTAACCCTAGGTCCAATCCTAACCCTAACCGTCTCTCTAACCCTAGCCCTCAACATACCCCTAACCGTAGGTCTAATCCTAACCCCTAGCCGTCTCTCTGACCCTAGCCCTCAACATAACCCAAGCCCTGGGGCCAATCCTAACCCTAACCGTCTCTCTGACCCTAGCCCTCAACATAACCCTAACCCTAGGTCCAATCCTAACCCTAACCGTCTCTCTAACAGTAGCCCTCAACATAACCCTAACCCTAGGTCCAATCCTAACCCTAACCGTCTCTCTAATGGTAACCCTCAACATAACCGTAACCCTAGGTCCAATCCTAACCCTTACCGTCTCTCTGACCCTAGCCCTAAACATAAGCCTAACCCTAGGTCCAATCCTAACCCTAACCGTCTCTCTAAGCCTAGCCCTCAACCTAACCCTAACCCTAGGTCCAATTCTAACCCTAACCGTCTCTCTAACCTTAGCCCTCAACCTAACCCTAACCCTAGATCCAATGCTCACCCTAATCTTCTCTCTAACCCTAGCCCTCAACCTAACCCTAACCCAAGGTCCAATCCTAAACCTAACTGTCTCTCTAACCGTAGCCCTCAACCTAACCCCAACCCTAGGTCCAATCCTAAACCTAACCATCTCTCTAACCCTAGCCCTCAACATAACCCTAACCCTAGGTCCAATCCTAACCCTAACTGTCTCTCTAACCCTAGCCCTCAACATAACCCTAACCCTAAGTCCAATCCTAACCCTAACCGTCTCTCGAACCCTAGCCCTCAAAATAACCCTAACCCTAGGGCCAATCCTAACCCTGACCGTCTCTCTAACCCTAGCCCTCAACATAACCCTAACCCTAGGTCCAATCCTAACCCTAACCGTCTCTCTAAACGTAGCCCTCAACCTAACCCTAACCCTAGGTCCAGTCCTAACCCTAACTGTCTCTCTAAACCTAGCCCTCAACATAAACCTAACCCTCGGTCCAATCCTAACCCTACCCGTCTCTCTAACCCTAGCCCTTAACATAACCCTAACCCTAGGTCCAATCTAACACTAACCATCTCTCTAACCCTAGCCCTCATCATAACCCTAACCCTAGGTCCAATCCTAACCCTAACCGTCTCTCTAACCCTAGCCCTCAACATACCCCTAACCGTAGGTCTAATCCTAACCCTAACCGTCTCTCTGACCCTAGCCCTCAACATAACACTAACCCTAGGTCCAATCCTAACCCTAAGCGTCTCTCTGAACCTAGCTCTCAACATAACCCTAACCCTAGGTCCAATCCTAACCCTAACCGTCTCTCTAACGCTGACCCTCAACATAACCCTAACCCTAGGTCCAATCCTAACCCTAACCGTCTCTCTAACCCAGCCCTCAACCTAACCCTAACCCTAGGTCCAATCCTGACCCTAACCGTCTCTCTAACCCTAGCCCTCAACATACCCCTAACCGTAGGTCTAATCCTAACCCTAACCGTCTCTCTGACCCTAGCCCTCAACATAACCCTAACCCTAGGTCCAATCCAAACCCTAACCGTCTCTCTGACCCTAGCCCTCAACATAACCTTAACCCTAGGTCCAATCCTAACCCTAACCGTCTCTCTAACAGTAGCCCTCAACATAACCCTAACCCTAGGTCCAATCCTAACCCTAACCGTCTCTCTAACGCTAACCCTCAACATAACCCTAACCGTAGGTCCAATCCTCCCCCTTACCGACTCTCTAAACCTAGCCCTCAACATAACCCTAACCCTAGGTCCAATCCTAACGCTAACCGTCTCTCTAACCCTAGCCCTCAACATAACCCTAACCCTGATTCAATCCTAACCCTAACCGTCTCTCTAACCCTAGCCCTCAACATAACCCTAACCCTAGGTCCAATCCTAACCCTAACCGTCTCTCTAACCCTAGCCCTCCACATAACCCTAACCCTGGGTCCAATCCTAACCATAACCGTCCCACTAACCCTAGCCCTCAACATAACCCTAACCCTAGGTCCAATCCTAACCCTAACCGTCTTTCTAACCCAAGCCCTCAACCTAACCTTTACCATAGGTCCAATTCTAACCCTAACCGTCTCTCTAACCCTCGCCCTCAACATAACACTAGCCCTATGTTCTATCCTAATCCTAACCATCTCTCTAACCCTAGCCCTCAACATAACCCTAACCCTAGGTCCAAACCTAACCCTAACCGTCTCTCTAACCCTTGCCCTCAACATAACCCTAACCCTAGGTCCAATCCTAACACTAACCGTCTCTAACCCTAGCCCTCATCATAACCCTAACCCTAGGTCCAATCCTAACCCTAACCGTCTCTCTAACCCTAGCCCTCAACATACCCCTAACCGTAGGTCTAATCCTAACCCCTAGCCGTCTCTCTGACCCTAGCCCTCAACATAACCCTAGCCCTAGGGCCAATCCTAACCCTAACCGTCTCTCTGACCCTAGCCCTCAACATAACCCTAACCCTAGGTCCAATCCTAACCCTAACCGTCTCTCTAACAGTAGCCCTCAACATAACCCTAACCCTAGGTCCAATCCTAACCCTAACCGTCTCTCTAATGGTAACCCTCAACATAACCGTAACCCTAGGTCCAATCCTAACCCTTACCGTCTCTCTGACCCTAGCCCTAAACATAAGCCTAACCCTAGGTCCAATCCTAACCCTAACCATCTCTCTGACCCTAGCCCTCAACATAAGCCTAACCCTAGGTCCAATCCTAACCCTAACCGTCTCTCTAAGCCTAGCCCTCAACCTAACCCTAACCCAAGGTCCAATCCTAAACCCTACTGTCTCTCTAACCTTAGCCCTCAACCTAACCCTAACCCTAGATCCAATGCTCACCCTAACCTTCTCTCTAACCCTAGCCCTCAACCTAACCCTAACCCAAGGTCCAATCCTAAACCCTACTGTCTCTCTAACCGTAGCCCTCAACCTAACCCCAACCCTATGTCCAATCCTAAACCTAACCATCTCTCTAACCCTAGCCCTCAACATAACCCTAACCCTAGGTCCAATCCTAACCCTAACTGTCTCTCTAACCCTAGCCCTCAACATAACCCTAACCCTAAGTCCAATCCTAACCCTAACCATCTCTCGAACCCTAGCCCTCAAAATAACCCTAACCCTAGGGCCAATCCTAACCCTGACCGTCTCTCTAACCCTAGCCCTCAACATAACCCTAACCCTAGGTCCAATCCTAACCCTAACCGTCTCTCTAAACGTAGCCCTCAACCTAACCCTAACCCTAGGTCCAGTCCTAACCCTAACTGTCTCTCTAAACCTAGCCCTCAACATAAACCTAACCCTAGGTCCAATCCTAACCCTACCCGTCTCTCTAACCCTAGCCCTTAACATAACCCTAACCCTAGGTCCAATCTAACACTAACCATCTCTCTAACCCTAGCCCTCATCATAACCCTAACCCTAGGTCCAATCCTAACCCTAACCGTCTCTCTAACCCTAGCCCTCAACATACCCCAAACCGTAGGTCTAATCCTAACCCTAACCGTCTCTCTGACCCTAGCCCTCAACATAACACTAACCCTAGGTCCAATCCTAACCCTAAGCGTCTCTCTGACCCTAGCTCTCAACATAACCCTAACCCTAGGTCCAATCCTAACCCTAACCGTCTCTCTAACGCTAACCCTCAACATAACCCTAACCCTAGGTCCAATCCTAACCCTAACCGTCTCTCTAACCCAGCCCTCAACCTAACCCTAACCCTAGGTCCAATCCTGACCCTAACCGCCTCTCTAACCCTAGCCCTCAACCTAACCCTAACCCTAGGTCCAATCCTAACCCTAACCGTCTGTCTAACCCTAGCCCTCAACCTAACCCCAACCCTAGGTCCAATCCTAACCCTAACCGTCTCTCTATCCCTAGCCCTCAACATAACCCTAACCCTAGGTCCAATCCTAACCCTAAACGTCTCTCTAACTCTAGCCCTCAACATAACCCTAACCCTAGGTCCTATCCTAACCCTAACCCTCTCTCTAACCCTAGCCCTCAACATAACCCTAACCCTAGGTCCAATCCTAACCCTAACCCTCTCTCTAACCCTAGCCCTCAATATAACCCTAACCCTAGGTCCTATCCTAACCCTAACCGTCTCTCTAACCCTACCTCTCAAGATAACCCTAACCCTAGGTCCAATCCTAACCCTAACCGTCTCTCTAGCCCTAGCCCTCAACATAACCCTAACCCTAGGTCCAATCCTAACCCTAACCGTCTCTCTCAGTAGCCCTCAACCAAACCCTAACCCTAGGTCCAATCCTAACCCTAACCGTCTCTCTAACCGTAGCCCTCAACATAACCCTAACCCTAGGTCCAATCCTAACCCTAACCGTCTCTCTAACCCTAGACCTCAACATAACCCTTACCCTAGGGCCAATCCTAACCGTGACTGTCTTACTAAGCCTAGCCCTCAACATAACCGTAACCCTAGGTCCAATCCTAACCCTAACAGTCTCTCTAACCCTTGCCCTCAACATAACCGTAACCCTAGGTCCAATCCTAACCCTAACAGTCTCTCTAACCCTAGCCCTCAACATAACCCCAAGCCTAGGTCCAATCCTAACCCTAACCGTCTCTCTAACCCTAGCCCTCAACTTAACCCTAACCCTAGGTCCAATCCTAACCCTAACCGCCTCTCTAACCCTAGCCCTCAACAGAACCCTAACCCTAGGTCCAATCCTAACCCTAACCGTCTCTCTAACCCTAGCCCTCAACCTAACCCTAACCCTAGGTCCAATCCTAACCCTAACCGTCTTTCTAAACCTAGCCCTCAACCTAACCTTAACCTTAGGTCCAATTTTAACCCTAACCGTCTCTCTAACCCTCGCCCTCAACATAACCCTAGCCCTATGTCCTAACCTAACCCTAACCATCTCTCTAACCCTAGCCCTCAACATAACCCTAACCCTAGGTCCAAACCTAACCCTAACCGTCTCTCTAACCCTAGCCCTCAACATAACCCTAACCCTAGGTCCAATCCTAACACTAACCGTCTCTAACCCTAGCCCTCATCATAACCCTAACCCTAGGTCCAATCCTAACCCTAACCGTCTCTCTAACCCTAGCCCTCAACATACCCCTAACCGTAGGTCTAATCCTAACCCTAACCGTCTCTCTGACCCTAGCCCTCAACATAACCTTAACCCTAGGTCCAATCCAAACCCTAACCGTCTCTCTGACCCTAGCCCTCAACATAACCTTAACCCTAGGTCCAATCCTAACCCTAACCGTCTCTCTAACAGTAGCCCTCAACATAACCCTAACCCTAGGTCCAATCCTAACCCTAACCGTCTCTCTAACGCTAACCCTCAACATAACCCTAACCCTAGGTCCAATCCTCCCCCTTACCGACTCTCTAAACCTAGCCCTCAACATAACCCTAACCCTAGGTCCAATCCTAACGCTAACCGTCTCTCTAACCCTAGCCCTCAACATAACCCTAACCCTGATTCAATCCTAACCCTAACCGTCTCTCTAACCCTAGCCCTCAACATAACCCTAACCCTAGGTCCAATCCTAACCCTAACCGTCTCTCTAACCCTAGCCCTCAACATAACCCTAACCCTAGGTCCAATCCTAACCCTAAACGTCTCTCTAACCCTAGCCCTCCACATAACCCTAACCCTGGGTCCAATCCTAACCATAACCGTCCAACTAACCCTAGCCCTCAACATAACCCTAACCCTAGGTCCAATCCTAACCCTAACCGTCTTTCTAACCCAAGCCCTCAACCTAACCTTTACCATAGGTCCAATTCTAACCCTAACCGTCTCTCTAACCCTCGCCCTCAACATAACCCTAGCCCTATGTTCTATCCTAACCCTAACCATCTCTCTAACCCTAGCCCTCAACATAACCCTAACCCTAGGTCCAAACCTAACCCTAACCGTCTCTCTAACCCTTGCCCTCAACATAACCCTAACCCTAGGTCCAATCCTAACACTAACCGTCTCTAACCCTAGCCCTCATCATAACCCTAACCCTAGGTCCAATCCTAACCCTAACCGTCTCTCTAACCCTAGCCCTCAACATACCCCTAACCTTAGGTCTAATCCTAACCCCTAGCCGTCTCTCTGACCCTAGCCCTCAACATAACCCTAGCCCTGGGGCCAATCCTAACCCTAACCGTCTCTCTGACCCTAGCCCTCAACATAACCCTAACCCTAGGTCCAATCCTAACCCTAACCGTCTCTCTAACAGTAGCCCTCAACATAACCCTAACCCTAGGTCCAATCCTAACCCTAACCGTCTCTCTAATGGTAACCCTCAACATAACCGTAACCCTAGGTCCAATCCTAACCCTTACCGTCTCTCTGACCCTAGCCCTAAACATAAGCCTAACCCTAGGTCCAATCCTAACCCTAACCGTCTCTCTAAGCCTAGCCCTCAACCTAACCCTAACCCTAGGTCCAATTCTAACCCTAACCGTCTCTCTAACCTTAGCCCTCAACCTAACCCTAACCCTAGATCCAATGCTCACCCTAATCTTCTCTCTAACCCTAGCCCTCAACCTAACCCTAACCCAAGGTCCAATCCTAAACCTAACTGTCTCTCTAACCGTAGCCCTCAACCTAACCCCAACCCTAGGTCCAATCCTAAACCTAACCATCTCTCTAACCCTAGCCCTCAACATAACCCTAACCCTAGCTCCAATCCTAACCCTAACTGTCTCTCTAACCCTAGCCCTCAACATAACCCTAACCCTAAGTCCAATCCTAACCCTAACCGTCTCTCGAACCCTAGCCCTCAAAATAACCCTAACCCTAGGGCCAATCCTAACCCTGACCGTCTCTCTAACCCTAGCCCTCAACATAACCCTAACCCTAGGTCCAATCCTAACCCTAACCGTCTCTCTAAACGTAGCCCTCAACCTAACCCTAACCCTAGGTCCAGTCCTAACCCTAACTGTCTCTCTAAACCTAGCCCTCAACATAAACCTAACCCTCGGTCCAATCCTAACCCTACCCGTCTCTCTAACCCTAGCCCTTAACATAACCCTAACCCTAGGTCCAATCTAACACTAACCATCTCTCTAACCCTAGCCCTCATCATAACCCTAACCCTAGGTCCAATCCTAACCCTAACCGTCTCTCTAACCCTAGCCCTCAACATACCCCTAATCGTAGGTCTAATCCTAACCCTAACCGTCTCGCTGACCCTAGCCCTCAACATAACACTAACCCTAGGTCCAATCCTAACCCTAAGCGTCTCTCTGAACCTAGCTCTCAACATAACCCTAACCCTAGGTCCAATCCTAACCCTAACCGTCTCTCTAACGCTGACCCTCAACATAACCCTAACCCTAGGTCCAATCCTAACCCTAACCGTCTCTCTAACCCAGCCCTCAACCTAACCCTAACCCTAGGTCCAATCCTGACCCTAACCGCCTCTCTAACCCTAGCCCTCAACCTAACCCTAACCCTAGGTCCAATCCTAACCCTAACCCTCTCTCTAACCCTAGCCCTCAACCTAACCCCAACCCTAGGTCCAATCCTAACCCTAACCGTCTCTCTAACCCTAGCCCTCAACGTAACCCTAACCCTAGGTCCGATCCTAACCCTAAACGTCTCTCTAAACCTAGCCCTCAACATAACCCTAACCCTAGGTCCTATCCTAACCCTAACCCTCTCTCTAACCCTAGCCCTCAACATAACCGTAACCCTAGGTCCAATCCTAACCCTAACCGTCTCTCTATCCCTGGCGCTCAACATAACCCTAACCCTAGGTCAATCCTAACCTTAACCCTCTCTCTAACCCTAGCCCTCAACATAACCCTAACCCTAGGTCCAATCCTAACCCTAACCGTCTCTCTAACCCTAGCCCTCAACATAACCCTAACCCTAGGTCCAATCCAAACCCTAACCGTCTCTGTAACACTAGCCCTCAACATAACCCTAACCCTAGGTCCAATCGTAACCCTAACCCTCTCTCTAACCCTAGCCCTCAACATAACCCTAACCCTAGGTCCAATCCTAACCCTAACCGTCTCTCTCAGTAGCCCTCAACCAAACCCTAACCCTAGGTCCAATCCTAACCCTAACCGTCTCTCTAACCCTAGCCTTCAACATAACCCTAACCCTAGGTCCAATCCTAACCCTAACCGTCTCTCTAACCCTAGCCCTCAACATAACCCTAACCCTAGGTCCAATCCTAACCCTAACCGTCTCTCTAAACGTCGCCCTCAACCTAACCCTAACCCTAGGTCCAATCCTAACCCTAACCGTCTCTCTAACCCTAGCCCTCAACATAACCCTAACCCTAGGTCCAATCCTAACACTAACCGTCTCTCTAACCCTAGCCCTCAACATAACCCTAACCCTAGGGCCAATCCTAACCCTGACCGTCTCACTAAGCCTAGCCCTCAACATAACCGTAACCCTAGGTCCAATCCTAACCCTAACAGTCTCTCTAACCCTTGCCCTCAACATAATCCTAACCCTAGGTCCAATCCTAACCCTAACCGTCTCTCTAATCCTAGCCCTCAACATAACCCCAAGCGTAGGTCCAATCCTAACCCTTTCCGTCTCTCTAACCCTAGCCCTAACTTAACCCTAACCCTAGGTCCAATCCTAACCCTAACCGCCTCTCTAACCCTAGCCCTCAACATAACCCTAATCCTAGGTCCAATCCTAACCCTAACCGTCTCTCTAACCCTAGCCCTCAACCTAACCCTAACCCTAGGTCCAATCCTAACCCTAACCGTCTTTCTAACCCTAGCCCTCAACCTAACCTTAACCTTAGGTCCAATTCTAACCCTAACCGTCTCTCTAACCCTCGCCCTCAACATAACCCTAGCCCTATGTCCTATCCTAACCCTAACCATCTCTCTAACCCTAGCCCTCAACATAACCCTAACCCTAGGTCCAAACCTAACCCTAACCGTCTCTCTAACCCTAGCCCTCAACATAACCCTAACCCTAGGTCCAATCCTAACACTAACCGTCTCTCTAACCCTAGCCCTCAACATACCCCTAACCGTAGGTCTAATCCTAACCCTAGCTGTCTCTCTGACCCTAGCCCTCAACATAACCCTAACCCTAGGTCCAATCCTAACGCTAACCGTCTCTCTAACCCTAGCCCTCCACATAACCCTAACCCTAGGTCCAATCCTAACCCTAACCGTCTCTCTCATCCTAGCCCTCAACATAACCCTAACCCTAGGACCAATCCTAACCCTAACCGTCTCTCTAACCATAGCCCTCCACATAACCCTAACCCTGGGTCCAATCCTAACCATAACCGTCCCTCTAACCCTAGCCCTCAACATAACCCTAACTCTAGGTCCAATCCTAACCCTAACCGTCTTTCTAACCCAAGCCCTCAACCTAACCTTAACCGTAGGTCCAATTCTAACCCTAACCGTCTCTCTAACCCTCGCCCTCAACATAACCCTAGCCCTATGTCCTATCCTAACCCTAACCATCTCTCTAACCCTAGCCCTCAACATAACCCTAACCCTAGGTCCAAACCTAACCCTAACCGTCTCTCTAACCCTAACCCTCAACATAACCCTAACCCTAGGTCCAATCCTAACACTAACCGTCTCTCTAACCCTAGCCCTCATCATAACCCTAACCCTAGGTCCAATCCTAACCCTAACCGTCTCTCTAACCCTAGTCCTCAACATATCCCTAACCGTAGGTCTAATCCTAACCCTAGCCGTCTCTCTGACCCTAGCCCTCAACATAACCCTAGCCCTAGGGCCTATCCTAACCCTAACCGTCTCTCTGACCCTAGCTCTCAACATAACCCTAACCCTAGGTCCAATCCTAACCCTAACCGTCTCTCTAACAGTAGCCCTCAACATAAACCTAACCCTAGGTCCATTCCTAACCCTAACCGTCTCTCTAATGCTAACCCTCAACATAACCCTAACCCTAGGTCCAATCCTAACCCTAACCGTCTCTCTGACCCTAGCCCTAAACATAAGCCTAACCCTAGGTCCAATCCTAACCCTAACCGTCTCTCTGACCCTAGCCCTCAACATAAGCCTAACCCTAGGTCCAATCCTAACCCTAACCGTCTCTCTAAGCCTAGCCCTCAACCTAACCCTAACCCTAGGTCCAATTCTATCCCTAACGGTCTCTCTAACCTTAGCCCTCAACCTAACCCTAACCATAGATGAAATGCTCACCCTAACCGTCTCTCTAACCCTAGCCCTCAACCTAACCCTAACCCTAGGTCCAATCCTAAACCTAACTGTCTCTCTAACCGAAGCCCTCAACCTAACCCCAACCCTAGGTCCAATCCTAAACCTAACCATCTCTCTAACCCTAGCCCTCAACATAACCCTAACCCTAGGTCCAATCCTAACCCTAACTGTCTCTCTAACCCTAGCCCTCAACATAACCCTAACCCTAAGTCCAATCCAAACACTAACCGTCTCTCGAACCCTAGCCCTCAACATAACCCTAACCCTAGGGCCAATCCTAACCCTGACCGTCTCTCTAACCCTAGCCCTCAACATAACCCTAAACCTAGGTCCAATCCTAACCCTAACCGTCTCTCTAAACGTAGCCCTCAACCTAACCCTAACCCTAGGTCCAGTCCTAACCCTAACTGTCTCTCTAAACCTAGCCCTGAACATAAACCTAACCCTAGGTCCAATCCTAACCCTAACCGTCTCTCTAACCCTAGCCCTTAACATAACCCTAACCCTAGGTCCAATCTAACACTAACCATCTCTCTAACCCTAGCCCTCATCATAACCCTAACCCTAGGTCCAATACTAACCCTAACCGTCTCTCGAACCCTAGCCCTCAACATACCCCTAACCGTAGGTCTAATCCTAACCCTAACCGTCTCTCTGACCCTAGCCCACAACATAACACTAACCCTAGGTCCAATCCTATCCCTAACCGTCTCTCTGACCCTAGCTCTCAACATAACCCTAACCCTAGGTCCAATCCTAACCCTAACCGTCTCTCTAACGCTAACCCTCAACATAACCCTAACCCTAGGTCCAATCCTAACCCTAACCGTCCTTCTAACGCCATCCCTCAACATAAGCCTAACCCTAGGTCCAATCCTAACCCTAACCGTCTCTCTAAGCCTAGCCCTCAACCTAACGCTAACCCTAGGTCCAATCCTAACCCTAACCGTCTGTCTAACCCTAGCCCTCAACCTAACCCTAACCCTAGGTCCAATCCTAACCCTAACCGTCTCTCTAACCCAGCCCTCAACCTAACCCTAACCCTAGGTCCAATCCTAACCCTAACCGTCTCTCTAACCCTAGCCCTCAACATAACCCTAACCCTAGGTCCGATCCTAACTCTAAACGTCTCTCTAACCCTAGCCCTCAACATAACCCTAACCCTAGGTCCTATCCTAACCCTAACCCTCTCTCTAACCCTAGCCCTCAACATAACCCTAACCCTAGGTCCAATCCTAACCCTAACCTTCTCTCTAACCCTAGCCCTTAACATAACCCTAACCCTAGGTCCAATCTAACACTAACCATCTCTCTAACCCTAGCCCTCATCATAACCCTAACCCTAGGTCCAATTCTAACCCTAACCGTCTCTCTAACCCTAGCCCTCAACATACCCCTAACCGTAGGTCTAATCCTAACCCTAACCGTCTCTCTGACCCTAGCCCTCAGCATAACACTAACCCTAGGTCCAATCCTAACCCTAACCGTCTCTCTGACCCTAGCTCTCAACATAACCCTAACCCTAGGTCCAATCCTAACCCTAACCGTCTCTCTAACGCTAACCCTCAACATAACCCTAACCCTAGGTCCAATCCTAACCCTAAACGTCTCTCTAACCCAGCCCTCAACCTAACCCTAACCCTAGGTCCAATCCTAACCCTAACCGCCTATCTAACCCTAGCCCTCAACCTAACCCTAACCCTAGGTCCAATCCTAACCCTAACCCTCTCTCTAACCCTAGCCCTCAACCTAACCCCAACCCTAGGTCCAATCCTAACCCTAACCGTCTCTCTTACCCTAGCCCTCAACATAACCCTAACCCTAGGTCCGATCCTAACCCTAAACGTCTCTCTAAACCTAGCCCTCAACATAACCCTAACCCTAGGTCCTATCCTAACCCTAACCCTCTCTCTAACCCTAGCCCTCAACATAACCCTAACCCTAGGTCCAATCCTAACCCTAACCGTCTCTCTATCCCTGGCGCTCAACATAACCCTAACCCTAGGTCCAATCCTAACCTTAACCCTCTCTCTAACCCTAGCCCTCAACATAACCCTAACCCTAGGTCCAATCCTAACCCTAACCGTCTCTCTATCCCTAGCCCTCAACATAACCCTAACCCTAGGTCCAATCCTAACCCTAACCCTCTCATTAACCCTAGCCCTCAACATAACCCTAACCCTAGGTCGAATCCTAACCCTAACCGTCTCTCTAACCCTAGCCCTCAACATAACCCTAACCCTAGGTCCAATCCAAACCCTAACCGTCTCTGTAACACTAGCCCTCAACATAACCCTAACCCTAGGTCCAATCGTAACCCTAACCCTCTCTCTAACCCTAGCCCTCAACATAACCCTAACCCTAGGTCCAATCCTAACCCTAACCGTCTCTCCCAGTAGCCCTCAACCAAACCCTAACCCTAGGTCCAATCCTAACCCTAACCGTCTCTCTAACCCTAGCCCTCAACATAACCCTAACCCTAGGTCCAATCCTAACCCTAACCGTCTCTCTAACCCTAGCCCTCAACATAACCCTAACCCTAGGTCCAATCCTAACCCTAACCGTCTCTCTAAACGTCGCCCTCAACCTAACCCTAACCCTAGGTCCAATCCTAACCCTAACCGTCTCTCTAACCCTAGCCCTCAACATAACCCTAACCCTAGGTCCAATCCTAACACAAACCGTCTCTCTAACCCTAGCCCTCAACATAACCCTAACCCTAGGGCCAATCCTAACCCTGACCGTCTCACTAAGCCTAGCCCTCAACATAACCGTAACCCTAGGTCCAATCCTAACCCTAACAGTCTCTCTAACCCTTGGCCTCAACATAATCCTAACCCTAGGTCCAATCCTAACCCTAACCGTCTCTCTAACCCTAGCCCTCAACATAACCCCAAGCGTAGGTCCAATCCTAACCCTAACCGTCTCTCTAACCCTAGCCCTCAACTTAACCCTCACCCTAGGTCCAATCCTAACCCTAACCGCATCTCTAACCCTAGCCCTCAACATAACCCTAATCCTAGGTCCAATCCTAACCCTAACCGTCTCTCTAACCCTAGCCCTCAACCTAACCCTAACCCTAGGTCCAATCCTAACCCTAACCGTCTTTCTAACCCTAGCCCTCAACCTAACCTTAACCTTAGGTCCAATTCTAACCCTAAACGTCTCTCTAAACCTCGCCCTCAACATAACCCTAGCCCTATGTCCTAACCTAACCCTAACCATCTCTCTAACCCTAGCCCTCAACATAACCCTAACCCTAGGTCCAAACCTAACCCTAACCGTCTCTCTAACCCTAGCCCTCAACATAACCCTAACCCTAGGTCCAATCCTAACACTAACCGTCTCTCTAACCCTAGCCCTCAACACACCCCTAACCGTAGGTCTAATCCTAACCCTAGCCGTCTCTCTGACCCTAGCCCTCAACATAACCCTAACCCTAGGTCCAATCCTAACCCTAACCGTCTCTCTAACCCTAGCCCTCCACATAACCCTAACCCTAGGTCCAATCCTAACCCTAACCGTCTCTCTCACCCTAGCCCTCAACATAACCCTAACCCTAGGTCCAATCCTAACCCTAACTGTCTCTCTAACCCTAGCCCTCCACATAACCCTAACCCTGGGTCCAATCCTAACCATAACCGTCCCTCTAACCCTAGCCCTCAACATAACCCTAACCCTAGGTCCAATCCTAACCCTAACCGTCTTTCTAACCCAAGCCCTCAACCTAACCTTAACCGTAGGTCCAATTCTAACCCTAACCGTCTCTCTAACCCTCGCCCTCAACATAACCCTAGCCCTATGTCCTATCCTAACCCTAACCATCTCTCTAACCCTAGCCCTCAACATAACCCTAACCCTAGGTCCAAACCTAACCCTAACCGTCTCTCTAACCCTAGCCCTCATCATAACCCTAACCCTAGGTCCAATCCTAACCCTAATCGTCTCTCTAACGCTAACCCTCAACATAACCCTAACCCTAGGTCCAATCCTAACCCTAACCGTCTCTCTAACAGTAGCCCTCAACATAACCCTAACCCTAGGTCCAATCCTAACCCTAATCGTCTCTCTAACGCTAACCCTCAACATAACCCTAACCCTAGGTCCAATCCTAACCCTAACCGTCTCTCTGACCCTAGCCCTAAACATAAGCCTAACCCTAGGTCCAATCCTAACCCTAACCGTCTCTCTGACCCTAGCCCTCAACATAAGCCTAACCCTAGGTCCAATCCTAACCCTAACCGTCTCTCTAAGCCTAGCCCTCAACCTAACCCTAACCCTAACCCTAGGTCCAATTCTAACCCTAACGGTCTCTCTAACCTTAGCCCTCAACCTAACCCTAACCCTAGATGAAATGCTCACCCTAACCGTCTCTCTAACCCTAGCCCTCAACCTAACCCTAACCCTAGGTCCAATCCTAAACCTAACTGTCTCTCTAACCGTAGCCCTCAACCTAACCCCAACCCTAGGTCCAATCCTAAACCTAACCATCTCTCTAACCCTAGCCCTCAACATAACCCTAACCCTAGGTCCAATCCTAACCCTAACTGTCTCTCTAACCCTAGCCCTCAACATAACCCTAACCCTAAGTCCAATCCAAACACTAACCGTCTCTCGAACCCTAGCCCTCAACATAACCCTATCCCTAGGGCCAATGCTAACCCTGACCGTCTCTCTAACCCTAGCCCTCAACATAACCCTAACCCTAGGTCCAATCCTAACCCTAACCGTCTCTCTAAACGTAGCCCTCAACCTAACCCTAACCCTAGGTCCAGTCCTAACCCTAACTGTCTCTCTAAACCTAGCCCTCAACATAAACCTAACCCTAGGTCCAATCCTAACCCTAACCGTCTCTCTAACCCTAGCCCTTAACATAACCCTAACCCTAGGTCCAATCTAACAGTAACCATCTCTCTAACCCTAGCCCTCATCATAACCCTAACCCTAGGTCCAATCCTAACCCTAACCGTCTCTCGAACCCTAGCCCTCAACATACCCCTAACCGTAGGTCTAATCCTAACCCTAACCGTCTCTCTGACCCTAGCCCACAACATAACACTAACCCTAGGTCCAATCCTAACCCTAACCGTCTCTCTGACCCTAGCTCTCAACATAACCCTAACCCTAGGTCCAATCCTAACCATAACCGTCTCTCTAACGCTAACCCTCAACATAACCCTAACCCTAGGTCCAATCCTAACCCTAACCGTCTCTCTAACGCCATCCCTCAACATAAGCCTAACCCTAGGTCCAATCCTAACCCTAACCGTCTCTCTAAGCCTAGCCCTCAACCTAACGCTAACCCTAGGTCCAATCCTAACCCTAACCGTCTGTCTAACCCTAGCCCTCAACCTAACCCTAACCCTAGGTCCAATCCTAACCCTAACCGTCTCTCTAACCCAGCCCTCAACCTAACCCTAACCCTAGGTCCAATCCTAACCCTAACCGCCTCTCTAACCCTAGCCCTCAACCTAACCCTAACCCTAGGTCCAATCCTAACCCTAACCCTCTCTCTAACCCTAGCCCTCAACCTAACCCCAACCCTAGGTCCAATCCTAACCCTAACCGTCTCTCTAAACCTAGCCCTCAACATAACCCTAACCCTAGGTCCGATCCTAACTCTAAACGTCTCTCTAACCCTAGCCCTCAACATAACCCTAACCCTAGGTCCCATCCTAACCCTAACCCTCTCTCTAACCCTAGCCCTCAACATAACCCTAACCCTAGGTCCAATTCAAACCCTAACCGTCTCTGTAACACTAGCCCTCAACATAACCCTAACCCTAGGTCCAATCGTAACCCTAACCCTCTCTCTAACCCTAGCCCTCAACATAACCCTAACCCTGGGTCCAATCCTAACCCTAACCGTCTCTCTCAGTAGCCCTCAACCAAACCCTAACCCTAGGTACAATCCTAACCCTAACCGTCTCTCTAACACTAGCCCTCAACATAACCCTAACCCTAGGTCCAATCCTAACCCTAACCGTCTCTCTAACCCTAGCCCTCAACATAACCCTAACCCTAGGTCCAATCCTAACCCTAACCGTCTCTCTAACCCTAGCCCTCAACATAACCCTAACCCTAGATCCAATCCTAACACTAACCGTCTCTCTAACCCTAGCCCTCAACATAACCCTAACCCTAGGGCCAATCCTAACCCTGACCGTCTCACTAAGCCTAGCCCTCAACATAACCGTAACCCTAGGTCCAATCCTAACCCTAACAGTCTCTCTAACCCTTGCCCTCAACATAATCCTAACCCTATGTCCAATCCTAACCCTAACCGTCTCTCTAACCCTAGCCCTCAACATAACCCCAAGCCTAGGTCCAATCCTAACCCTAACCGTCTCTCTAACCCTAGCCCTCAACATAAACCTAACCCTAGGTCCAATCCTAACCCTAACCGTCTCTCTAACCCTAGCCCTCAACCTAACCTTAACCTTAGGTCCAATTCTAACCCTAACCGTCTCTCTAAATCTCGCCCTCAACATAACCCTAGCCCTATGTCCTATCCTAACCCTAACCATCTCTCTAACCCTAGCCCTCAACATAACCCTAACCCTAGGTCCAATCCTAACACTAACCGTCTCTCTAACCCTAACCCTCAACATACCCCTAACCGTAGGTCTAATCCAAACCCTAGCCGTCTCTCTGACCCTAGCCCTCAACATAACCCTAACCCTAGGTCGAATCCTAACCCTAACCGTCTCTCTAACCCTAGCCCTCAACATAACCCTAACCCTAGGTCCAATCCTAACCCTAACAGTCTCTCTAACAGTAGCCCTCAACATAACCCTAACCCTAGGTCCAATCCTAACCCTAACCGTCTCTCTAACGCTAACCCTCAACATAACCCTAACCCTAGGTCCAATCCTAACCCTAACCGTCTCTCTAACCCTAGCCCTCAACATAACCCTAACCCTAGGTCCAATCTTCCCCTTACCGACTCTCTAAACCTAGCCCTCAACATAACCCTAACCCTAGGTCCAATCCTAACCCTAACCGTCTCTCTAACCCTAGTCCTCAACATAACCCTAACCCTGATCCAATCCTAACCCTAACCGTCTCTCTAACCCTAGCCGCCAACATAACCCTAACCCTAGGTCGAATCCTAACCCTAACCGTCTCTCTAACCCTAGCCCTCAACATACCCCTAACCGTAGGTCTAATCCTAACCCTAGCCGTCTCTCTGACCCTAGCCCTCAACATAACCCTAACCCTAGGTCCAATCCTAACCCTAACCGCCTCTCTGAACCTAGCCCTCAACATAACCCTAACCCTAGGTCCAATCCTAACCCTAACCGTCTCTCTAACAGTAGCCCTCAACATAACCCTAACCCTAGTTCCAATCCTAACCCTAACCGTCTCTCTAACGCTAACCCTCAACATAACCCTAACCCTAGGTCCAATCCTAACCCTAACCGTCTGTCTAACCCTAGCCCTCAACCTAACCCTAACCCTAGGTCCAATCCTCCCCCTACCGACTCTCTAAACCTAGCCCTCAACATAACCCTAACCCTAGGACCAATCCTAAACCTAACCGTATCTCTAACCCTAGCCCTCAACATAACCCTAACACTAGGGCCAATCCTAACCCTGACCGTCTCACTAAGCCTAGCCCTCAACCTAACCGTAACCCTAGGTCCAATCCTAACCCTAACAGTCTCTCTAACCCTTGCCCTCAACATAATCCTAACCCTATGTCCAATCCTAACCCTAAGCGTCTCTCTATCCCTAGCCCTCAACATAACCCCAAGCCTAGGTCCAATCCTAACCCTAACGGTCTCTCTAACCCTAGCCCTCAACTTAACCCTAACCCTAGGTCCAATTCTAACCCTAACCGCCACTCTAACCCTAGCCCTCAACATAACCCTAATCCTAGGTCCAATCCTAACCCTAATCGTCTCTCTAAGCCTAGCCCTCAACCTAACCCTAACCCTAGGTCCAATCCTAACCCTAACCGTCTTTCTAACCCTAGCCCTCAACCTAACCTTAACCTTAGGTCCAATTCTAACCCTAACCGTCTTTCTAACCCTCGCCCTCAACATAACCCTAGCCCTATGTCCTATCCTAACACTAACCATCTCTCTCACCCTAGCCCTCAACATAATCCTAACCCTAGGTCCAATCCTAACCCTAACTGTCTCTCTAACCCTAGCCCTCCACATAACCCTAACCCTGGGTCCAATCCTAACCATAACCGTCCCTCTAACCCTAGCTCTCAACATAACCCTAACCCTAGGTCCAATCCTAAACCTAACCGTCTTTCTAACCCAAGCCCTCAACCTAACCTTAACCGTAGGTCCAATTCTAACCCTAACCGTCTCTCTAACCCTCGCCCTCAACATAACCCTAGCCCTATGTCCTATCCTAACCCTAACCATCTCTCTAACCCTAGCCCTCAACATAACCCTAACCCTAGGTCCAAACCTAACCCTAACCGTCTCTCTAACCCTAGCCCTCAACATAACCCTAACCCTAGGTCCAATCCTAACACTAACCGTGTCTCTAACCCTAGCCCTCATCATAACCCTAACTCTAGGTCCAATCCTAACCCTAACCGTCTCTCTAAACCTAGGCCTCAACATACCCCTAACCGTAGGTCTAATCCTAACCCTAGTCGTCTCTCTGACCCTAGCTCTCAACATAACCCTAAACCTAGGTCCAATCCTAACCCTAACCGTCTCTCTAACAGTAGCCCTCAACATAACCCTAACCCTAGGTCCAATCCTAACCCTAACCGTCTCTCTAACGCTAACCCTCAACATAACCCTAACCCTAGGTCCAATCCTAACCCTAACCGTCTCTCTGACCCTAGCCCTAAACATAAGCCTAACCCTAGGTCCAATCCTAACCCTAACCGTCTCTCTGACCCTAGCCCTCAACATAAGCCTAACCCTAGGTCCAATCCTAACCCTAACCGTCTCTCTAAGCCTAGCCCTCTACCTAACCCTAACCCTAGGTCCAATTCTAACCCTAACGGTCTCTCTAACCTTAGCCCTCAACCTAACCCTAACCCTAGATGAAATGCTCACCCTAACCGTCTCTCTAACCCTAGCCCTCAACCTAACCCTAACCCTAGGTCCAATCCTAAACCTAACTGTCTCTCTAACCGTAGCCCTCAACCTAACCCCAACCCTAGGTCCAATCCTAAACCTAACCATCTCTCTAACACTAGCCCTCAACATAACCCTAACCCTAGGTCCAATCCTAACCCTAACTGTCTCTCTAACCCTAGCCCTCAACATAACCCTAACCCTAAGTCCAATCCAAACACTAACCGTCTCTCGAACCCTAGCCCTCAACATAACCCTATCCCTAGGGCCAATGCTAACCCTGACCGTCTCTCTAACCCTAGCCCTCAACATAACCCTAACCCTAGGTCCAATCCTAACCCTAACCGTCTCTCTAAACGTAGCCCTCAACCTAACCCTAACGCTAGGTCCAGTCCTAACCCTAACTGTCTCTCTAAACCTAGCCCTCAACATAAACCTAACCCTAGGTCCAATCCTAACCCTAACCGTCTCTCTAACCCTAGCCCTTAACATAACCCTAACCCTAGGTCCAATCTAACAGTAACCATCTCTCTAACCCTAGCCCTCATCATAACCCTAACCCTAGGTCCAATCCTAACCCTAACCGTCTCTCGAACCCTAGCCCTCAACATACCCCTAACCGTAGGTCTAATCCTAACCCTAACCGTCTCTCTGACCCTAGCCCACAACATAACACTAACCCTAGGTCCAATCCTAACCCTAACCGTCTCTCTGACCCTAGCTCTCAACATAACCCTAACCCTAGGTCCAATCCTAACCCTAACCGTCTCTCTAACGCCATCCCTCAACATAAGCCTAACCCTAGGTCCAATCCTAACCCTAACCGTCTCTCTAAGCCTAGCCCTCAACCTAACGCTAACCCTAGGTCCAATCCTAACCCTAACAGTCTGTCTATCCCTAGCCCTCAACCTAACCCTAACCCTAGGTCCAATCCTAACCCTAACCGTCTCTCTAACCCAGCCCTCAACCTAACCCTAACCCTAGGTCCAATCCTAACCCCAACCGCCTCTCTAACCCTAGCCCTCAACCTAACCCTAACCCTAGGTCCAATCCTAACCCTAACCCTCTCTCTAACCCTAGCCCTCAACCTAACCCCAACCCTAGGTCCAATCCTAACCCTAACCGTCTCTCTAAACCTAGCCCTCAACATAACCCTAACCCTAGGTCCGATCCTAACTCTAAACGTCTCTCTAACCCTAGCCCTCAACATAACCCTAACCCTAGGTCCTATCCTAACCCTAACCCTCTCTCTAACCCTAGCCCTCAACATAACCCTAACCCTAGGTCCAATCCAAACCCTAACCGTCTCTGTAACACTAGCCCTCAACATAACCCTAACCCTAGGTCCAATCGTAACCCTAACCCTCTCTCTAACCCTAGCCCTCAACCAAACCCTAACCCTAGGTCCAATCCTAACCCTAACCGTCTCTCTAACACTAGCCCTCAACATAACCCTAACCCTAGGTCCAATCCTAACCCTAACCGTCTCTCTAACCCTAGCCCTCAACATAACCCTAACCCTAGGTCCAATCCTAACCCTAACCGTCTCTCTAAACGTCGCCCTCAACCTAACCCTAACCCTAGGTCCAATCCTAACCCTAACCGTCTCTCTAACCCTAGCCCTCAACATAACCCTAACCCTAGATCCAATCCTAACACTAACCGTCTCTCTAACCCTAGCCCTCAACATAACCCTAACCCTAGGGCCAATCCTAACCCTGACCGTCTCACTAAGCCTAGCCCTCAACATAATCCTAACCCTAGGTCCAATCCTAACCCTAACCGTCTCTCTAACCCTAGCCCTCAACATAACCCTAACCCTAGGTCCAATCCTAACCCTAACCGTCTCTCTAACCCTAGCCCTCAACATAACCCTAACCCTAGGTCCAATCCTAACCCTAACCGTCTCTCTAACAGTAGCCCTCAACATAACCCTAACCCTAGGTCCAATCCTAACCCTAACCGTCTCTCTAACGCTAACCCTCAACATAACCCTAACCCTAGGTCCAATATTAACCCTAACCGTCTCTCTAACCCTAGCCCTCAACATAACCCTAACCCTAGGTCCAATCCTAACCCTAACCGTCTCTCTAACCCTAGTCCTCAACATAACCCTAACCCTGATCCAATCCTAACCCTAACCGTCTCTCTAACACTAGCCCTCAACATACCCCTAACCGTAGGTCTAATCATAACCCTAGCCGTCTCTCTGACCCTAGCCCTCAACATAACCCTAACCCTAGGTCCAATCCTAACCCTAACCGTCTCTCTGACCCTAGCCCTCAACATAACCCTAACCCTAGGTCCAATCCTAACCCTAACCGTCTCTCTAACAGTAGCCCTCCACATAACGCTAACCCTAGGTCCAATCCTAACCCTAACCGTCTCTCTAACGCTAACCCTCAACATAACCCTAACCCTAGGTCCAATCCTAACCCTAACCGTCTCTCTAACCCTAGCCCTCAACATAACCCTAACCATAGGTCCAATCCTCCCCCTTACCGACTCTCTAAACCTAGCCCTCAACATACCGCTAACCGTAGGTCTAATCCTAACCCTAGCCGTCTCTCTGACCCTAGCCCTCAACATAACCCTAACCCTAGGTCCAATCCTAACCCTAACCGTCTCTCTGACCCTAGCCCTCAACATAACCCTAACCCTAGGTCCAATCCTAACCCTAACCGTCTCTCTAACAGTAGCCCTCCACATAACGCTAACCCTAGGTCGAATCCTAACCCTAACCGTCTCTCTAACACTAGCCCTCAACATACCCCTAACCCTAGGTCTAATCCTAACCCTAGCCGTCTCTCTGACCCTAGCCCTCAACATAACCCTAACCTTAGGGCCAATCCTAACCCTAACCGTCTCTCTAAACCTAGCCCTCAACATAACCCTAACCCTAGGTCCAATCCTAACCCTAACCGCCTCTCTAACCCTCGCCCTCAACGTAACCCTAACCCTAGGTCCAATCCTAACCCTAACCGTCTCTATAACCCTAGCCCTCAACCTAACCCTAACCCTAGGTCCAATCCTAACCCTAACCATCTTTGTAACCCTAGCCCTCAACCTAACCTTAACCGTAGGTCCAATGCTAACCCTAACCTTCTCTCTAACCCTCGCCCTCAACATAACCCTAGCCCTATGTCCTATCCTAACCCTAACCATCTCTCTAACCCTAGCCCTCAACATAACCCTAACCCTAGGACCAAACCTAACCCTAACCCTCTCTCTAACCCTAGCCCTCAACATAACACTAACCCTAGGTCCAATCCTAACACTAACCGTCTCTCTAACCCTAGCCCTCATCATAACCCTAACCCTAGGTCCAATCCTAACCCTAACCGTCTCTCTAATCCTAGCCCTCAACATACACCTAACCGTAGGTGTAATCCTAACCCTAGCCGTCTCTCTGTCCCTAGCCCTCAACATAACCCTAACCCTAGGTCCAATCCTAACCCTAACCGTCTCTCTGACCCTAGCCCTCAACATAACCCTAACCCTAGGTCCAATCCTAACCCTAACCGTCTCTCTAACAGTAGCCCTCAACATAACCCTAACCCTAGGTCCAATCCTAACCCTAACAGTCTCTCTAACGCTAACCCTCAACATAACCCTAACCCTAGGTCCAATCCTAACCCTAAAAGTCTCTCTAACCCTAGCCCTCAACATAACCCTAACCCTAGGTCCAATCCTACCCCTTACCGACTCTCTAAACCTAGCCCTCAAAAGAACCCTAACCCTAGGTCCAATCCTAACCCTAACCGTCTCTCTAACCCTTGTCCTCAACATAACCCTAACCCTGATCCAATCCTAACCCTAACCGTCTCTCTAACCCTAGCCCTCAACATAACCCTAACCGTAGGTCCAATCCTAAACCTAACCGTCTCTCTACCCCTAGCCCTCAACATAACCCTAACCCTAGGTCCAATCCTAACCCTAACCGTCTCTCTAACCCTAGCCCTCAACATAACCCTAACCCTGGGTCCAATCCTAACCATAACCATCCCTCTAACCCTAGCCCTCAACATAACCCTAACCCTAGGTCCAATCCTAACCCTAAGCGTCTCTCTAACCCTAGCCCTCAACATAACCCTAACCTTAGGTCCAATCCTAACCCTGACAGTCTCTCTATACCTAGCCCTCAACATAACCCTAACCCTAGGTCCAATCCTAACCCTGACCGTCTCTCTAACCCTAGCCGTCAACATAACCTTAACCCTAGGTCCAATCCTAACCCTGACCGTCTCTCTAACCCTAGCCCTCAACATAACCCTAACCCTACGTCGAATCCTAACCCTAACCGTCTCTCTGACCCTAGCCCTAAACATAAGCCTAACCCTAGGTCCAATCCTAACCCTAACCGTCTCTCTGACCCTAGCCCTCAACATAAGCCTTACCCTAGGTCCAATCCTAACCCTAACGGCCTCTCTAACCCTAGCCCTCAACATAACTGTAATCCTACGTCCTATCCTAACCCTAACCGTCTCTCTAAGCCTAGCCCTCAACATAACCCTAACCCTAGGTCCAATCCTAACCCTAACCGTCTCCCTAAGCCTAGCCCTCAACCTAACCCTAACCCTAGGTCCAATTCTAATCCTAACCGTCTTTCTAACCTTAGCCCTCAACTTAACCCTAACCCTAGATCCAATGCTCACCCTAACCGTCTCTCTAACCCTAGCCCTCAACCTAACCCTAACCCTAGGTCCAATCCTAAACCTAACTGTCTCTATAACCGTAGCCCTCAACCTAACCCCAACCCTAGGTCCAATCCTAACCCTAACCCTCTCTCTAACCCTAGGCCTCACCATAACCCTAACCCTAGGTCCAATCCTAACCCTAACCGTCTCTCTAACCCTAGCCCTCAACATAACCCTAACCCTAAGTCCAATCCTAACCCTAACCATCTCTCGATCCCTAGCCCTCAACATAACCCTAACCCTACGGCCAATCCTAACCCTAATCGTCTCTCTAACCCTAGCCCTCAACATAACCCTAACCCTAGGGCCAATCCTAACCCTAATCGTCTCTCTAAATGTAGCCCTCAACCTAACCCTAACCCTAGGTCCAGTCCTAACCCTAACCGTCTCTCTAAACCTAGCCCTCAACATAAACCTAACCCTAGGTCCAATCCTAACCCTAACCGTCTCTCTAACCCTAGCCCTCAACATAACCCTAACCCTAGGTCCAATCTAACACTAACCATCTCTCTAACCCTAGCCCTCATCATAACCCTAACCCTAGGTCCAATCCTAACCCTAACCGTCTCTCTAACCCTAGCCCTCATCATAACCCTAACCCTAGGTCCAATCCTAACCCTAACCGTCTCTCTAACCCTAGCCCTCAACATAACCCTAACCCTAGGTCCAATCTAACACTAACCATCTCTCTAACCCTAGCCCTCATCATAACCCTAACCCTAGGTCCAATCTAACACTAACCATCTCTCTAACCCTAGCCCTCATCATAACCCTAACCCTAGGTCCAATCCTAACCCTAACCGTCTCTCTAACCCTAGCCCTCAACATACCCCTAACCGTAGGTCTAATCCTAACCCTAACCGTCTCTCTGACCCTAGCCCTCAACATAACCCTAACCCTAGGTCCAATCCTAACCCTAACCGTCTCTCTGACCCTAGCTCTCAACATAACCCTACACCTAGATCCAATCCTAACCCTAACCGTCTCTCTAACCCTAGCCCTCAACATAACCCTAACCCTAGGTCCAATCCTCCCCCTTTTCGACTCTCTAACCCTAGCCCTCAACATAACGCTAACCCTAGGGCCAATCCTAACCATAACCGTCTCTCTAAACCTAGCCCTCAACATAACCCTAACCGTAGGTCCAATCTAACACTAACCGTCTCTCTAACCCTAGCCCTCAACATAACCCTAACCCTAGGTCCCATCCTAACCCTAACCGCCTCTCTAACCCTAGCCCACAACATAACCCTAACCCTAGGTCCAATCCTAACCCTAACCGTCTCTCTAACCCTAGCCCTCAACCTAACCCTAACCCTAGGTCCAATCCTAACCCTAACCGTCTCTCTAACAGTAGCCCTCAACATAACCGTAACCCTAGGTACAATCCTAACCCTAACCGTCTCTCTAACGCTAACCCTCAACATAACACTAACCCTAGGTCCAATCCTAACCCTAACCGTCTCTCTAACCCTAGCCCTCAACATAACCCTAACCCTAGGTCCAATCCTCCCCCTTACCGACTCTCTAAACCTAGCCCTCAACATAACCCTAAACCTAAGTCCAATCCTAACCCTAACCGTCTCTCTAACCCTAGCCCTCAACATAACCCTAACCCTAGGTCCAATCCTAACCCTAACCGTCTCTCTAACCCTAGCCCTCAACATAACCCTAACCCTAGGTCCAATCCTAACCCTAACCGTCTCTCTAACCCTAGCCCTCAACATAACCCTAACCCTGGGTCCAATCCTAACCATAACCATCCCTCTAACCCTAGCCCTCAACATAACCCTAACCCTAGGTCCAATCCTAAACCTAACCGCCTCTCTAACCCTAGCCCTCAACATAACCCTAACCCTAGGTCCAATCCTAACCCTAACCGTCTCTCTAACCCTAGCCCTCAACCTAACCCTAACCCTAGGTCCAATCCTAACCCTAACAGTCTTTCTAACCCTAGCACTCAACCTAACCTTAACCGTAGGTCCAATTCTAACCCTAACCGTCTCTCTAACCCTCGCCCTCATCATAACCCTAACCCTAGGTCCAATCCTAACACTAACCGTCTCTCTAACCCTAGCCCTCAACATACACCTAACCGTAGGTGTAATCCTAACCCTAGCAGTCTCTCTGACCCTAGCCCTCAACATAACCCTAACCCTAGGTCCAATCCTAACCCTAACTGTCTCTCTGACCCTAGCCCTCAACATAACGCTAACCCTAGGTCCAATCCTAACCCTAACCGTCTCTCTAACAGTAGCCCTCAACATAACCCTAACCCTAGGTCCAATCCTAAACCTAACTGTCTCTCTAACCGTAGCCCTCAACCTAACCCCAACCCTAGGTCCAATCCTAACCCTAACCCTCTCGCTAACCCTAGCCCTCACCATAAACCTAACCCTAGGTCCAATCCTAACCCTAACCGTCTCTCGTACCCTAGCCCTCAACATAACCCTAACCCTAGGGCCAATCCTAACCCTGACCGTCTCTCTAACCCTAGCCCTCAACATAACCCTAACCCTAGGGCCAATCCTAACCCTAACCGTCTCTCTAAATGTAGCCCTCAACCTAACCCTAACCCTAGGTCCAGTCCTAACCCTAACCGTCTCTCTAAACCTAGCCCTCAACATAAACCTAACCGTAGGTCCAATCCTAACCCTAACCGTCTCTCTAACCCTAGCCCTCAACATAACCCTAACCCTAGGTCCAATCTAACACTAACCATCTCTCTAACCCTAGCCCTCATCATAACCCTAACCCTAGGTCCAATCCTAACCCTAACCGTCTCTCTAACCCTAGCCCTCAACATACCCCTAACCGTAGGTCTAATCCTAACCCTAACCGTCTCTCTGACCCTAGCCCTCAACATAACCCTAACCCTAGGTCCAATCCTAACCCTAACCATCTCTCTGACCCTAGCTCTCAACATAACCCTAACCCTAGGTCCAATCCTAACCTTAACCGTCTCTCTAACGCTAACCCTCAACATAACCCTAACCCTAGGTCCAATCCTAACCCTAACCGTCTCTCTAACCCTAGCCCTCAACATAACCCTAACCCTAGGTCCAATCCTCCCCCTTACCGACTCTCTAACCCTAGCCCTCAACATAACGCTAACCCTAGGGACAATCCTAACCCTAACCGTCTCTCTAAACCTAGCCCTCAACATAACCCAAACCCTAGGTCCAATCTAACACTAACCGTCTCTCTAACCCTAGCCCTCAACATAACCCTAACCCTAGGTCCAATCCTAACCCTAACCGCCTCTCTAACCCTAGCCCTCAACATAACCCTAACCCTAGGTCCAATCCTAACCCTAACCGTCTCTCTAACCCTAGCCCTCAACCTAACCCTAACCCTAGGTCCCATCCTAACCCTAACGCTCTCTCTAACCCTAGCCCTCAACATACCCTAACCCTAGGTCCAATCCTAACCCTAACCGTTTCTCTATCCCTAGCACTCAACATAACCCTAACCCTAGGTCGAATCCTAACCCTAACCGTCTCTCTAACCCTAGCCCTGAACATAACCATAATCCTAGGTTCAATCCTAACCCTAACCGTCTCTCTAACCCTAGCCCTCAACATAACCCTAACCCTGGGTCCAATCCTAACCCTAACCGTCTCTCTAACCTTAGCCCTCAACTTAACCCTAACCCTAGATCCAATGCTCACCCTAACCGTCTCTCTAACCCTAGCCCTCAACCTAACCCTAACCCTAGGTCCAATCCTAAACCTAACTGTCTCTCTAACCCTAGCCCTCAACCTAACCCTAACCCTAGGTCCAATCCTAACCCTAACAGTCTTTCTAACCCTAGCACTCAACTTAACCTTAACCGTAGGTCCAATTCTAACCCTAACCGTCTCTCTAACCCTCGCCCTCATCATAACCCTAACCCTAGGTCCAATCCTAACACTAACCGTCTCTCTAACCCTAGCCCTCAACATACACCTAACCGTAGGTGTAATCCTAACCCTAGCCGTCTCTCTGACCCTAGCCCTCAACATAACCCTAACCCTAGGTCCAATCCTAACCCTAACTGTCTCTCTGACCCTAGCCCTCAACATAACGCTAACCCTAGGTCCAATCCTAACCCTAACCGTCTCTCTAACAGTAGCCCTCAACATAACCCTAACCCTAGGTCCAATCCTAAACCTAACTGTCTCTCTAACCGTAGCCCTCAACCTAACCCCAACCCTAGGTCCAATCCTAACCCTAACCCTCTCTCTAACCCTAGCCCTCGCCATAACCCTAACCCTAGGTCCAATCCTAACCCTAACGCTCTCTCTAACCCTAGCCCTCAACATACCCTAACCCTAGGTCCAATCCTAACCCTAACCGTTTCTCTATCCCTAGCACTCAACATAACCCTAACCCTAGGTCGAATCCTAACCCTAAACGTCTCTCTAAACCTAGCCCTCAACATAACCCTTACCCTATGTCCAATCCTAAGCCTAACCGTCTCTCTAACCCTAGCCCTCAACATAACCCTAACCCTAGGTCCAATCCTAACCCTAACCGCCTCTCTAAACCTAGCCCTCAACATAACCTGAACCCTAGGTCCAATCCTAACCCTGACCGTGTCTCTAACCCTAGCCCTCAACATAACCCTAACCTTAGCTCCAATCCGAACCCTAACCGACTCTCTAATCCTAGCCCTCAACATAACCCTAACCCTAGGTCCAATCCTAACCCTAACCGTCTCTCTAAACCTAGCCTTCCACATAACCCTAACCCAGGGCCAATCCTAACCCTAACCGTCTCTCTAACCCTAGCCCTCAACATAAACCTAACCCTATGTCCAATCCTAACCCTAACCGTATCTCTATCCCTAGCCCTCAACATAACCCAATCCTAACCGTAACCGTCTATCTAACCCTAGCCCTCAACATAACACTAACCCTAGGTCCAATCCTAACCCTGACCTTCTCTCTAACCCTAGCCCTCAACATAACACTAACCCTAGGTCCAATCATAACCCTGACCGTGTCTCTAACCCTAGCCCTCAACATAACCCTAACCTTAGCTCCAATCCGAACCCTAATCGACTCTCTAACCCTAGCCCTCAACATAACCCTAACCCTAGGTCCAATCCTAACCCTAACCGTCTCTCTAAACCTAGCCTTCCACATAACCCTAACCCTAGGTCCAATCCTAACCCTAACCGTCTCTCTAACCCTAGCCCTCAACATAACCGTAACCCTAGGTCCAATCCAAACCCTAACCGTCTCTCTAAACCTAGCCCTCAACATAACCCTAACCCTAGGCCCAATCCTAACCCTAACCGTCTCTCTAACCCTAGCCCTCAACATAACCCTAACCCTAGGGCCAATCCTAACCCTGACCGTCTCTCTAACCCTAGCCCTCAACATAACCCTAACCCTAGGTCCAATCCTAACCCTAACCGTCTCTCTAAACCTAGCCTTCCACATAACCCTAACCCTAGGTCCAATCCTAACCCTAACTGTCTCTCTAAACCTAGCCGTCCACATAACCCTAACCCTAGGTCCAATCCTAACCCTAACCGTCTCTCTAACCCTAGCCCTCAACATAACCCTAACCATAGGTCCAATCCTAATCCTAACCATCTCTCTAATCCTAGCCCTCATCCTAACCTTAACCCTAGGTCCAATCCTAACCCTAACAGTCTCTCTAACCCTTGCCCTCAACATAACACTAACCCTAGGTCCAATCCTAACCCTAACCGTCTCTCTAAACCTAGCCTTCCACATAACCCTAACCCTAGGTTCAATCCTAACCCTAACCATCTCTCTAACCCTAGCCCTCAACATAACCCTAACCCTATGTCCAATCCTAACCCTAACCGTCTTTCTAACCCTAGCCCTCAACATAACCCTAACCCTAGGTCCAATTATAACCCTAACTGTCTCTCTAACCCTAGCCCTCAACATAACCCTAACCCTAGGGCCAATCCTAAACCTGACCGTCTCTCTAACCCTAGCCCTCAACATAACCCTAACCCTAGGTCCAATCCTAACCCTAACAGTCGCTCTAACCCTTGCCCTCAACATAACACTAACCCTAGGTCCAATCTTAACCCTAAACGTCTCTCTAAACCTGGCCCTCAACATAACCATAACCCTATGTCCAATCCTAACCCTAACCGTCTCTCTAACCCTAGCCCTCAACATAACCCTAAACCTAGGTCCAATCCTAACCCTAACCGTCTCTCTAACCCTAGCCCTCAGCATAACCCTAACCCTAGGTCCAATCCTAACCGTAACCGTCTCTCTAAACCTAGCCCTCAACATAACCGTAACCCTAGGTCCAATCCTAACCCTAAACGTCTCTCTACCCGAGCCCTCAACATAAGCCTAACCCTAGGTCCAATCCTAACCCTAACCGTCTCTCTAACCCTAGCCATCAACCTAACTCTAACCCTAGGTGCAATCCTAGCCGTAACCGTCTCTCTAACCCTAGCCCTCAACATAACCTTCACTCTAGGTCCAATCCTAACCCTAACCGTCTCTCTAACCCTAGCCCTCAACATAACCCTAACCATAGGTCCAATCCTAATCCTAACCGTCTCTCTAATCCTAGCCCTCAAAATAACCCTAACCCTAGGTCCAATCCTAACCCTAACCGTCTCTCTGACCCTAGCCCTCACCATAAGCCTAACCCTAGGTCCAATCCTCACCCTAACCGTCTCTCCAACCCTAGCCCTTACCTAACCCTAACCCTAGGTCTAATCCTAACCCTAACCGTCTCTCTAACCCTAGCACTCAACATAACCCTAACCCTAGGTCCAATTCTCACCCTAACCGTCTCTCTAACCCTAGCCCTCATCCTAACCTTAACCCTAGGTCCAATCCTAACCCTAAGAGTCTCTCTAACCCTTGCCCTCAACATAACCTTAACCCTAGGTCCAATCCTAACCATAACCATCTCTCTAACCCTAGCCCTCAACATAACCATAACCCTAGGTCCAATCCTAACCCTAAAAGGCTCTCTAACCCGAGCCCTTAACATAACCCTAACCCTAGGTCCAAACTTAACCCTAACCGTCTCTCTAACCCTAGCCCTCAACATAACCCTAACCCTAGGTCCAATCCTAACCCTAACTGTGTCTCTGACCCTAGCCCTGAACCTAACCCTAAACCTAGGTCCAAACCAAACCGTAACCGTCTCTCTAAACCTAGCCCTCAACATAACCCTAACCCTAGGTCCAATCCTAACCCTGACCGTCTCTCTAACCCTAGCCCTCAACATAACCCTAACCCTAGGGCCAATCCTAACCCTGACCGTCTCTCTAACCCTAGCCCTCAACATAACCCTAACCCTAGGTCCAATCCTAACCCTGACAGTCCCTATAACCCTTGACCTCAACATAACCCTTACCCTAGGTCCAATCCTAACCCTAAACTTCTCTCTAACCCTAGCCCTGAACATAACCCAAACCCTAGGTCCAATCCTAACCCTAACCGTCTCTCTAACCCTAGCCCGGAACATAACCCTAACCCTTGGTCCAATCCTAACCCTGACCGTCTCTCTAACCCTAGCCCTCAACATAACACTAACCCTAGGTCCAATCCTAACCCTGACCTTCTTTCTAACCCTAGCCCTCAACATAACCCTAACCCTAGGTCCAATCCTAACCCTGACCGTCTCTCTAACCCTAGCCCTCAACATAACCCTAACCCTAGGTCAAATCCTAACCCTAACCGTCTCTCTAACCTTAGCCCTCAACCTAACCCTAACCCTAGGTCCAATCCTAACCCTAACCGTCTCTCTAACCCTAGCCCTCATCCTAAACCTAATATGACGTCCAATCCTAACCCTAACCGTCGCTCTAACCCTAGCCCTCAACATAACCCTAACCCTATGTCCAATCCTCATCCTAACCGTCTCTCTAACCTTAGCCCTCAACCTAACCCTAACCCTAGGTCCAATCCTAACCATAACCATCTCTCTAACCCTAGCCCTCAACATAACCGTAACCCTAGGTCCAATCCTAACCCTAAAAGGCTCTCTAACCCGAGCCCTTAACATAACCCTAACCCTAGGTCCAAACTTAACCCTAACCGTCTCTCTAACCCTAGCCCTCAACATAACACTAACCCTAGGTCCTATCCTAACCCTGACCGTCTCTCTAACGCTAGCCCTCAACATAACCCTAACCCTAGGGCCAATCCTAACCCTGACCGTCTCTCTAACCCTAGCCCTCAACATAACCCTAACCCTAGGTCCAATCCTAACCCTGACAGTCTCTCTAACCCTTGACCTCAACATAACCCTTACCCTAGGTCCATCCTAACCCTAAACTTCTCTCTAACCCTAGCCCTCAACATAACCCTAACCCTAGGTCCAATCCTAACCTTAACCGTCTCTCTTACCCTAGCCCTCACATAACCCTAACCCTATGTCCAATCCTAACCCTAACCGTCTCTCTAACCCTAGCCCTCAACATAACCCTATCCCTAGGTCCAATCCTGACCCTAACCGTCCCTCTAACCCTAGCCCTAAACATAACCATAACCCTAGGCCCAATCCTAACCCTAAGCGTCTCTCTAACCCTAGCCTTCAACATAACCCTAACCCTAGGTCCAATCCTCACTCTAACCGCTTCTCTAACCCTAGCCCTCAACATATCCCTAACCTTAGGTCCAATCCTAACCCTAACCGTCTCTCTAACCCTAGCCCGGAACATAACCCTAACCCTAGGTCCAATCCTAACCCTGACCGTCTCTCTAACCCTAGCCCTCAACATAACCCTAACCCTAGGTCCAATCCTAACCCTGACCTTCTTTCTAACCCTAGCCCTCTACATAACCCTAACCCTAGGTCCAATCCTAACCCTGACCGTCTCTCTACCCCTAGCTCTCAACATAACCCTAACCCTAGGTCCAATCATAACCCTAACCGTCTCTCTAAACCTAGCCCTCAACCTAACCCTAACCCTAGGTCCAATCCTAACCCTAACCGTCTCTCTAACCCTAGCCCTCATCCTAAACCTAATACGACGTCCAATCCTAACCCTAACCGTCGCTCTAACCCTAGCCCTCAACATAACCCTAACCCTATGTCCAATCCTCATCCTAACAGTCTCTCTAACCTTAGCCCTCAACCTAACCCTAACCCTAGGTCCAATCCTAGCACTAACCGTCTCTATAACCCTAGCCCTCAACCTAAACCTAATACGACGTCCAATCCTAACCCTGACCGTCGCTCTAACCCTAGCCCTCAACATAACCCTAACCCTATGTCAAATCCTCATCCTAACCGTATCTCTAACCCTAGCCCTCAACATAACCCTAACCCTAGGACCAATCCTAACCCTAACCGTCTCTCTAACCCTAGCCCTCAACAAAACGCTAACCCTAGGTCCAAACCTAACCCTAACCGTCTCTCTAACCCTAGCCCTCAACCTAACCTTAACCCTAGGGCCAATCCTAACCCTGACCGTCTCTCTAACCCTAGCCCTCAACATAACCCTAACCCTAGGGCCAATCCTAACCCTGACCGTCTCTCTAACCCTAGCCCTCAACATAACCCTAACCCTAGGTCCAATCCTAACCCTAACAGTCTCTCTAACCCTTGCCCTCAACATAACACTAACCCTAGGTCCAATCCTAACCCTAAACGTCTCTCTAAACCTAGCCCTCAACATAACCCTAACCCTATGTCCAATCCTAACCCTAACCGTCTGTCTAACCCTAGCCCTCAACATAACCCTAACCTTAGCTCCAATCCGAACCCTAACCGACTCTCTAACCCTAGCCCTCAACATAACCCTAACCCTAGGTCCAATCCTAACCCTAACCGTCTTTCTAAACCTAGCCTACCACATAACCCTAACCCTAGGTCCAATCCTAACCCTGACAGTCTCTCTAACCCTTGACCTCAACATAACCCTTACCCTAAGTCCATCCTAACGCTAAACTTCTCTCTAACCCTAGCCCTCAACATAACCCTAACCCTAGGTCCAATCCTAACCCTGACAGTCTCTCTAACCCTTGACCTCAACATAACCCTTACCCTAGGTCCATCCTAACGCTAAACTTCTCTCTAACCCTAGCCCTCAACATAACCCTAACCCTAGGTCCAATCCTAACCTTAACCGTCTCTCTAACCCTAGCCCTCACATAACCCTAACCCTATGTCCAATCCTAACCCTAACCGTCTCTCTAACCCTAGCCCTCAACATAACCCTATCCCTAGGTCCAATCCTGACCCTAACCGTCCCTCTAACCCTAGCCCTCAACATAACCATAACCCTAGGCCCAATCCTAACCCTAAGTGTCTCTCTAACCCTAGCCCTCAACATAACCCTAACCTTAGTTCCAATCCTAACCCTAACCGTCTCTCTAACCCTAGCCTTCAACATACCCTAACCCTAGGTCCAATCCTCACCCTAACCGCTTCTCTAACCCTAGCCCTCAACATATCCCTAACCTTAGGTCCAATCCTAACCCTAACCGTCTCTCTAACCCTAGCCCTCAACATAACCCTAACCCTAGGTCCAATCCTAACCCTGACCGTCTCTCTAACGCTAGCCCTCAACATAACCCTAACCCTAGGTCCAATCCTAACCCTGACCTTCTTTCTAACCCTAGCCCTCAACATAACCCTAACCCTAGGTCCAATCCTAACCCTGACCGTCTCTCTAACCCTAGCCCTCAACATAACCCTAACCCTAGGTCCAATCCTAACCCTAACCGTCTCTCTACCCTAGCCCTCAACCTAACCCTAACCCTAGGTCCAATCCTAACCCTAACCGTCTCTCTAACCCTAGCCCTCATCCTAAACCTAATACGACGTCCAATCCTAACCCTAACCGTCGCTCTAAACCTAGCCCTCAACATAACCCTAACCCTATGTCCAATCCTCATCCTAACAGTCTCTCTAACCTTAGCCCTCAACCTAACCCTAACCCTAGGTCCAATCCTAGCACTAACCGTCTCTATAACCCTAGCCCTCAACCTAAACCTAATACGACGTCCAATCCTAACCCTGACCGTCGCTCTAACCCTAGCCCTCAACATAACCCTAACCCTATGTCAAATCCTCATACTAACCGTATCTCTAACCCTAGCCCTCAACATAACCCTAACCCTAGGACCAATCCTAACCCTAACAGTCTCTCTAACCCTAGCCCTCAACAAAACCCTAACCCTAGGTCCAAACCTAACCCTAACCGTCTCTCTAAACCTAGCCCTCAACCTAACCCTAACCCTAGGGCCAATCCTAACCCTGACCGTCTCTCTAACCCTAGCCCTCAACATAACCCTAACCCTAGGGCCAATTCTAACCCTGACCGTCTCTCTAACCCTAGCCCTCAACATAACCCTAACCCTAGGTCCAATCCTAACCCTAACAGTCTCTCTAACCCTTGCCCTCAACATAACACTAACCCTAGGTCCAATCCTAACCCTAAACGTCTCTCTAAACCTAGCCCTCAACATAACCCTAACACTATGTCCAATCCTAACCCTAACCGTCTCTCTAACCCTAGCCCTCAACATAACCCTAACCCTAGGTCCAATCCTAACCCTAACCGTCTCTCTAACCCTAGCCCTCAACATAACCCTAACCCTAGGTCCAATCCTAACCCTGACCGTGTCTCTAACCCTAGCCCTCAACATAACCCTAACCTTAGCTCCAATCCGAACCCTAACCGACTCTCTAACCCTAGCCCTCAACATAACCCTAACCCTAGGTCCAATCCTAACCCTAACAGTCTTTCTAAACCTAGCCTTCCACATAACCCTAACCCTAGGTCCAATCCTAACCCTAACCGTCTCTCTAACCCTAGCCCTCAACATAACCCTAACCGTAGGTCCAATCCTAACCCTAACCGTCTCTCTAAACCTAGCCCTCCACATAACCCTAACCCTAGGGCCAATACTAACACTAACCGTCTCTCTAACTCTAGCCCTCAACATAACCCTAACCCTAGGGCCAATCCTAACCCTGACCGTCTCTCTAACCCTAGCCCTCAAAATAACCCTAACCCTAGGTCCAATCCTAACCCTAACAGTCTCTCTAACCCTTGCCCTCAACATAACACTAACGCTAGGTCCAATCATAACCCTAAACGTCTCTCTAAACCTAGCCCTCAACATAACCCTAACCATATGTCCGATCCTAACCCGAACCGTCTCTCTAACCCTATCCCTCAACATAACCCTAACCCTAGGTCCTATCCTAACCCTAACCGTCTCCCTAACGCTAGGCCTCAACATAACCCTAACCCTAGGTCCAATCCTCACCCTAACCGTCTCTCTAACCCTAGCCCTCATCCTAACCTTAACCCTAGGTCCAATCCTAACCCTAAGAGTCTCTCTAAACCTAGCCCTCACCATAAGCCTAACCCTAGGTCCAATCCTCACCCTAGCCCTCAACCTAACCCTTACCCTAGGTCCAATCCTAACCCTAACCGTCACTCTAACCCTAGCCCTCAACATAACCCTAACCCTAGGTCCGATCCTAACCCGAACCGTCTCTCTAACCCTATCCCTCAACATAACCCTAACCCTAGGTCCTATCCTAACCCTAACCGTCTCCCTAACGCTAGCCCTCAACATAACCCTAACCCTAGGTCCAATCCTCACCCTAACCGTCTCTCTAACCCTAGCCCTCATCCTAACCTTAACCCTAGGTCCAATCCTAACCCTAAGAGTCTCTCTAACCCTTGCCCTCAACATAACCCTAACCCTATGTCCAATCCTAACCCTAACCTTCTCTCTAACCCTAGCCCTCAACATAACCCTAACCCTAGGTCTAATCCTAACCATAACCACCTCTCTAACCCTAGCCCTCAACATAACCGTAACCCTAGGTCCAATCCTAACCCTAAAAGGCTCTCTAACCCGAGCTCTTAACATAACCCTAACCCTAGGTCGAAACTTAACCCTAACCGTCTCTTTAACCCTAGCCCTCAACATAACCCTAACCCTAGGTCCAATCCTAACCCTAACTGTGTCTCTGACCCTAGCCCTCAACATAACCCTAACCCTAGGTCCAAACCAAACCGTAACCGTCTCTCTAAACCTAGCCCTCAACATAACCCTAACCCTAGGTCCAATCCTAACCCTGACCGTCTCTCTAACCCTAGCCTTCAACATAACCCTAACCCTAGGGCCAATCCTAACCCTGACCGTCTCTCTAACCCTAGCCCTCAACATAACCCTAACCCTAGGTCCAATCCTAACCCTGCCAGTCTCTCTAACCCTTAACCTCAACATAACCCTTACCCTAGGTCCAATCCTAACCCTAAACTTCTCTCTAACCCTAGCCCTCAACATAACCCTAACCCTAGGTCCAATCCTAATCTTAACCGTCTCTCTAACCCTAGCCCTCACATAACCCTAACCCTATGTCCCATCCTAACCCTAACCGTCTCTCTAACCCTAGCCCTCACATAACCCTAACCCTAGGTCCAATCCTAACCCTAACCGTCTCTCTAACCCTAGCCATCAACCTAACTCTAACCCTAGGTCCAATCCTAGCCCTAACCGTCTCTCTAACCCTAGCCCTCAACATAACCTTCACCCTAGGTCCAATCCTAACCCTAACCGTCTCTCTAACCCTAGCCCTCAACTTAACCCTAACCATAGGTCCAATCCTAATCCTAACCGTCTCTCTAACCCTAGCCCTCAACATAACCCTAACCCTAGGTCCGATACTAACCCGAACCGTCTCTCTAACCCTAGCCCTCAACATAACCCTAACCCTAGGTCCTATCCTAACCCTAACCGTCTCCCTATCTCTAGCCCTCAACAAAACCCTAACCCTAGGTCCAATCCTCACCCTAACCGTCTCTCTAACCCTAGCCCTCATCCTAACCTTAACCCTAGGTCCAATCCTAACCCTAAGAGTCTCTCTAACCCTTGCCCTCAACATAACCCTAACCCTAGGTCCAATCCTAACCCTAAACGTCTCTCTAAACGTAGCCCTCAACATAACCCTAACCCTATGTCCAATCCTAACCCTAACCGTCTCTCTAACCTTAACCCTCAACATAACCCTAACCCTAGGTCCAATCCTATCCCTAACCGTCTCTCTAACCCTAGCCCTCAACATAACCCTAACCCTAGGTCCAATCCTAACCATAACCATCTCTCTAACCCTAGCCCTCAACATAACCGTAACCCTAGGTCCAATCCTAACCCTAAAAGGCTCTCTAACCCGAGCCCTTAACATAACCCTAACCCTAGGTCCAAACTTAACCCTAACCGTCTCTCTAACCCTAGCCCTCAACATAACCCTTACCCTAGGTCCAATCCTAACCCTAAACTTCTCTCTAACCCTAGCCCTCAACATAACCCTAACCCTAGGTCCAATCCTAACCTTAACCGTCTCTCTAACCCTAGTCCTCACATAACCCTAACCCTATGTCCAATCCTAATCCTAACCGTCTCTCTAACCCTAGCCCTCAACATAACCCTATCCCTAGGTCCAATCCTGACCCTACCCGTCCCTCTAACCCTAGCCCTCAACATAACAGTAACCCTATGTCCAATCCTCATCCTAACAGTCTCTCTAACCTTAGCCCTCAACCTAACCCTAACCCTAGGTCCAATCCTAGCACTAACCGTCTCTATAACCCTAGCCCTCAACCTAAACCTAATACGACGTCCAATCCTAACCCTAACCGTCGCTTTAACCCTAGCCCTCAACATAACCCTAACCCTATGTCAAATCCTCATGCTAACCGTATCTCTAACCCTAGCCCTCAACATAACCCTAACCCTAGGACCAATCCTAACCCTAACCGTCTCTCTAACCCTAGCCCTCAACAAAACCCTAACCCTAGGTCCAAACCTAACCCTAACCGTCTCTCTAACCCTAGCCCTCAACCTAACCCTAACCCTAGGGCCAATCCTAACCCTGACCGTCTCTCTAACCCTAGCCCTCAACATAACCCTAACCCTAGGGCCAATCCTAACCCTGACCGTCTCTCTAACCCTAGCCTTCAACATAACCCTAACCCTAGGTCCAATCCTAACCCTAACAATCTCTCTAACCCTTGCCGTCAACATAACACTAACCCTAGGTCCAATCCTAACCCTAAACGTCTCTCTAAACCTAGCCCTCAACATAACCCTAACCCTATGTCCAATTCTAACCCTTACCGTCTCTCTAACCCTAGCCCTCAACATAACCCTAACCCTAGGTCCAATCCTAACCCTGACCGTGCCTCTAACCCTAGCCCTCAACATAACCCTAACCTTAGCTCCAATCCGAACCCTAACCGACTCTCTAACCCTAGCCCTCAACATAACCCTAACCCTAGGTCCAATCCTAACCCTAAACGTCTTTCTAAACCTAGCCTTCCACATAACCCTAACCCTAGGTCCAATCCTAACCCTAACCGTCTCTCTTACCCTAGCCCTCAACATAACCCTAACCCTAGGTCCAATCCTAACCCTAACCGTCTCTCTAAACCTAGCCCTCAACATAACCCTAACCCTAGGGCCAATCCTAACACTAACCGTCTCTCTAACCCTAGCCCTCGACATAACCCTAACCCTAGGGCCAATCCTAACCCTGACCGTCTCTCTAACCCTAGCCCTCAAAATAACCCTAACCCTAGGTCCAATCCTAACCCTAACCGTCTCTCTAAACCTAGCCTTCCACAAAACCCTAACCCTAGGTCCAATCCTAACCTTAACCGTCTTTCTAAACTTAGCCTTCCACATAACCCTAACCCTAGGTCCAATCCTAACCCTAACCGTCTCTCTAACCCTAGCCCTCAACATAACCCTAACCCTAGGTCCAATCCTAACCCTAACCGTCTCTCTAAACCTAGCCCTCAACATAACCCTAACCCTAGGGCTAATCCTAACACTAACCGTCTCTCTAACCCTAGCCCTCAAAATAACCCTAACCCTAGGGCCAATCCTAACGCTGACCGTCTCTCTAACCCTTGCCCTCAACATAACACTAACCCTAGGTCCAATCCTAACCCTAACCGTCTCTCTAAACCTAGCCTTCCACAAAACCCTAACCCTAGGTACAATCCTAACCCTAACCGTCTCTCTTACCCTAGCCCTCAACATAACCCTAACCCTAGGTCCAATCCTAACCCTAACCGTATTTCTAACCCTAGCCCTCAACATAACCCTAACCCTAGGTCCAATCCTAACCCTAACCGTCTCTCTAACCCTAGCCCTCAACATAACCCTAACCCTAGGGCCAATCCTAAACCTGACCGTCTCTCTAACCCTAGCCCTCAACATAACCCTAACCCTAGGTCCAATCCTAACCCTAACAGTCTCTCTAACCCTTGCCCTCAACATAACCCTAACCCTAGGTCCAATCCTAACCGTAACCGTCTCTCTAAACCTAACCCTCAACATAACCGTAACCCTAGGTCCAATCCTAACCCTAAACGTCTCTCTACCCGAGCCCTCAACAAAACCCTAACCCTAGGTCCAATCCTAACCCTAAACGTCTCTCTAACCCTAGCCATCAACCTAACTCTAACCCTAGGTCCAATCCTAGCCCTAACCGTCTCTCTAACCCTAGCCCTCAACATAACCCTAACCCTAGGTCCTATCCTAACCCTAACCGTCTCCCTAACGCTAGCCCTCAACATAACCCTAACCCTAGGTCCAATCCTCACCCTAACCGTCTCTCTAACCCTAGCCCTCAACATAACCCTAACCCTAGGGCCAATCCTAACCCTGACCGTCTCTCTACCCTAGCCCTCCACATAACCCTAACCCTAGGTCCAATCCTAACCCTGACAGTCTCTCTAACCCTTGACCTCAACATAACCCTTACCCTAGGTCCAATCCTAACCCTAAACTTCTCTCTAACACCTAGCCCTCAACATAACCCTAACCCTAGGTCCAATCCTAACCTTAACCGTCTCTCTAACCCTAGCCCTCACATAACCCTAACCCTATGTCCAATCCTAACCCTAACCGTCTCTCTAACCCTAGCCCTCAACATAACCCTATCCCTAGGTCCAAACCTGACCCTAACCGTCACTCTAACCCTAGCCCTCAACATAACCATAACCCTAGGTCCAATCCTAACCCTGACCATCTCTCTAACCCTAGCCCTCAACATAACCCTAACCCTAGGTCCAATCCTAACCCTGACCTTCTTTCGAACCCTAGCCCTCAACATAACCCTAACCCTAGGTCCAATCCTATCCCTGACCGTCTCTCTAACCCTAGCCCTCAACATAACCCTAACCCTAGGGCCAATCCTAACCCTGACCGTCTCTCTAACCCTAGCCCTCAACATAACCCTAACCCTAGGTCCAATCCTAGCACTAACCGTCTCTCTAACCCTAGCCCTCAACCTAAACCTAATACGACGTCCAATCCTAACCCTGACCGTCGCTCTACCCTAGCCCTCATCATAACCCTAACCCTATGTCAAATCCTCATCCTAACCGTATCTCTAACCCTAGCCCTCAACATAACCCTAACCCTAGGACCAATCCTAACCCTAACCGTCTCTCTAACCCTAGCCCTCAACAAAACCCTAACCCTAGCCCTCAACCTAACCCTAACCCTATGTCCAATCCTAACCCTAACCGTCTCTCTAAGCCTAGCCCTCAAACTAACACTAACCCTCGGTCCAATCCTAACCCTAACCATCTCTCAAACCCTAGCCCTCAACCTAACCCTAACGCTAGGTCCAATCCTAACCATAACCATCTCTCTAACCCTAGCCCTCAACATAACCGTAACCCTAGGTCCAATCCTAACCCTAAAAGGCTCTCTAACCCGAGCCCTTAACATAACCCTAACCCTAGGTCCAAACTTAACCCTAACCGTCTCTCTAACCCTCGCCCTCAACATAACCCTAACCCTAGGTCCAATTCTAACCCTAACTGTGTCTCTGACCCTAGCCCTCAATATAACCCTAACCCTAGGTCCAATCCTAACCCTGACCGTCTCTCTAACCCTAGCCCTCAACATAACCCTAACCCTAGGGCCAATCCTAACCCTGACCGTCTCTCTAACCCTAGCCCTCAACATCACCCTAACCCTAGGTCCAATCCTAACCCTGACAGTCTCTCTAACCCTTGACCTCAACATAACCCTTACCCTAGGCCCAATCCTAACCCTAAATTTCTCTCTAACCCTAGCCCTCAACATAACCCTAACCCTAGGTCCAATCCTAACCCTAACCGTCTCTCTAACCCTAGCCCTCAACATAACCCTAACCCTAGGGCCAATCCTAACACTAACCGTCTCTCTAACCCTAGCCCTCAACATAACCCTAACCCTAGGGCAAAACCTAACCCTGACCGTCTCTCTAACCCTAGCCCTCAAAATAACCCTAACCCTAGGTCCAATCCTAACCCTAACCGTCTCTCTAAACCTAGCCTTCCACAAAACCCTAACCCTAGGTCCAATCCTAACCTTAACCGTCTTTCTAAACCTAGCCTTCCACATAACCCTAAACCTAGGTCCAATCCTAACCCTAACCGTCTCTCTAACCCTAGCCCTCAACATAACCGTAACCCTAGGTCCAATCCTAACCCTAACCGTCTCTCTAAACCTAGCCCTCAACATAACACTAACCCTAGGGCCAATCCTAACACTAACCGTCTCTCTAACCCTAGCCCTCAACATAACCCTAACCCTAGGGCCAATCCTAACACTAACCGTCTCTCTAACCCTTGCCCTCAACATAACCCTAACCCTAGGTCCAATCCTAACCCTAACCGTATTTCTAACCCTAGCCCTCAACATAACCGTAACCCTAGGTCCAATCCTAACCCTAACCGTCTCTCTAACCCTAGCCCTCAACATAACCCTAACCCTAGGGCCAATCCTAAACCTGACCGTCTATCTAACCCTAGCCCTCAACATAACCCTAACCCTAGGTCCAATCCTAACCCTAACAGTCTGTCTAACTCTTGCCCTCAACATAACCCTAACCCTAGGTCCAATCCTAACCGTAACCGTCTCTCTAAACCTAACCCTCAACATAACCGTAACCCTAGGTCCAATCCTAACCCTAAACGTCTCTCTACCCGAGCCCTCAACATAACCCTAACCCTAGGTCCAATCCTAACCCTAAACGTCTCTCTAACCCTAGCCATCAACCTAACTCTAACCCTAGGTCCAATCCTAGCCCTAACCGTCTCTCTAACCCTAGCCCTCAACATAACCTTCACCCTAGGTCCAAACCTAACCCTAACCGTCTCTCTAACCCTAGCCCTCAACTTAACCCTAACCCTAGGTCCAATCCTAATCCTAACCGTCTCTCTAATCCTAGCCCTCAAAATAACCCTAACCCTAGGTCCAATCCTAACCCTAACCGTCTCTCTGACCCTAGCCCTCACCATAAGCCTAACCCTAGGTCCAATCCTCACCCTAACCGTCTCTCTAACCCTAGCCCTCAACATAACCCTAACCCTAGGTCCGATCCTAACCCGAACAGTCTCTCTAACCCTAGCCCTCAACATAACCCTAACCCTAGGTCCTATCCTAACCCTAACCGTCTCCCTAACGCTAGCCCTCAACATAACCCTAACCCTAGGTCCAATCCTCACCCTAACCGTCTCTCTAACCCTAGCCCTCAACATAACCCTAACCCTAGGGCCAATCCTAACCCTGACCGTCTCTCTAACCCTAGCCCTCCACATAACCCTAACCCTAGGTCCAATCCTAACCCTGACAGTCTCTCTAACCCTTGACCTCAACATAACCCTTACCCTAGGTCCAATCCTAACCCTAAACTTCTCTCTAACCCTAGCCCTCAACATAACCCTAACCCTAGGTCCAATCCTAACCTTAACCGTCTCTCTAACCCTAGCCCTCACATAACCCTAACCCTATGTCCAATCCTAACCCTAACCGTCTCTCTAACCCTAGCCCTCAACATAACCCTATCCCTAGGTCCAATCCTGACCCTAACCGTCCCTCTAACCCTAGCCCTCAACATAACCATAACCCTAGGTCCAATCCTAACCCTAACTGTCTCTCTAACCCTAGCCCTCAACATAACCCTAACCTTAGGTCCAATCCTAACCCTCACCGTCTCTCTAACCCTAGCCTTCAACATAACCCTAACCCTAGGTGCAATCCTCACCCTAACCGTTTCTCTAACCCTAGCCCTCAACATATCCCTAACCCTAGGTCCAATCCTAACCCTAACCGTCTCTCTAACCTTAGCCCGGAACATAAGCCTAACCCTAGGTCCAATCCTAACCCTGACCATCTCTCTAACCCTAGCCCTCAACATAACCCTAACCCTAGGTCCAATCCTAACCTTGACCTTCTTTCGAACCCTACCCCTCAACATAACCCTAACCCTAGGTCCAATCCTATCCCTGACCGTCTCTCTAACCCTAGCCCTCAACATAACCCTAACCCTAGGCCCAATCCTAACCCTAACCGTCTCTCTAACCCTAGCCCTCAACCTAACCCTAACCCTAGGTCCAATCCTAGCACTAACCGTCTCTCTAACCCTAGCCCTCAACCTAAACCTAATACGACGTCCAATCCTAACCCTGACCGTCGCTCTACCCTAGCCCTCATCATAACCCTAACCCTATGTCAAATCCTCATCCTAACCATATCTCTAACCCTAGCCCTCAACATACCCCTAACCCTAGGACCAATCCTAACCCTAACCGTCTCTCTAACCCTAGCCCTCAACAAAACCCTAACCCTAGGTCCAAACCTAACCCTAACCGTCTCTCTAACCCTAGCCCTCAACCTAATCCTAACCCTATGTCCAATCCTAACCCTAACCGTCTCTCTAAGCCTAGCCCTCAACCTAACACTAACCCTCGGTCCAATCCTAACCCTAACCATCTCTCAAACCCTAGCCCTCAACCTAACCCTAACGCTAGGTCCAATCCTAACCATAACCATCTCTCTAACCCTAGCGCTCAACATAACCGTAACCCTAGGTCCAATCCTAACCCTAAAAGGCTCTCTAACCCGAGCCCTTAACATAACCCTAACCCTAGGTCCAAACTTAACCCTAACTGTCTCTCTAACCCTAGCCCTCAACATAACCCTAACCCTAGGTCCAATTCTAACCCTGACCGTCTCTCTAACCCTAGCCCTCAACATAACCCTAACCCTAGGTCCAATCCTAACCCTGACCGTCTCTCTAACCCTAGCCCTCAATATAACCCTAACCCTAGGGCCAATCCTAACCCTGACCGTCTCTCTAACCCTAGCCCTCAACATAACCCTAACCCTAGGTCCAATCCTAGCACTAACCGTCTCTCTAACCCTAGCCCTCAACCTAAACCTAATACGACGTCCAATCCTAACCCTGACCGTCGCTCTACCCTAGCCCTCATCATAACCCTAACCCTATGTCAAATCCTCATCCTAACCGTATCTCTAACCCTAGCCCTCAACATAACCCTAACCCTAGGACCAATCCTAACCCTAACCGTCTCTCTAACCCTAGCCCTCAACAAAACCCTAACCCTAGGTCGAAACCTAACCCTAACCGTCTCTCTAACCCTAGCCCTCAACCTAACCCTAACCCTATGTCCAATCCTAACCCTAACCGTCTCTCTAAGCCTAGCCCTCAAACTAACACTAACCCTCGGTCCAATCCTAACCCTAACCATCTCTCAAACCCTAGCCCTCAACCTAACCCTAACGCTAGGTCCAATCCTAACCATAACCATCTCTCTAACCCTATCCCTCAACATAACCGTAACCTTAGGTCCAATCCTAACCCTAAAAGGCTCTCTAACCCGAGCCCTTAACATAACCCTAACCCTAGGTCCAAACTTAACCCTAACCGTCTCTCTAACCCTAGCCCTCAACATAACCCTAACCCTAGGTCCAATTCTAACCCTAACTGTGTCTCTGACCCTAGCCCTCAATATACCCCTAACCCTAGGTCCAATCCTAACCCTGACCGTCTCTCTAACCCTAGCCCTCAACATAACCCTAACCCTAGGGCCAATCCTAACCCTGACCGTCTCTCTAACCCTAGCCCTCAACATCACCCTAACCCTAGGTCCAATCCTAACCCTGACAGTCTCTCTAACCCTTGACCTCAACATAACCCTTACCCTAGGTCCAATCCTAACCCTAAACTTCTCTCTAACCCTAGCCCTCAACATAACCCTAACCCTAGGTCCAATCATAACCTTAACCGTCTCTCTAACCCTAGCCCTCAACATATCCCTAACCCTAGGTCCAATCCTAAACCTAACCGTCTCTCTAACCCTAGCCCTCAACATAACCCTAACCTTAGGGCCAATCCTAACCCTGACCGTCTCTCTAACCCTAGCCCTCAACATAACCCTAACCCTAGGTCCAATCCTAACCCTAACAGTCTCTCTAACCCTTGCCCTCAACATAACACTAACCCTAGGTCCAATCCTAACCCAAACCGTCTCTCTAAACCTAGCTTTCCACATAACCCTAACCCTAGGTCCGATCCTAACCCTAACCGTCTCTCTAACTATAGCCCTCAACATAAACCTAACCCTACGTCCAATCCTAACCCTAACCGTCTCTCTAACCCTAGCCCTCAACATAACCCTAACCCTAGGTCCAATCCTAACCCTAAACGTCTCTCTAACCCTAGCCCTCAACATAACCCTAACCCTAGGGCCAATCCTAACCCTAACAGTCTCTCTAACCCTTGCCCTCAACATAACACTAACCCTAGGTCCAATCCTAACCCTAAACGTCTCTCTAAACCTAGCCCTCAACATAACCCTAACCCTATGTCCAATCCTAACCCTAACCGTCTCTCTAACCCTAGCCCTCAACATAACCCTAACCCTAGGTCCAATCCTAACCCTAACCGTCTCTCTAAACCTAGCCCTCAACATAACCCTAACCCTAGGTCCAATCCTAACCCTAACCGTGTCTCTAACCCTAGCCCTCAACATAACCCTAACCTTAGCTCCAATCCGAACCCTAACCGACTCTCTAACCCTAGCCCTCAACATAACCCTAACCCTAGGTCCAATCCTATCCCTAACCGTCTTTCTAAACCTAGCCTTCCACATAACCCTAACCCTAGGTCCAATCCTAACCCTAACCGTCTCTCTAACCCTAGCCCTCAACATAACCCTAACCCTAGGTCCAATCCTAACCCTAACCGTCTCTCTAACCCTAGCCCTCAACCTCACCCTAACCCTATGTCCAATCCTAACCCTAACCGTCTCTCTAACCCTAGCCCTCAACCTAACCCTAACCCTATGTCCAATCCTAACCCTAACCGTCTCTCTAAGCCTAGCCCTCAACCTAACACTAACCCCAGGTCCAATCCTAACCCTAACCGTCTCTCTAACCTTAGCCCTCAACCTAACCCTAACCCTATGTCCAATCCTAACCCTAACCGTCTCTCTAAGCCTAGCCCTCAACCTAACCCTAACGCTAGGTCCAATCCTAACCATAACCATCTCTCTAACCCTAGCCCACAACATAACCGTAACCCTAGGTCCAATCCTAACCCTAAAAGGCTCTCTAACCCGATCCCTTATCATAACCCTAACCCTAGGTCCAAACTTAACCCTAACCGTCTCTCTAACCCTAGCCCTCAACATAACCCTAACCCTAGGTCCAATTCTAACCCTAACTGTGTCTCTGACCCTAGCTCTCAACATAACCCTAACCCTAGGTCCAATCCTATCCCTGACCGTCTCTCTAACACTAGCCCTCAACATAGCCCTAACCCTAGGGCCAATCCTAACCCTGACCGTCTCTCTAACCCTAGCCCTCAACATAACCCTAACCCTAGGTCCAATCCTAGCACTAACCGTCTCTCTAACCCTAGCCCTCAACCTAAACCTAATACGACGTCCAATCCTAACCCTGACCGTCGCTCTACCCTACCCCTCATCATAACCCTAACCCTATGTCAAATCCTCATCCTAACCGTATCTCTAACCCTAGCCCTCAACATAACCCTAACCCTAGGACCAATCCTAACCCTAACCGTCTCTCTAACCCTAGCCCTCAACAAAACCCTAACCCTAGGTCCAAATCTAACCCTAACCGTCTCTCTAACCCTAGCCCTCAACCTAACCCTAACCCTATGTCCAATCCTAACCCTAACCGTCTCTCTAAGCCTAGCCCTCAACCTAACACTAACCCTCGGTCCAATCCTAACCCTAACCATCTCTCAAACCCTAGCCCTCAACCTAACCCTAACGCTAGGTCCAATCCTAACCATAACCATCTCTCTAACCCTAGCCCTCAACATAACCGTAACCCTAGGTCCAATCCTAACCCTAAAAGGCTCTCTAACCCGAGCCCTTAACATAACCCTAACCCTAGGTCCAAACTTAACCCTAACCGTCTCTCTAACCCTAGCCCTCAACATATTCCTAACCCTAGGTCCAATTCTAACCCGAACTGTGTCTCTGACCCTAGCCCTCAACATAACCCTAACCCTAGGTCCAATCCTAACCCTGACCGTCTCTCCATCCCTAGCCCTCAACATAACCCTAACCCTAGGGCCAATCCTAACCCTGACCGTCTCTCTAACCCTAGCCCTCAACATAACCCTAACCCTAGTTCCAATCCTAACCCTGACAGTCTCTCTATCCCTTGACCTCAACATAACCCTTACCCTAGGTCCAATCCTAACCCTAAATTTCTCTCTAACCCTAGCCCTCAACATAACCCTAACCCTAGGTCCAATCCTAACCTTAACCGTCTCTCTAACCCTAGCCCTCAACATATCCCTAACCCTAGGTCCAATCCTAACCCTAACCGTCTCTCTAACCCTAGCCCTCAACATAACCCTAACCTTAGGGCCAATCCTAACCCTGACCGTCTCTCTAACCCTAGCCCTCAACATAACCCTAACACTAGGTCCAATCCTAACCCTAACAGTCTCTCTAACCCTTGCCCTCAACATAACACTAACCCTAGGTCCAATCCTAACCCTAACCGTCTCTCTAAACCTAGCCTTCCACATAACCCTAACCCTAGGTCCGATCCTAACCCTAACCGTCTCTCTAACTATATCCCTCAACATAACCCTAACCCTAGGTCCAATCCTAACTCTAACCGTCTCTCTAACCCTAGCCCTCAACATAACCCTAACCCTAGGTCCAATCCTACCCCTAAACGTCTCTCTAACCCTAGCCCTCAACATAACCCTAACCCTAGGGCCAATCCTAACCCTGACCGTCTCTCTAACCCTAGCCCTCAACATAACCCTAACCCTAGGTCCAATCCTAACCCTAACAGTCTCTCTAACGCTTGCCCTCAACATAACACTAACCCTAGGTCCAATCCTAACCCTAAACGTCTCTCTAAACCTAGCCCTCAACATAACCCTAACCCTATGTCCAATCCTAACCCTAACCGTCTCTCTAACACTAGCCCTCAACATAACCGTAACCCTAGGTCCAATCCTAACCCTAAAAGGCTCTCTAACCCGAGCCCTTAACATAACCCTAACCCTAGGTCCAATCCTAACCCTAACCGTGTCTCTAACCCTAGCCCTCAACATAACCCTAACCTTAGCTCCAATCCGAACCCTAACCGACTCTCTAACCCTAGCCCTCAACATAACCCTAACCCTAGGTCCAATCCTATCCCTGACCGTCTTTCTAAACCTAGCCTTCCACATAACCCTAACCCTAGGTCCAATCCTAACTCTAACCGTCTCTCTAACCCTAGCCCTCAACATAACCCTAACCCTAGGTCCAATCCTAACCCTAACCGTCTCTCTAAACCTAGCCCTCAACATAACCCTAACCCTAGGGCCAATCCTAACACTAACCGTCTCTCTAACCCTAGACCTCAACATAACCCTAACCCTAGGGCCAATCCTAACCCTGACCGTCTCTCTAACCCTAGCCCTCAAAATAACCCAAACCATAGGTCCAATCCTAACCCTAACAGTCTCTCTAAGCCTAGCCCTCAACCTAACACTAACCCTCGGTCCAATCCTAACCCTAACCATCTCTCAAACCCTAGCCCTCAACCTAACCCTAACGCTAGGTCCAATCCTAACCATAACCATCTCTCTAACCCTAGCCCTCAACATAACCGTAACCCTAGGTCCAATCCTAACCCTAAAAGGCTCTCTAACCCGAGCCCTTAACATAACCCTAACCCTAGGTCCAAACTTAACCCTAACCGTCTCTCTAACCCTAGCCCTCAAAATAACCCTAACGCTAGGTCCAATTCTAACCCTAACTGTCTCTGACCCTAGCCCTCAACATAACCCTAACCCTAGGTCCAATCCTAACCCTGACCGTCTCTCTAACCCTAGCCCTCAACATAACCCTAACCCTAGGGCCAATCCTAACCCTGACCGTCTCTCTAACCCTAGCCCTCAACATAACCCTAACCCTAGGTCCAATCCTAGCACTAACCGTCTCTCTAACCCTAGCCCTCAACCTAAACCTAATACGACGTCCAATCCTAACCCTGACCGTCGCTCTACCCTAGCCCTCATCATAACCCTAACCCTATGTCAAATCCTCATCCTAACCGTATCTCTAACCCTAGCCCTCAACATAACCCTAACCCTAGGACCAATCCTAACCCTAACCGTCTCTCTAACCCTAGCCCTCAACAAAACCCTAACCCTAGGTCCAAACCTAACCCTAATCGTCTCTCTAACCCTAGCCCTCAACCTAACCCTAACCCTATGTCCAATCCTAACCCTAACCGTCTCTCTAAGCCTAGCCCTCAACCTAACACTAACCCTCGGTCCAATGCTAACCCTAACCATCTCTCAAACCCTAGCCCTCAACCTAACCCTAACGCTAGGTCCAATCCTAACCATAACCATCTCTCTAACCCTAGCCCTCAACATAACCGTAACCCTAGGTCCAATCCTAACCCTAAAAGGCTCTCTAACCCGAGCCCTTAACATAACCCTAACCCTAGGTCCAAACTTAACCCTAACCGTCTCTCTAACCCTAGCCCTCAACATAACCCTAACCCTAGGTCCAATCCTAACCCTGACCGTCTCTCTAACCCTAGCCCTCAACATAACCCTAACCCTAGGGCCAATCCTAACCCTGACCGTCTCTCTAACCCTAGCCCTCTACATAACCCTAACCCTAGGTCCAATCCTAACCCTGACAGTCTCTCTAACCCTTGACCTCAACATAACCCTTACCCTAGGTCCAATCCTAACCCTAAACTTCTCTCTAACCCTAGCCCTCAGCATAACCCTAACCCTAGGTCCAATCCTAACCCTGACCGTCTCTCTAACCCTAGCCCTCAACATAACCCTAACCCTAGGGCCAATCCTAACCCTGACCGTCTCTCTAACCCTAGCCCTCAACATAACCCTAACCCTAGGGCCAATCCTAACCCTGACCGTCTCTCTAACCCTAGCCCTCAACATAACCCTAACCCTAGGTCCAATCCTAGCACTAACCGTCTCTCTAACCCTAGCCCTCAACCTAAACCTAATACGACGTCCAATCCTAACCCTGACCGTCGCTCTACCCTAGCCCTCATCATAACCCTAACCCTATGTCAAATCCTCATCCTAACCGTATCTCTAACCCTAGCCCTCAACATAACCCTAACCCTAGGACCAATCCTAACCCTAACCGTCTCTCTAACCCTAGCCCTCAACAAAACCCTAACCCTAGGTCCAAACCTAACCCTAATCGTCTCTCTAACCCTAGCCCTCAACATAACACTAACCCTAGGTCCAATCCTAACCCTAACCGTCTCTCTAAACCTAGCCTTCCACATAACCCTAACCCTAGGTCCGATCCTAACCCTAACCGTCTCTCTAACTATAGCCCTCAACATAACCCTAACTCTAGGTCAAATCCTAACCCTAACCGTCTCTCTAACCCTAGCCCTCAACATAACCCTAACCCTAGGTCCAATCCTAACCCTAAACGTCTCTCTAACCCTAGCCCTCAACATAACCCTAACCCTAGGGCCAATCCTAACCCTGACCGTCTCTCTAACCCTAGCCCTCAACATAGCCCTAACCCTAGGTCCAATCCTAACCCTAACAGTCTCTCTAACCCTTGCCCTCAACATAACACTAACCCTAGGTCCAATCCTAACCCTAAACGTCTCTCTAAACCTAGTCCTCAACATAACCCTAACCCTATGTCCAATCCTAACCCTAACCGTCTCTCTAACCCTAGCCCTCAACATAACCCTAACCCTAGGTCCAATCCTAACCCTAACCGTCTCTCTAAACCTAGCCCTCAACATAACCCTAACCCTAGGTACAATCCTAACCCTAACCGTGTCTCTAACCCTAGCCCTCAAAATAACCCTAACCTTAGCTCCAATCCGAACCCTAACCGACTCTCTAACCCTAGCCCTCAACATAACCCTAACCCTAGGTCCAATCCTATCCCTAACCGTCTTTCTAAACCTAGCCTTCCACATAACCCTAACCCTAGGTCCAATCCTAACCCTAACCGTCTCTCTAAACCTAGCCCTCAACATAACCCTAACCCTAGGGCCAATCCTAACACTAACCGTCTCTCTAACCCTAGCCCTCAACATAACCCTAACCCTAGGGCCAATCCTAACCCTGACCGTCTCTCTAACCCTAGCCCTCAAAATAACCCTAACCCTAGGTCCAATCCTAACCCTAACAGTCTCTCTAACCCTTGCCCTCAACATAACACTAACCCTAGGTCCAATCCTAACCCTAACCGTCTCTCTAACCCTAGCCCTCAACATAACCCTAACACTAGGGCCAATCCTAAACCTGACCGTCTCTCTAACCCTAGCCCTCAACATAACCCTAACCCTAGGTCCAATCCTAACCCTAACAGTCTCTCTATCCCTTGCCCTCAACATAACACTAACCCTAGGTCCAATCCTAACCCTAAACGTCTCTCTAAACCTAGCCCTCAACATAACCCTAACCCTATGTCCATCCTAACCCTAACCGTCTCTCTAACCCTAGCCCTCAACATAACCCTAACCCTAGGTCCAATCCTAACCCTAACCGTCTCTCTAAACCTAGCCCTCAGCATAACCCTAACCCTAGGTCCAATCCTAACCGTAACCGTCTCTCTAAACCTAGCCCTCAACATAACCGTAACCCTAGGACCAATCCTAACCCTAAACGTCTCTCTACCCGAGCCCTCAACATAACCCTAACCCTAGGTCCAATCCTAACCCTAACCGTCTCTCTAACCCTAGCCATCAACCTAACTCTAACCCTAGGTCCAATCCTAGCCCTAACCGTCTCTCTAACCCTAGCCCTCAACATAACCTTCACCCTAGGTCCAATCCTAACACTAACCGTCTCTCTAACCCTAGCCCTCAACTTAACCCTAACCATAGGTCCAATCCTAATCCTAACCGTCTCTCTAATCCTAGCCCTCAAAATAACCCTAACCCTAGGTCCAATCCTAACCCTAACCGTCTCTCTGACCCTAGCCCTCACCATAAGCCTAACCCTAGGTCCAATCCTCACCCTAACCATCTCTCTAACCCTAGCCGTCAATATAACCCTAACCCTAGGTCCAATCCTAACCCTAACCGTCTCTCTAACCCTAGCCCTCAACATAACCCTAACCCTAGGTCCGACCCTACCCCGAACCGTCTCTCTAACCCTAGCCCTCAACATAACCCTAACCCTAGGTCCTATCCTAACCCTAACCGTCTCCCCAACGCTAGCCCTCAACATAACCCTAACCCTAGGTCCAATCCTCACCCTAACCGTCTCTCTAACCCTAGCCCTCATCCTAACCTTAACCCTAGGTCCAATCCTAACCCTAAGAGTCTCTCTAACCCTTGCCCTCAACATAACCCTAACCCTAGGTCCAATCCTAACCCTAAACGTCTCTCTAAACCTAGCCCTCAACATAACCCTAACCCTATGTCCAATCCTAACCCTAACCGTCTCTCTAACCCTAACCCTCAACATAACCCTAACCCTAGGTCCAATCCTAATCCTAACCGTCTCTCTAACCCTAGCCCTCAACATAACCCTAACCCTAGGTCCAATCCTAAGCATAACCATCTCTCTAACCCTAGCCCTCAACATAACCGTAACCCTAGGTCCAATCCTAACCCTAAAAGGCTCTCTAACCCGAGCCCTTAACATAACCCTAACCCTAGGTCCAAACTTAACCCTAACCGTCTCTCTAACCCTAGCCCTCAAGATAACCCTAACCCTAGGTCCAATCCTAACCCTAACTGTGTCTCTGACCCTAGCCCTCAACATAACCCTAACCCTAGGTCCAAACCAAACCGTAAACGTCTCTCTAAAACTAGCCCTCAACATAACCCTAACCCTAGGTCCAATCCTAACCCTGACCGTCTCTCTAACCCTAGCCCTCAACATAACCCTAACCCTAGGGCCAATCCTAACCCTGACCGTCTCTCTAACCCTAGCCCTCAACATAACCCTAACCCTAGGTCCAATCCTAACCCTGACAGTCTCTCTAACCCTTGACCTCAACATAACCCTTACCCTAGGTCCAATCCTAACCCTAAACTTCTCTCTAACCCTAGCCCTCAACATAACCCTAACCCTAGGTCCAATCCTAACCTTAACCGTCTCTCTAACCCTAGCCCTCACATAACCCTAACCCTATGTCCAATCCTAACCCTAACCGTCTCTCTAACCCTAGCCCTCAACATAACCCTAACCCTAGGTCCAATCCTGACCCTAACCGTCCCTCTAACCCTAGCCCTCAACATAACCATAACCCTAGGTCCAATCCTAACCCTAACTGTCTCTCTAACCCTAGCCCTCAACATAACCCTAACCTTAGGTCCAGTCCTAACCCTAACCGTCTCTCTAACCCTAGCCTTCAACATAACCCTAACCCTAGGTCCAATCCTCACCCTAACCGTCTCTCTAACCCTAGCCCTCAACATATCCCTAACCCTAGGTCCAATCCTAACCCTAACCGTCTCTCTAACCCTAGCCCGGAACATAACCCTAACCCTAGGTCCAATCCGAACCCTGACCGTCTCTCTAACCCTAGCCCTCAACATAACCCTACCCTAGGTCCAATCCTAACCCTGACCTTCTTTCTAACCCTAGCCCTCAACATAACGCTAACCCTAGGTCCAATCCTAACCCTGACCGTCTCTCTAACCCTAGCCCTCAACATAACCCTAACCCTAGGTCCAATCCTAACGCTAACCGTCTCTCTAACCCTAGCCCTCAACCTAACCCTAACCCTAGGTCCAATCCTAACCCTAACCGTCTGTCTAACCCTAGCCCTCATCCTAAACCTAATACGACGTCCAATCCTAACCCTAACCGTCGCTCTAACCCTAGCCCTCAACATAACCCTAACCCTATGTCCAATCCTCATCCTAACCGTCTCTCTAACCTTAACCCTCAACCTAACCCTAACCCTAGGTCCAATCCTAGCACTAACCGTCTCTCTAACCCTAGCCCTCAACCTAAACCTAATACGACGTCCAATCCTAACCCTGACCATCGCTCTAACCCTAGCCCTCAACATAACCCTAACCCTATGTCAAATCCTCATCCTAACCGTATCTCTAACTCTAGCCCTCAACATAACCCTAACCCTAGGACCAATCCTAACCCTAACCGTCTCTCTAACCCTAGCCCTCAACAAAACCCTAACCCTAGGTCCAAACCTAACCCTAACCGTCTCTCTAACCCTAGCCCTCAACCTAACCCTAACCCTATGTCCAATCCTAACCCTAACCGTCTCTCTAAGCCTAGCCCTCAACCTAACACTAACCCTCGGTCCAATCCTAACCCTAACCATCTCTCAAACCCTAGCCCTCAACCTAACCCTAACGCTAGGTCCAATCCTAACCATAACCATCTCTCTAACCCTAGCCCTCAATATAACCGTAACCCTAGGTCCAATCCTAACCCTAAAAGGCTCTCTAACCCGAGCCCTTAACATAACCCTAACCCTAGCTCCAAACTTAACCCTAACCGTCTCTCTAACCCTAGCCCTCAACATAACCCTAACCCTAGGTCCAATCCTAACCCTAACTGTGTCTCTGACCCTAGCCCTCAACATAACCCTAACCCTAGGTCCAAACCAAACCATAACCGTCTCTCTAAACCTAGCCCTCAACATAACCCTAACCCTAGGTCCAATCCTAACCCTGACCGTCTCTCTAACCCTAGCCCTCAACATAACCCTAACCCTAGGGCCAATCCTAACCCTGACCGTCTCTCTAACCCTAGCCCTCAACAAAACCCTAACCCTAGGTCCAATCCTAACCCTGACAGTCTCTCTAACCCTTGACCTCAACATAACCCTTACCCTAGGTCCAATCCTAACCCTAAACTTCTCTCTAACCCTAGCCCTCAACATAACCCTAACCCTAGGTCCAATCCTAACCTTAACCGTCTCTCTAACCCTAGCCCTCACATAACCCTAACCCTAGGTCCAATCCTCACCCTAACCGTCTCTCTAACCCTAGCCCTCAACATAACCCTAACCCTAGGTCCAAATCTAACCCTAACCGTCTCTCTAAAACTAGCCCTCAACATAACCCTAACTCTAGGGCCAATCCTAACCCTCACCGTCTCTCTAACACTACCCATCAACATAACCCTAACCCTAGGGCCAATCCTAACTCTGACCGTCTCTCTAACTCTAGCCCTCAAAATAACCCTAACTCTAGGTCCAATCCTAACCCTAACAGTCTCTCTAACCCTTGCCCTCAACATAACACTAACCCTAGGTCCAATCCTAACCCTAAACGTCTCTCTAAACCTAGCCTTCCACATAACCCTAACCCTAGGTCCAATCCTAACCCTAACCGTCTCTCTAACCCTAGCCCTCAACATAACCCTAACCCTAGGTCCAATCCTAACCCTAACCGTCTCTCTAACCCTAGCCCTCAACATAACCCTAACCCTAGGTCCAATCCTAACCCTAACCGTCTCTCTAACCCTAGCCCTCAACATAACCCTAACCCTAGGTCCAATCCTAACCCTAACCGTCTCTCTAACCCCAGCCCTCAACATAACCCTAACCCTAGGTCCAATCCTAACCCTAACAGTCTCTCTATCCCTTGCCCTCAACATAACACTAACCCTAGGTCCAATCCTAACCCTAAACGTCTCTCTAACCCTAGCCCTCATCCTAAACCTAATACGACGTCCAATCCTAACCCTAACCGTCGCTCTAACCCTAGCCCTCAACATAACCCTAACCCTATGTCCAATCCTCATCCTAACCGTCTCTCTAACCCTAGCCCTAAACAAAACACTAACCCTAGGTCCAATCCTAACCCTAACCGTCTCTCTAAACCTAGCCCTCAACATAACCCTAACCCTCGGTCCATCCTAACCCTAACCGTCTCTCTAACGCTAGCCCTCAACATAACCCTAACCTTAGGTCCAATCCTCACCCTAACCGTCTCTCTAACCCTAGACCTCAACCTAACCTTAACCCTAGGTCCAATCCTAACCCTAACCGTCTCTCTAACCCTAGCCCTCAATATAACCCTAACCCTAGGTCCAATCCTAACCCTAACTGTGTCTCTGACCCTAGCCCTCAACATAACCCTAACCCTAGGTCCAAACCAAACCGTAACCGTCTCTCTAAACCTAGCCCTCAACATAACCCTAACCCTAGTTCCCATCCGAACCCTGACCGTCTCTCTAACCCTAGCCCTCAACATTACCCTAACCCTAGGGCCAATCCTAACCCTGACCGTCTCTCTATCCCTAGCCCTCAACATAACCCTAAGGCTAGGTCCAATCCTAACCCAGACAGTCTCTTTAACCCTTGACCTAAACATAACCCTTACCCTAGGTCCAATCCTAACCCTAAACTTCTCTCTAACCCTAGCCCTCAACATAACCCTATCCTAGGTCCAATCCTAACCTTAACCGTCTCTCTAACCCTAGCCCTCACATAACCCTAACCCTAGGTCCAATCCTAACCCTAACCGTCTCTCTAACCCTAGCCCTCAACATAACCCTATCCCTAGGTCCAATCCTGACCCTAACAGTCCCTCTAACCCTACCCTCAACATAACCATAACCCTAGGTCCAATCCTAACCCTAACTGTCTCTCTAACCCTAGCCCTCAACATAACCCTAACCCTAGGTCCAATCCTAACCCTAACCGTCTGTCTAACCCTAGCCTTCAACATAACCCTAACCCTAGGTCCAATCCTCACCCCAACCGTCTCTCTAACCCTAGCCCTCAACATAACCCTAACCTTAGGTCCAATCCTAACCCTGACCTTCTTTCTAACCCTAGCCTCAACATAACCCTAACCCCAGGTCCAATCCTATCCCTGACCGTCCCTCTAACCCTTGCCCTCAACATAACCCTAACCCTAGGTCCAATCCTTACCCTAACCGTCTCTCTAACCCTAGCCCTCAACCTAACCCTAACCCTAGGTCCAATCCTAACCCTAACCGTCTCTCTAACCCTAGCCCTCATCCTAAACCTAATACGACGTCCAATCCTAACCCTAACCGTCGCTCGAACCCTAGCCCTCAACATAACCCTAACCCTATGTCCAATCCTCATCCTAACCGTCTCTCTAACCTTAGCCCTCAACCTAACCCTAACCCTAGGTCCAATCCTAGCACTAACCGTCTCTCTAACCCTAGCCCTCAACAAAACCCTAACCCTAGGTCCAATCCTAACCCTAACCGTCTCTCTAACCCTAGCCCTCAACCTAACCCTAACCCTATCTCCAATCCTAACCCCAACCGTCTCTCTAAGCCTAGACCTCAACCTAACCCTAACCCTAGGTACAATCCTAACCCTGACCGTCTCTCTAACCCTAGCCCTCAACATAACCCTAACCCTAGGGCCAATCCTAACCCTGACCGTCTATCTAACGCTAGCCCTCAACATAACCCTAACCCTAGGTCCAATCCTAACCCTAACAGTCTCTCTAAACCTAGCCCTCAACATAACCCTAACCCTATGTCCAATCCTAACCCTAACCATCTCTCTAACCCTAGCCCTCAACATAACCCTAACCCTAGGTCCAATCCTAACCCTAACCGTCTCTCTAACCCTAGCCCTCAGCACAACCCTAACCCTAGTTCCAATCCTAACCGTAACCGTCTCTCTAACCCTAGCCCTCAACATAACCCTAACCCTAGGGCCAATCCTAACCCTGACAGTCTGTCTAACCCTAGCCCTCAAAATAACCCTAACCCTAGGTCCAATCCTAACCCTAACAGTCTCTCTAACCCTTGCCCTCAACATAACACTAACCCTAGGTCCAATCCTAACCCTAACCGTCTCTCTAAACCTAGCCTTCCACATAACCCTAACCCTACGTCCAATCCTAACCCTAACCGTCTCTCTAACCCTAGCCCTCAACATAACCCTAACCCTAGGTCCAATCCTAACCCTAACCGTCTCTCTAACCCTAGCCCTCAACCTAACCCTAACCCTAGGTCCAATCCTAACCCTAACCGTCTCTCTAACCCTAGCCCTCAACATAACCCTAACCCTAGGGCCAATCCTAACCCTGACCGTCTCTCTAACCCTAGCCCTCAAAATAACCCTAACCCTAGGTCCAATCCTAACCCTAACAGTCTCTCTAACCCTTGCCCTCAACATAACACTAACCCTAGGTCCAATCCTAACCCTAACCGTCTCTCTAAACCTAGCCTTCCACATCACCCTAACCCTACGTCCAATCCTAACCCTAACCGTCTCTCTAACCCTAGCCCTCAACATAACCCTAACCCTAGGTCCAATCCTAACCCTAACCGTCTCTCTAACCCTAGCCCTCAACATAACCCTAACCCTAGGTCCAATCCTAACCCTAACCGTCTCTCTAACCCTAGCCCTCAACATAACCCTAACCCTAGGGCGAATCCTAACCCTGACCGTCTCTCTAACCCTAGCCCTCAACATAACCCTAAAGCTAGGTCCAATCCTAACCCTAAGAGTCTCTCTAACCCTTGCCCTCAACATAACACTAACCCTAGGTCCAATCCTAACCCTAAACATCTCTCTAAACCTAGCCCTCAACATAACCCTAACCCTAGCTCCAATCCTAACCCTAACATTCTCTCTAACCCTAGCCCTCAACATAACCCTAAGCCTAGGTCCAATCCTAACCCTAACCGTCTCTCTAACAGTAGCCCTCAACCAAACCCTACCCCTAGGTCCAATCCTAACCCTAACCGTCTCTCTAACCCTAGCCCTCAACATAACCCTAACCCTAAGGCCAATCCTAACCCTGACCGTCTCTCTAAGCCTAGGCCTCAACATAACCCTAACCCTAGGTCCAATCCTAACCCTAACAGTCTCTCTAACCCTTGCCCTCAACATAATCCTAACCCTAGGTCCAATCCTAACCCTAACCGTCTCTCTAACCCTATCCCTCAACATAACCCCAAGCCTAGGTCCAATCCTAACCCTAACCGTCTCTCTAACCCTAGCCCTCAACATAACCCTTACCCTAGGTCCAATCCTAACCTTAACCGCCTCTCTAACCCTAGCCCTCAACGTAACCCTAACCCTAGGTCCAATCCTAACCCTAACCGTCTCTCTAACCCTAGCCCTCAACCTAACGCTAACCCTAGGTCCAATCCTAACCCTAACCGTCTTTCTAACCTTAGCCCTCAACCTAACCTTAACCGTAGGTCCAATCCTAACCCTAACCGTCTCTCTAACCCTAGCACTCAACATAACCCTAACCCTAGGTCCAATCCTAACCCTAACCGTCTCTCTAACCCTAGCCCTCAACATAACCCTAACCCTAGGTCCAATCCTCATCCTAACCGTCTCTCTAACCTTAGCCCTCAACCTAACCCTAACCCTAGGTCCAATCCTAACCCTAACCGTCTCTCTAACCCTAGCCCTCAACCTAACCCTAACCCTATCTCCAATCCTAACCCCAACCGTCTCTCTAAGCCTAGACCTCAACCTAACCCTAACCCTAGGTACTATCCTAACCCTGACCGTCTCTCTAACCCTAGCCCTCAACATAACCCTAACCCTAGGGCCAATCCTAACCCTGACCGTCTATCTAAAGCTAGCCCTCAACATAACCCTAACCCTAGGTCCAATCCTAACCCTAACAGTCTCTCTAACCCTTGCCGTCAACATAACACTAACCCTACGTCCAATCCTAACCCTAAAAGTCTCTCTAAACCTAGCCCTCAACATAACCCTAACCCTATGTCCAATCCTAACCCTAACCGTCTCTCTAACCCTAGCCCTCAACATAACCCTAACCTTAGGTCCAATCCTAACCCTAACCGTCTCTCTAACCCTAGCCCTCAGCACAACCCTAACCCTAGTTCCAATCCTAACCGTAACCGCGTCTCTAACCCTAGCCCTCAACGTAACCCTAACCCTAGGTCCAATCCTAAACCTAACCGTCTGTCTAACCCTAGCCCTCAACCTAACGCTAACCCTAGGTCCAATCCTAACCCTAACCGTCTTTCTAACCTTAGCCCTCAACCTAACCTTAACCGTAGGTCCAATCCTAACCCTAACCGTCTCTCTAACCCTAGCCCTCAACATAACCCTAACCCTAGGTCCAATCCTAACCCTAACCGTCTTTCTAACCCTAGCCCTCAACATAACCCTAACCCTAGGTCCAATCCTAACCCTAACCGTCTCTCTAACCCTAGCCCTCAACATAACCCTAACCCTGGGTCCAATCCTAACCCTAACCGTCTCTCTAACCCTAGCCCTCAACATTACCCTAGCCCTAGGTCCAATCCTAACCCTAACCGTCTCTCTAACATTAGCCCTCAACATAACCCTAACCCTAGGGCGAATCCTAACACTGACCGTCTCTCTAACCCTAGCCCTCAACATAACCCTAACCCTAGGTCCAATCCTAACCCTAACAGTCTCTCTATCACTTGCCCTCAACATAACACTAACCCTAGGTCCAATCCTAACCCTAACCGTCGCTCTAACCCTAGCCCTCAACATAACCCTAACCCTATGTCCAATCCTCATCCTAACCGTCTCTCTAACCTTAGCCCTCAACCTATCCCTAACCCTAGGTCCAATCCTAGCACTAACAGTCTCTCTAACCCTAGCCCTCAACAAAACCCTAACCCTAGGTCCAATCCTAACCCTAACCGTCTCTCTAACCCTAGCCCTCAACCTAACCCTAACCCTAGGTCCAATCCTAACCGGAACCGTCTCTCTAAACCTAGCCCTCAACATAACCCTAACCCTAGGTCCAATCCTAACCCTAACCGTCTCTCTAACGCTAGCCCTCAACATAACCCTAACCCTAGGTCCAATCCTCACCCTAACCGTCTCTCTAACTCTAGCCCTCAACCTAACCTTAACCCTAGGTCCAATCCTAACCCTAACCGTCAATCTAACCCTAGCCCTCAATATAACCCTAACCCTAGGTCCAATCCTAACCCTAACTGTGTCTCTGACCCTAGCCCTCAACATAACCCTAACCCTAGGTCCAAACCAAACCGTAACCGTTTCTCTAAACCTAGCCCTCAACATAACCCTAAGCCTAGGTCCAATCCTAACCCTAACCGTCTCTCTAACCCTAGCCCTCAACATAACCCTAACCCTAGGGCGAATCCTAACCCTGACCGTCTCTCTAACCCTAGCCCTCAACATAACCCTAACCCTAGGTCCAATCCTAACCCTAACAGTCTCTCTATCCCTTGCCCTCAACATAACACTAACCCTACGTCCAATCCTAACCCTAAACGTCTCTCTAACCCTAGCCCTCATCCTAAACCTAATACGACGTCCAATCCTAACCCTAACCGTCGCTCTAATCCTAGCCCTCAACATAACCCTAACCCTATGTCCAATCCTCATCCTAACCGTCTCTCTAACCTTAGCCCTCAACCTAACCCTAACCCTAGGTCCAATCCTAGCACTAACCGTCTCTCTAACCCTAGCCCTCAACAAAACCCTAACCCTAGGTCCAATCCTAACCCTAACCGTCTCTCTAACCCTAGCCCTCAACCTAACCCTAACCCTAGGTCCAATCCTAACCCTAACCGTCTCTCTAACCCTAGCCCTCAACATAACCCTAACCCTAGGTCCGATCCTAACCGGAACCGTCTCTCTAAACCTAGCCCTCAACATAACCCTAACCCTAGGTCCAATCCTAACCCTAACCGTCTATCTAACGCTAGCCCTCAACATAACCCTAACCCTAGGTCCAATCCTCACCCTAACCATCTCTCTAACCCTAGCCCTCAACCTAACCTTAACCCTAGGTCCAATCCTAACCCTAACTGTCAATCTAACCCTAGCCCTCAATATAACCCTAACCCTAGGTCCAATCCTAACCCTAACTGTTTCTCTGACCCTAGCCCTCAACATAACCCTAACCCTAGGTCCAAACCAAACCGTAACCGTCTCTCTAAACCTAGCCCTCAACATAACCCTATCCCTAGGTCCAATCCTGACCCTAAACTTCTCTCTAACCCTAGCCCTCTACATAACCCTAACCCTAGGTCCAATCCTCATCCCAACCGTCTCTCTAACCCTAGCCCTCAACATAACCCTAACCCTAGGTCCAATCCTAACCCTAACAGTCTCTCTAACCCTAGCCCGAAACATAACCCTAACCCTAGGTCCAATCCTAACCCTGACCGTCTCTCTAACCCTAGCCCTCAATATAACCCTAACCCTAGGTCCAATCCTAACCCTGACCTTCTTTCTAACCGTAGCCTCAACATAACCCTAACCCCAGGTCCAATCCTATCCCTGACCGTCCCTCTAACCCTAGCCCTCAGCACAACCCTAACCCTAGTTCCAATCCTAACCGTAACCGTCTCTCTAACCCTAGCCCTCAACATAACCCTAACCCTAGGGCCAATCCTAACCCTGACCGTCTCTCTAACCCTAGCCCTCAAAATAACCCTAACCCTAGGTCCAATCCTAACCCTAACAGTCTCTCTAACAGTTGCCCTCAACATAACACTAACCCTAGGTCCAATCCTAACCCTAACCGTCTCTCTAAACCTAGCCTTCCACATAACCCTAACCCTAGGTCCAATCCTAACCCTAACCGTCTCTCTAACCCTAGCCCTCAACATAACCCTAACCCTAGGTCCAATCCTAACCCTAACCGTCTCTCTAACCCTAGCCCTCAACATAACCCAAACCCTAGGTCCAATCCTAACCCTAACCGTTTCTCTAACCCTAGCCCTCAACCTAACCCTAACCCTAGGTCCAATCCTAACCCTAACCGTCTCTCTAACCCTAGCCCTCAACATAACCCTAACCTTAGGTCCGATCCTAACCCGAACCGTCTCTCTAAACCTAGCCCTCAACATAACCCTAACCCTAGGTCCAGTCCTAACCCTAACCGTCTCTCTAACGCTAGCCCTCAACATAACCCTAATCCTAGGTCCAAATCTAACCCTAACCGTCTCTCTAAACCTAGCTCTCAACATAACCCTAACCCTAGGTCCAATCCTAACCCTAACCGTCTATCTAACCCTAGCCATCAACCTAACTCTAATCCTAGGTCCAATCCTAGCCCTAACCGTCTCTCTAACCCTAGCCCTCAACATAACCTTAACCCTACGTCCAATCCTAACCCTAACCGTCTATCTACCCTAGCCCTCAACCTAACCCTAACCCTAGGTCCAATCCTAACCCTAACCGTCTCTCTAACCCTAGCCCTCAATATAACCCTAACCCTAGGTCCAATCCTAACCATAACCATCTCTCTAAACCTAGCCCTCAACATAACCGTAACCCTAGGTCCAATCCTAACCCTAAAAGGCTCTCTAACCCGAGCCCTTAACATAACCCTAACCCTAGTTCCAAACATAACCCTAACCGTCTCTCTAACCCTAGCCCTCAACATAACACTAACCCTAGGTCCAATCCTAACCCTAACTGTGTCTCTGACCCTAGCCCTCAACATAACCCTAACCCTAGGTCCAAACCAAACCGTAACCGTCTCTCTAAACCAGCCCTCAACATAACCCTAACCCTAGGTCCAATCCTAACCCTAACCGTCTCTCAAACCCTAGCCCTCAACCTAACCCTAACGCTAGGTCCAATCCTAACCTTAACCGTCTCTCTAACCCTAGCCCTCAACCTAAACCTAATACGACGTCCAATCCTAACCCTGACAGTCTCTCTAGCTCTAGCCCCCAAAAACACCCTAACACTAGGTCCAAACCTAACCCTGACCTTCTCTCTAACCCTAGCGCTCAACATAACACTAACCCTACGTCCAATCCTAACCCTGACCGTGTCTCTAACCCTAGCCCTCAACATAACCCTAACCTTAGCTCCAATCAGAACCGTAACCGACTCTCTAACCCTAGCCCTCAACATAACCCTAACCCTAGGTCCAATCCTAACCCTAACCGTCTCTCTAAACCTAGCCTTCCACATAACCCTAACCCTTGGTCCAATCCTAACCCTAACCGTCTCTCTAACCCTAGCCCTCAACATAACCCTAATCCTAGGTCCAAATCTACCCTAACCGTCTCTCTAAACCTAGCCCTCAACATAACCCTAACCCTAGGTCCAATCCTAACCCTAACCGTCTCTCTAACCCTAGCCATCAACCTAACTCTAACCCTAGGTCCAATCCTAGCCCTAACCGTCTCTCTAACCCTAGCCCTCAACATAACCTTAACCCTAGGTCCAATCCTAACCCTAACCGTCTATCTACCCTAGCCCTCAACATAACCCTAACCATAGGTCCAATCTTAATCCTAACCGTCTCTCTAATCCTAGCTCTCAAAATAACCCTAACCGTAGTTCTAATCCTAACCCTAACCGTCTCTCTGACCCTAGCCCTCACCATAAGCCTAACCCTAGGTCCAATCCTCACCCTAACCGTCTCTCTAACCCTAGCCCTCAACCTAACCCTAACCCTAGGTCCAAACCTAACCCTAACCGTCTCTCTAACCCTAGCCCTCAACATAACCCTAACCCTAGGTCCGATCCTAACCCGAACCGTCTCTCTAAACCTAGCCCTCAACATAACCCTAACCCTAGGTCCAATCCTCACCCTAACCGTCTCTCTAACCCTAGCCCTCAACCTAACCTTAACCCTAGGTCCATTCCTAACCCTAAGAGTCTCTCTAACCCTTGCCCTCAACATAACCCTAACCCTAGGTCCAATCCTAACCCTAAACATCTCTCTAAACCTAGCCCTCAACATAACCCTAACCCTATGTCCAATCCTAACCCCAACCGTCTCTCTAACCCTAACCCTCAACATAACCCTAACCCTAGGTCCAATCCTAACCCTAACCGTCTCTCTAACCCTAGCCCTCAATATAACCCTAACCCTAGGTCCAATCCTAACCATAACCATCTCTCTAAACCTAGCCCTCAACATAACCGTAACCCTAGGTCCAATCCTAACCCTAAAAGGCTCTCTAACCCGAGCCCTTAACATAACTCTAACCCTAGTTCCAAACCTAACCCTAACCGTCTCTCTAACCCTAGCCCTCAACATAACCCTAACCCTAGGTCGAATCCTAACCCTAACTGTGTCTCTGACCCTAGCCCTCAACATAACCCTAACCCTAGGTCCAAACCAAACCGTAACCGTCTCTGTAAACCAGCCCTCAACATAACCCTAACCCTAGGTCCAATCCTAACCCTGAGCGTCTCTCTAACCCTAGCCCTCAACATAACCCTAAACCTATGTCCAATTCTAACCCTAACCGTCTCTCTAAGCCTAGCCCTCAACCTATCCCTAACCCTCGGTCCAATCCGAACCTTAACCGTCTCTCAAACCCTAGCCCTCAACCTAACCCTAACGCTAGGTCCAATCCTAACCTTAACCGTCTCTCTAACCCTAGCCCTCAACCTAAACCTAATACGACGTCCAATCCTAACCCTGACAGTCTCTCTAGCTCTAGCCCTCAACATAACCCTAACCCTAGGTCCAATCCTAACCCTGACCTTCTCTCTAACCCTAGCGCTCAACATAACACTAACCCTACGTCCAATCCAAACCCTGACCGTGTCTCTAACCCTAGCCCTCAACATAACCCTAACCTTAGCTCCAATCAGAACCCTAACCGACTCTCTAACCCTAGCCCTCAACATAACCCTAACCCTAGGTCCAATCCTAACCCTACCCGTCTCTCTAAACCTAGCCTTCCACATAACCCTAACCCTAGGTCCAATCCTAACCCTAACCGTCTCTCTAACCCTAGCCCTCAACATAACCCTAATCCTAGGTCCAAATCTAACCTTAACCGTTTCTCTAAACCTAGCCCTCAACATAACCCTAACCCTAGGGCCAATCCTAACCCTCACCGTCTCTCTAACCCTAGCCCTCAACATAACCCTAACCCTAGGGCCAATCCTAACCCTGACCGTCTCTCTAACCCTAGCCCTCAAAATAACCCTAACCCTAGGTTCAATCCTAACCCTAACAGTCTCTCTAACCCTTGCCCTCAACATAACACTAACCCTAGGTCCAATCCTAACCCTAACCGTCTCTTTAAACCTAGCCTTCCACATAACCCTAACCCTAGGTCCAATCCTAACCCTAACCGTCTCTTTAAACCTAGCCTTCCACATAACCCTAACCCTAGGTCCAATCCTAACCCTAACCGTCTCTCTAACCCTAGCCCTCAACATAACCCTAACCATAGGTCCAATCCTAATCCTAACCGTCTCTCTAATCCTAGCCCTCAAAATAACACTAACCCTAGGTCCAATCCTAACCCTAACCGTCTCTTTAAACCTAGCCTTCCACATAACCCTAACCCTAGGTCCAATCCTAACCCTAACCGTCTCTCTAACCCTAGCCCTCAACATAACCCTAACCATAGGTCCAATCCTAATCCTAACCGTCTCTCTAATCCTAGCCCTCAAAATAACCCTAACCCTAGGTCCAATCCTAACCCTAACAGTCTCTCTAACCCTTGCCCTCAACATAACACTAACCCTAGGTCCAATCCTAACCCTAACCGTCTCTCTAAACCTAGCCTTCCACATAACCCTAACCCTAGGTCCAATCCTAACCCTAACCGTCTCTCTAACCCTAGCCCTCAACATAACCCTAACCATAGGTCCAATCCTAATCCTAACCGTCTCTCTAATCCTAGCCCTCAAAATAACCCTAACCATAGGTCCAATCCTCACCCTAACCGTCTCTCTAACCCTAGCCCTCAACCTAACCCTAACCCTAGGTCCAATCCTAACCCTAACCGTCTCTCTAACCCTAGCCCTCAACATAACCCTAACCCTAGGTCCGATCCTAACCCGAACCGTCTCTCTAAACCTAGCCCTCAACATAACCCTAACCCTAGGTCCTTTCCTAACCCTAACCGTCTCTCTAACGCTAGCGCTCAATATAACCCTAACCCTAGGTCCAATCCTAACCCTAACTGTGTCTCTGACCCTAGCCCTCAACATAACCCTAACCCTAGGTCCAAAACAAACCGTAACCGTCTCTCTAAACCTAGCCCTCAACATAACCCTAACCCTAGGTCCAATCCTAACCCTGACCGTCTCTCTAACCCTAGCCCTCAACATTACCCTAACCCTAGGGCCAATCCTAAACCTGACCGTCTCTCTAACCCTATCCCTCAACATAACCCTAACCCTAGGCCCAATCCTAACCCTGACAGTCTCTCTAACCCTTGACCTCAACATAACCCTTACCCTAGGTCCAATCCTAACCCTAACCGTCTCTCTAACCCTAGCCCTCAACATAACCCTAACCCTAGGTCCAATCCTCACCCCAACCGTCTCTCTAACCCTAGCCCTCAACATAACCCTAACCCTAGGTCCAATCCTAACCGAAACAGTCTCTCTAACCCTAGCCCGGAACATAACCCTAACCCTAGGTCCAATCCTAACCCTAACGGTCTCTCTAACCCTAGCCCTCAACATAACCCTAACCCTAGGTCCAATCCTAACCCTGACCTTCTTTCTAACCCTAGCCCTCAATATAACCCTAACCCCAGGTCCAATCCTAACCCTGACCGTCTCTCTAACCCTAGCCCTCAACATAACCCTAACCCTAGGTCCAATCCTAACCCTAACCGTCTCTCTAACCCTAGCCCTCAACCTAACCCTAACCCTAGGTCCAATCCTAACCCTAACCGTCTCTCTAACCCTAGCCCTCCTCCTAAACCTAATACGACGTCCCATCCTAACCCTAACCGTCGCTCTAACCCTAGCCCTCAACATAACCGTAACCCTATGTCCAATCCTCATCCAAACCGTCTCTCTAACCTTAGCCCTCAACCTAACCCTAACCCTAGGTCCAATCCTAGCACTAACCGTCTCTCTAAACCTAGCCCTCAACAAAACCCTAACCCTAGGTCCAATCCTAACCCTAACCGTCTCTCTAACCCTAGCCCTCAACCTAACCCTAACCCTAGGTCCAATCCTAACCCTAAAGGTCTCTCTAACCCTAGCCCTCAACATAACCCTAACCCTAGGTCCGATTATAACCCGAACCGTCTCTCTAAACTTAGCCCTCAACATAACCTTAACCCTAGGTCCAATCCTAACCCTAACCGTCTCTCTAACGCTAGCCCTCAACATAACCCTAACCCTAGGTCCAATCCTCACCCCAACCGTCTCTCTAACCCTAGCCCTCAACCTAACCTTAACCCTAGGTCCAATCCTAACCCTAACCGTCTCTCTAACCCTAGCCCTCAACATAACCCTAACCCTAGGTCCAAACCAAACCGTAACCGTCTCTCTAAACCTAGCCCTCAACATAACCCTAACCCTCGGTCCAATCCTTACCCTGACCGTCTCTCTAACCCTAGCCCTCAAGATAACCCTATCCCTAGGTCCAATCCTGACCCTAACAGTCCCTCTAACCCTAGCCCTCAACATAACCCTAACCTTAGGTCCAATCCTAACCCTGACAGTCTCTCTAACCCTTGACCGCAACATAACCCTTACCCTAGGTCCAATCCTAACCCTAAACTTCTCTCTAACCCTAGCCCTCAACATAACCCTAACCCTAGGTCCAATCCTAACCTTAACCGTCTCTCTAACCCTAGCCCTCACATAACCCTAACCCTAGCTCCAATCCTAACCCTAACCGTCTCTCTAACCCTAGCCCTCAAGATAACCCTATCCCTAGGTCCAATCCTCACCCTAACAGTCCCTCTAACCCTAGCCCTCAACAAAACCATAACCCTAGGTCCAATCCTAACCCTAACTGTCTCTCTAACCCTAGCCCTCAACATAACCCTAACCCTAGGTCCAATCCTAAACCTAACCGTCTCTCTAACCCTAGCCTTCAACATAACTTTAACCCTAAGTCCAATCCTCACCCCAACCGTCTCTCTAACCCTAGCCCTCAACATAACCCTAACCCTAGGTCCAATCCTAACCCTAACTGTCTCTCTAACCCTAGCCCGAAACATAACCCACACCCTAGGTCCAATCCTAACCCTGACCGTCTCTCTAACCCTACCCCTCAACATAACCCTAACCCTAGGTCCAATCCTAACCCTGACCTTCTTTCTAACCCTAGCCCTCAATATAACCCTAACCCCAGGTCCAATCCTAACCCTGACCGTCTCTCTAACCCTAGCCCTCAACATAACCCTAACCCTAGGTCCAATCCTAACCCTAACTGTCTCTCTAACCCTAGCCCTCATCCTAAACCTAATACGACGTCAAATCCTAACCCTAACCGTCGCTCTAACCCTAGCCCTCAACATAACCCTACCCCTATGTCCAATCCTCATCCTAACCGTCTCTCTAACCTTAGCCCTCAACCTAACCCTAACCCTAGGTCCAATCCTAGCACTAACCGTCTCTCTAACCCTAGCCCTCAACAAAATCCTAACCCTAGGTCAAATCCTAACCCTAACCGTCTCTCTAACCCTAGCCCTCAACCTAACCCTAACCCTATGTCCAATCCTAACCCTAACCGTCTCTCTAAGCCTAGACCTCACCCTAACCCTAACCCTAGGTACAATCCTAACCCTAACCGTCTCTCAAACCCTAGCCCTCAACCTAACCCTAACGCTAGGTCCAATACTAACCTTAACCGTCTCTCTAACCCTAGCCCTCAACCTAAACCTAATACGACGTCCAATCCTAACCCTGACAGTCTCTCTAGCTCTAGCCCTCAACATAACACTAACCCTACGTCCAATCCTAACCCTGACCGTGTCTCTAACCCTAGCCCTCAACATAACCCTAACCCTAGCTCCAATCCTATCCCTAACCGTCTCTCTAAACCTAGCCTTCCACATAACCCTAACCCTAGGTCCAATCCTAACCCTAACTTTCTCTCTAACCCTAGCCCTCAACATAACCCTAACCCTAGGTCCAATCCTATCCCTGACCGTCTCTCTAACCCTAGCCCTCAACATAACCCTAACCCTAGGGCCAATCCTAACCCTGACCGTCTCTCTAACGCTAGCCCTCAACATAACCCTAACCCTAGGTCCAATCCTAACCCTAACAGTCTCTCTAACCCTTGCCCTCAACATAACACTAACCCTAGGTCCAATCCTAACCCTAAACGTCTCTCTAAACCTAGCCCTCAACATAACCCTAACCCTATGTCCAATCCTAACCCTAACCGTCTCTCTAACCCTAGCCCTCAACATAACCCTAACCCTAGGTCCAATCCTAACCCTAACCGTCTCTCTAAACCTATCCCTCAGCATAACCCTAACCCTAGGTCCAATCCTAACCGTAACCGTCTCTCTAACACTAGCCCTCAACATAACCCTAACCCTAGGGCCAATCCTAACCCTGACCGTCTCTCTAACCCTAGCCCTCAAAATAACCCAAACCTTAGGTCCAATCCTAACCCTAACAGTCTCTCTAACCCTTGCCCTCAACATAACACTAACCCTAGGTCCAATCCTAACCCTAACCGTCTCTCTAAACCTAGCCTTCCACATAACCCTAACCCTACGTCCAATCCTAACCCTAACCGTCTCTCTAAACCTAGCCCTCAACATAACCCGAACCCTAGGTCCAATCCTAACCCTAACCGTCTCTCTAACCCTAGCCCTCAACATAACCCTAACCCTAGGTCCAATCCTAACCCTAACTGTCTCTCTAACACTAGCCCTGAACATAACCCTAAACCTAGGGCGAATCCTAACCCTGACCGTCTCTCTAACCATAGCCCTCAACATAACCCTAACCCTAGGTCCAATCCTAACCCTAACAGTCTCTCTAACCCTTGCCCTCAACATAACACTAACCCTAGGTCCAATCCTAACCCTAAACGTCTCTCTAAACCTAGCCCTCAACAGAACTCTAACCCTATGTCCAATCCTAACCCTAACCGTCTCTCTAACCCTAGCCCTCAACATAACCCTAAACCTAGGTCCAATCCTAACCCTAACTGTCTCTCTAACCCTACCCCTCAGCATAACCCTAAGCCTAGGTCCAATCCTAACCCTAACCGTCTCTCTAACCCTAGCCCTCAACATAACCCTAATCCTAGGTCCAAATCTAACCTTAACCGTTTCTCTAAACCTAGCCCTCAACATAACCCTAACCCTAGGGCCAATCCTAACCCTCACCGTCTCTCTAACCCTAGCCCTCAACATAACCCTAACCCTAGGGCCAATCCTAACCCTGACCGTCTCTCTAACCCTAGCCCTCAAAATAACCCTAACCCTAGGTTCAATCCTAACCCTAACAGTCTCTCTAACCCTTGCCCTCAACATAACACTAACCCTAGGTCCAATCCTAACCCTAACCGTCTCTTTAAACCTAGCCTTCCACATAACCCTAACCCTAGGTCCAATCCTAACCCTAACCGTCTCTTTAAACCTAGCCTTCCACATAACCCTAACCCTAGGTCCAATCCTAACCCTAACCGTCTCTCTAACCCTAGCCCTCAACATAACCCTAACCATAGGTCCAATCCTAATCCTAACCGTCTCTCTAATCCTAGCCCTCAAAATAACACTAACCCTAGGTCCAATCCTAACCCTAACCGTCTCTTTAAACCTAGCCTTCCACATAACCCTAACCCTAGGTCCAATCCTAACCCTAACCGTCTCTCTAACCCTAGCCCTCAACATAACCCTAACCATAGGTCCAATCCTAATCCTAACCGTCTCTCTAATCCTAGCCCTCAAAATAACCCTAACCCTAGGTCCAATCCTAACCCTAACAGTCTCTCTAACCCTTGCCCTCAACATAACACTAACCCTAGGTCCAATCCTAACCCTAACCGTCTCTCTAAACCTAGCCTTCCACATAACCCTAACCCTAGGTCCAATCCTAACCCTAACCGTCTCTCTAACCCTAGCCCTCAACATAACCCTAACCATAGGTCCAATCCTAATCCTAACCGTCTCTCTAATCCTAGCCCTCAAAATAACCCTAACCATAGGTCCAATCCTCACCCTAACCGTCTCTCTAACCCTAGCCCTCAACCTAACCCTAACCCTAGGTCCAATCCTAACCCTAACCGTCTCTCTAACCCTAGCCCTCAACATAACCCTAACCCTAGGTCCGATCCTAACCCGAACCGTCTCTCTAAACCTAGCCCTCAACATAACCCTAACCCTAGGTCCTTTCCTAACCCTAACCGTCTCTCTAACGCTAGCGCTCAATATAACCCTAACCCTAGGTCCAATCCTAACCCTAACTGTGTCTCTGACCCTAGCCCTCAACATAACCCTAACCCTAGGTCCAAAACAAACCGTAACCGTCTCTCTAAACCTAGCCCTCAACATAACCCTAACCCTAGGTCCAATCCTAACCCTGACCGTCTCTCTAACCCTAGCCCTCAACATTACCCTAACCCTAGGGCCAATCCTAAACCTGACCGTCTCTCTAACCCTATCCCTCAACATAACCCTAACCCTAGGCCCAATCCTAACCCTGACAGTCTCTCTAACCCTTGACCTCAACATAACCCTTACCCTAGGTCCAATCCTAACCCTAACCGTCTCTCTAACCCTAGCCCTCAACATAACCCTAACCCTAGGTCCAATCCTCACCCCAACCGTCTCTCTAACCCTAGCCCTCAACATAACCCTAACCCTAGGTCCAATCCTAACCGAAACAGTCTCTCTAACCCTAGCCCGGAACATAACCCTAACCCTAGGTCCAATCCTAACCCTAACGGTCTCTCTAACCCTAGCCCTCAACATAACCCTAACCCTAGGTCCAATCCTAACCCTGACCTTCTTTCTAACCCTAGCCCTCAATATAACCCTAACCCCAGGTCCAATCCTAACCCTGACCGTCTCTCTAACCCTAGCCCTCAACATAACCCTAACCCTAGGTCCAATCCTAACCCTAACCGTCTCTCTAACCCTAGCCCTCAACCTAACCCTAACCCTAGGTCCAATCCTAACCCTAACCGTCTCTCTAACCCTAGCCCTCCTCCTAAACCTAATACGACGTCCCATCCTAACCCTAACCGTCGCTCTAACCCTAGCCCTCAACATAACCGTAACCCTATGTCCAATCCTCATCCAAACCGTCTCTCTAACCTTAGCCCTCAACCTAACCCTAACCCTAGGTCCAATCCTAGCACTAACCGTCTCTCTAAACCTAGCCCTCAACAAAACCCTAACCCTAGGTCCAATCCTAACCCTAACCGTCTCTCTAACCCTAGCCCTCAACCTAACCCTAACCCTAGGTCCAATCCTAACCCTAAAGGTCTCTCTAACCCTAGCCCTCAACATAACCCTAACCCTAGGTCCGATTATAACCCGAACCGTCTCTCTAAACTTAGCCCTCAACATAACCTTAACCCTAGGTCCAATCCTAACCCTAACCGTCTCTCTAACGCTAGCCCTCAACATAACCCTAACCCTAGGTCCAATCCTCACCCCAACCGTCTCTCTAACCCTAGCCCTCAACCTAACCTTAACCCTAGGTCCAATCCTAACCCTAACCGTCTCTCTAACCCTAGCCCTCAACATAACCCTAACCCTAGGTCCAAACCAAACCGTAACCGTCTCTCTAAACCTAGCCCTCAACATAACCCTAACCCTCGGTCCAATCCTTACCCTGACCGTCTCTCTAACCCTAGCCCTCAAGATAACCCTATCCCTAGGTCCAATCCTGACCCTAACAGTCCCTCTAACCCTAGCCCTCAACATAACCCTAACCTTAGGTCCAATCCTAACCCTGACAGTCTCTCTAACCCTTGACCGCAACATAACCCTTACCCTAGGTCCAATCCTAACCCTAAACTTCTCTCTAACCCTAGCCCTCAACATAACCCTAACCCTAGGTCCAATCCTAACCTTAACCGTCTCTCTAACCCTAGCCCTCACATAACCCTAACCCTAGCTCCAATCCTAACCCTAACCGTCTCTCTAACCCTAGCCCTCAAGATAACCCTATCCCTAGGTCCAATCCTCACCCTAACAGTCCCTCTAACCCTAGCCCTCAACAAAACCATAACCCTAGGTCCAATCCTAACCCTAACTGTCTCTCTAACCCTAGCCCTCAACATAACCCTAACCCTAGGTCCAATCCTAAACCTAACCGTCTCTCTAACCCTAGCCTTCAACATAACTTTAACCCTAAGTCCAATCCTCACCCCAACCGTCTCTCTAACCCTAGCCCTCAACATAACCCTAACCCTAGGTCCAATCCTAACCCTAACTGTCTCTCTAACCCTAGCCCGAAACATAACCCACACCCTAGGTCCAATCCTAACCCTGACCGTCTCTCTAACCCTACCCCTCAACATAACCCTAACCCTAGGTCCAATCCTAACCCTGACCTTCTTTCTAACCCTAGCCCTCAATATAACCCTAACCCCAGGTCCAATCCTAACCCTGACCGTCTCTCTAACCCTAGCCCTCAACATAACCCTAACCCTAGGTCCAATCCTAACCCTAACTGTCTCTCTAACCCTAGCCCTCATCCTAAACCTAATACGACGTCAAATCCTAACCCTAACCGTCGCTCTAACCCTAGCCCTCAACATAACCCTACCCCTATGTCCAATCCTCATCCTAACCGTCTCTCTAACCTTAGCCCTCAACCTAACCCTAACCCTAGGTCCAATCCTAGCACTAACCGTCTCTCTAACCCTAGCCCTCAACAAAATCCTAACCCTAGGTCAAATCCTAACCCTAACCGTCTCTCTAACCCTAGCCCTCAACCTAACCCTAACCCTATGTCCAATCCTAACCCTAACCGTCTCTCTAAGCCTAGACCTCACCCTAACCCTAACCCTAGGTACAATCCTAACCCTAACCGTCTCTCAAACCCTAGCCCTCAACCTAACCCTAACGCTAGGTCCAATACTAACCTTAACCGTCTCTCTAACCCTAGCCCTCAACCTAAACCTAATACGACGTCCAATCCTAACCCTGACAGTCTCTCTAGCTCTAGCCCTCAACATAACACTAACCCTACGTCCAATCCTAACCCTGACCGTGTCTCTAACCCTAGCCCTCAACATAACCCTAACCCTAGCTCCAATCCTATCCCTAACCGTCTCTCTAAACCTAGCCTTCCACATAACCCTAACCCTAGGTCCAATCCTAACCCTAACTTTCTCTCTAACCCTAGCCCTCAACATAACCCTAACCCTAGGTCCAATCCTATCCCTGACCGTCTCTCTAACCCTAGCCCTCAACATAACCCTAACCCTAGGGCCAATCCTAACCCTGACCGTCTCTCTAACGCTAGCCCTCAACATAACCCTAACCCTAGGTCCAATCCTAACCCTAACAGTCTCTCTAACCCTTGCCCTCAACATAACACTAACCCTAGGTCCAATCCTAACCCTAAACGTCTCTCTAAACCTAGCCCTCAACATAACCCTAACCCTATGTCCAATCCTAACCCTAACCGTCTCTCTAACCCTAGCCCTCAACATAACCCTAACCCTAGGTCCAATCCTAACCCTAACCGTCTCTCTAAACCTATCCCTCAGCATAACCCTAACCCTAGGTCCAATCCTAACCGTAACCGTCTCTCTAACACTAGCCCTCAACATAACCCTAACCCTAGGGCCAATCCTAACCCTGACCGTCTCTCTAACCCTAGCCCTCAAAATAACCCAAACCTTAGGTCCAATCCTAACCCTAACAGTCTCTCTAACCCTTGCCCTCAACATAACACTAACCCTAGGTCCAATCCTAACCCTAACCGTCTCTCTAAACCTAGCCTTCCACATAACCCTAACCCTACGTCCAATCCTAACCCTAACCGTCTCTCTAAACCTAGCCCTCAACATAACCCGAACCCTAGGTCCAATCCTAACCCTAACCGTCTCTCTAACCCTAGCCCTCAACATAACCCTAACCCTAGGTCCAATCCTAACCCTAACTGTCTCTCTAACACTAGCCCTGAACATAACCCTAAACCTAGGGCGAATCCTAACCCTGACCGTCTCTCTAACCATAGCCCTCAACATAACCCTAACCCTAGGTCCAATCCTAACCCTAACAGTCTCTCTAACCCTTGCCCTCAACATAACACTAACCCTAGGTCCAATCCTAACCCTAAACGTCTCTCTAAACCTAGCCCTCAACAGAACTCTAACCCTATGTCCAATCCTAACCCTAACCGTCTCTCTAACCCTAGCCCTCAACATAACCCTAAACCTAGGTCCAATCCTAACCCTAACTGTCTCTCTAACCCTACCCCTCAGCATAACCCTAAGCCTAGGTCCAATCCTAACCGTAACCGTCTCTCTAAACCTAGCCCTCAGAATAACCGTAACCCTAGGTCCAATCCTAACCCTAAACGTCTCTCTACCCGAGCCCTCAACATAACCCTAACCCTAGGTCCAATCCTAACCCTAACCGTCTCTCTAACCCTAGCCATCAACCTAACTCTAACCCTAGGTCCAATCCTAGCCCTAACCGTCTCTCTTAACCTAGCCCTCAACATAACCTTAACCCTAGGTCCAATCCTAACCCTAACCGTCTCTCTACCCTAGCCCTCAACATAACCCTAACCATAGGTCCAATCTTAATCCTAACCGTCTCTCTAATCCTAGCCCTCAAAATAACCCTAACCGTAGGTCCAATCCTAACCCTAACCGTCTCTCTGACCCTAGCCCTCACCATAAGCCTAACCCTAGGTCCAATCCACACCCTAACCGTCTCTCTAACCCTAGCCCTCAACCTAACCCTAACCCTAGGTCCAATCCTAACCCTAACCGTCTCTCTAAACCTAGCCCTCAACATAACCCTAACCCTAGGTCCAATCCTAACCCTAACCGTCTCTCTAACGCTAGCCCTCAACATAACCCTAACCCTAGGTCCAATCCTCACCCTAACCGTCTCTCTAACCCTAGCCCTCTACCTAACATTAACCCTAGGTCCAATCTTAACCCTAAGAGTCTCTCTAACCTTTGCCCTCAACATAACCCTAACCCTAGGTCCAATCCTAACCCTAAACATCTCTCTAAACCTAGCCCTCAACATAACCCTAACCTTATGTCCAATCCTAACCCTAACCGTCTCTCTAACTCTAACCCTCAACATAACCCTAACCCTAGGTCCAATCCTAACCCTAACCGTCTCTCTAACCCTAGCCCTCAATATAACCCTAACCCTAGGTCCAATCCTAACCATAACCATCTCTCTAACCCTAGCCCTCAACATAACCGTAACCCTAGGTCCAATCCTAACCCTAAAAGGCTCTCTAACCCGAGCTCTTAACATAACCCTAACCCTAGGTCCAATCCTAACCCTAACCGTCTCTCTAACCCTAGCCCTCAACATAACCCTAACCCTAGGTCCAATCCTAACCCTAACTGTGACTCTGACCCTAGCCCTCAACATAACCCTAACCCTAGGTCCAAAATAAACCGTAACCGTCTCTCTAAACCTAGCCCTCAACATAACCCTAACCCTAGGTCCAATCCTAACCCTGAGCGTCTCTCTAACCCTAGCCCTCAACATAACCCTAACCCTAGGGCCAATCCTAACCCTGACCGTCTCTCTAACCCTAGCCCTCAACATAACCCTAACCCTAGGTCCAATCCTAACCCTGACAGTCTCTCTAACCCTTGACCTCAACATAACCCTTACCCTAGGTCCAATCCTAACCCTAAACTTCTCTCTAACCCTAGCCCTCAACATAACCCTAACCCTAGATCCAATCCTAACCTTAACCGTCTCTCTAACCCTAGCCCTCACATAACCCTAACCGTAGGTCCAATCCTAACCCTAACCGTCTCTCTAACCCTAGCCCTCAACATAACCCTAACCCTAGGTCCAATCCTAACCCTAACCGTCTCTCTAAACCTAGCCCTCAACATAACCCTAACCCTAGGTCCAATCCTCCCCCTTACCGACTCTCTAAACCTAGCCCTCAACATAACCCTAACCCTAGGTCCAATCCTAACCCTAACCGTCTCTCAAACCGTAGCCCTCAACATAACCCTAACCCTGATCCAATCCTAACCCTAACCGTCTCTCTAACCCTAGCCCTCAACATAACCCTAACCCTAGGTCCAACCCTAACCCTAACCGTCTCTCTACCCCTAGCCCTCAACATAACCCTAATCCTGGGTCCAATCCTAACCATAACCGTCCCTCTAACCCTAGCCCTCAACATAACCCTAACCCTAGGTCCAATCCTAACCCTAACCGTCTCTCTAACCCTAGCCCTCAACATAACCCTAACCCTAGGTCCAATCCTAACCCTAACCGTCTCTCTAACCCTAGCCCTCAGCATAACCCTAACCCTAGGTCCAATCCTAACCGTAACCGTCTCTCTAACACTAGCCCTCAACATAACCCTAACCCTAGGGCCAATCCTAACCCTGACCGTCTCTCTAACCCTAGCCCTCAAAATAACCCTAACCTTAGGTCCAATCCTAACCCTAACAGTCTCTCTAACCCTTGCCCTCAACATAACACTAACCCTAGGTCCAATCCTAACCCTAACCGTCTCTCTAAACCTAGCCTTCCACATAACCCTAACCCTACGTCCAATCCTTACCCTAACCGTCTCTCTAACCCTAGCCCTCAACATACCCTTAACCCTAGGTCCAATCCTAACCCTAACCGTCACTCTAACCCTAGCCCTCAACATAACCCTAACCCTAGGTCCAATCCTAACCGTAACCGTCTCTCTAAACCTAGCCCTCAGAATAACCGTAACCCTAGGTCCAATCTTAACCCTAAACGTCTCTCTACCCGAACCCTCAACATAACCCTAACCCTAGGTCCAATCCTAACCCTAACCGTCTCTCTAACCCTAGCCATCATCCTAACTCTAACCCTAGGTCCAATCCTAGCCCTAACTGTCTCTCTAACCCTAGCCCTCAACATAACCTTAACCCTAGGTCCAATCCTAACCCTAACCCTCTCTCTGCCCTAGCCCTCAACATAATCCTAACCATAGGTCCAATCTTAATCCTAACAATCTCTCTAATCCTAGCCCTCAAAATAACCCTAACCGTAGGTCCAATCCTAACCCTAACCGTCTCTCTGACCCTAGCCCTCACCATAAGCCTAACCCTAGGTCCAATCCTCACCCTAACCGTCTCTCTAACCCTAGCCCTCAACCTAACCCTAACCCTAGGTCCAATCCTAACCCTATTGTCTCTCTAACCCTAGCCCTCAACATAACCCTAACCCTAGGTCCAAACCTAACCCTAACCGTCTCTCTAACCCTAGCCCTCAACATAACCCTAACCCTAGGTACAATCCTAACCCTAACTGTGTCTCTGACCCTAGCCCTCAACATAACCCTAACCCTAGGTCCAAACCAAACCGTAACCGTCTCTCTAAACCTAGCCCTCAACAGAACCCTAACCCTAGGTCCAATCCTAACCCTGAGCGTCTCTCTAACCCTAGCCCTCAACATAACCCTAACCCTAGGGCCAATCCTAACCCTGACCGTCTCTCTAAACCTAGCCCTCAACATAACCCTAACCCTAGGTCCAATCCTAACCCTGACAGTCTCTCTAACCCTTGACCTCAACATAACCCTTACCCTAGGTCCAATCCTAACCCTAAACTTCTCTCTAACCCTAGCCCTCAACATAACCCTAACCCTAGGTCCAATCCTAACCTTAACCGTCTCTCTAACCCTAGCCCTCACATAACCCTAACCCTAGGTCCAATCCTAACCCTAACCGTCTCTCTAACCCTAGCCCTCAACATAACCCAATCCCTAGGTCCAATCCTGACCCTAACCGTCTCTCTAACAGTAGCCCTAAACATAACCCTAACCCTAGGTACAATCCTAACCCTAACTGTCTCTCTAAAGCTAACCCTCAACATAACCCTAAACCTAGGTCCAATCCTAACCCTAACCGTCTCTCTAACCCTAGCCCTCAACATAACCCTAACCCTAGGTCCAATCCTCCCCCTTACCGACTCTCTAAACCTAGCCCTCAACATAACCCTAACCCTAGGTCCAATCCTAACCCTAACCGTCTCTCTAACCGTAGCCCTCAACATAACACTAACCCTAATCCAATACTAACCCTAACCGTCTCTCTAACCCTAGCCCTCAACATAACCCTAACCCTAGGTCCAACCCTAACCCTAACATTCTCTCTACCCCTAGCCCTCAACATAACCCTAACCCTGGGTCCAATCCTAACCATAACCGTCCCTCTAACCCTAGCCCTCAACATAACCCTACCCTAGGTCCAATCCTAACCCTAACCGTCTCTCTAACCCTAGCCCTCAACATAACCCTAACCAGAGGTCCAAACCTAACCCTAACCGTCTCTCTATCCCTAGCCCTCATCCTAACCCTAACCCTAGGTTCAATCCTAACCCTAACCGTCTCTCTAACAGTAGCCCTCAACCTAACCCTAACACTAGGTCCAATCCTAACCCTAACCGTCTCTCTAACCCTAGCCCTCAACATAACCCTAACCCTAGGTCCAATCCTAACCCTAACCGTCTCTCTAAACCTAGCCCTCACCATAACCCTAACCCTAGGTCCAATCCTAACCCTGACAGTCTCTCTAACCCTAGCCCTCAACGTAACCCTAACCCTAGGTCCAATCCTAACCCTGACCATCTCTCTAACGTTAGCCCTCAACATAACCCTAACCCTAGGTCCAATCCTAACCATGACCGTCTCTCTAACCCTAGCCCTCAACATAACCCTAACCCTAGGTCCAGTCCTAACCCTGACCGTCTCTCTAACCCTAGCCCTCAACATAACCCTAACCGTAGGTCCAATACTCCCCCTTACTGTCTCTCTAACCCTAGCCCTCAACATAACCCTAACCCTAGGTCCAATCCTAACCCTAACCATCTCTCTAAGGCTACCCCTCAACCTAACCCTAACCCTAGGTCCAATCCTAACCCTAACCGTCTGTCTAAACCTAGCCGTCAACCTAACCCTAACCCTAGGTCCAATCCTAACCCTAACCGTCTCTCTAACCCAGCCCTCAACCTAACCCTAACCCTAGGTCCAATCCTAACGCTAACCGTCTCTCTAACCCTAGCCCTCAACCTAACCCCAACCCTAGGTCCAATCCTAACCCTAACAGTCTCTCTAACCCTAGCACTCAACATAACCCTAACCCTAGGGCCAATCCTAACCCTAACCGTCTCTCTAACCCTAGCCCTCAACATAACCCTAACCCTAGGTCCAATCGTTCCCTAACCGTCTCTCTAACCCTAGCCCTCAACATAATCTTAACCCTAGGTCCAATCCTAACCCTAACCGTCTCTCTAACGCTAACCCTCAACATAACCCTAACCCTAGGTCCAATCCTAACCCTAAGAGTCTGTCTAACCCTAGCCCTCAACATAACCCTAACCCTGGGTCCAATCCTAACCCTAAGCGTCTCTCTAACCCTAGCCCTCAACATAACCCTAACCCTAGGTCCAATTCTAACCCTGACAGTCTCTCTCAACCTAGCCCTCAACATAACCCTAACCCTAGGTCCAATCCTAACCCTGACCGTCTCTCTAACCCTAGCCCTCAACATAACCCTAACCCTAGGGCCAATCCTAACCCTGACCGTCTCTCTAAACCTAGCCCTCAACATAACCCTAACCCTAGGTCCAATCCTAACCCTGACAGTCTCTCTAACCCTTGACCTCAACATAACCCTTACCCTAGGTCCAATCCTAACCCTAAACTTCTCTCTAACCCTAGCCCTCAACATAACCCTAACCCTAGGTCCAATCCTAACCTTAACCGTCTCTCTAACCCTAGCCCTCACATAACCCTAACCCTAGGTCCAATCCTAACCCTAACCGTCTCTCTAACCCTAGCCCTCAACATAACCCAATCCCTAGGTCCAATCCTGACCCTAACCGTCTCTCTAACAGTAGCCCTAAACATAACCCTAACCCTAGGTACAATCCTAACCCTAACTGTCTCTCTAAAGCTAACCCTCAACATAACCCTAAACCTAGGTCCAATCCTAACCCTAACCGTCTCTCTAACCCTAGCCCTCAACATAACCCTAACCCTAGGTCCAATCCTCCCCCTTACCGACTCTCTAAACCTAGCCCTCAACATAACCCTAACCCTAGGTCCAATCCTAACCCTAACCGTCTCTCTAACCGTAGCCCTCAACATAACACTAACCCTAATCCAATACTAACCCTAACCGTCTCTCTAACCCTAGCCCTCAACATAACCCTAACCCTAGGTCCAACCCTAACCCTAACATTCTCTCTACCCCTAGCCCTCAACATAACCCTAACCCTGGGTCCAATCCTAACCATAACCGTCCCTCTAACCCTAGCCCTCAACATAACCCTACCCTAGGTCCAATCCTAACCCTAACCGTCTCTCTAACCCTAGCCCTCAACATAACCCTAACCAGAGGTCCAAACCTAACCCTAACCGTCTCTCTATCCCTAGCCCTCATCCTAACCCTAACCCTAGGTTCAATCCTAACCCTAACCGTCTCTCTAACAGTAGCCCTCAACCTAACCCTAACACTAGGTCCAATCCTAACCCTAACCGTCTCTCTAACCCTAGCCCTCAACATAACCCTAACCCTAGGTCCAATCCTAACCCTAACCGTCTCTCTAAACCTAGCCCTCACCATAACCCTAACCCTAGGTCCAATCCTAACCCTGACAGTCTCTCTAACCCTAGCCCTCAACGTAACCCTAACCCTAGGTCCAATCCTAACCCTGACCATCTCTCTAACGTTAGCCCTCAACATAACCCTAACCCTAGGTCCAATCCTAACCATGACCGTCTCTCTAACCCTAGCCCTCAACATAACCCTAACCCTAGGTCCAGTCCTAACCCTGACCGTCTCTCTAACCCTAGCCCTCAACATAACCCTAACCGTAGGTCCAATACTCCCCCTTACTGTCTCTCTAACCCTAGCCCTCAACATAACCCTAACCCTAGGTCCAATCCTAACCCTAACCATCTCTCTAAGGCTACCCCTCAACCTAACCCTAACCCTAGGTCCAATCCTAACCCTAACCGTCTGTCTAAACCTAGCCGTCAACCTAACCCTAACCCTAGGTCCAATCCTAACCCTAACCGTCTCTCTAACCCAGCCCTCAACCTAACCCTAACCCTAGGTCCAATCCTAACGCTAACCGTCTCTCTAACCCTAGCCCTCAACCTAACCCCAACCCTAGGTCCAATCCTAACCCTAACAGTCTCTCTAACCCTAGCACTCAACATAACCCTAACCCTAGGGCCAATCCTAACCCTAACCGTCTCTCTAACCCTAGCCCTCAACATAACCCTAACCCTAGGTCCAATCGTTCCCTAACCGTCTCTCTAACCCTAGCCCTCAACATAATCTTAACCCTAGGTCCAATCCTAACCCTAACCGTCTCTCTAACGCTAACCCTCAACATAACCCTAACCCTAGGTCCAATCCTAACCCTAAGAGTCTGTCTAACCCTAGCCCTCAACATAACCCTAACCCTGGGTCCAATCCTAACCCTAAGCGTCTCTCTAACCCTAGCCCTCAACATAACCCTAACCCTAGGTCCAATTCTAACCCTGACAGTCTCTCTCAACCTAGCCCTCAACATAACCCTAACCCTAGGTCCAATCCTAACCCTGACCGTCTCTCTAACCCTAGCCCTCAACATAACCTTAACCCTAGGTCCAATCCTAACCCTGACAGTCTCTCTAACCCTAGCCCTCAACATAACCCGAACCCTAGGTCGAATCCTAACCCTAACTGTCTCTCTGACCCTAGCCCTAAAGTAAGCCTAACCCTAGGTCCAATCCTAACCCTAACCGTCTCTCTGACCCTAGCCCTCATCATAAGCCTAACCCTAGGAACAATCCTAACCCTAACGGCCTCTCTAACCCTAGCCCTCAACATAACCGTAACCCTAGGTCCAATCCTAACCCTAACCGTCTCTCTAAGTCTAGCCCTCAACATAACCCTAACCCTAGGTCCAATCCTAACCCTGACAGTCTCTCTCAATCTAGCGCTCAACATAATCCTAACCCTAGGTCCAATCCTAACGCTGACCGTCTCTCTAACCCTAGCCCTCAACATAACCTTAACCCTAGGTCCAATCCTAACCCTGACAGTCTCTCTAACCCTAGCCCTCAAAATAACCCTAACCCTAGGTCGAATCCTAACGCTAACTGTCTCTCTGACCCTAGCCCTAAACATAGCCTAACCCTAGGTCCAATCCTAACCCTAACCGTCTCTCTGACCCTAGCCCTCAACATAAGCCTAACCCTACGTCCAATCCTAACCCTAACCGTCTCTCTAACCCTAGCCCTCAACATAACCCTAACCCTAGGTCCAATCCTAACCCTAACCGTGTCACTAACCCTAGCCCTCAACATAACCCTAACCCTAGGTCCAATCCTAACCCTAACCGTCTCTCTAACAGTAGCCCTCAACCAAACGCTAACCGTAGGTCCAATCCTAACCCTAACCGTCTCTCTAACACTAGCCCTCAACATAACCCTAACCCTAGGTCCTATCCTAACCCTAACCGTCTCTCTAACCCTAGCCCTCAACATAACCCTAACCCTAGGGCCAATCCTAACCCTGACCGTCTCTCTAAGCCTAGCCCTCAACATAAGCCTAACCCTAGGTCCAATCCTAACCCTAACCGTCTCTCTAACCCTAGCCCTCAACATAACCCTAACCCTAGGTCCAATCCTAACCCTAACCGTCTCTCTAACCCTAGCCCTCAACATAACCCTAACCCTAGGGCCAATCCTAACCCTGACCGTCTCTCTAACCCTAGCCCTCAACATAACCATAACCCTAGGTCCAATCCTAACCCTAAGCGTCTCTCTAACCCTAGCCCTCAACATAACCCTAACCCTAGTTCCAATCCTAACCCTAACCGTCTCTCTAAACCTACCTCTCAACATAACACTAACCCTAGGTCCAATCCTAACCCTAACCGTCTCTCTAACCCTAGCCCTCAACATAACCCTAACCCTAGGTCCAATCCTAACCCTAACCGTCTCTCTAACAGTAGCCCTCAACCAAACGCTAACCCTAGGTCCAATCCTAACCCTAACCGTCTCTCTAACCCTAGCCCTCAACATAACCCTAACCCTAGGTCCAATCCTAACCCTAACCGTCTCTCTAACCCTAGCCGTCAACATAACCCTAACCCTAGGTCCAATTCTAACCCTGACAGTCTCTCTCAACCTAGCCCTCAACATAACCCTAACCCTAGGTCCAATCCTAACCCTGACCGTCTCTCTAACCCTAGCCCTCAACATAACCTTAACCCTAGGTCCAATCCTAACCCTGACAGTCTCTCTAACCCTAGCCCTCAACATAACCCGAACCCTAGGTCGAATCCTAACCCTAACTGTCTCTCTGACCCTAGCCCTAAAGTAAGCCTAACCCTAGGTCCAATCCTAACCCTAACCGTCTCTCTGACCCTAGCCCTCATCATAAGCCTAACCCTAGGTCCAATCCTAACCCTAACGGCCTCTCTAACCCTAGCCCTCAACATAACCGTAACCCTAGGTCCAATCCTAACCCTAACCGTCTCTCTAAGTCTAGCCCTCAACATAACCCTAACCCTAGGTCCAATCCTAACCCTGACAGTCTCTCTCAATCTAGCGCTCAACATAATCCTAACCCTAGGTCCAATCCTAACGCTGACCGTCTCTCTAACCCTAGCCCTCAACATAACCTTAACCCTAGGTCCAATCCTAACCCTGACAGTCTCTCTAACCCTAGCCCTCAAAATAACCCTAACCCTAGGTCGAATCCTAACGCTAACTGTCTCTCTGACCCTAGCCCTAAACATAAGCCTAACCCTAGGTCCAATCCTAACCCTAACCGTCTCTCTGACCCTAGCCCTCAACATAAGCCTAACCCTACGTCCAATCCTAACCCTAACCGTCTCTCTAACCCTAGCCCTCAACATAACCCTAACCCTAGGTCCAATCCTAACCCTAACCGTGTCACTAACCCTAGCCCTCAACATAACCCTAACCGTAGGTCTAATCCTAACCCTAACCGTCTCTCTAACACTAGCCCTCAACATAACCCTAACCCTAGGTCCTATCCTAACCCTAACCGTCTCTCTAACCCTAGCCCTCAACATAACCCTAACCCTAGGGCCAATCCTAACCCTGACCGTCTCTCTAAGCCTAGCCCTCAACATAAGCCTAACCCTAGGTCCAATCCTAACCCTAACCGTCTCTCTAACCCTAGCCCTCAACATAACCCTAACCCTAGGTCCAATCCTAACCCTAACCGTCTCTCTAACCCTAGCCCTCAACATAACCCTAACCCTAGGGCCAATCCTAACCCTGACCGTCTCTCTAACCCTAGCCCTCAACATAACCATAACCCTAGGTCCAATCCTAACCCTAAGCGTCTCTCTAACCCTAGCCCTCAACATAACCCTAACCCTAGTTCCAATCCTAACCCTAACCGTCTCTCTAAACCTACCTCTCAACATAACCCTAACCCTAGGTCCTATCCTAACCCTAACCGTCTCTCTAACCCTAGCCCTCAACATAACCCTAACCCTAGGTCCAATCCTAACCCTAACCGTCTCTCTAACAGTAGCCCTCAACCAAACGCTATCCCTAGGTCCAATCCTAACCCTAACCGTCTCTCTAACCCTAGCCCTCAACATAACCCTAACCCTAGGTCCAATCCTAACCCTAACCGTCTCTCTAACCCTAGCCGTCAACATAACCCTAACCCTAGGGCCAATTCTAACCCTGACCGTCTCTCTAACCCTAGGCCTCAACATAACCCTAACCCTAGGTCCAATCCTAACCCTAAGCGTCTCTCTAACCCTAGCCCTCAACATAACCCTAACCCTAGGTCGAATCCTAACCCTAACTGTCTCTCTGACCCTAGCCCTAAACATAAGCCTAACCCTAGGTCCAATCCTAACCCTAACCGTCTCTATGACCCTAGCCCTCAACATAAGCCTAACCCTAGGTCCAATCCTAACCGTAACGGCCTCTCTAACCCTAGCCCTCAACATAACCATAACCCTAGGTCCAATCCTAACCCTAACCGTCTCTCTAACCCTAGCCCTCAACATAACCCTAACCCTAGGGCCAATCCTAACCCTGACCGTCTCTCTAACCCTAGCCCTCAACATAACCCTAACCCTAGGTCCAATCCTAACCCTAAGCGTCTCTCTAACCCTAGCCCTCAACATAACCCTAACCCTAGTTCCAATCCTAACCCTAACCGTCTCTCTAAACCTACCTCTCAACATAACCCTAACCCTAGGTCAAATCCTAACCCTAACCGTCTCTCTAACCCTAGCCCTGAACATAACCCTAACCCTAGGTCCAATCCTAACCCTAACCGTCTCTCTAACAGTAGCCCTCAACCAAACCCTAATCCTAGGTCCAATCCTAACCCTAACCGTCTCTCTAACCCTAGCCCTCAACATAACCCTAACCCTAGGTCCAATCCTAACCCTAACCGTGTCTCTAACAGTAGCCCTCAACCAAACGCTAACCCTAGGTCCAATCCTAACCCTAACCGTCTCTCTAACCCTAGCCCTCACATAGCCCTAACCCTAGGTCCAATCCTAACCCTAACCGTCTCTCTAACCCTAGCCGTCAACATAACCCTAACCCTAGGGCCAATCCTAACCCTGACCGTCTCTCTAACCCTAGGCCTCAACATAACCCTAACCCTAGGTCCAATCCTAACCCTAAGCGTCTCTCTAACCCTAGCCCTCAACATTACCTTAACCCTAGGTCCAATCCTAACGCTGACAGTCTCTCTAACCCTAGCCCTCAAAATAACCCTAACCCTAGGTCGAATCCTAACCCTAACTGTCTCTCTGACCCTAGCCCTAAACATAAGCCTAACCCTAGGTCCAATCCTAACCCTAACCGTCTCTATGACCCTAGCCCTCAACATAAGCCTAACCCTAGGTCCAATCCTAACCGTAACGGCCTCTCTAACCCTAGCCCTCAACATAACCATAACCCTAGGTCCAATCCTAACCCTAACCGTCTCTCTAAGTCTAGCCCTCAACATAACCCTAACCCTAGGTCCAATCGTAACCCTAACCCTCTCTCGAAACCCTAGCCCTCAACATAACCCTAACCCTAGTTCCAATCCTAACCCTAACCGTCTCTCTAACCCTACCTCTCAACATAACCCTAACCCTAGGTCCAATCCTAACCCTAACCGTGTCACTAACCCTAGCCCTCAACATAACCCTAACCCTAGGTCCAATCCTAACCCTAACCGTCTCTCTAACATAAGCCCTCAACCAAACCCTAACCCTAGGTCCAATCCTAACCCTAACCGTCTCTCTAACCCTAGCCCTCAACATAACCCTAACCCTAGGTCCTATCCTAACCCTAACCGTCTCTCTAACCCTAGCCCTCAACATAACCCTAACCCTAGGGCCAATCCTAACCCTGACCGTCTCTCTAAGCCTAGCCCTCAACATAACCCTAACCCTAGGTCCAATCCTAAACCTAAGCGTCCCTCTAACCCTAGCCCTCAACATAACCCTAACCCTAGGTCCAATCCTAACCCTAAGCCTCTCTCTAACCCTAGCCCTCAACATAACCCTAACCCTAGGTCCATTCCTAACCCTGACAGTCTCTCTCAACCTAGCCCTCAACATAACCCTAACCCTAGGTCCAATCCTAACCCTGACAGTCTCTCTAACACTAGCCCTCAACATAACCCTAACCCTAGGTCCAATCCTAACCCTAAGCGTCTCTCTAACCCTAGCCCTCAACATAACCCTAACCCTAGTTCCAATCCTAACCCTAACCGTCTCTCTAAACCTACCTCTCAACATAACCCTAACCCTAGGTCCAATCCTAACCCTAACCGTCTCTCTAACGCTAGCCCTCAACATAACCCTAACCCTAGGTCCAATCCTAACCCTAACCGTCTCTCTAACAGTAGCCCTCAACCAAACCCTAATCCTAGGTCCAATCCTAACCCTAACCGTCTCTCTAACCCTAGCCCTCAACATTCCCTAACCCTAGGTCCAATCCTAACCCTAACCGTGTCTCTAACAGTAGCCCTCAACCAAACGCTAACCCTAGGTCCAATCCTAACCCTAACCGTCTCTCTAACCCTAGCCCTCAACATAACCCTAACCCTAGGTCCAATCCTAACCCTAACCGTCTCTCTAACCCTAGCCCTCAACATAACCCTAACCCTAGGGCCAATCCTAACCCTGACCGTCTCTCTAACCCTAGGCCTCAACATAACCCTAACCCTAGGTCCAATCCTAACCCTAAGCGTCTCTCTAACCCTAGCCCTCAACATAACGCTAACCCTAGGTCCAATCCTAACCCTGACAGTCTCTCTCAACCTAGCCCTCAACATAACCCTAACCCTAGGTCCAATCCTAACCCGGACCGTCTCTCTAACCCTAGCCCTCAACATAATCTTAACCCTAGGTCCAATACTAACGCTGACAGTCTCTCTAACCCTAGCCCTCAAAATAACCCTAACCCTAGGTCGAATCCTAACCCTAACTGTCTCTCTGACCCTAGCCCTAAACATAAGCCTATCCCTAGGTACAATCCTAACCCTAACCGTCTCTATGACCCTAGCCCTCAACATAAGCCTATCCCTAGGTCCAATCCTAACCGTAACGACCTCTCTAATCCTAGGCCTCAACATAACCATAACCCTAGGTCCAATCCTAACCCTAACCGTCTCTCTAAGTCTAGCCCTCAACATAAACCTAACCTTAGGTCCAATCGTAACCCTAATCGTCTCTCTAACCGTAGCCCTCATCATAACCCTAACCCTAGGTCCAATCCTAACCCTGACCGTCTCTCTAACCCTAGCCCTCAACATACCCCTAACCGTAGGTCTAATCCTAACCCTAACCGTCTCTCTAACCCTAGCCCTCAACATAACCCTAACCCTAGGGCCAATCCTAACCCTGACTGTCTCTCTAACCCTAGCCCTCAACATAACCCTAACCCTAGGGCCAATCCTAACCCTGACCGTCTCTCTAACCCTAGCCCTCAACATAACCCTAACCCTAGGTCCAATCCTAACCCTAAGCGTCTCTCTAACCCTAGCCCTCAACATAACCCTAACCCTAGTTCCAATCCTAACCCTAACCGTCTCTCTAAACCTACCTCTCAACATAACCCTAACCCTAGGTCCAATCCTAACCCTAACCGTCTCTCTAACCCTAGCCCTCAACATAACCCTAACCCTAGGTCCAATCCTAACCCTAACCGTCTCTCTAACAGTAGCCCTCAGCCAAACCCTAATCCTAGGTCCAATCCTAACCCTAACCGTCTCTCTAACCCTAGCCCTCAACATAACCCTAACCCTAGGTCCAATCCTAACCCTAACCGTGTCTCTAACAGTAGCCCTCAACCAAACGCTAACCCTAGGTCCAATCCTAACCCTAACCGTCTCTCTAACCCTAGCCCTCAACATAACCCTAACCCTAGGTCCAATCCTAACCGTACCGGCCTCTCTAACCCTAGCCCTCAACATAACCATAACCCTAGGTCCAATCCAAACCCTAACCGTGTCTCTAACAGTAGCCCTCAACCAAACGCTAACCCTAGGTCCAATCCTAACCCTAACCGTCTCTATGACCCTAGCCCTCAACATAAGCCTAACCCTAGGTCCAATCCTAACCGTAACGGCCTCTCTAACCCTAGCCCTCAACATAACCATAACCCTAGGTCCCATCCTAACCCTAACCGTCTCTCTAAGTCTAGCCCTCAACATAACCCTAACCCTAGGTCCCATCGTAACCCTAACCCTCTCTCTAACCCTAGCCCTCAACATAACCCTAATCCTAGTTCCAATCCTAACCCTAACCGTCTCTCTAACCCTACCTCTCAACATAACCCTAACCCTAGGTCCAATCCTAACCCTAACCGTGTCACTAAACCTAGCCCTCAAACAAACCCTAACCCTAGGTCCAATCCTAACCCTAACCGTCTCTCTAACCCTAGCCCTCAACATAACCCTAACCCTAGGTCCTATCCTAACCCTAACCGTCTCTCTAACCCTAGCCCTCAACATAACCCTAACCCTAGGGCCAATCCTAACCCTGACCGTCTCTCTAAGCCTAGCCCTCAACATAACCCTAACCCTAGGTCCAATCCTAACCCTAAGCGTCTCTCTAACCCTAGCCCTCAACATAACCCTAACCCTAGGTCCAATCCTAACCCTAGGCGTCTCTCTAACCCTAGCCCTCAACATAACCCTAACCCTAGGTCCAGTCCTAACCCTGACAGTCTCTCTCAACCTAGCCCTCAACATAACCCTAACCCTAGGTCCAATCCTAACCCTGACCGTCTCTCTATCCCTAGCCCTCAACATACCCCTAACCGTAGGTCTAATCCTAACCCTAACCGTCTCTCTGACCCTAGCCCTCAACATAACCCTAACCCTAGGTCCAATCCTCACCCTAACCGTCTCTCTGACTGTAGCCCTCAACATAACCCTAATCCTAGGTCCAATCCTAACCCTAACCGTCTCTATAACGGTAGCCCTCAACATAATCCTTACCCTAGTTCCAATCCTAACCCTAACCGTCTCTCAAACGCTAACCCTCAACATAACCCTAACCCTAGGTCCAATCCTAACCCTAACAGTCTCTCTATCCCTAGCACTCAACATAACCCTAACCCTAGATTCAATCCTAACCCTAACCGTCTCTCTAACGCTAGCCCTCAAGATAACCCAAATCCTAGGTCCAATCCTAACCCTAACCGTCTCTCTAACCCTAGCCCTCAACATAAACCGAACCCTAGGTCCAATCCTAACACTAACCGTTTCTCTAACCCTAGCCCTCAACATAACCCTAACCCTAGGTCCAATCCTCACCCTAACCGTTTCTCTATCCCTAGCCCTCAACCTAAACCTAACCCAAGGTCCAATCCTAACCCTAACCGTCTCTCTAACCCTAGCCCTCAACATACCCCTAACCGTAGGTCTATTTCTAACCCTAACCGTCTCTCTGACCATAGCCCACAACATAACCCTAACCCTAGGTCCAATCCTAACCCTGACAGTCTCTCTCAACGTAGCCCTCAACATAACCCTAACCCTAGGTCCAATCCTAACCCTGACCGTCTCTCTAACCCTAGCCCTCAACATAACCCTAATCCTAGGTCCAATCCTAACCCTAACCGTCTCTCTGACCCTAGCCTTCAACATGAGTCTAACCCGAGGTCCAATCCTAACACTAACGGCCTCTCTAAACCTAGCCCTCAACATAACCCTAACCCTAGGTCCAATCCTAACCCTGACAGTCTCTCTCAACCTAGCCCTCAACGTAACCCTAACCCTAGGTCCAATCCTAACCCTGACCGTCTCTCTAACCCTAGCCCTCAACATAACCCTAACCCTAGGTCCAATCCTAACCCTAACCGTCTCTCTGACCCTAGCCCTCCACATAACCCTAACCCTAGGTCCAATCCTAACCCTAACCGTCTCTCTAACCCTAGCCCTCAACATAACCCTAACCCTAGGGCCAATCCTAACCCTAACCGCCTCTATAACCCTAGCCCTCCACATAACCCTAACCCTAGGACCAATCCTAACCCTAATCGTCTCTCTAACCCTACCTCTCAACATAACCCTAATCCTAGGTCCAATCCTAACCCTAACCGTGTCACTAACCCTAGCTCTCAACATAACCCTAACCCTAGGTCCAATCCTAATCCTAACCGTCTCTCTAACAGTAGCCCTCAACCAAACCCTAACCCTAGGTCCAATCCTAACCCTAACCGTCTCTCTAACCCTAGCCCTCAACATAACCCTAACCCTAGGTCCTATCCTAACCCTAACCGTCTCTCTAACCCTAGCCCTCAACATAACCCTAACCCTAGGGCCAATCCTAACCCTGACCGTCTCTCTAACCCTAGCCCTCAACATAACCCTAACCCTAGGTCCAATCCTAACCCTAACTGTCTCTCTAACCCTTGCCCTCAACATAATCCTAACCCTAGGTCCAATCCTAACCCTAACAACCTCTCTAAACCTAGCCCTCAACATAACCCTAACCCTAGGTCCAATCCTAAGCCTAAGCGTCTCTCTAACCCTAGCCCTCAACATAACCCTAACCCTAGGTCCAGTCCTAACCCTAAGCGTCTCTCTAACCCTAGCCCTCAACATAACCCTAACCCTAGGTCCAATCCTAACCCTGACCGTCTCTCTAACACTAGCCCTCAACATAACCTTAACCCTAGGTCCAATCCTAACCCTGACAGTCTCTCTAACCCTAGTCCTCAACATAACCCTAACCCTAGGTCGAATCCTAACCCTAACTGTCTCTCTGACCCTAGCCCTAAACATAAGCCTAACCCTAAGTCCAATCCTAACCCTAACCGTCTCTCTGACCCTAGCCTTCAACCTGAGTCTAACCCGAGGTCCAATCCTAACCCTAACGGCCTCTCTAAACCTAGCCCTCAACATAACCCTAACCCTAGGTCCAATCCTAACCCTGACAGTCTCTCTCAACCTAGCCCTCAACATAACCCTAACCCTAGGTCCAATCCTAACCCTAACCGTCTCTCTAACAGTAGCCCTCAACCAAACCCTAACCCTAGGTCCAATCCTAACCCTAACCGTCTCTCTAACCCTAGCCCTCAACATAACCCTAACCCTAGGTCCTATGCTAACCCTAACCGTCTCTCTAACCCTAGCCCTCAACATAACCCTAACCCTAGGGCCAATCCTAACCCTGACCGTCTCTCTAAGCCTAGCCCTCTACATAACCCTAACCCTAGGTCCAATCCTAAACCTAAGCGTCCCTCTAACCCTAGCCCTCAACATAACCTTAACCCTAGGTCCAATCCTAACCCTAAGCCTCTCTCTAACCCTAGCCCTCAACATAACCCTAACCCTAGGTCCATTCCTAACCCTGACAGTCTCTCTCAACCTAGCCCTCAACATAACCCTAACCCTAGGTCCAATCCTAACCCTGACAGTCTCTCTAACACTAGCCCTCAACATAACCCTAACCCTAGGTCCAATCCTAACCCTAAGCGTCTCTCTAACCCTAGCCCTCAACATAACCCTAACCCTAGTTCCAATCCTAACCCTAACCGTCTCTCTAAACCTACCTCTCAACATAACCCTAACCCTAGGTCCAATCCTAACCCTAACTGTCTCTCTAACCCTAGACCTCAACATAACCCTAACCCTAGGTCCAATCCTAACCCTAACCGTCTCTCTAACAGTAGCCCTCAACCAAACCCTAATCCTAGGTCCAATCCTAACCCTAACCGTCTCTCTAACCCTAGCCCTCAACATAACCCTAACCCTAGGTCCAATCCTAACCCTAACCGTGTCTCTAACAGTAGCCCTCAACCAAACGCTAACCCTAGGTCCAATCCTAACCCTAACCGTCTCTCTAACCCTAGCCCTCAACATAAACCTAACCCTAGGTCCAATCCTAACCCTAAGCGTCTCTCTAACCCTAGCCCTCAACATAACCCTAACCCTAGGGCCAATCCTAACCCTGACCGTCTCTCTAACCCTAGGCCTCAACATAACCCTAACCCTAGGTCCAATCCTAACCCTAAGCGTCTCTCTAACCCTAGCCCTCAACATAACCCTAACCCTAGGTCCAATCCTAACCCTGACAGTCTCTCTCAACCTAGCCCTCAACATAACCCTAACCCTAGGTCCAATCCTAACCCGGACCGTCTCTCTAACCCTAGCCCTCAACATAATCTTAACCCTAGGTCCAATCCTAACGCTGACAGTCTCTCTAACCCTAGCCCTCAAAATAACCCTAACCCTAGGTCGAATCCTAACCCTAACTGTCTCTCTGACCCTAGCCCTAAACATAAGCCTATCCCTAGGTACAATCCTAACCCTAACCGTCTCTATGACCCTAGCCCTCAACATAAGCCTAACCCTAGGTCCAATCCTAACCGTAACGACCTCTCTAATCCTAGGCCTCAACATAACCATAACCCTAGGTCCAATCCTAACCCTAACCGTCTCTCTAAGTCTAGCCCTCAACATAACCCTAACCCTAGGTCCAATCGTAACCCTAACCGTCTCTCTAACCGTAGCCCTCATCATAACCCTAACCCTAGGTCCAATCCTAACCCTGACCGTCTCTCTAACCCTAGCCCTCAACATACCCCTAACCGTAGGTCTAATCCTAACCCTAACCGTCTCTCTAACCCTAGCCCTCAACATAACCCTAACCCTAGGGCCAATCCTAACCCTGACTGTCTCTCTAACCCTAGCCCTCAACATAACCCTAACCCTAGGGCCAATCCTAACCCTGACCGTCTCTCTAACCCTAGCCCTCAACATAACCCTAACCCTAGGTCCAATTCTAACCCTAAGCGTCTCTCTAACCCTAGCCCTCAACATAACCCTAACCCTAGTTCCAATCCTAACCCTAACCGTCTCTCTAAACCTACCTCTCAACATAACCCTAACCCTAGGTCCAATCCTAACCCTAACCGTCTCTCTAACCCTAGCCCTCAACATAACCCTAACCCTAGGTCCAATCCTAACCCTAACCGTCTCTCTAACAGTAGCCCTCAACCAAACCCTAATCCTAGGTGCAATCCTAACCCTAACCGTCTCTCTAACCCTAGCCCTCAACATAACCCTAACCCTAGGTTCAATCCTAACCCTAACCGTGTCTCTAACAGTAGCCCTCAACCAAACGCTAACCCTAGGTCCAATCCTAACCCTAACCGTCTCTCTAACCCTAGCCCTCAACATAACCCTAACCCTAGGTCCAATCCTAACCGTACCGGCCACTCTAACCCTAGCCCTCAACATAACCATAACCCTAGGTCCAATCCAAACCCTAACCGTGTCTGTAACAGTAGCCCTCAACCAAACGCTAACCCTAGGTCCAATCCTAACCCTAACCGTCTCTATGACCCTAGCCCTCAACATAAGCCTAACCCTAGGTCCAATCCTAACCGTAACGGCCTCTCTAACCCTAGCCCTCAACATAACCATAACCCTAGGTCCAATCCTAACCCTAACCGTCTCTCTAAGTCTAGCCCTCAACATAACCCTAACCCTAGGTCCCATCGTAACCCTAACCCTCTCTCTAACCCTAGCCCTCAACATAACCCTAATCCTAGTTCCAATCCTAACCCTAACCGTCTCTCTAACCCTACCTCTCAACATAACCCTAACCCTAGGTCCAATCCTAACCCTAACCGTGTCACTAAACCTAGCCCTCAACCAAACCCTAACCCTAGGTCCAATCCTAACCCTAACCGTCTCTCTAACCCTAGCCCTCAACATAACCCTAACCCTAGGTCCTATCCTAACCCTAACCGTCTCTCTAACCCTAGCCCTCAACATAACCCTAACCCTAGGGCCAATCCTAACCCTGACCGTCTCTCTAAGCCTAGCCCTCAACATAACCCTAACCCTAGGTCCAATCCTAACCCTAAGCGTCTCTCTAACCCTAGCCCTCAACATAACCCTAACCCTAGGTCCAATCCTAACCCTAGGCGTCTCTCTAACCCTAGCCCTCAACATAACCCTAACCCTAGGTCCAGTCCTAACCCTGACAGTCTCTCTCAACCTAGCCCTCAACATAACCCTAACCCTAGGTCCAATCCTAACCCTGACCGTCTCTCTATCCCTAGCCCTCAACATACCCCTAACCGTAGGTCTAATCCTAACCCTAACCGTCTCTCTGACCCTAGCCCTCAACATAACCCTAACCCTAGGTCCAATCCTCACCCTAACCGTCTCTCTGACTGTAGCCCTCAACATAACCCTAATCCTAGGTCCAATCCTAACCCTAACCGTCTCTATAACGGTAGCCCTCAACATAATCCTTACCCTAGTTCCAATCCTAACCCTAACCGTCTCTCAAACGCTAACCCTCAACATAACCCTAACCCTAGGTCCAATCCTAACCCTAACAGTCTCTCTATCCCTAGCACTCAACATAACCCTAACCCTAGATTCAATCCTAACCCTAACCGTCTCTCTAACGCTAGCCCTCAAGATAACCCAAATCCTAGGTCCAATCCTAACCCTAACCGTCTCTCTAACCCTAGCCCTCAACATAAACCGAACCCTAGGTCCAATCCTAACACTAACCGTTTCTCTAACCCTAGCCCTCAACATAACCCTAACCCTAGGTCCAATCCTCACCCTAACCGTTTCTCTATCCCTAGCCCTCAACCTAAACCTAACCCAAGGTCCAATCCTAACCCTAACCGTCTCTCTAACCCTAGCCCTCAACATACCCCTAACCGTAGGTCTATTTCTAACCCTAACCGTCTCTCTGACCATAGCCCACAACATAACCCTAACCCTAGGTCCAATCCTAACCCTGACAGTCTCTCTCAACGTAGCCCTCAACATAACCCTAACCCTAGGTCCAATCCTAACCCTGACCGTCTCTCTAACCCTAGCCCTCAACATAACCCTAATCCTAGGTCCAATCCTAACCCTAACCGTCTCTCTGACCCTAGCCTTCAACATGAGTCTAACCCGAGGTCCAATCCTAACACTAACGGCCTCTCTAAACCTAGCCCTCAACATAACCCTAACCCTAGGTCCAATCCTAACCCTGACAGTCTCTCTCAACCTAGCCATCAACGTAACCCTAACCCTAGGTCCAATCCTAACCCTGACCGTCTCTCTAACCCTAGCCCTCAACATAACCCTAACCCTAGGTCCAATCCTAACCCTAACCGTCTCTCTGACCCTAGCCCTCCACATAACCCTAACCCTAGGTCCAATCCTAACCCTAACCGTCTCTCTAACCCTAGCCCTCAACATAACCCTAACCCTAGGGCCAATCCTAACCCTAACCGCCTCTATAACCCTAGCCCTCCACATAACCCTAACCCTAGGACCAATCCTAACCCTAATCGTCTCTCTAACCCTACCTCTCAACATAACCCTAATCCTAGGTCCAATCCTAACCCTAACCGTGTCACTAACCCTAGCTCTCAACATAACCCTAACCCTAGGTCCAATCCTAATCCTAACCGTCTCTCTAACAGTAGCCCTCAACCAAACCCTAACCCTAGGTCCAATCCTAACCCTAACCGTCTCTCTAACCCTAGCCCTCAACATAACCCTAACCCTAGGTCCTATCCTAACCCTAACCGTCTCTCTAACCCTAGCCCTCAACATAACCCTAACCCTAGGGCCAATCCTAACCCTGACCGTCTCTCTAACCCTAGCCCTCAACATAACCCTAACCCTAGGTCCAATCCTAACCCTAACTGTCTCTCTAACCCTTGCCCTCAACATAATCCTAACCCTAGGTCCAATCCTAACCCTAACAACCTCTCTAAACCTAGCCCTCAACATAACCCTAACCCTAGGTCCAATCCTAAGCCTAAGCGTCTCTCTAACCCTAGCCCTCAACATAACCCTAACCCTAGGTCCAGTCCTAACCCTAAGCGTCTCTCTAACCCTAGCCCTCAACATAACCCTAACCCTAGGTCCAATCCTAACCCTGACCGTCTCTCTAACACTAGCCCTCAACATAACCTTAACCCTAGGTCCAATCCTAACCCTGACAGTCTCTCTAACCCTAGTCCTCAACATAACCCTAACCCTAGGTCGAATCCTAACCCTAACTGTCTCTCTGACCCTAGCCCTAAACATAAGCCTAACCCTAAGTCCAATCCTAACCCTAACCGTCTCTCTGACCCTAGCCTTCAACCTGAGTCTAACCCGAGGTCCAATCCTAACCCTAACGGCCTCTCTAAACCTAGCCCTCAACATAACCCTAACCCTAGGTCCAATCCTAACCCTGACAGTCTCTCTCAACCTAGCCCTCAACATAACCCTAACCCTAGGTCCAATCCTAACCCTAACCGTCTCTCTAACAGTAGCCCTCAACCAAACCCTAACCCTAGGTCCAATCCTAACCCTAACCGTCTCTCTAACCCTAGCCCTCAACATAACCCTAACCCTAGGTCCTATGCTAACCCTAACCGTCTCTCTAACCCTAGCCCTCAACATAACCCTAACCCTAGGGCCAATCCTAACCCTGACCGTCTCTCTAAGCCTAGCCCTCTACATAACCCTAACCCTAGGTCCAATCCTAAACCTAAGCGTCCCTCTAACCCTAGCCCTCAACATAACCTTAACCCTAGGTCCAATCCTAACCCTAAGCCTCTCTCTAACCCTAGCCCTCAACATAACCCTAACCCTAGGTCCATTCCTAACCCTGACAGTCTCTCTCAACCTAGCCCTCAACATAACCCTAACCCTAGGTCCAATCCTAACCCTGACAGTCTCTCTAACACTAGCCCTCAACATAACCCTAACCCTAGGTCCAATCCTAACCCTAAGCGTCTCTCTAACCCTAGCCCTCAACATAACCCTAACCCTAGTTCCAATCCTAACCCTAACCGTCTCTCTAAACCTACCTCTCAACATAACCCTAACCCTAGGTCCAATCCTAACCCTAACTGTCTCTCTAACCCTAGACCTCAACATAACCCTAACCCTAGGTCCAATCCTAACCCTAACCGTCTCTCTAACAGTAGCCCTCAACCAAACCCTAATCCTAGGTCCAATCCTAACCCTAACCGTCTCTCTAACCCTAGCCCTCAACATAACCCTAACCCTAGGTCCAATCCTAACCCTAACCGTGTCTCTAACAGTAGCCCTCAACCAAACGCTAACCCTAGGTCCAATCCTAACCCTAACCGTCTCTCTAACCCTAGCCCTCAACATAAACCTAACCCTAGGTCCAATCCTAACCCTAAGCGTCTCTCTAACCCTAGCCCTCAACATAACCCTAACCCTAGGGCCAATCCTAACCCTGACCGTCTCTCTAACCCTAGGCCTCAACATAACCCTAACCCTAGGTCCAATCCTAACCCTAAGCGTCTCTCTAACCCTAGCCCTCAACATAACCCTAACCCTAGGTCCAATCCTAACCCTGACAGTCTCTCTCAACCTAGCCCTCAACATAACCCTAACCCTAGGTCCAATCCTAACCCGGACCGTCTCTCTAACCCTAGCCCTCAACATAATCTTAACCCTAGGTCCAATCCTAACGCTGACAGTCTCTCTAACCCTAGCCCTCAAAATAACCCTAACCCTAGGTCGAATCCTAACCCTAACTGTCTCTCTGACCCTAGCCCTAAACATAAGCCTATCCCTAGGTACAATCCTAACCCTAACCGTCTCTATGACCCTAGCCCTCAACATAAGCCTAACCCTAGGTCCAATCCTAACCGTAACGACCTCTCTAATCCTAGGCCTCAACATAACCATAACCCTAGGTCCAATCCTAACCCTAACCGTCTCTCTAAGTCTAGCCCTCAACATAACCCTAACCCTAGGTCCAATCGTAACCCTAACCGTCTCTCTAACCGTAGCCCTCATCATAACCCTAACCCTAGGTCCAATCCTAACCCTGACCGTCTCTCTAACCCTAGCCCTCAACATACCCCTAACCGTAGGTCTAATCCTAACCCTAACCGTCTCTCTAACCCTAGCCCTCAACATAACCCTAACCCTAGGGCCAATCCTAACCCTGACTGTCTCTCTAACCCTAGCCCTCAACATAACCCTAACCCTAGGGCCAATCCTAACCCTGACCGTCTCTCTAACCCTAGCCCTCAACATAACCCTAACCCTAGGTCCAATTCTAACCCTAAGCGTCTCTCTAACCCTAGCCCTCAACATAACCCTAACCCTAGTTCCAATCCTAACCCTAACCGTCTCTCTAAACCTACCTCTCAACATAACCCTAACCCTAGGTCCAATCCTAACCCTAACCGTCTCTCTAACCCTAGCCCTCAACATAACCCTAACCCTAGGTCCAATCCTAACCCTAACCGTCTCTCTAACAGTAGCCCTCAACCAAACCCTAATCCTAGGTGCAATCCTAACCCTAACCGTCTCTCTAACCCTAGCCCTCAACATAACCCTAACCCTAGGTTCAATCCTAACCCTAACCGTGTCTCTAACAGTAGCCCTCAACCAAACGCTAACCCTAGGTCCAATCCTAACCCTAACCGTCTCTCTAACCCTAGCCCTCAACATAACCCTAACCCTAGGTCCAATCCTAACCGTACCGGCCACTCTAACCCTAGCCCTCAACATAACCATAACCCTAGGTCCAATCCAAACCCTAACCGTGTCTGTAACAGTAGCCCTCAACCAAACGCTAACCCTAGGTCCAATCCTAACCCTAACCGTCTCTATGACCCTAGCCCTCAACATAAGCCTAACCCTAGGTCCAATCCTAACCGTAACGGCCTCTCTAACCCTAGCCCTCAACATAACCATAACCCTAGGTCCAATCCTAACCCTAACCGTCTCTCTAAGTCTAGCCCTCAACATAACCCTAACCCTAGGTCCCATCGTAACCCTAACCCTCTCTCTAACCCTAGCCCTCAACATAACCCTAATCCTAGTTCCAATCCTAACCCTAACCGTCTCTCTAACCCTACCTCTCAACATAACCCTAACCCTAGGTCCAATCCTAACCCTAACCGTGTCACTAAACCTAGCCCTCAACCAAACCCTAACCCTAGGTCCAATCCTAACCCTAACCGTCTCTCTAACCCTAGCCCTCAACATAACCCTAACCCTAGGTCCTATCCTAACCCTAACCGTCTCTCTAACCCTAGCCCTCAACATAACCCTAACCCTAGGGCCAATCCTAACCCTGACCGTCTCTCTAAGCCTAGCCCTCAACATAACCCTAACCCTAGGTCCAATCCTAACCCTAAGCGTCTCTCTAACCCTAGCCCTCAACATAACCCTAACCCTAGGTCCAATCCTAACCCTAAGCGTCTCTCTAACCCTAGCCCTCAACATAACCCTAACCCTAGGTCCAGTCCTAACCCTGACAGTCTCTCTCAACCTAGCCCTCAACATAACCCTAACCCTAGGTCCAATCCTAACCCTGACCGTCTCTCTATCCCTAGCCCTCAACATACCCCTAACCGTAGGTCTAATCCTAACCCTAACCGTCTCTCTGACCCTAGCCCTCAACATAACCCTAACCCTAGGTCCAATCCTCACCCTAACCGTCTCTCTGACTGTAGCCCTCAACATAACCCTAATCCTAGGTCCAATCCTAACCCTAACCGTCTCTATAACGGTAGCCCTCAACATAACCCTAACCCTAGGTCCAATCCTAACCCTAACAGTCTCTCTATCCCTAGCACTCAACATAACCCTAACCCTAGATTCAATCCTAACCCTAACCGTCTCTCTAACCCTAGCCCTCAAGATAACCCTAATCCTAGGTCCAATCCTAACCCTAACCGTCTCTCTAACCCTAGCCCTCAACATAAACCGAACCCTAGGTCCAATCCTAACACTAACCGTTTCTCTAACCCTAGCCCTCAACATAACCCTAACCCTAGGTCCAATCCTCACCCTAACCGTCTCTCTATCCCTAGCCCTCAACCTAAACCTAACCCAAGGTCCAATCCTAACCCTAACCGTCTCTCTAACCCTAGCCCTCAACATACCCCTAACCGTAGGTCTATTCCTAACCCTAACCGTCTCTCTGACCATAGCCCACAACATAACCCTAACCCTAGGTCCAATCCTAACCCTGACAGTCTCTCTCAACGTAGCCCTCAACATAACCCTAACCCTAGGTCCAATCCTAACCCTGACCGTCTCTCTAACCCTAGCCCTCAACATAACCCTAACCCTAGGTCCAATCCTAACCCTAACCGTCTCTCTGACCCTAACCCTCCACATAACCCTAACCCTAGGTCGAATCCTAACCCTAACCGTCTCTCTAACCCTAGCCCTCAACATAACCCTAACCCTAGGTCCAATCCTAACCCTAAGCGTCTCTCTAACCCTAGCCCTCAACATAACCCTAACCCTAGGTCCAGTCCTAACCCTGACAGTCTCTCTCAACCTAGCCCTCAACATAACCCTAACCCTAGGTCCAATCCTAACCCTGACCGTCTCTCTATCCCTAGCCCTCAACATACCCCTAACCGTAGGTCTAATCCTAACCCTAACCGTCTCTCTGACCCTAGCCCTCAACATAACCCTAACCCTAGGTCCAGTCCTAACCCTGACAGTCTCTCTCAACCTAGCCCTCAACATAACCCTAACCCTAGGTCCAATCCTAACCCTGACCGTCTCTCTAAACCTAGCCCTCAACATACCCCTAACCGTAGGTCTAATCCTAACCCTAACCGTCTATCTGACCCTAGCCCTCAACATAACCCTAACCCTAGGTCCAATCCTAACCCTAACCGTGTCCCTAACAGTAGCCCTCAACCAAACGCTAACCCTAGGTCCAATCCTAACCCTAACCATCTCTCTAACCCTAGCCCTCAACATAACCCTAACCCTAGGTCCAATCCTAACCCTAACCGTCTCTCTAACCCTAGCCCTCAACATAACCCTAACCCTAGGTCCAATCCTAACCCTAACCGTCTCTCTAACAGTAGCCCTCAACCAAACCCTAGCCCTAGGTCCAATCCTAACCCTAACCGTCTCTCTGACCCTAGCCTTCAACATGAGTCTAACCCGAGGTCCAATCCTAACCCTAACGGCCTCTCTAAACCTAGCCCTCAACATAACCCTAACCCTAGGTCCAATCCTAACCCTGACAGTCTCTCTCAACCTAGCCCTCAACATAACCCTAACCCTAGGTCCAATCCTAACCCTGACCGTCTCTCTAACCCTAGCCCTCAACATAACCCTAACCCTAGGTCCAATCCTAACCCTAACCGTCTCTCTGACCCTAGCCCTCCACATAACCCTAACCCTAGGTCCAATCCTAACCCTAACCGTCTCTCTAACCCTAGCCCTCAACATAACCCTAACCCTAGGGCCAATCCTAACCCTAACCGCCTCTATAACCCTAGCCCTCCACATAACCCTAACCCTAGGACCAATCCTAACCCTAATCGTCTCTCTAACCCTACCTCTCAACATAACCCTAATCCTAGGTCCAATCCTAACCCTAACCGTGTCACTAACCCTAGCCCTCAACATAACCCTAACCCTAGGTCCAATCCTAACCCTAACCGTCTCTCTAACTGTAGCCCTCAACCAAACCCTAACCCTAGGTCCAATCCTAACCCTAACCGTCTCTCTAACCCTAGCCCTCAACATAACCCTAACCCTAGGTCCTATCCTAACCCTAACCGTCTCTCTAACCCTAGCCCTCAACATAACCCTAACCCTAGGGCCAATCCTAACCCTGACCGTCTCTCTAAGCCTAGCCCTCAACATAACCCTAACCCTAGGTCCAATCCTAACCCTAACAGTCTCTCTAACCCTTGCCCTCAACATAATCCTAACCCTAGGTCCAATCCTAACCCTAACAGCCTCTCTAAACCTAGCCCTCAACATAACCCTAACCCTAGGTCCAATCCTAAGCCTAAGCGTCTCTCTAACCCTAGCCCTCAACATAACCCTAACCCTAGGTCCAGTCCTAACCCTAAGCGTCTCTCTAACCCTAGCCCTCAACATAACCCTAACCCTAGGTCCAATCCTAACCCTGACCGTCTCTCTAACACTAGCCCTCAACATAACCTTAACCCTAGGTCCAATCCTAACCCTGACAGTCTCTCTAACCCTAGTCCTCAACATAACCCTAACCCTAGGTCGAATCCTAACCCTAACTGTCTCTCTGACCGTAGCCCTAAACATAAGCCTAACCCTAGGTCCAATCCTAACCCTAACCGTCTCTCTGACCCTAGCCTTCAACATGAGTCTAACCCGAGGTCCAATCCTAACCCTAACGGCCTCTCTAAACCTAGCCCTCAACATAACCCTAACCCTAGGTCCAATCCTAACCCTGACAGTCTCTCTCAACCTAGCCCTCAACATAACCCTAACCCTAGGTCCAATCCTAACCCTGACCGTCTCTCTAACCCTAGCCCTCAACATAACCCTAACCCTAGGTCCAATCCTAACCCTAACCGTCTCTCTGACCCTAGCCCTCAACATAACCCTAACCCTAGGTCCAATCCTAACCCTAACCGTCTCTCTAACCCTAGCCCTCAACCTAACCCTAACCCTAGGGCCAATCCTAACCCTAACCGCCTCTATAACCCTAGCCCTGCAAATAACCCTAACCCTAGATCCAATCCTAACCCTAAGCGTCTCTATAACCCTAGCCCTCAACATAACCCTAACCCTAGGTCCAATCCTAACCCTAAGCGTCTCTCTAACCCTAGCCCTCAACATAACCCTAACCCTAGGTCCAGTCCTAACCCTGACAGTCTCTCTCAACCTAGCCCTCAACATAACCCTAACCCTAGGTCCAATCCTAACCCTGACCGTCTCTCTAACCCTAACCCTCAACATACCCCTAAACGTAGGTCTAATCCTAACCCTAACCGTCTCTCTGACCCTAGCCCTCAACATAACCCTAACCCTAGGTCCAATCCTAACCCTGACCGTCTCTCTAACCCTAGCCCTCAACATACCCCTAACCCTAGGTCCAATCCTAACCCTAACCGTCTCTCTAACCCTAGCCCTCAACATAACCCTAACCCTAGGTCCAATCCTAACCCTAACCATCTCTCGAACCCTAGCCCTTAACATAACCCTACCCCTAGGTCCAATCCTCACCCTAACCGTCTCTCTAACGCTAGCCCTTAACATAACCCTAACTCTAGGTCCTATCCTAACCCTAACCCTATCTCTAACCCTAGCCCTCAACATAACTCTAACCCTAGGTCCATTCCAAACCCTAACCGTCTCTCTAACACTAGCCCTCAACATAACCCTAACCCTAGTTCCAATCGTAACCCTAACACTCTCTCTAACCCTAGCCCTCAACATAACCCTAACCCTAGTTCCAATCCTAACCCTAACCGTCTCTCTAACCCTACCTCTCAACATAACCCTAACCCTAGGTCCAATCCTAACCCTAACCGTCTCTCTAACCCTAGCCCTCAACATAACCCTAACCCTAGGTCCAATCCTAACCCTAACCGTGTCTCTAACAGTAGCCCTCAACCAAACGCTAACCCTAGGTCCAATCCTAACCCTAACCGTCTCTCTAACCCTAGCCCTCAACATAACCCTAACCCTAGGTCCAATCCTAACCCTAACCGTCTCTCTAACCCCATCCCTCAACATAACCCTAACCCTAGGGCCAATCCTAACCCTGACCGTCTCTCTAAGGCTAGCCCTCAACATAACCCTAACCCTATGTCCAATCCTAACCCTAACAGGCTCTCTAACCCTTGCCCTCAACATAATCTTAACCCTAAGTCCAATCCTAACCCTAACCGCCTCTCTAACCCTAGCCCTCAACATAACCCTAAACCTAGGTCCAATTCTAACCCTGACATTCTCTCTCAACCTAGCCCTCAACATAACCCTAACCCTAGGTCCAATCCTAACCCTGACCGTCTCTCTAACCCTAGCCCTCAACATAACCTTAACCCTAGGTCCAATCCTAACCCTGACAGTCTCTCTAACCCTAGCCCTCAAAATAACCCTAACCCTAGGTCCAATCGTAACCCTAACCCTCTATCTAACCCTAGCCCTCAACATAACCCTAACCCTAGTTCCAATCCTAACCCTAACCGTCTCTCTAACCCTACCTCTCAACATAACCCTAACCCTAGGTCCAATCCTAACCCTACCCGTGTCACTAACCCTAGCCCTCAACATAACCCTAACCCTAGGTCCAATCCTAACCCTAACCGTCTCTCTAACAGTAGCCCTCAACCAAACCCTAACCCTAGGTCCAATCCTAACCGTAACCGTCTCTCTAATCCTAGCCCTCAACATAACCCTAACCCTAGGTCCTATCCTAACCCTAACCGTCTCTCTAACCCTAGCCCTCAACATAACCCTAACCCTAGGGCCAATCCTAACCCTGACCGTCTCTCTAAGCCTAGCCCTCAACATAACCCTAACCCTAGGTCCAATCCTAACCCTAACAGTCTCTCTAACCCTTGCCCTCAACATAATCCTAATCCTAGGTCCAATCCTAACCCTAACCGCCTCTCTAACCCTAGCCCTCAACATAACCCTAACCCTAGGTCCAATCCTAACCCTAAGCGTCTCTCTAACCCTAGCCCTCAACATAACCCTAACCCTAGGTCCAATCCTAACCCTAACCGTCTCTCTAACCCTAGGCCTCAACATAACCCTAACCCTAGGTCCAATCCTAACCCTGACAGTCTCTCTCAACCTAGCCCTCAACATAACCCTAACCCTAGGTCCAATCCTAACCCTGACCGTCTCTCTAACCCTAGCCTTCAACATAACCTTAACCCTAGGTCCAATCCTAAACCTGACAGTCTCTCTAACCCTAGCCCTCAACATAACCCTAACCCTAGGTCGAATCCTAACCCTAACTGTCTCTCTGACCCCAGCCCTAAACATAAGCCTAACCCTAGGTCCAATCCTAACCCTAACCGTCTCTCTGACCCTAGCCCTCAACATAAGCCCAACCCTAGGTCCAATCCTAACCCTAACCGTCTCTCTAACCCTACCTCTCAACATAACCCTAACCCTAGGTCCAATCCTAACCCTAACCGTCTCTCTGACCCTAGCCCTCAACATAAGCCTAACCCTACGTCCAATCCTAACCCTACCGGCCTCTCTAAACCTAGCCCTCAACATAACCGTAACCCTAGGTCCAATCCTAACCCTAACCATCTCTCTAAGTCTAGCCCTCAACATAACCCTAACCCCAGGGCCAATCCTAACCCTGACCGTCTCTCTAACCCTAGCCCTCAACATAACCCTAACCCTAGGTCCAATCCTAACCCTAACCGTCTCTCTAACCCTAGTATTCAACATAACCCTAACCCTAGGGCCAATCCTAACCCTGACCGTCTCTCTAAGCCTAGCCCCCAACATAACCTTAACCCTAGGTCCAATCCTAACCCTAACCGCCTCTCTAACCCTAGCCCTTAACATAACCCTAACCCTAGGTCCAAACCTAAACCTAAGCATCTCTCTAACCCTAGTCCTCAACATAACCCTAACCCCAGGGCCAATCCTAACCCTGACCATCTCTCTAACCCTAGCCCTCAACATAACCCTAACCCTAGGTCCAATCCTAACCCTAACCGTCTCTCTAACCCTAGCCCTCAACATAACCCTAACCCCAGGGCCAATCCTAACGCTGACCATCTCTCTAACCCTAGCCCTCAACATAACCCTAACCCTAGGTCCAATCCTAACCCTAACCGTCTCTCTAACCCTAGCCCTCAACATAACCCTAACCCTAGGTCCAATCCTAACCCTAACCGTCTCTCTAACCATAGCCCTCAACATAACCCTAACCCTAGGTCCAATCCTAACCCTGACAGTCTCTCTAACCCTAGCCCTCAACATAACCCTAACCCTAGATCGAATCCTAACCCTAACTGTCTCTCTGACCCCAGCCCTAAACATAAGCCTAACCCTAGGTCCAATCCTAACCCTAACCGTCTCTCTGACCCTAGCCCTCAACATAAGCCTAACCCAAGGTCCAATCCTAACCCTAACCGTCTCTGACCCTAGCCCTCAACATAAGCCTAACCCTACGTCCAATCCTAACCCTAACGGCCTCTCTAACCCTAGCCCTCAACATAACCGTAACCCTAGGTCCAATCCTAACCCTAACCGTCTCTGACCCTAGCCCTCAACATCAGCCTAACCCTACGTCCAATCCTAACCCTAACGGCCTCTCTAACCCTAGCCCTCAACATAACCGTAACCCTAGGTCCAATCCTAACCCTAACCGTCTCTCTAAGTCTAGCCCTCAACATAACCCTAACCCCAGGGCCAATCCTAACCCTGACCGTCTCTCTAACCCTAGCCCTCAACATAACCCTAACCCTAGGTCCAATCCTAACCCTAACCGTCTCTCTAACCCTAGTCCTCAACATAACCCTAACCCTAGGGCCAATCCTAACCCTGACCGTCTCTCTAAGCCTAGCCCCCAACATAACCTTAACCCTAGGTCCAATCCTAACCCTAACCGCCTCTCTAACCCTAGCCCTTAACATAACCCTAACCCTAGGTCCAAACCTAAACCTAAGCATCTCTCTAACCCTAGTCCTCAACATAACCCTAACCCCAGGGCCAATCCTAACCCTGACCATCTCTCTAACCCTAGCCCTCAACATAACCCTAACCCTAGGTCCAATCCTAACCCTAACCGTCTCTCTAACCCTAGCCCTCAACATAACCCTAACCCCAGGGCCAATCCTAACCCTGACCATCTCTCTAACCCTAGCCCTCAACATAACCCTAACCCTAGGTCCAATCCTAACCCTAACCGTCTCTCTAACCCTAGCCCTCAACATAACCCTAACCCTAGGTCCAATCCTAACCCTAACCGTCTCTCTAACCCTAGCCCTCAACATAACCCTAACCCTAGGTCCAATCCTAACCCTAACCGTCTCTCTAACCCTAGCCCTCAACATAACCCTAACCCTATGTCGAATCCTAACCCTAACCGTCTCTCTAACCTTAGCCCTAAACATAAGCCTAACCCTAGGTCCAATCCTAACCCTAACCGTCTCTCTAACCCTAGCCCTCAACATAACCCTAACCCTAGGTCCAATCCTAACACTAACCGTCTCTTTAACCCTAGCCCTCATCATAACCCTAACCCTAGGTCCAATCCTAACCCCAACCGTCTCTCTAACCCTAGTCCTCAACATAACCCTAACCCTAGGGCCAATCCTAACCTTGACCGTCTCTCTAAGCCTAGCCCCCAACATAACCTTAACCCTAGGTCCAATCCTAACCCTAACCGCCTCTCTAACCCTAGCCCTTAACATAACCCTAACCCTAGGTCCAAACCTAAACCTAAGCATCTCTCTAACCCTAGTCCTCAACATAACCCTAACCCCAGGGCCAATCCTAACCCTGACCATCTCTCTAACCCTAGCCCTCAACATAACCCTAACCCTAGGTCCAATCCTAACCCTAACTGTCTCTCTAACCCTAGCCCTCAACATAACCCTAACCCCAGGGCCAATCCTAACCCTGGCCATCTCTCTAACCTTAGCCCTAAACATAAGCCTAACCCTAGGTCCAATCCTAACCCTAACCGTCTCTCTAACCCTAGCCCTCAACATAACCCTAACTCTTGGTCCAATCCTAACACTAACCGTCTCTCTAACCCTAGCCCTCATCATAAACCTAACCCTAGGTCTAATCCTAACCCTAACCGTCTCTCTAACCCTAGCCCTCAACATACCCCTAACCGTAGGTCTAATCCTAACCCTAACCGTCTCTCTGACCCTAGCCCTCAACATAACCCTAACCCTAGGTCCAATCCTAACCCTAACCGTCTCTCTGACCCTAGCACTCAACATAACCCTAACCCTAGGTCCAATCCTAACCCTAACCGTCTCTCTAACAGTAGCCCTCAACATAACCCTAACCCTAGGTCCAATCCTAACCCTAACCGTCTCTCTAACGCTAACCCTCAACATAACCCTAACCCAAGGTCCAATCCTAACCCTAACCGTCTCTCTAACCCTAGCCCTCAACATAACCATAACCCTAGGTCCAATCCTCCCCCTTACCGACACTCTAACCCTAGCCCTCAACATAACCCTAACCCTAGGTCCAATCCTCACCCTGACCGTCACTCTAACCCTAGCCCTCAACATAACCTTAACCCTAGGTCCAATCCTAACCCTGACAGTCTCTCTAACCCTAGCCCTCAACATAACCCTAACCCTAGGTCGAATCCTAACCCTAACTGTCTCTCTGACCCTAGCCCTAAACATAAGCCTAACCCTAGGTCCAATCCTAACCCTAACCGTCTCTCTGACCCTAGCCCTCAACATAAGCCTAACCCTAGGTCCAATCCTAACCCTAACGGCCTCTCTAACCCTAGCCGTCAACATAACCGTAACCCTAGGTCAAATCCTAACCCTAACCGTCTCTCTAAGTCTAGCCCTCAACATAACCCTAACGCTAGGTCCAATCATAACCCTGACAGTCTCTCTCAACCTAGCCCTCAACATAACCCTAACCCTAGGTCCAATCCTAACCCTGACCGTCTCTCTAACCCTAGCCCTCAACATAACCTTAACCCTAGGTCCAATCCTAACCCTGACAGTCTCTCTAACCCTAGCCCTCAAAATAACCCTAACCCTAGGTCGAATCCTAACCCTAACTGTCTCTCTGACCCTAGCCCTAAACATAAGGCTAACCCTAGGTCCAATCCTAACCCTAACCGTCTCTCTGACCCTAGCCCTCAACATAAGCCTTACCCTACGTCCAATCCTAACCCTAACGGACTCTCTAACCCTAGCCCTCAACATAACAGTAACCCTAGGTCCAATCCTAACCCTAACCGTCTCTCTAAGTCTAGCCCTCAACATATCCCTAACCCTAGGTCCAATTGTAACCCTAACCCTCTCTCTAACCCTAGCCCTCAACATAACCCTAACCCTAGGTCCAATCCTAACCCTAACCGTCTCTCTAACCCTAGCCCTCAACCTACTCCTAACCCTAGGTCCAATCCTAACCCTAACCGTCTCTCTAACAGTAGCCCTCAACCTAACACTAACACTAGGTCCAATCCTAACCCTAACCGTCTCTCTAACCCTAGCCCTCAACAGAACCCTAACCCTAGGTCCAATCCTGACCCTAACCGTCTCTCTAAACCTAGCCCTCAACATAACCCTAACCCTAGGTCCAAGCCTAACCCTGACCGTCTCTCTAACGTTAGCCCTCAACACAACCCTAACCCTAGGTCCAATCCTAACCATGACCGTCTCTCTAACCCTAGCCCTCAACATAACCCTAACCCTAGGTCCAATCCTGACCCTGACCGTCTCTCTAACCCTAGCCCTCAACATAACCCTAACCCTAGGTCCAATCCTAACCCTAACCGTCTCTCTAAACCTAGCCCTCAACATAACCCTAACCCTAGATCCAATCCTAACCCTAACCGTCAATCTAACCCTAGCACTCAACATAACCCTAACCCTAGGTCCAATCCTAACCCTATCCGTCTCTCTAACCCTAGCCCTCAACATAACCCTAACCCTAGGTCTAATCCTAACCCTAACCGTCTCTCTGACCCTAGCCGTCAACATACCCCTAACCCTAGGTCCAATCCTAACCCTAACCGTCTCTCTAACCCTAGCCCTCAACATAACCCTAACCCTAGGTCCAATCCTAACCCTAACCGTCTCTCGAACCCTAGCCCTTAACATAACCCTACCCCTAGGTCCAATCCTCACCCTAACCGTCTCTCTAACGCTAGCCCTCAACATAACCCTAACCCTAGGTCCAATCCTAACCCTAACCATCTCTCTAAGCCTACCCCTCAACCTAACCCTAACCCTAGGTCCAATCCTAACCCTAACCGTCTGTATAAACCTATCCGTCAACCTAACCCTAACCCTAGGTCCAATCCTAACCCTATCCGTCTCTCTAACCCCAGCCCTCAACATAACCCTAACACTAGGGCCAATCCTAACCCTGACCGTCTCTCTAAGGCTAGCCCTCAACATAACCCTAACCCTAGGTCCAATCCTAACCCTAACAGTCTCTCTAACCCTTGCCCTCAACATAATCCTAACCCTAAGTCCAATCCTAACCCTAACCGCCACTCTCACCCTAGCCCTCAACATAAACCTAACCCTAGGTCCAATCCTAACCCTAAGCGTCTCTCTAACCCTAGCCCTCAACTTAACACTAACCCTAGGTCCTATCCTAAACCTAACTGTCTCTCTAACCGTAGCCCTCAACCTACCCCAACCCTAGGTCCAATCCTAACCCTAACACTCTCCAACCCTAGCCCTCAACATAACCCTAACCCTAGGGCCAATCCTAACCCTGACCGTCTCTCTAACCCTAGCCCTCAACATAACCCTAACCCTAGGTCCAATCCTAACCCTAACCGTCTCTCTAACCCTAGCCCTCAACATAACCCTAACCCTAGGTCCAATCCTAACCCTAACCGTCTCTCTAAACCTAGCCCTCAACATAACCCTAACCCTAGGTCCAATCCTAACCCTAACCGTCTCTCTAACCCTACCCTCAACCTAACCCTAACCCTAGGTCCAATCCTAACCCTAACCGTCTCTCTAATCCTAGCCCTCAACATAACCCTAACCCTAGGTCCAATCCTAACCCTAACCGTCTCTCTAACCCTAGCCCTCAACATAACCCTAACCCTAGGTCCAATCCTAACTCTAACCGTCTCTCTAACCCTAGCCCTCATCATAACCCTAACCCTAGGTCCAATCCTAACCCTAACCGTCTGTATAAACCTATCCGTCAACCTAACCCTAACCCTAGGTCCAATCCTAACCCTAACCGTCTCTCTAACCCAACCCTCAACCTAACCCTAACCCTAGGTCCAATCCTAACCCTAACCGTCTCTCTAACCCTAGCCCTCAACCTAACCCTAACCCTAGGTCCAATCCTAACCCTAACCGTCTCTCTAACCCAGCCCTCAACCTAACCCTAACCCTAGGTCCGATCCTAACCCTAACCGTCTCTCTAACCCTAGCCCTCAACATAACCCTAACTCTAAGTCCTATCCTAACCCTAACCCTCTCTCTAACACTAGCCCTCAACATAACTCTAACCCTAGGTCCATTCCAAACCCTAACCGTCTCTCTAACACTAGCCCTCAACATAACCCTAACCCTAGTTACAATCGTAACCCTAACCCTCTCTCTAACCCTAGCCCTCAACATAACCCTAACCCTAGTTCCAATCCTAACCCTAACCGTCTCTCTAACCCTACCTCTCAACATAACCCTAACCCTAGGTCCAATCCTAACCCTAACCGTCTCTCTAACCCTAGCCCTCAACATAACCCTAACCCTAGGTCCAATCCTAACCCTAACCGTGTCTCTAACAGTAGCCCTCAACCAAACGCTAACCCTAGGTCCAATCCTAACCCTAACCGTCTCTCTAACCCTAGCCCTCAACTTAACCCTAACCCTAGGTCCAATCCTAACCCTAACCGTCTCTCTAACCCCAGCCCTCAACATAACCCTAACACTAGGGCCAATCCTAACCCTGACCGTCTCTCTAAGGCTAGCCCTCAACATAACCCTAACCCTAGGTCCAATCCTAACCCTAACAGTCTCTCTAACCCTTGCCCTCAACATAATCCTAACCCTAAGTCCAATCCTAAACCTAACCGCCTCTCTAAACCTAGCCCTCAACATAAACCTAACCCTAGGTCCAATCCTAACCCTAAGCGTCTCTCTAACCCTAGCCCTCAACTTAACCCTAACCCTAGGTCCTATCCTAAACCTAACTGTCTCTCTAACCGTAGCCCTCAACCTAACCCCAACCCTAGGTCCAATCCTCACCCTAACACTCTCCAACCCTAGCCCTCAACATAACCCTAACCCTAGGGCCAATCCTAACCCTGACCGTCTCTCTAACCCTAGCCCTCAACATAACCCTAACCCGAGGTCCAATCCTAACCCTAACCGTCTCTCTAACCCTAGCCCTCAACATAACCCTAACCCTAGGTCCAATCCTAACCCTAACCGTCTCTCTAAACCTAGCCATCAACATAACCCTAACCCTAGGTCCAATCCTAACCCTAACCGTCTCTCTAACCCTACCCTCAACCTAACCCTAACCCTAGGTCCAATCCTAACCCTAACCGTCTCTCTAATCCTAGCCCTCAACATAACCCTAACCCTAGGTACAATCCTAACCCTAACCGTCTCTCTAACCCTAGCCCTCAACATAACCCTAACCCTAGGTCCAATCCTAACTCTAACCATCTCTCTAACCCTAGCCCTCATCATAACCCTAAGCCTAGGTCCAATCCTAACCCTAACCGTCTCTCTAACCCTAGCCCTCAACATACCCCTAGCCGTAGGTCTAATCCTAACCCTAACCGTCTCTCTGACCCTAGCCCTCAACATAACCCTAACACTAGGTCCAATCCTAACCCTAACCATCTCTCTGAACCTAGCTCTCAACAAAACCCTAACCCTAGGTCTAATCCCAACCCTAACCGTCTCTCTAACGCTAACCCTCAACATAACCCTAACCCTAGGTCCAATCCTAACCCTAACCGTCTCTCTAACCCAAGCCCTCAACATAACCCTAACCCCAGGGCCAATCCTAACCCTGACCATCTCTCTAACCCTAGCCCTCAACATAACCCTAACCCTAGGTCCAATCCTAACCCTAACCGTGTCTCTAACCCTAGCCCTCAACATAACGCTAACCCTAGGTCCAATCCTAAACCTAACCGTCTCTCTAACCCTAGCCCTCAACATAACCCTAACCCTCGGTCGAATCCTAACCCTAACCGTCTCTCTAACCTTAGCCCTAAACATAAGCCTAACCCTAGGTCCAATATTAACCCTAACCGTCTCTCTAAGTCTAGCCCTCAACATAACCCTAACCCTAGGTCCAATCGTAACCCTAACCCTCTCTCTAACCCTAGACCTCAACATAACCCTAACCCTAGTTCCAATCCTAACCCTAACCGTCTCTCTAACCCTACCTCTCAACATAACCCTAACCCTAGGTCCAATCCTAACCCTACCCGTGTCACTAACCCTAGCCCTCAACATAACCCTACCCTAGGTCCAATCCTAACCCTAACCATCTCTCTAACAGTAGCCCTCAACCAAACCCTAACCCTAGGTCCAATCCTAACCTTAACCGTCTCTCTAAACCTAGCCCTCAACATAAACCTAACCCTAGGTCCTATCCTAACCCTAACCGTCTCTCTAACCCTAGCCCTCAACATAACCCTAACCCTAGGCCCAATCCTAACCCTGACCGTCTCTCTAAGCCTAGCCCTCAACATAACCCTAACCCTAGGTCCAATCCTAACCCTAACAGTCTCTCTAACCCTTGCCCTCAACATAATCCTAATCCTAGGTCCAATCCTAACCCTAACCGCCTCTCTAACCCTAGCCCTCAACATAACACTAACCCTAGGTCCAATCCTAACCCTAAGCGTCTCTCTAACCCTAGCCCTCAACATAACCCTAACCCTAGGCCCAATCCTAACCCTAACCGTCTCTCTAACCCTAGGCCTCAACATAACACTAACCCTAGGTCCAATCCTAACCCTGACAGTCTCTCTCAACCTAGCCCTCAACATAACCCTAACCCTAGGTCCAATCCTAACCCTGACCGTCTCTCTAACCCTAGCCTTCAACATAACCTTAACCCTAGGTCCAATCCTAACCCTGACAGTCTCTCTAACCCTAGCCCTCAACATAACCCTAACCCTAGGTCGAATCCTAACCCTGTCTCTCTGACCCCAGCCCTAAACATAAGCCTAACCCTAGGTCCAATCCTAACCCTAACCGTCTCTCTGACCCTAGCCCTCAACATAAGCCTAACCCTAGGTCCAATCCTAACCCTAACGGCCTCTGTAACCCTAGCCCTCAACATAACCGTAACCCTAGGTCCAATCCTAACCCTCACCGTCTCTCTAAGTCTAGCCCTCAACATAACCCTAACCCTAGGTCCAATCCTAACCCTGACAGTCTCTCTCAACCTAGCCCTCAACATAACCCTAACCCTAGGTCCAATCCTAACCCTGACCGTCTCTCTAACCCTAGCCCTCAACATAACCTTAACCCTAGGTCCAATCCTAACCCTGACAGTCTCTCTAACCCTAGCCCTCAAAATAACCCGAACCCTAGGTCGAATCCTAACCCTCACTGTCTCTCTGACCCTAGCCCTAAACATAAGCCTAACCCTAGGTCCAATCCTAACCCTAACCGTCTCTCTGACCCTAGCCCTCAACATAAGCCTAACCCTACGTCCATTCCTAACCCTAACGGCCTCTCTAACCCTAGCCCTCAACATAACCGTAACCCTAGGTCCAATCCTAACCCTAACCGTCTCTCTAAGTCTAGCCCTCAACATAACCCTAACCCTAGGTCCAATCGTAACCCTAACCCTCTCTCTAACCCTAGCCCTCAACATAACCCTAACCCTAGTTCCAATCCTAACCCTAACCGTCTCTCTAACCCTACCTCTCAACATAACCCTAACCCTAGGTCCAATCCTAACCCTAACCGTCTCTCTAACCCTAGCCCTCAACATAACCCTAACCCTAGGTCCAATCCTAACCCTAACCGTCTCTCTAAGAGTATCCATCAACCAAACCCTAATCCTAGGTCCAATCCTAACCCTAACGGCCTCTCTAACCCTAGCCCTCAACATAACCGTAACCCTAGGTCCAATCCTAACCCTAACCGTCTCTCTAAGTCTAGCCCTCAACATAACCCTAACCCCAGGGCCAATCCTAACCCTGACCGTCTCTCTAAACCTAGCCCTCAACATAACCCTAACCCTAGGTCCAGTCCTAACCCTAACCGTCTCTCTAACCCTAGTCCTCAACATAACCCTAACCCTAGGGCCAATCCTAACCCTGACCGTCTCTCTAAGCCTAGCCCCCAACATAACCTTAACCCTAGGTCCAATCCTAACCCTAACCGCCTCTCTAACCCTAGCCCTTAACATAACCCTAACCCTAGGTCCAAACCTAAACCTAAGCATCTCTCTAACCCTAGTCCGCAACATAACCCTAACCCTAGGTCCAATCCTAACCCTGACAGTCTCTCTAAACCTAGCCCTCAACATAACCCTAACCCTAGGTCCAATCCTAACCCTGACAGTCTCTCTAAACCTAGCCCTCAACATAACCCTAACCCTAGGTCCAATCCTAACCCTAACCGTCTCTCTGACCCTAGCCCTAAACATAAGCCTAACCCTATGTCCAATCCTAACCATAACCGTCTCTCTGACCCTAGCCCTCAACATAAGCCTAACCCTAGGTCGAATCCTAACCCTAACGGCCTCTCTAACCCTAGCCCTCAACATAACCGTAACCGTAGGTCCAATCCTAACCCTAACCGTCTCTCTAAGCCTAGCCCTCAACATAACCCTAACCCTAGGTCCAATCCTAACCCTAACCGTCTCTCTAAGCCTAGCCCTCAACCTAACCCTAACCCTAGGTCCAATCCTAACCCTAACCGTCTCTCTAACCTTAGCCCTCAACTTAACCCTAACCCTAGATCCAATGCTCACCCTAACCGTCTCTCTAACCATAGCCCTCAACTTAACCCTAACCCTAGGTCCTATCCTAAACCTAACTGTCTCTCTAACCGTAGCCCTCAACCTAACCCCAACCCTAGGTCCAATCCTAACCCTAACACTCTCCAACCCTAGCCCTCAACATAACCCTAACCCTAGGTCCAATCCTAACCCTAACCGTCTCTCTAACCCTACCCTCTACCTAACCCTAACCCTAGGTCCAATCCTAACCCTAACCGTCTCTCTAATCCTAGCCCTCAACATAACCATAACCCTAGGTCCAATCCTAACCCTAACCGTCTCTCTAACCCTAGCCCTCAACATAACCCTAACCCTAGGTCCAATCCAACCACTAACCATCTCTCTAACCCTAGCCCTCATCATAACCCTAACTCTAGATCCAATCCTAACCCTAACCGTCTCTCTAACCCTAGCCCTCAACATACTCCTAGCCGTAGGTCTTATCCTAACCCTAACCGTCTCTCTGACCCTAGCCCTCAACATAACCCTAACACTAGGTCCAATCCTAACCCTAACCATCTCTCTGACCCTAGCTCTCAACAAAACCCTAACCCTAGGTCCAATCCCAACCCTAACCGTCTCTCTAACGCTAACCCTCAACATAACCCTAACCCTAGGTCCAATCCTAACCCTAACCGTCTCTCTAACCCAAGCCCTCAACAAAACCCTAACCCCAGGGCCAATCCTAACCCTGACCATCTCTCTAACCCTAGCCCTCAACATAACCCTAACCCTAGGTCCAATCCTAACCCTAACCGTCTCTCTAACCCTAGCCCTCAACATAATCCTAACCCTAGGTCCAATCCTAACCCTAACCGTCTCTCTAACCCTAGCCCTCAACATAACCCTAACCCTAGGTCCAATCCTAACCCTAACCGTCTCTCTAACCCTAGCCCTCAACATAACCCTAACCCTAGGTCGAATCCTAACCCTAACCGTGTCTCTAACCTTAGCTCTAAACATAAGCCTAACCCTAGGTCCAATCCTAACCCTAACTGTCTCTCTAACCCTAGCCCTCAACATAACCCTAACCCTAGGTCCAATCCTAACACTAACCGTCTCTCTAACCCTAGCCCTCATCGTAACCCTAACCCTAGGTACAATCCTAACCCTAACCGTCTCTCTAACAGTAGCCCTCAACATAACCCTAACCCTAGGTCCAATCCTAACCCTAACCGTCTCTCTGACCCTAGCCCTCAACATAACGCTAACCCTAGGTCCAATCCTAACCCTAACCGTCTCTCTGACCCTAGCCCTCAACATAACCCTACCCCCAGGTCCAATCCTAACCCTAACCGTCTCTCTAACAGTAGCCCTCAACATAACCCTAACCCTAGGTCCAATCCTAACCCTAACCGTCTCTCTAACGCTAACCCTCAACATAACCCTAACCCTAGGTCCAATCCTAACCCTAACCATCTCTCTAACCCTAGCCCTCAACATAACCCTAACCCTAGGTCCAATCCTAACCTTGACCGTCACTCTAACCCTAGCCCTCAACATAACCTTAACCCTAGGTCCAATCCTAACCCTGAGAGTCTCTCTAACCCTAGCCCTCAACATAACCCTAACCCTAGGTCGAATCCTAACCCTAACTGTCTCTCTGACCCTAGCCCTAAACATAAGCCTAACCCTAGGTCCAATCCTAACCCTAACCGTCTCTCTGACCCTAGCCCTCAACATAAGCCTAACCCTAGGTCCAATCCTAACCCTAACGGCCTCTCTAACCCTAGCCCTCAACATAACCGTAACCCTAGGTCCAATCCTAACCCTAACCCTCTCTCTAAGTCTAGCCCTCAACATAACCCTAACCCTAGGTCCAATCCTAACCCTGACAGTCTCTCTCAACCTAGCCCTCAACATAACCCTAACCCTAGGTCCAATCCTAACCCTGACCGTCTCTCTAACCCTAGCCCTCAAAATAACCCTAACCCTAGGTCGAATCCTAACCCTAACTGTCTCTCTGACCCTAGCCCTAAACATAAGCCTAACCCTAGGTCCAATCCTAACCCTAACCGTCTCTCTGACCCTAGCCCTCAACATAAGCCTTACCCTACGTCCAATCCTAACCCTAACGGCCTCTCTAACCCTAGCCCTCAACATAACCGTAACCCTAGGTCCAATCCTAACCCTAACCGTCTCTCTGACCCTAGCTCTCAACAAAACCCTAATCCTAGGTCCAATCCTAACCCTAACCGTCTCTCTAACCCTAGCCCTCAAAATAACCCTAACCCTAGGGCCAATCCTAACCCTGACCGTCTCTCTAACCCTAGCCCTCAACATAACCCTAACCCTAGGTCCAATCCTAACCCTAACCGTGTCTCTAACAGTAGCCCTCAACCAAACGCTAACCCTAGGTCCAATCCTAACCGTTACGGCCTCTCTAACCCTAGCCCTCAACATAACCATAACCCTAGGTCCAATCCTAACCCTAACCGTCTCTCTAAGTCTAGCCCTCAACATAACCCTAACCCTAGGTCCAATCGTAACCCTAACCCTCTCTCGAAAACCTAGCCCTCAACATAACCCTAACCCTAGTTCCAATCCTAACCGTAACCGTCTCTCTAACCCTACCTCTCAACATAACCCTAACCCTAGGTCCTATCCTAACCCTAACCGTCTCTCTAACCCTAGCCCTCAACATAACCCTAACCCTAGGGCCAATCCTAACCCTAACCGTCTCTCTAAGCCTAGCCCTCAACATAAGCCTTACCCTACGTCCAATCCTAACCCTAACGGCCTCTCTAACCCTAGCCCTCAACATAACCGTAACCCTAGGTCCAATCCTAACCCTAACCGTCTCTCTGACCCTAGCTCTCAACAAAACCCTAATCCTAGGTCCAATCCTAAGCCTAAGCGTCTCTCTAACCCTAGCCCTCAACATAACCCTAACCCTAGGTCCAGTCCTAACCCTAAGCGTCTCTCTAACCCTAGCCCTCAACATACCCCTAGCCGTAGGTCTAATCCTAACCCTAACCGTCTCTCTGACCCTAGCCCTCAACATAATCCTAACCCTAGGTCCAATCCTAACCCTAACCGTCTCTCTGACCCTAGCTCTCAACAAAACCCTAATCCTAGGTCCAATCCTAACCCTAACCGTCTCTCTAACGCTAACCCTCAACATAACCCTAACCCTAGGTCCAATCCTAAACCTAACCGTCTCTCTAACCCTAGCCCTCAACATAACCCTAACCCCACGGCCAATCCTAACCCTGACCGTCTCTCTAACCCTAGCCCTCAACATAACCCTAACCCCAGGGCCAATCCTAACCCTGACCGTCTCTCTAACCCTAGCCCTCAACATAACCCAAACCCTAGGTCCAATCCTAACCCTAACCGTCTCTCTAACCCTAGCCCTCAACATAACCCTAACCCTAGGTCCAATCCTAACCCTAACCGTCTCTCTAACCCTAGCCCTCAACATAACCCTAACCCTAGGTCCAATCCTAACCCTAACCGTCTCTCTAACCCTAGCCCTCAACATAACCCTAACCCTAGGTCGAATCCTAACCCTAACCGTCGCTCTGACCCTAGCCCTAAACATAAGCCTAACCCTAGGTCCAATCCTAACCCTAACCGTCTCTCTAACCCTAGCCCTCAACATAACCCTAACCCTAGGTCCAATCCTAACACGAACCGTCTCTCTAACCCTAGCCCTCATCATAACCCTAACCCTAGGTCCAATCCTAACCCTAACCGTCATTCTAACCCTAGCCCTCAACATACCCCTAACCGTAGGTGTAATCCTAACCCTAACCGTCTCTCTGACCCTAGCCCTCAACATAACCCTAACCCTAGGTCCAATCCTAACCCTAACCGTCTCTCTGACCCTAGCCCTCAACATAACCCTAACCCTAGGTCCAATCCTAACCCTAACCGTCTCTCTAACGCTAACCCTCAACATATCCCTAACCCTAGGTCCAATCCTAACCCTAACAGTCTCTCTAAGCCTAGCCCTCAACATAACCCTAACCCTAGGTCCAATCCTCCCCCTTACTGACTCTCTAACCCTAGCCCTCAACATAACCCTAACCCTAGGTCCAATCCTAACCCTGACCCTCTCTCTAACCCTAGCCCTCAACATTACCTTAACCCTAGGTCCAATCCTAACCCTGACAGTCTCTCTAACCCTAGCCCTCAACATAACCCTAACCCTAGGTCGGATCCTAACCCTAACTGTCTCTCTGACCCTAGCCCTAAACATAAGCCTAACCCTAGGTCCAATCCTAACCCTAACCGTCTCTCTGACCCTAGCCCTCAACATAAGCCTAACCCTAGGTCCAATCCTAAACCTAACGGCCTCTCTAACCCTAGCCCTCAACATAACAGTAACCCTAGGTCCAATCCTAACCCTAACCGTCTCTCTAAGTCTAGCCCTCAACATAACCCTAACCCTAGGTCCAATCCTAACCCTGACAGTCTCTCTCAACGTAGCCCTCAACATAACCCTAACCCTAGGTCCAATCCTAACCCTAACCGTCTCTCTGACCCTAGCCCTCAACATAAGCCTAACCCCACGTCCAATCCTAACCCTAACGGCCTCTCTAACCCTAGCCCTCAACATAACCGTATCCCTAGGTCCAATCCTAACCCTAACCGTCTCGCTAAGTCTAGCCCTCAACATAACCCTAACCCTAGGTCCAATCCTAACCCTAACCGTCTCTCTAACCCTAGCCCTCAACATAACCCTAACCCTTGGTCCAATCCTAACCCTAACCGTCTCTCTAACAGTAGCCCTCAACCAAACCCTAATCCTAGGTCCAATCCTAACCCTAACCGTCTCTCTAACTCTAGCCCTCAACATAACCCTAACCCTAGGTCCAATCCTAACCCTAACCGTCTCTCTAACCCTAGCCCTCAACATAACCCTAACCCTAGGGCCAATCCTAATCCTGACCGTCTCTCTAAGCCTAGCCCTCAACATAACCCTAACCCTAGGTCCAATACTAACCCTAACTCTCTCTCTAACCCTTGCCCTCAACATAATCCTAACCCTAGGTCCAATCCTAACCCTAACCGCCTCTATAACCCTAGCCCTCAACATAACCCTAACCCTAGGTCCAAACCTAACCCTAAGTGTCTCTCTAACCCTAGCCCTCAAAATAACCCTAACCCTAGGTCCCATCCTAACCCTAAGCGTCTCTCTAACCCTAGCCCTCATCATAACCCTAACCCTAGGTCCAATCCTAACCCTAACCGTCTCTCTAACCCTAGCCCTCAACATACCCCTAGCCGTAGGTCTAATCCTAACCCTAACCGTCTCTCTGACCCTAGCCCTCAACATAACCCTAACCCTAGGACCAATCCTAACCCTAACCATCTCTCTGACCCTAGCTCTCAACAAAACCCTAACCCTAGGTCCAATCCTAACCCTAACCGTCTCTCTAACGCTAACCCTCAACATAACCCTAACCCTAGGTCCAATCCTAACCCTAACCGTCTCTCTAACCCAAGCCCTCAACATAACCCTAACCCCAGGGCCAATCCTAACCCTGACCGTCTCTCTAACCTTAGCCCTAAACATAAGCCTAACCCTAGGTCCAATCCTACCCCTAACCGTCTCTCTAACCCTAGCCCTCAACATAACCCTAACCCTAGGTCCAATTCTAACACTAACCGTCTCTCTAACCCTAGCCCTCATCATAACCCTAACCCTAGGTACAATCCTAACCCTAACCGTCTCTCTTACCCTAGCCCTCAACATACCCCTAACCGTAGGTCTAATCCTAACCCTAACCGTCTCTCTGACCCTAGCCCTCAACATAACCCTAACCCTAGGTCCAATCCTAACCCTAACCGTCTCTCTGACAATAGCCCTCAACATAACCCTAACCCTAGGTCGAATCCTAACCCTAACCGTCTCTCTAACAGTAGCCCTCAACATAACCCTAACCCTAGGTCCAATCCTAACCCTAACCGTCTCTCTAACGCTAACCCTCAACATAACCCTAACTCAGGGTCCAATCCTAACCCTAACCGTCTCTCACACCCTAGCCCTCAACATAAACCTAAACCTAGGTCCAATCCTCCCCCTTACCGACTCTCTAACCCTAGCCCTCAACATAACCCTAACCCTAGGTCCAATCCTAACCCTGACCGTCACTCTAACCCTAGCCCTCAACATAACCTTAACCCTAGGTCCAATTCTAACCCTGACAGTCTCTCTAACCCTAGCCCTCAACATAACCCTAACCCTAGGTCGAATCCTAACCCTAACTGTCTCTCTGACCCTAGCCCTAAACATAAGCCTAACCCTAGGTCCAATCCTAACCCTAACCGTCTCTCTGACCCTAGACCTCAACATAACCCTAACCCTAGGTCCAATCCTAACTCTAACCATCTCTCTAACCCTAGCCCTCATCATAACCCTAAGCCTAGGTCCAATCCTAACCCTAACCGTCTCTCTAACCCTAGCCCTCAACATACCCCTAGCCGTAGGTCTAATCCTAACCCTAACCGTCTCTCTGACCCTAGCCCTCAACATAACCCTAACACTAGGTCCAATCCTAACCCTAACCATCTCTCTGAATCTAGCTCTCAACAAAACCCTAACCCTAGGTCTAATCCCAACCCTAACCGTCTCTCTAACGCTAACCCTCAACATAACCCTAACCCTAGGTCCAATCCTAACCCTAACCGTCTCTCTAACCCAAGCCCTCAACATAACCCTAACCCCAGGGCCAATCCTAACCCTGACCATCTCTCTAACCCTAGCCCTCAACATAACCCTAACCCTAGGTCCAATCCTAACCCTAACCGTGTCTCTAACCCTAGCCCTCAACATAACGCTAACCCTAGGTCCAATCCTAAACCTAACCGTCTCTCTAACCCTAGCCCTCAACATAACCCTAACCCGAGGTCCAATCCTAACCCTAACCGTCTCTCTAACCCTAGCCCTCAACATAACCCTAACCCTCGGTCGAATCCTAACCCTAACCGTCTCTCTAACCTTAGCCCTAAACATAAGCCTAACCCTAGGTCCAATCCTAACCCTAACCGTCTCTCTAAGTCTAGCCCTCAACATAACCCTAACCCTAGGTCCAATCGTAACCCTAACCCTCTCTCTAACCCTAGACCTCAACATAACCCTAACCCTAGTTCCAATCCTAACCCTAACAGTCTCTCTAACCCTACCTCTCAACATGACCCTAACCCTAGGTCCAATCCTAACCCTACCCGTGTCACTAACCCTAGCCCTCAACATAACCCTACCCTAGGTCCAATCCTAACCCTAACCGTCTCTCTAACAGTAGCCCTCAACCAAACCCTAACCCTAGGTCCAATCCTAACCTTAACCGTCTCTCTAAACCTAGCCCTCAACATAAACCTAACCCTAGGTCCTATCCTAACCCTAACCGTCTCTCTAACCCTAGCCCTCAACATAACCCTAACCCTAGGCCCAATCCTAACCCTGACCGTCTCTCTAAACCTAGCCCTCAACATAACCCTAACCCTAGGTCCAATCCTAACCCTAACAGTCTCTCTAACCCTTGCCCTCAACATAATCCTAATCCTAGGTCCAATCCTAACCCTAACCGCCTCTCTAACCCTAGCCCTCAACATAACACTAACCCTAGGTCCAATCCTAACCCTAAGCGTCTCTCTAACCCTAGCCCTCAACATAACCCTAACCCTAGGCCCAATCCTAACCCTAACCGTCTCTCTAACCCTAGGCCTCAACATAACACTAACCCTAGGTCCAATCCTACCCTGACAGTCTCTCTCAACCTAGCCCTCAACATAACCCTAACCCTAGGTCCAATCCTAACCCTGACCATCTCTCTAACCCTAGCCTTCAACATAACCTTAACCCTAGGTCCAATCCTAACCCTGACAGTCTCTCTAACCCTAGCCCTCAACATAACCCTAACCCTAGGTCGAATCCTAACCCTGTCTCTCTGACCCCAGCCCTAAACATAAGCCTAACCCTAGGTCCAATCCTAACCCTAACCGTCTCTCTGACCCTAGCCCTCAACATAAGCCTAACCCTAGGTCCAATCCTAACCCTAACGGCCTCTGTAACCCTAGCCCTCAACATAACCGTAACCCTAGGTCCAATCCTAACCCTCACCGTCTCTCTAAGTCTAGCCCTCAACATAACCCTAACCCTAGGTCCAATCCTAACCCTGACAGTCTCTCTCAACCTAGCCCTCAACATAACCCTAACCCTAGGTCCAATCCTAACCCTGACCGTCTCTCTAACCCTAGCCCTCAACATAACCTTAACCCTAGGTCCAATCCTAACCCTGACAGTCTCTCTAACCCTAGCCCTCAAAATAACCCGAACCCTAGGTCGAATCCTAACCCTCACTGTCTCTCTGACCCTAGCCCTAAACATAAGCCTAACCCTAGGTCCAATCCTAACCCTAACCGTCTCTCTGACCCTAGCCCTCAACATAAGCCTAACCCTACGTCCAATCCTAACCCTAACGGCCTCTCTAACCCTAGCCCTCAACATAACCGTAACCCTAGGTCCAATCCTAACCCTAACCGTCTCTCTAAGTCTAGCCCTCAACATAACCCTAACCCTAGGTCCAATCGTAACCCTAACCCTCTCTCTAACCCTAGCCCTCAACATAACCCTAACCCTAGTTCCAATCCTAACCCTAACCGTCTCTCTAACCCTACCTCTCAACATAACCCTAACCCTAGGTCCAATCCTAACCCTAACCGTCTCTCTAACCCTAGCCCTCAACATAACCCTAACCCTAGGTCCAATCCTAACCCTAACCGTCTCTCTAAGAGTATCCCTCAACCAAACCCTAATCCTAGGTCCAATCCTAACCCTAACGGCCTCTCTAACCCTAGCCCTCAACATAACCGTAACCCTAGGTCCAATCCTAACCCTAACCGTCTCTCTAAGTCTAGCCCTCAACATAACCCTAACCCCAGGGCCAATCCTAACCCTGACCGTCTCTCTAACCCTAGCCCTCAACATAACCCTAACCCTAGGTCCAGTCCTAACCCTAACCGTCTCTCTAACCCTAGTCCTCAACATAACCCTAACCCTAGGGCAATCCTAACCCTGACCGTCTCTCTAAGCCTAGCCCCCAACATAACCTTAACCCTAGGTCCAATCCTAACCCTAACCGCCTCTCTAACCCTAGCCCTTAACATAACCCTAACCCTAGGTCCAAACCTAAACCTAAGCATCTCTCTAACCCTAGTCCGCAACATTACCCTAACCCTAGGTCCAATCCTAACCCTGACAGTCTCTCTAAACCTAGCCCTCAACATAACCCTAACCCTAGGTCCAATCCTAACCCTGACAGTCTCTCTAAACCTAGCCCTCAACATAACCCTAACCCTAGGTCCAATCCTAACCCTAACCGTCTCTCTGACCCTAGCCCTAAACATAAGCCTAACCCTATGTCCAATCCTAACCATAACCGTCTCTCTGACCCTAGCCCTCAACATAAGCCTAACCCTAGGTCGAATCCTAACCCTAACGGCCTCTCTAACCCTAGCCCTCAACATAACCGTAACCGTAGGTCCAATCCTAACCCTAACCGTCTCTCTAAGCCTAGCCCTCAACATAACCCTAACCCTAGGTCCAATCCTAACCCTAACCGTCTCTCTAAGCCTAGCCCTCAACCTAACCCTAACCCTAGGTCCAATCCTAACCCTAACCGTCTCTCTAACCTTAGCCCTCAACTTAACCCTAACCCTAGATCCAATGCTCACCCTAACCGTCTCTCTAACCCTAGCCCTCAACTTAACCCTAACCCTAGGTCCTATCCTAAACCTAACTGTCTCTCTAACCGTAGCCCTCAACCTAACCCCAACCCTAGGTCCAATCCTAACCCTAACACTCTCCAACCCTAGCCCTCAACATAACCCTAACCCTAGGTCCAATCCTAACCCTAACCGTCTCTCTAACCCTACCCTCTACCTAACCCTAACCCTAGGTCCAATCCTAACCCTAACCGTCTCTCTAATCCTAGCCCTCAACATAACCATAACCCTAGGTCCAATCCTAACCCTAACCGTCTCTCTAACCCTAGCCCTCAACATAACCCTAACCCTAGGTCCAATCCAACCACTAACCATCTCTCTAACCCTAGCCCTCATCATAACCCTAACTCTAGATCCAATCCTAACCCTAACCGTCTCTCTAACCCTAGCCCTCAACATACTCCTAGCCGTAGGTCTTATCCTAACCCTAACCGTCTCTCTGACCCTAGCCCTCAACATAACCCTAACACTAGGTCCAATCCTAACCCTAACCATCTCTCTGACCCTAGCTCTCAACAAAACCCTAACCCTAGGTCCAATCCCAACCCTAACCGTCTCTCTAACGCTAACCCTCAACATAACCCTAACCCTAGGTCCAATCCTAACCCTAACCGTCTCTCTAACCCAAGCCCTCAACATAACCCTAACCCCAGGGCCAATCCTAACCCTGACCATCTCTCTAACCCTAGCCCTCAACATAACCCAACCCTAGGTCCAATCCTAACCCTAACCGTCTCTCTAACCCTAGCCCTCAACATAATCCTAACCCTAGGTCCAATCCTAACCCTAACCGTCTCTCTAACCCTAGCCCTCAACATAACCCTAACCCTAGGTCCAATCCTAATCCTAACCGTCTCTCTAACCCTAGCCCTCAACATAACCCTAACCCTAGGTCGAATCCTAACCCTAACCGTGTCTCTAACCTTAGCTCTAAACATAAGCCTAACCCTAGGTCCAATCCTAACCCTAACTGTCTCTCTAACCCTAGCCCTCAACATAACCCTAACCCTAGGTCCAATCCTAACACTAACCGTCTCTCTAACCCTAGCCCTCATCGTAACCCTAACCCTAGGTACAATCCTAACCCTAACCGTCTCTCTAACAGTAGCCCTCAACATAACCCTAACCCTAGGTCCAATCCTAACCCTAACCGTCTCTCTGACCCTAGCCCTCAACATAACGCTAACCCTAGGTCCAATCCTAACCCTAACCGTCTCTCTGACCCTAGCCCTCAACATAACCCTACCCCCAGGTCCAATCCTAACCCTAACCGTCTCTCTAACAGTAGCCCTCAACATAACCCTAACCCTAGGTCCAATCCTAACCCTAACCGTCTCTCTAACGCTAACCCTCAACATAACCCTAACCCTAGGTCCAATCCTAACCCTAACCATCTCTCTAACCCTAGCCCTCAACATAACCCTAACCCTAGGTCCAATCCTAACCTTGACCGTCACTCTAACCCTAGCCCTCAACATAACCTTAACCCTAGGTCCAATCCTAACCCTGAGAGTCTCTCTAACCCTAGCCCTCAACATAACCCTAACCCTAGGTCGAATCCTAACCCTAACTGTCTCTCTGACCCTAGCCCTAAACATAAGCCTAACCCTAGGTCCAATCCTAACCCTAACCGTCTCTCTGACCCTAGCCCTCAACATAAGCCTAACCCTAGGTCCAATCCTAACCCTAACGGCCTCTCTAACCCTAGCCCTCAACATAACCGTAACCCTAGGTCCAATCCTAACCCTAACCCTCTCTCTAAGTCTAGCCCTCAACATAACCCTAACCCTAGGTCCAATCCTAACCCTGACAGTCTCTCTCAACCTAGCCCTCAACATAACCCTAACCCTAGGTCCAATCCTAACCCTGACCGTCTCTCTAACCCTAGCCCTCAAAATAACCCTAACCCTAGGTCGAATCCTAACCCTAACTGTCTCTCTGACCCTAGCCCTAAACATAAGACTAACCCTAGGTCCAATCCTAACCCTAACCGTCTCTCTGACCCTAGCCCTCAACATAAGCCTTACCCTACGTCCAATCCTAACCCTAACGGCCTCTCTAACCCTAGCCCTCAACATAACCGTAACCCTAGGTCCAATCCTAACCCTAACCGTCTCTCTGACCCTAGCTCTCAACAAAACCCTAATCCTAGGTCCAATCCTAACCCTAACCGTCTCTCTAACCCTAGCCCTCAAAATAACCCTAACCCTAGGGCCAATCCTAACCCTGACCGTCTCTCTAACCCTAGCCCTCAACATAACCCTAACCCTAGGTCCAATCCTAACCCTAACCGTGTCTCTAACAGTAGCCCTCAACCAAACGCTAACCCTAGGTCCAATCCTAACCGTTACGGCCTCTCTAACCCTAGCCCTCAACATAACCATAACCCTAGGTCCAATCCTAACCCTAACCGTCTCTCTAAGTCTAGCCCTCAACATAACCCTAACCCTAGGTCCAATCGTAACCCTAACCCTCTCTCGAAACCCTAGCCCTCAACATAACCCTAACCCTAGTTCCAATCCTAACCCTAACCGTCTCTCTAACCCTACCTCTCAACATAACCCTAACCCTAGGTCCTATCCTAACCCTAACCGTCTCTCTAACCCTAGCCCTCAACATAACCCTAACCCTAGGGCCAATCCTAACCCTAACCGTCTCTCTAAGCCTAGCCCTCAACATAAGCCTTACCCTACGTCCAATCCTAACCCTAACGGCCTCTCTAACCCTAGCCCTCAACATAACCGTAACCCTAGGTCCAATCCTAACCCTAACCGTCTCTCTGACCCTAGCTCTCAACAAAACCCTAATCCTAGGTCCAATCCTAAGCCTAAGCGTCTCTCTAACCCTAGCCCTCAACATAACCCTAACCCTAGGTCCAGTCCTAACCCTAAGCGTCTCTCTAACCCTAGCCCTCAACATACCCCTAGCCGTAGGTCTAATCCTAACCCTAACCGTCTCTCTGACCCTAGCCCTCAACATAATCCTAACCCTAGGTCCAATCCTAACCCTAACCGTCTCTCTGACCCTAGCTCTCAACAAAACCCTAATCCTAGGTCCAATCCTAACCCTAACCGTCTCTCTAACGCTAACCCTCAACATAACCCTAACCCTAGGTCCAATCCTAACCCTAACCGTCTCTCTAACCCTAGCCCTCAACATAACCCTAACCCTAGGTCGAATCCTAACCCTAACCGTCGCTCTGACCCTAGCCCTAAACATAAGCCTAACCCTAGGTCCAATCCTAACCCTAACCGTCTCTCTAACCCTAGCCCTCAACATAACCCTAACCCTAGGTCCAATCCTAACACGAACCGTCTCTCTAACCCTAGACCTCAACATAACCCTAACCCTAGGTCCAATCCTAACCCTAACCGTCTCTCTGACCCTAGCCCTCAACATAACCCTAACCCTAGGTCCAATCCTAACCCTAACCGTCTCTCTGACCCTAGCCCTCAACATAACCCTAACCCTAGGTCCAATCCTAACCCTAACCGTCTCTCTAACGCTAACCCTCAACATATCCCTAACCCTAGGTCCAATCCTAACCCTAACAGTCTCTCTAAGCCTAGCCCTCAACATAACCCTAACCCTAGGTCCAATCCTCCCCCTTACTGACTCTCTAACCCTAGCCCTCAACATAACCCTAACCCTAGGTCCAATCCTAACCCTGACCCTCTCTCTAACCCTAGCCCTCAACATTACCTTAACCCTAGGTCCAATCCTAACCCTGACAGTCTCTCTAACCCTAGCCCTCAACATAACCCTAACCCTAGGTCGGATCCTAACCCTAACTGTCTCTCTGACCCTAGCCCTAAACATAAGCCTAACCCTAGGACCAATCCTAACCCTAACCGTCTCTCTGACCCTAGCCCTCAACATAAGCCTAACCCTAGGTCCAATCCTAAACCTAACGGCCTCTCTAACCCTAGCCCTCAACATAACAGTAACCCTAGGTCCAATCCTAACCCTAACCGTCTCTCTAAGTCTAGCCCTCAACATAACCCTAACCCTAGGTCCAATCCTAACCCTGACAGTCTCTCTCAACGTAGCCCTCAACATAACCCTAACCCTAGGTCCAATCCTAACCCTGACCGTCTCTCTAACCCTAGCCCTCAACATAACCTTAACCCTTGGTCCAATCCTAACCCTGACAGTCTCTCTAACCGTTGCCCTCAAAATAACCCTAACCCTAGGTCGAATCCTAACACTAACTGTCTCTCTGACCCTAGCCCTAAACATAAGCCTAACCCTAGGTCCAATCCTAACCCTAACCGTCTCTCTGACCCTAGCCCTCAACATAAGCCTAACCCCACGTCCAATCCTAACCCTAACGGCCTCTCTAACCCTAGCCCTCAACATAACCGTATCCCTAGGTCCAATCCTAACCCTAACCGTCTCGCTAAGTCTAGCCCTCAACATAACCCTAACCCTAGGTCCAATCCTAACCCTAACCGTCTCTCTAACCCTAGCCCTCAACATAACCCTAACCCTAGGTCCAATCCTAACCCTAACCGTCTCTCTAACAGTAGCCCTCAACCAAACCCTAATCCTAGGTCCAATCCTAACCCTAACCGTCTCTCTAACTCTAGCCCTCAACATAACCCTAACCCTAGGTCCAATCCTAACCCTAACCGTCTCTCTAACCCTAGCCCTCAACATAACCCTAACCCTAGGGCCAATCCTAATCCTGACCGTCTCTCTAAGCCTAGCCCTCAACATAACCCTAACCCTAGGTCCAATACTAACCCTAACTCTCTCTCTAACCCTTGCCCTCAACATAATCCTAACCCTAGGTCCAATCCTAACCCTAACCGCCTCTATAACCCTAGCCCTCAACATAACCCTAACCCTAGGTCCAAACCTAACCCTAAGTGTCTCTCTAACCCTAGCCCTCAAAATAACCCTAACCCTAGGTCCCATCCTAACCCTAAGCGTCTCTCTAACCCTAGCCCTCATCATAACCCTAACCCTAGGTCCAATCCTAACCCTAACCGTCTCTCTAACCCTAGCCCTCAACATACCCCTAGCCGTAGGTCTAATCCTAACCCTAACCGTCTCTCTGACCCTAGCCCTCAACATAACCCTAACCCTAGGACCAATCCTAACCCTAACCATCTCTCTGACCCTAGCTCTCAACAAAACCCTAACCCTAGGTCCAATCCTAACCCTAACCGTCTCTCTAACGCTAACCCTCAACATAACCCTAACCCTAGGTCCAATCCTAACCCTAACCGTCTCTCTAACCCAAGCCCTCAACATAACCCTAACCCCAGGGCCAATCCTAACCCTGACCGTCTCTCTAACCTTAGCCCTAAACATAAGCCTAACCCTAGGTCCAATCCTAACCCTAACCGTCTCTCTAACCCTAGCCCTCAACATAACCCTAACCCTAGGTCCAATTCTAACACTAACCGTCTCTCTAACCCTAGCCCTCATCATAACCCTAACCCTAGGTACAATCCTAACCCTAACCGTCTCTCTTACCCTAGCCCTCAACATACCCCTAACCGTAGGTCTAATCCTAACCCTAACCGTCTCTCTGACCCTAGCCCTCAACATAACCCTAACCCTAGGTCCAATCCTAACCCTAACCGTCTCTCTGACAATAGCCCTCAACATAACCCTAACCCTAGGTCGAATCCTAACCCTAACCGTCTCTCTAACAGTAGCCCTCAACATAACCCTAACCCTAGGTCCAATCCTAACCCTAACCGTCTCTCTAACGCTAACCCTCAACATAACCCTAACTCAGGGTCCAATCCTAACCCTAACCGTCTCTCACACCCTAGCCCTCAACATAAACCTAAACCTAGGTCCAATCCTCCCCCTTACCGACTCTCTAACCCTAGCCCTCAACATAACCCTAACCCTAGGTCCAATCCTAACCCTGACCGTCACTCTAACCCTAGCCCTCAACATAACCTTAACCCTAGGTCCAATTCTAACCCTGACAGTCTCTCTAACCCTAGCCCTCAACATAACCCTAACCCTAGGTCGAATCCTAACCCTAACTGTCTCTCTGACCCTAGCCCTAAACATAAGCCTAACCCTAGGTCCAATCCTAACCCTAACCGTCTCTCTGACCCTAGACCTCAACATAAGCCTAACCCTAGGTCCAATCCTAACCCTAACGGCCTCTCTAACCCTAGCCCTCAACATAACCGTAACCCTAGGTCCAATCCTAACCCTAACCGTCTCTCTAAGTCTAGCCCTCAACATAACCCTAACCCTAGGTCCAATCCTAACCCTGACAGTCTCTCTCAACCTAGCCCTCAACATAACCCTAACCCTAGGTCCAATCCTAACCCTGACCGTCTCTCTAACCCTAGCCCTCAACATAACCTTAACCCTAGGTCCAATCCTAACCCTGACAGTCTCTCTAACCATAGCCCTCAAAATAACCCTAACCCTAGGTCGAATCCTAACCCTAACTGTCTCTCTGACCCTAGCCCTAAACATAAGCCTAACCCTAGGTCCAATCCTAACCCTAACCGTCTCTCTGACCCTAGCCCTCAACATAAGCCTTACCCTACGTCCAATCCTAACCCTAATGGCCTCTCTAACTCTAGCCCTCAACATAACCGTAACCCTAGGTCCAATCCTAACCCTAACCGTCTCTCTAAGTCTAGCCCTCAACATATCCCTAACCCTAGGTCCAATTGTAACCCTAACCCTCTCTCTAACCCTAGCCCTCAACATAACCCTAACCCTAGTTCCAATCTTAACCCTAACCGTCTCTCTAAACCTACCTCTCAACATAACACTAACCCTAGGTCCAATCCTAACCCTAACCGTCTCTCTAACCCTAGCCTTCAACATAACCCTAACCCTAGGTCCAATCCTAACCCTAACCGTCACTCTAACCCTAGCCCTCAACATAACCCTAACCCTAGGTCCAATCCTAACACTAACCATCGCTCTAACCCTAGCCCTAATCATAACCCTAACCCTAGGTCCAATCCTAACCCTAACCGTCTCTCTAACCCTGGCCCTCAACATATTCCTAGCCGTAGGTCTAATCCTAACCCTAACCGTCTCTCTGACCCTAGCCCTCAAAATAACCCTAACCCTAGGTCCAATCCTAACCCTAACCGTCTCTCTGACCCTAGCTCTCAACAAAACCCTAACCCTAGGTCCAATCCTAACACGAACCGTCTCTCTAACCCTAGCCCTCATCATAACCCTAACCCTAGGTCCAATCCTAACCCTAACCGTCATTCTAACCCTAGCCCTCAACATACCCCTAACCGTAGGTGTAATCCTAACCCTAACCGTCTCTCTGACCCTAGCCCTCAACATAACCCTAACCCTAGGTCCAATCCTAACCCTAACCGTCTCTCTGACCCTAGCCCTCAACATAACCCTAACCCTAGGTCCAATCCTAACCCTAACCGTCTCTCTAACAGTAGCCCTCAACATAACCCTAACCCTAGGTCCAATCCTAAACCTAACCGTCTCTCTAACGCTAACCCTCAACATAACCCTAACCCTAGGTCCAATCCTAACCCTAACAGTCTCTCTAACCCTAGCCCTCAACATAACCCTAACCCTAGGTCCAATCCTCCCCCTTACTGACTCTCTAACCGTAGCCATCAACATAACCCTAACCCTAGGTCCAATCCTAACCCTGACCGTCTCTCTAACCCTAGCCCTCAACATAACCTGAACCCTAGGTCCAATCCTAACCCTGACAGTCTCTCTAACCCTAGCCCTCAACATAACCCTAACCCTAAGTCGAATCCTAACCCTAACTGTCTCTCTGACCCTAGCCCTAAACATAAGCCTAACCCTAGGTCCAATCCTAACCCTAACTCTCTCTCTGACCCTAGCCCTCAACATAAGCCTAACCCTAGGTCCAATCCTAACCCTAACCGTCTCTCTAAGTCTAGCCCTCAACATAACCCTAACCCTAGGTCCAATCCTAACCCTGACAGTCTCTCTCAACGTAGCCCTCAACATAACCCTAACCCTAGGTCCAATCCTAACCCTGACCGTCTCTCTAACCCTAGCCCTCAACATAACCTTAACCCTAGGTCCAATCCTAACCCTGACAGTCTCTCTAACCCTAGCCCTCAAAATAACCCTAACCCTAGGTCGAATAGTAACCCTAACTGTCTCTCTGACCCTAGCCCTAAACATAAGCCTAACCCTAGGTCCAATCCTAACCCTAACCGTCTCTCTAACAGTAGCCCTCAACCAAACCCTAATCCTAGGTCCAATCCTAACCCTAACCGTCTCTCTAACTCTAGCCCTCAACATAACCCTAACCCTAGGTCCAATCCTAACCCTAACCGTCTCTCTAACCCTAGCCCTCAACATAACCCTAACCCTAGGGCCAATCCTAATCCTGACCGTCTCTCTAAGCCTAGCCCTCAACATAACCCTAACCCTAGGTCCAATACTAACCCTAACTCTCTCTCTAACCCTTGCCCTCAACATAATCCTAACCCTAGGTCCAATCCTAACCCTAACCGCCTCTATAACCCTAGCCCTCAACATAACCCTAACCCTAGGTCCAATCATAACCCTAAGCGTCTCTCTAACCCTAGCCCTCAACATAACCCTAACCCTAGGTCCAATCCTAACCCTAAGCGTCTCTCTAACCCTAGCCCTCAACCTAACCCTAACCCTAGGTCCAGTCCTAACCCTGACCGTCTCTCTCAACCTAGCCCTCAACATAACCCTAACCCTAGGTCCAATCCTAACCCTGACCGTCTCTCTAACCCTAGCCCTAAACATAACCTTAACCCTAGGTCCAATCCTAACCCTGACAGTCTCTCTAACCCTAGCCCTCAACATAACCCTAACCCTAGGTCGAATCCTGACCCTAACTGTCTCTCTGACCCTAGCCCTAAACATAGGCCTAACCCTAGGTCCAATCCTAACCCTAACCGTCTCTCCGACCCTAGCCCTCAACATAAGCCTAACCCTAGGGACAATCCTAACCCTAACGGCCTCTCTAACCCTAGCCCTCAACATAACCGTAACCCTAGGTCCAATCCTAACCCTAACCGTCTGTCTAACCCTAGCCCTCAACCTAACCCTAACCCTAGGTCCAATCCTAACCCTAACCGTCTCTCTAACCCTAGCCCTCAACCTAACCCCAACCCTAGGTCCAATCCTAACCCTAACCGTCTCTCTAACCCTAGCCCTCAACATAACCCCAACCCTAGGTCCAATCCTAACCCTAACCCTCTCTCTAACCCTAACCCTCAACATAACCCTAACCCTAGGTCCAATCCTAACCCTAACCGTCTCTCTAACCCTAGACCTCAACATAACCCTAACCCTAGGTCCGATCCTAACCCTAACCGTCTCTCTAACCCTAGTCCTCAACATAACCCTAACCCTAGGTCCCATCCTAACCCTAACGCTCTCTCTAAACCTAGCCCTCAACATTACCCTAACCCTAGGTCCAATCCTAACCCTAACCGTCTCTCTAACCCTATCCCTCATCATAACACTAACCCTAGTTCCAATCCTCCCCCTTACCGACTCTCTAACCCTAGCCCTCAACATAACCCTAACCCTAGGTCCAATCCTAACCCTAACCGTCTCTCTAACAGTAGCCCTCAACCTACCCTAACACTAGGTCCATTCCTAACCCTAACCGTCTCTCTAACCCTAGCCCTCAACATAACCCTAACCATAGGTCCAATCCTAACCCTAACCGTCTCTCTAAACCTAGCCCTCAACATAACCCTAACCCTAGGTCCAATCTTAACCCTGACCGTCTCTCTAACCCTAGCCCTCAACATAACCCTAACCATAGGTCCAATCCTAACCCTAACCGTCTCTCTAAACCTAGCCCTCAACATAACCCTAACCCTAGGTCCAATCTTAACCCTGACCGTCTCTCTAACCCTAGCCCTCAACATAACCCTAACCCTAGATCCAATCCTAACCCTGACCGTCTCTCTAACCCTAGACCTCAACATAACCCTAACCCTAGGTCAAATCCTAACCATGACCGTCTCTATAAACCTAGCCCTCAACATAACCCTAACCCTAGGTCCAATCCTAACCCTGACCGTCTCTCTAACCCTAGCCCTCAACATAACCCTAACCCTAGGTCCAATCCTCCCCCTTACCGTCCCTCTAAGCCTAGCCCTCAACATAACCCTAACCCTAGGTCCAATCCTAACCCTAACCGTCTCTCTAAACCTAGCCCTCAACATAACCCTAACCCTAGATCCAATCCTAACCCTAACCGTCAATCTAAACCTAGCCCTCAACATAACCCTAACCCTAGGTCCAATCCTAACCCTATCCGTCTCTCTAACCCTAGCCCTCAACATACCCCTAACCGTAGGTCTATTCCTAACCCTAACCGTCTCTCTGACCCTAGCCGTCAACATACCCCTAACCCTAGGTCCAATCCTAACCTTAACCGTCTCTCTAACCCTAGCCCTCAACATAACCCTAACCCTAGGTCCAATCCTAACCCTAACCGTCTCTCGAACCCTAGCACACAACATAACCCCACACCTAGGTCCAATCCTCCCCCTAACCGTCTCTCTAACGCTAGCCCTCAACATAACCCTAACCCTAGGACCAATCCTAACCCTAACCGTCTCTCTAACAGTAGCCCTCAACCAAACCCTAACCCTAGGTCCAATCCTAACCCTAACCGTCTCTCTAACCCTAGCCCTCAACATAACCCGAACCCTAGGTCCAATCCTAACCCTAACCGTCTCTCTAACCCTGGCCCTCAACATAACCCTGACCCTAGGTCCAATCCTCACCCTAACCGTCTCTCTATCCCTAGCCCTCAACCTAACCCTAACCCAAGGTCCAATCCTAACCCTTACCGTCTCTCTAACCCTAGCCCTCAACATAACCCTAACCTTAGGTCCAATCCTCACCCTAACCGTCTCTCTATCCCTAGCCCTCAACATAACACGAACCCTAGGTCCAATCCTAACCCTAACTGTCTCTCTAACCCTAGCCCTCAACATAACCCTAACCTTAGGTCCATTCCTCACCCTAACCGTCTCTCTAAATATAGCCCTCAACATAACCCTAACCCTAGGTCCAATCCTAACCCTAACCGTCTCTCTAAACCTAGCCCTCAACATAACCCTAACCCTAGATCCAATCCTAACCCTGACCGTCTCTCTAACCCTAGCCCTCAACATAACCCTAACCCTAGATCCAATCGTAACCCTGACCGTCTCTCTAACCCTAGCCCTCAACATAACCCTAACCCTAGGTCCAATCCTAACCCTAACCGTCTCTCTAAACCTAGCCCTCAACATAACCCTAACCCTAGATCCAATCCTAACCCTATCCGTCTCTCTAATCCTAGCCCTCAACATACACCTAACCGTAGGCCTAATCCTACCCCTATCCGTCCTTCTGACCCTAGCCGTCATCATAACCCTAACCCTAGGTCCAATCCTAACCCGAACCGTCTGTCTAACCCTAACCCTCAACCTAACCCTAACCCTAGGTCCAATCCTAACCCTAACCGTCTCTCTAAACCTAGCCCTCAAACTAACCCTAACCCTAGGTCCAATCCTAACCCTAACCGTCTCTCTAACCCTAGCCCTCAACATAACCCCAACCCTAGGTCCAATCCTAACCCTAACCGTCTCTCTAACCCTAGCCCTCAACATAACCCTAACCCTAGGTCCAATCCTAACCCTAACCGTCTCTCTAACCCTAGCCCTCAACCTGACCCTAACCCTAGGTCCGATCCTACCCTAACCGTCTCTCTAACCCTAGCCCTCAACATAACCTTAACCCTAGGTCCAATCCTAACGTTGACAGTCTCTCTAACCCTAGCCCTCAAAATAACCCTAACCCTAGGTCGAATCCTAACCCTAACTGTCTCTCTGACCCTAGCCCTAAACATAAGCCTAACCCTAGGTCCAATCCTAACCGTAACCGCCTCTATGACCCTAGCCCTCAACATCAGCCTAACCCTAGGTCCAATCCTAACGTAACGGCCTCTCTAACCCTAGCCCTCAACATAACCATAACCCTAGGTCCAATCCTAACCCTAACCATCTCTCTAACCCTAGCCCTCAACATAACCGTAACCCTAGTTCCAATCCTAACCCTAACCGTCTCTCTAACCCTACCTCTCAACATAACCCTAACCCTAGGTCCAATCCTAACCCTAACGGTGTCACTAACCCTAGCCCTCAACATAACCCTAACCCTAGGTCCAATCCTAACCCTAACCGTCTCTCTAACAGTAGCCCTCAACCAAACCCTAACCCTAGGTCCAATCCTAACCCTAACCGTCTCTCTAAACCTAGCCCTCAACATAACCCTAACCCTAGGTCCTATCCTAACCCTAACCGTCTCTCTAACCCTAGCCCTCAACATAACCCTAACCCTAGGGCCAATTTTAACCCTGACCGTCTCTCTAAGCCTGGCCCTCAACATAACCCTAACCCTAGGTCCAATCCTAACCCTAACAGTCTCTCTAACCCTTGCCCTTAACATAATCCTAACCCTAGGTCCAATCCTAACCCTAACCGCCTCTCTAACCCTAGCCCTCAACATAACCCTAACCCTAGGTCCAATCCTAAGCCTAAGCGTCTCTCTAACCCTAGCCCTCAACATAACCCTAACCCTAGGTCCAATCCTAACCCTAAGCGTCTCTCTAACCCTAGCCCTCAACATAACCCTAACCGTAGGTCCAATCCTAACCCTGACAGTCTCTCTCAACCTAGCGCTCAACATAACCCTAACCCTAGGTCCAATCCTAACCCTGACCGTCTCTCTAACCCTAGCCCTCAACATAACCTTAACCCTAGGTCCAATCCTAACCCTAATCGTCTCTCTAAACCTAGCCCTCAACATAACCCTAACCCTAGGGCCATTCCTAACCCTAATCGCCTCTATAACCCTAGCCCTCCCCATAACCCTAACCCTAGGTCCAATCCTAACCCTAAGCGTCTCTCTAACCCTAGCCCTCAACATAACCCTAACCCTAGGTCCAATCCTAACCCTAACCGTCTCTCGAACCCTAGCACTCAACATAACCCTACACCTAGGTCCAATCCTCACCCTAACCGTCTCTCTAACGCTAGCCCTCAACATAACCCTAACCCTAGGTCCAATCCTAACCCTAACCGTCTCTCTAACAGTAGCCCTCAACCAAACCCTAACCCTAGGTCCAATCCTAACCCTAACCGTCTCTCTAACCCTAGCCCTCAACATAACCCGAACCCTAGGTCCAATCTTAACCCTAACCGTCTCTCTAACCCTAGCCCTCAACATAACCCTGACCCTAGGTCCAATCCTCACCCTAACCGTCTCTCTATCCCTAGCCCTCAACCTAACCCTAACCCAAGGTCCAATCCTAACCCTTACCGTCTCTCTAACCCTAGCCCTCAACATAACCCTAACCTTAGGTCCAATCCTCACCCTAACCGTCTCTCTATCCCTAGCCCTCAACATAACACGAACCCTAGGTCCAATCCTAACCCTAACTGTCTCTCTAACCCTAGCCCTCAACATAACCCTAACCTTAGGTCCATTCCTCACCCTAACCGTCTCTCTAAATCTAGCCCTCAACATAACCCTAACCCTAGGTCCAATCCTAACCCTAACCGTCTCTCTAAACCTAGCCCTCAACATAACCCTAACCCTAGATCCAATCCTAACCCTGACCGTCTCTCTAACCCTAGCCCTCAACATAACCCTAACGCTAGGTCCAATCCTAACCCTAACCGTCTCTCTAAACCTAGCCCTCAACATAACCCTAACCCTAGATCCAATCCTAACCCTATCCGTCTCTCTAATCCTAGCCCTCAACATACACCTAACCGTAGGTCTAATCCTAACCCTATCCGTCCTTCTGACCCTAGCCGTCATCATAACCCTAACCCTAGGTCCAATCCTAACCCTAACCGTCTGTCTAACCCTAACCCTCAACCTAACCCTAACCCTAGGTCCAATCCTAACCCTAACCGTCTCTCTAAACCTAGCCCTCAACCTAACCCTAACCCTAGGTCCAATCCTAACCCTAACCGTCTCTCTAACCCTAGCCCTCAACATAACCCCAACCCTAGGTCCAATCCTAACCCTAAACGTCTCTCTAACCCTAGCCCTCAACATAACCCTAACCCTAGGTCCAATCCTAACCCTAACCGTCTCTCTAACCCTAGCCCTCAACCTGACCCTAACCCTAGGTCCGATCCTAACCCTAACCGTCTCTCTAACCCTAGCCCTCAACATAACCTTAACCCTAGGTCCAATCCTAACGCTGACAGTCTCTCTAACCCTAGCCCTCAAAATAACCCTAACCCTAGGTCGAATCCTAACCCTAACTGTCTCTCTGACCCTAGCCCTAAACATAAGCCTAACCCTAGGTCCAATCCTAACCGTAACCGCCTCTATGACCCTAGCCCTCAACATCAGCCTAACCCTAGGTCCAATCCTAACGTAACGGCCTCTCTAACCCTAGCCCTCAACATAACCATAACCCTAGGTCCAATCCTAACCCTAACCGTCTCTCTAACCCTAGCCCTCAACATAACCCTAACCCTAGTTCCAATCCTAACCCTAACCGTCTCTCTAACCCTACCTCTCAACATAACCCTAACCCTAGGTCCAATCCTAACCCTAACCGTGTCACTAACCCTAGCCCTCAACATAACCCTAACCCTAGGTCCAATCCTAACCCTAACCGTCTCTCTAACAGTAGCCCTCAACCAAACCCTAACCCTAGGTCCAATCCTAACCCTAACCGTCTCTCTAACCCTAGACCTCAACATAACCCTAACCCTAGGTCCTATCCTAACCCTAACCCTCTCTCTAACCCTAGCCCTCAACATAACCCTAACCCTAGGGCCAATTTTAACCCTGACCGTCTCTCTAAGCCTGGCCCTCAACATAACCCTAACCCTAGGTCCAATCCTAACCCTAACAGTCTCTCTAACCCTTGCCCTTAACATAATCCTAACCCTAGGTCCAATCCTAACCCTAACCGCCGCTCTAACCCTAGCCCTCAACATAACCCTAACCCTAGGTCCAATCCTAAGCCTAAGCGTCTCTCTAACCCTAGCCCTCAACATAACCCTAACCCTAGGTCCAATCCTAACCCTAAGCGTCTCTCTAACCCTAGCCCTCAACATAACCCTAACCGTAGGTCCAATCCTAACCCTGACAGTCTCTCTCAACCTAGCGCTCAACATAACCCTAACCCTAGGTCCAATCCTAACCCTAAGCGTCTCTCTAACCCTAGCCCTCAACATAACCCTAACCCTAGGTCCAATCCTAACCCTAACCGTCTCTCGAACCCTAGCACTCAACATAACCCTACACCTAGGTCCAATCCTCACCCTAACCGTCTCTCTAACGCTAGCCCTCAACATAACCCTAACCCTAGGTCCAATCCTAACCCTAACCGTCTCTCTAACAGTAGCCCTCAACCAAACCCTAACCCTAGGTCCAATCCTAACCCTAACCGTCTCTCTAACCCTAGCCCTCAACATAACCCGAACCCTAGGTCCAATCCTAACCCTAACCGTCTCTCTAACCCTAGCCCTCAACATAACCCTGACCCTAGGTCCAATCCTCACCCTAACCGTCTCTCTATCCCTAGCCCTCAACCTAACCCTAACCCAAGGTCCAATCCTAACCCTTACCGTCTCTCTAACCCTAGCCCTCAACATAACCCTAACCTTAGGTCCAATCCTCACCCTAACCGTCTCTCTATCCCTAGCCCTCAACATAACACGAACCCTAGGTCCAATCCTAACCCTAACTGTCTCTCTAACCCTAGCCCTCAACATAACCCTAACCTTAGGTCCATTCCTCACCCTAACCGTCTCTCTAAATCTAGCCCTCAACATAACCCTAACCCTAGGTCCAATCCTAACCCTAACCGTCTCTCTAAACCTAGCCCTCAACATAACCCTAACCCTAGATCCAATCCTAACCCTGACCGTCTCTCTAACCCTAGCCCTCAACATAACCCTAACGCTAGGTCCAATCCTAACCCTAACCGTCTCTCTAAACCTAGCCCTCAACATAACCCTAACCCTAGATCCAATCCTAACCCTATCCGTCTCTCTAATCCTAGCCCTCAACATACACCTAACCGTAGGTCTAATCCTAACCCTATCCGTCCTTCTGACCCTAGCCGTCATCATAACCCTAACCCTAGGTCCAATCCTAACCCTAACCGTCTGTCTAACCCTAACCCTCAACCTAACCCTAACCCTAGGTCCAATCCTAACCCTAACCGTCTCTCTAAACCTAGCCCTCAACCTAACCCTAACCCTAGGTCCAATCCTAACCCTAACCGTCTCTCTAACCCTAGCCCTCAACATAACCCCAACCCTAGGTCCAATCCTAACCCTAAACGTCTCTCTAACCCTAGCCCTCAACATAACCCTAACCCTAGGTCCAATCCTAACCCTAACCGTCTCTCTAACCCTAGCCCTCAACCTGACCCTAACCCTAGGTCCGATCCTAACCCTAACCGTCTCTCTAACCCTAGCCCTCAACATAACCTTAACCCTAGGTCCAATCCTAACGCTGACAGTCTCTCTAACCCTAGCCCTCAAAATAACCCTAACCCTAGGTCGAATCCTAACCCTAACTGTCTCTCTGACCCTAGCCCTAAACATAAGCCTAACCCTAGGTCCAATCCTAACCGTAACCGCCTCTATGACCCTAGCCCTCAACATCAGCCTAACCCTAGGTCCAATCCTAACGTAACGGCCTCTCTAACCCTAGCCCTCAACATAACCATAACCCTAGGTCCAATCCTAACCCTAACCGTCTCTCTAACCCTAGCCCTCAACATAACCCTAACCCTAGTTCCAATCCTAACCCTAACCGTCTCTCTAACCCTACCTCTCAACATAACCCTAACCCTAGGTCCAATCCTAACCCTAACCGTGTCACTAACCCTAGCCCTCAACATAACCCTAACCCTAGGTCCAATCCTAACCCTAACCGTCTCTCTAACAGTAGCCCTCAACCAAACCCTAACCCTAGGTCCAATCCTAACCCTAACCGTCTCTCTAACCCTAGCCCTCAACATAACCCTAACCCTAGGTCCTATCCTAACCCTAACCGTCTCTCTAACCCTAGCCCTCAACATAACCCTAACCCTAGGGCCAATTTTAACCCTGACCGTCTCTCTAAGCCTGGCCCTCAACATAACCCTAACCCTAGGTCCAATCCTAACCCTAACAGTCTCTCTAACCCTTGCCCTTAACATAATCCTAACCCTAGGTCCAATCCTAACCCTAACCGCCTCTCTAACCCTAGCCCTCAACATAACCCTAACCCTAGGTCCAATCCTAAGCCTAAGCGTCTCTCTAACCCTAGCCCTCAACATAACCCTAACCCTAGGTCCAATCCTAACCCTAAGCGTCTCTCTAACCCTAGCCCTCAACATAACCCTAACCGTAGGTCCAATCCTAACCCTGACAGTCTCTCTCAACCTAGCGCTCAACATAACCCTAACCCTAGGTCCAATCCTAACCCTGACCGTCTCTCTAACCCTAGCCCTCAATATAACCTTAACCCTAGGTCCAATCCTAACCCTAACCGTCTCTCTGACCCTAGCCCTCAACATAACCCTAACCCTAGGTCCAATCCTAACCCTAACCGTCTCTCTAACCCTAGCCCTCAACATAACCCTAACCCTAGGGCCAATCCTAACCCTAAGAGTCTGTCTAACCCTAGCCCTCAACATAACCCTAACCCTGGGTCCAATCCTAACCCTAAGCGTCTCTCTAACCCTAGCCCTCAACATAACCCTAACCCTAGGTCCAATTCTAACCCTGACAGTCTCTCTCAACCTAGCCCTCAACATAACCCTAACCCTAGGTCCAATCCTAACCCTGACCGTCTCTCTAACCCTAGCCCTCAACATAACCCTAACCCTAGGTCCAATCCTAACCCTAACCGTCTCTCTGACAATAGCCCTCAACATAACCCTAACCCTAGGTCGAATCCTAACCCTAACCGTCTCTCTAACAGTAGCCCTCAACATAACCCTAACCCTAGGTCCAATCCTAACCCTAACCGTCTCTCTAAAGCTAACCCTCAACATAACCCTAACCCAGGGTCCAATCCTAACCCTAACCGTCTCTCACACCCTAGCCCTCAACATAAACCTAAACCTAGGTCCAATCCTCCCCCTTACCGACTCTCTAACCCTAGCCCTCAACATAACCCTAACCCTAGGTCCAATCCTAACCCTGACCGTCACTCTAACCCTAGCCCTCAACATAACCTTAACCCTAGGTCCAATTCTAACCCTGACAGTCTCTCTAACCCTAGCCCTCAACATAACCCTAACCCTAGGTCGAATCCTAACCCTAACTGTCTCTCTGACCCTAGCCCTAAACATAAGCCTAACCCTAGGTCCAATCCTAACCCTAACCGTCTCTCTGACCCTAGCCCTCAACATAAGCCTAACCCTAGGTCCAATCCTAACCCTAACGGCCTCTCTAACCATAGCCCTCAACATAACCGTAACCCTAGGTCCAATCCTAACCCTAACCGTCTCTCTAAGTCTAGCCCTCAACATAACCCTAACCCTAGGTCCAATCCTAACCCTGACAGTCTCTCTCAACCTAGCCCTCAACATAACCCTAACCCTAGGTCCAATCCTAACCCTGACAGTCTCTCTAACCATAGCCCTCAAAATAACCCTAACCCTAGGTCGAATCCTAACCCTAACTGTCTCTCTGACCCTAGCCCTAAACATAAGCCTAACCCTAGGTCCAATCCTAACCCTAACCGTCTCTCTGACCCTAGCCCTCAACATAAGCCTTACCCTACGTCCAATCCTAACCCTGATGGCCTCTCTAACTCTAGCCCTCAACATAACCGTAACCCTAGGTCCAATCCTAACCCTAACCGTCTCTCTAAGTCTAGCCCTCAACATATCCCTAACCCTAGGTCCAATTGTAACCCTAACCCTCTCTCTAACCCTAGCCCTCAACATAACCCTAACCCTAGTTCCAATCTTAACCCTAACCGTCTCTCTAACCCTACCTTTCAACATAACACTAACCCTAGGTCCAATCCTAACCCTAACCGTCTCTCTAACCCTAGCCCTCAACATAACCCTAACCCTAGGTCCAATCCTAACCCTAACCGTCACTCTAACCCTAGCCCTCAACATAACCCTAACCCTAGGTCCAATCCTAACACTAACCATCTCTCTAACCCTAGCCCTCATCATAACCCTAACCCTAGGTCCAATCCTAACCCTAACCGTCTCTATAACCCTAGCCCTCAACATAACCGTAACCCTAGGTCCAATCCTAACACTAACCGTCTCTCTAACCCTAGCCCTCAACACCACCCTAACCCTAGGTGCAATCCTAAGACTAACCGTCTCTCTAACCCTAGCCCTCAACATAACCCTAACCCTAGGTCCAATCCTCACCCTAACCGTCTCTCTAACCCTAGCCCTCAACATAACCCTAACCCTAGGTCCAATCCTAACACTAACCGTCTCTCTTACCCTAGCCCTCAACATAACCCTAACCCTAGGTCCAATCCTCACCCTAACCGTCTCTCTATCCCTAGCCCTCAACATAACCCTAACCCTAGGTCCAATCCTAACACTAACTGTCTCTCTAACCCTAGCCCTCAACATAACCCTAACCCTAGGTCCAATCCTCACCCTAACCGACTCTCTAACCCTAGCCCTCAACATAACCCTAACCCTAGGTCCAATCCTCACCCTAACCGTCTCTCTAACCCTAGCCCTCAACATAACCCTAACCCTAGTTCCAATTCTAACACTAACCGTGTCTCTAACCCTAGCCCTCAACATAACCCTAACTCTAGGTCCAATCCTAACCCTAACCGTCTCTTTAACCCTAGCCCTCAACATAACCCTAACCCTAGGTCCAATCCTAACACTAACTGTCTCTCTAACCCTAGCCCTCAACATAACCCTAACCCTAGGTCCAATCCTAACACTAACCGTCTCTCTAACCCTAGCCCTCAACATAACCCTAACCCTAGGTCCAATCCTAACACTAACCGTCTCTCTAACCCTAGACCTCAACATAACCCTAACCCTAGGTCCAATCCTCACCCTAACCGTCTCTCTAACCCTTGCCCTCAACATAACTCTAACCCTAGGTCCAATCCTAACACTAACCGTCTCTCTAACCCTAGCCCTCAACATAACTCTAACCCTAGGTCCAATCCTCAGCCTAACCGTCTCTCTAACCCTAGCCGTCAACATAACCCCAACCCTAGGTCCAATCCTAACACTAACCGTCTCTCTAACCCTAGCCCTCAACATAACCCTAACCCTATGTCCAATCCTCACCCTAACCGTCTCTCTAACCCTAGCCCTCAACATAACCCTAACTCTAGGTCCAATCCTCACCCTAACCGTCTGTCTAACCCTAGCCCTCAACATAACCCTAACCCTAGGTCCAATCCTAACCCTAACCGTCTCTCTAACCCTAGCCCTCAACATAACCCTAACCCTAGGTCCAATCCTCACCCTAACCGTCTCTCTAACCCTAGCCCTCAACATAACCCTAACCCTAGGTCCAATCGTAACACAAACCGTCTCTCTAACCCTAGCCCTCAACATAACCCTAACCCTAGGTCCAATCCTCACCCTAACCGTCTCTCTAACCCTAGCCCTCAACATAACCCTAACCCTAGGTCCAATCCTAACCCTAACCGTCTCTATAACCCTAGCCCTCAACATAACCGTAACCCTAGGTCCAATCCTAACACTAACCGTCTCTCTAACCCTAGCCCTCAACACCACCCTAACCCTAGGTGCAATCCTAAGACTAACCGTCTCTCTAACCCTAGCCCTCAACATAACCCTAACCCTAAGTCCAATCCTCACCCTAACCGTCTCTCTAACCCTAGCCCTCAACATAACCCTAACCCTAGGTCCAATCCTAACACTAACCGTCTCTCTTACCCTAGCCCTCAACATAACCCTAACCCTAGGTCCAATCCTCACCCTAACCGTCTCTCTAACCCTAGCCCTCAACATAACCCTAACCCTAGGTCCAATCCTCACCCTAACCGTCTCTCTAACCCTAGCCCTCAACATAACCCTAACCCTAGGTCCAATCCTAACCCTAACCGTTTCTCCAACCCTAGCCCTCAACATAACCCTAACCCTAGGTCCAATCCTAACACTAACCGTCTCTCTAACCCTAGCCCTCAACATAACCCTAACCCTAGATCCAACCCTAACCCTATCCGTCTCTCTAACCCTAGCCCTCAACATAGCCCTAACCCTAGGTCCAATCCTAACCCTAACCGTCTCTCTAACCCTAGCCCTCAACCTAACCCTAACCCTAGGTCCAATCCTAACCCTAACCATCTCTCTAACCCCAGCCCTCTACCTAACCCTAACCCTAACCCTTGGTCCAATCCTAACCCTAACCGTCTCTCTAACCCTAGCCCTCAACCTAACCCTAACCAGAGGTCCAATCCTAACCCTAACCGTCTGTCTAACTCTAGCCCTCAACATAACCCTAACCCTAGGTCCAATCCTAACCCTAACCGTCTCTCTGACCCTAGCCCTCAACATAACCCTAACCCTAGCTCCAATCCTAACCCTAACAGTCTCTCTAACCCTAGCCCTCAACATAACCCTAACCCTAGGAAGAATCCTAACCCTAACCGTCTCTCTAACCCTAGCCCTCAACATAACCCTAACCCTAGGTCCAATCCTCACCCTAACCGTCTCTATAACCCTAGCCCTCAACATAACCCTAACCCTAGGTCCAATCCTAACACTAACTGTCTCTCTAACCCTAGCCGACAACATAACCCTAACCCTAGGTCCAATCCTCACCCTAACCGTCTCTCTAACCCTAGCCCTCAACATAACCCTAACCCTAGGTCCAATCCTCACCCTAACCGTCTCTCTATCCCTAGCCCTCAACATAACCCTAACCCTAGGTCCAATCCTCACCCTAACCGTCTCTCTAACCCTAGCCCTCAACATAACCCTAACCCTAGGTCCAATCCTCACCCTAACCGAGTCTCTAACCCTATCCCTCAACATAACCCTAACCCTAGGTCCAATCCTCACCCTAACCGTCTCTCTAACCCTAGCCCTCAACATAACCCTAACCCTAGTTCCAATTCTAACACTAACCGTGTCTCTAACCCTAGCCCTCAACATAACCCTAACTCTAGGTCCAATCCTCACCCTAACCGTCTCTCTAACCCTAGTCCTCAACATAACCCTAACCCTAGGTCCAATCCTAACCCTAACCGTCTCTTTAACCCTAGCCCTCAACATAACCCTAACCCTAGGTCCAATCCTAACACTAACTGTCTCTCTAACCGTAGCCCTCAACATAACCCTAACCCTAGGTCCAATCCTAACACTAACCGTCTCTCTAACCCTAGCCCTCAACATAACCCTAACCCTAGGTCCAATCCTCACCCTAACCGTCTCTCTAACCCTTGCCCTCAACATAACTCTAACCCTAGGTCCAATCCTAACATTAACCGTCTCTCTAACCCTAGCCCTCAACATAACTCTAACCCTAGGTCCAATCCTCAGCCTAACCGTCTCTCTAACCGTAGCCGTCAACATAACCCTAACCCTAGGTCCAATCCTAACACTAACCGTCTCTCTAACCCTAGCCCTCAACATAACCCTAACCCTATGTCCAATCCTCACCCTAACCGTCTCTCTAACACTAGCCCTCAACATAACCCTAACCCTAGGTCCAATCCTCACCCTAACCGTCTGTCTAACCCTAGCCCTCAACATAACCCTAACCCTAGGTCCAATCCTAACCCTAACCGTCTCTCTAACCCTAGCCCTCAACATAACCCTAACCCTAGGTCCAATCCTCACCCTAACCGTCTCTCTAACCCTAGCCCTCAACATAACCCTAACCCTAGGTCCAATCGTAACACAAACCCTCTCTCTAACCCTAGCCCTCAACATAACCCTAACCCTAGGTCCAATCCTCACCCTAACCGTCTCTCTAACCCTAGCCCTCAACATAACCCTAACCCTAGGTCCAATCCTAACCCTAACCGTCTCTATAACCCTAGCTCTCAACATAACCGTAACCCTATGTCCAATCCTAACACTAACCGTCTCTCTAACCCTAGCCCTCAACACCACCCTAACCCTAGGTGCAATCCTAAGACTAACCGTCTCTCTAACCCTAGCCCTCAACATAACCCTAACCCTAGGTCCAATCCTCACCCTAACCGTCTCTCTAACCCTAGCCCTCAACATAACCCTAACCCTAGGTCCAATCCTAACACTAACCGTCTCTCTTACCCTAGCCCTCAACATAACCCTAACCCTAGGTCCAATCCTCACCCTAACCGTCTCTCTATCCCTAGCCCTCAACATAACCCTAACCCTAGGTCCAATCCTCACCCTAACCGTCTCTCTAACCCTAGCCCTCAACATAACCCTAACCCTAGGTCCAATCCTCACCCTAACCGACTCTCTAACCCTAGCCCTCAACATAACCCTAACCCTAGGTCCAATCCTCACCCTAACCGTCTCTCTAACCCTAGCCCTCAACATAACCCTAACCCTAGTTCCAATTCTAACACTAACCGTGTCTCTAACCCTAGCTCTCAACATAACCCTAACTCTAGGTCCAATCCTCACCCTAACCGTCTCTCTAACCCTAGTCCTCAACATAACCCTAACCCTAGGTCCAATCCTAACCCTAACCGTCTCTTTAACCCTAGCCCTCAACATAACCCTAACCCTAGGTCCAATCCTAACACTAACTGTCTCTCTAACCCTAGCCCTCAACATAACCCTAACCCTAGGTCCAATCCTAACACTAACCGTCTCTCTAACCCTAGCCCTCAACATAACCCTATCCCTAGGTCCAATCCTAACACTAACCGTCTCTCTAACCCTAGCCCTCAACATAACCCTAACCCTAGGTCCAATCCTCACCCTAACCGTCTCTCTAACCCTTGCCCTCAACATAACTCTAACCCTAGGTCCAATCCTAACACTAACCCTCTCTCTAACCCTAGCCCTCAACATAACTCTAACCCTAGGTCCAATCCTCAGCCTAACCGTCTCTCTAACCCTAGCCGTCAACATAACCCTAACCCTAAGTCCAATCCTAACACTAACCGTCTCTCTAACCCTAGCCCTCAACATAACCCTAACCCTATGTCCAATCCTCACCCTAACCGTCTCTCTAACCCTAGCCCTCAACATAACCCTAACCCTAGGTCCAATCCTCACCCTAACCGTCTGTCTAACCCTAGCCCTCAACATAACCCTAACCCTAGGTCCAATCCTAACCCTAACCGTCTCTCTAACCCTAGCCCTCAACATAACCCTAACCCTAGGTCCAATCCTCACCCTAACCGTCTCTCTAACCCTAGCCCTCAACATAACCCTAACCCTAGGTCCAATCCTCACACTAACCGTCTCTCTAACCCTAGCCCTCAACATAACCCTAACCCTAGGTCCAATCCTAACCCTAACCGTCTCTATAACCCTAGCCCTGAACATAACCGTAACCCTAGGTCCAATCCTCACCCTAACCGTCTCTCTAAACCTAGCCCTCAACATAACCCTAACCCTAGGTCCAATCCTCACCCTAACCGTCTGTCTAACCCTAGCCCTCAACATAACCCTAACCCTAGGTCCAATCCTAACCCTAACCGTCTCTCTAACCCTAGCCCTCAACATAACCCTAACCCTAGGTCCAATCCTCACCCTAACCGTCTCTCTAACCCTAGCCCTCAACATAACCCTAACCCTAGGTCCAATCCTCACCCTAACCGTCTCTCTAACCCTAGCACTCAACATAACCCTAACCCTAGGTCCAATCCTAACCCTAACCGTCTCTATAACCCTAGCCCTCAACATAACCGTAACCCTAGGTCCAATCCTAACACTAACCGTCTCTCTAACCCTAGCCCTCAACACCACCCTAACCCTAGGTGCAATCCTAAGACTAACCGTCTCTCTAACCCTAGCCCTCAACATAACCCTAACCCTAGGTCCAATCCTCACCCTAACCGTCTCTCTAACCCTAGCCCTCAACATAACCCTAACCCTAGGTCCAATCCTAACACTAACCGTCTCTCTTACCCTAGCCCTCAACATAACCCTAACCCTAGGTCCAATCCTCACCCTAACCGTCTCTCTAACCCTAGCCCTCAACATAACCCTAACCCTAGGTCCAATCCTCACCCTAACCGTCTCTCTAACCCCAGCCCTCAACATAACCCTAACCCTAGGTCCAATCCTAACCCTAACCGTTTCTCCAACCCTAGCCCTCAACATAACCCTAACCCTAGGTCCAATCCTAACACTAACCGTCTCTCTAACCCTAGCCCTCAACATAACCCTAACCCTAGATCCAACCCTAACCCTATCCGTCTCTCTAACCCTAGCCCTCAACATAGCCCTAACCCTAGGTCCAATCCTAACCCTAACCGTCTCTCTAACCCTAGCCCTCAACCTAACCCTAACCAGAGGTCCAATCCTAACCCTAACCGTCTGTCTAACTCTAGCCCTCAACCTAACCCTAACCCTAGGTCCAATCCTAACCCTAACCGTCTCTCTGACCCTAGCCCTCAACATAACCCTAACCCTAGCTCCAATCCTAACCCTAACAGTCTCTCTAACCCTAGCCCTCAACATAACCCTAACCCTAGGAAGAATCCTAACCCTAACCGTCTCTCTAACCCTAGCCCTCAACATAACCCTAACCCTAGGTCCAATCCTCACCCTAACCGTCTCTATAACCCTAGCCCTCAACATAACCCTAAACCTAGGTCCAATCCTAACACTAACCGTCTCTCTAACCCTAGCCCTCAACATAACCCTAACCCTAGGTCCAATCCTAACACTAACCGTCTCTCTAACCCTAGCCGACAACATAACCCTAACCCTAGGTCCAATCCTCACCCTATCCGTCTCTCTAACCCTAGCCCTCAACATAACCCTAACCCTAGGTCCAATCCTCACCCTAACCGTCTCTCTATCCCTAGCCCTCAACATAACCCTAACCCTAGGTCCAATCCTCACCCTAACCGTCTCTCTAACCCTAGCCCTCAACATAACCCTAACCCTAGGTCCAATCCTCACCCTAACCGACTCTCTAACCCTAGCCCTCAACATAACCCTAACCCTAGGTCCAATCCTCACCCTAACCGTCTCTCTAACCCTAGCCCTCAACATAACCCTAACCCTAGTTCCAATTCTAACACTAACCGTGTCTCTAACCCTAGCCCTCAACATAACCCTAACTCTAGGTCCAATCCTCACCCTAACCGTCTCTCTAACCCTAGTCCTCAACATAACCCTAACCCTAGGTCCAATCCTAACCCTAACCGTCTCTTTAACCCTAGCCCTCAACATAACCCTAACCCTAGGTCCAATCCTAACACTAACTGTCTCTCTAACCCTAGCCCTCAACATAACCCTAACCCTAGGTCCAATCCTAACACTAACCGTCTCTCTAACCCTAGCCCTCAACATAACCCTAACCCTAGGTCCAATCCTAACACTAACCGTCTCTCTAACCCTAGCCCTCAACATAACCCTAACCCTAGGTCCAATCCTCACCCTAACCGTCTCTCTAACCCTTGCCCTCAACATAACTCTAACCCTAGGTCCAATCCTCAGCCTAACCGTCTCTCTAAACCTAGCCGTCAACATAACCCTAACCCTAGGTCCAATCCTAACACTAACCGTCTCTCTAACCCTAGCCCTCAACATAACTCTAACCCTAGGTCCAATCCTCAGCCTAACCGTCTCTCTAAACCTAGCCGTCAACATAACCCTAACCCTAGGTCCAATCCTAACACTAACCGTCTCTCTAACCCTAGCCCTCAACATAACCCTAACCCTATGTCCAATCCTCACCCTAACCGTCTCTCTAACCCTAGCCCTCAACATAACCCTAACCCTAGGTCCAATCCTCACCCTAACCGTCTGTCTAACCCTAGCCCTCAACATAACCCTAACCCTAGGTCCAATCCTAACCCTAACCGTCTCTCTAACCCTAGCCCTCAACATAACCCTAACCCTAGGTCCAATCCTCACCCTAACCGTCTCTCTAACCCTAGCCCTCAACATAACCCTAACCCTAGGTCCAATCGTAACACAAACCGTCTCTCTAACCCTAGCCCTCAACATAACCCTAACCCTAGGTCCAATCCTCACCCTAACCGTCTCTCTAACCCTAGCCCTCAACATAACCCTAACCCTAGGTCCAATCCTAACCCTAACCGTCTCTATAACCCTAGCCCTCAACATAACCGTAACCCTAGGTCCAATCCTAACACTAACCGTCTCTCTAACCCTAGCCCTCAACACCACCCTAACCCTAGGTGCAATCCTAAGACTAACCGTCTCTCTAACCCTAGCCCTCAACATAACCCTAACCCTAGGTCCAATCCTCACCCTAACCGTCTATCTAACCCTAGCCCTCAACATAACCCTAACCCTAGGTCCAATCCTCACCCTAACCGTCTCTCTAACCCTAGCCCTCAACATAACCCTAACCCTAGGTCCAATCCTAACCCTAACCGTCTCTATAACCCTAGCCCTCAACATAACCGTAACCCTAGGTCCAATCCTAACACTAACCGTCTCTCTAACCCTAGCCCTCAACACCACCCTAACCCTAGGTGCAATCCTAAGACTAACCGTCTCTCTAACCCTAGCCCTCAACATAACCCTAACCCTAGGTCCAATCCTCACCCTAACCGTCTCTCTAACCCTAGCCCTCAACATAACCCTAACCCTAGGTCCAATCCTAACACTAACCGTCTCTCTTACCCTAGCCCTCAACATAACCCTAACCCTAGGTTCAATCCTCACCCTAACCGTCTCTCTATCCCTAGCCCTCAACATAACCCTAACCCTAGGTCCAATCCTCACCCTAACCGTCTCTCTAACCCTAGCCCTCAACATAACCCTAACCCTAGGTCCAATCCTCACCCTAACCGACTCTCTAACCCTAGCCCTCAACATAACCCTAACCCTAGGTCCAATCCTCACCCTAACCGTCTCTCTAACCCTAGCCCTCAACATAACCCTAACCCTAGTTCCAATTCTAACACTAACCGTGTCTCTAACCCTAGCCCTCAACATAACCCTAACTCTAGGTCCAATCCTCACCCTAACCGTCTCTCTAACCCTAGTCCTCAACATAACCATAACCCTAGGTCCAATCCTAACCCTAACCGTCTCTTTAACCCTAGCCCTCAACATAACCCTAACCCTAGGTCCAATCCTAACACTAACTGTCTCTCTAACCCTAGCCCTCAACATAACCCTAACCCTAGGTCCAATCCTAACACTAACCGTCTCTCTAACCCTAGCCCTCAACATAACCCTAACCCTAGGTCCAATCCTAACACTAACCGTCTCTCTAACCCTAGCCCTCAACATAACCCTAACCCTAGGTCCAATCCTCACCCTAACCGTCTCTCTAACCCTTGCCCTCAACATAACTCTAACCCTAGGTCCAATCCTAACACTAACCGTCTCTCTAACCCTAGCCCTCAACATAACTCTAACCCTAGGTCCAATCCTCAGCCTAACCGTCTCTCTAACCCTAGCCGTCAACATAACACTAACCCTAGGTCCAATCCTAACACTAACCGTCTCTCTAACCCTAGCCCTCAACATAACCCTAACCCTAGGTCCAATCGTAACACAAACCGTCTCTCTAACCCTAGCCCTCAACATAACCCTAACCCTAGGTCCAATCCTGACCCTAACCGTCTCTCTAACCCTAGCCCTCAACATAACCCTAACCCTAGATCCAATCCTAACCCTAACCGTCTCTATAACCCTGGCCCTCAACATAACCGTAACCCTAGGTCCAATCCTAACACTAACCGTCTCTCTAACCCTAGCCCTCAACACCACCCTAACCCTAGGTGCAATCCTAAGACTAACCGTCTCTCTAACCCTAGCCCTCAACATAACCCTAACCCTAGGTCCAATCCTCACCCTAACCGTCTCTCTAACCCTAGCCCTCAACATAACCCTAACCCTAGGTCCAATCCTAACACTAACCGTCTCTCTTACCCTAGCCCTCAACATAACCCTAACCCTAGGTCCAATCCTCACCCTAACCGTCTCTCTAACCCTAGCCCTCAACATAACCCTAACCCTAGGTCCAATCCTCACCCTAACCGTCTCTCTAACCCTAGCCCTCAACATAACCCTAACCCTAGGTCCAATCCTAACCCTAACCGTTTCTCCAACCCTAGCCCTCAACATAACCCTAACCCTAGGTCCAATCCTAACACTAACCGTCTCTCTAACCCTAGCCCTCAACATAACCCTAACCCTAGATCCAACCCTAACCCTATCCGTCTCTCTAACCCTAGCCCTCAACATAGCCCTAACCCTAGGTCCAATCCTAACCCTAACCGTCTCTCTAACCCTAGCCCTCAACCTAACCCTAACCCTAGGTCCAATCCTAACCCTAACCATCTCTCTAACCCCAGCCCTCTACCTAACCCTAACCCTTGGTCCAATCCTAACCCTAACCGTCTCTCTAACCCTAGCCCTCAACCTAACCCTAACCAGAGGTCCAATCCTAACCCTAACCGTCTGTCTAACTCTAGCCCTCAACATAACCCTAACCCTAGGTCCAATCCTAACCCTAACCGTCTCTCTGACCCTAGCCCTCAACATAACCCTAACCCTAGCTCCAATCCTAACCCTAACAGTCTCTCTAACCCTAGCCCTCAACAAAACCCTAACCCTAGGAAGAATCCTAACCCTAACCGTCTCTCTAACCCTAGCCCTCAACATAACCCTAACCCTAGGAAGAATCCTAACCCTAACCGTCTCTCTAACCCTAGCCCTCAACATAACCCTAACCCTAGGTCCAATCCTCACCCTAACCGTCTCTATAACCCTAGCCCTCAACATAACCCTAAACCTAGGTCCAATCCTAACACTAACCGTCTCTCTAACCCTGGCCCTCAACATAACCCTAACCCTAGGTCCAATCCTAACACTAACCGTCTCTCTAACCCTAGCCGACAACATAACCCTAACCCTAGGTCCAATCCTCACCCTAACCGTCTCTCTAACCCTAGCCCTCAACATAACCCTAACCCTAGGTCCAATCCTCACCCTAACCGTCTCTCTATCCCTAGCCCTCAACATAACCCTAACCCTAGGTCCAATCCTCACCCTAACCGTCTCTCTAACCCTAGCCCTCAACATAACCCTAACCCTAGGTCCAATCCTCACCCTAACCGACTCTCTAACCCTAGCCCTCAACATAACCCTAACCCTAGGTCCAATCCTCACCCTAACCGTCTCTCTAACCCTAGCCCTCAACATAACCCTAACCCTAGTTCCAATTCTAACACTAACCGTGTCTCTAACCCTAGCCCTCAACATAACCCTAACTCTAGGTCCAATCCTCACCCTAACCGTCTCTCTAACCCTAGTCCTCAACATAACCCTAACCCTAGGTCCAATCCTAACCCTAACCGTCTCTTTAACCCTAGCCCTCAACATAACCCTAACCCTAGGTCCAATCCTAACACTAACTGTCTCTCTAACCCTAGCCCTCAACATAACCCTAACCCTAGGTCCAATCCTAACACTAACCGTCTCTCTAACCCTAGCCCTCAACATAACCCTAACCCTAGGTCCAATCCTAACACTAACCGTCTCTCTAACCCTAGCCCTCAACATAACCCTAACCCTAGGTCCAATCCTCACCCTAACCGTCTCTCTAACCCTTGCCCTCAACATAACTCTAACCCTAGGTCCAATCCTAACACTAACCGTCTCTCTAACCCTAGCCCTCAACATAACTCTAACCCTAGGTCCAATCCTCAGCCTAACCGTCTCTCTAACCCTAGCCGTCAACATAACCCTAACCCTAGGTCCAATCCTAACACTAACCGTCTCTCTAACCTTAGCCCTCAACATAACCCTAACCCTATGTCCAATCCTCACCCTAACCGTCTCTCTAACCCTAGCCCTCAACATAACCCTAACCCTAGGTCCAATCCTCACCCTAACCGTCTGTCTAACCCTAGCCCTCAACATAACCCTAACCCTAGGTCCAATCCTAACCCTAACCGTCTCTCTAACCCTAGCCCTCAACATAACCCTAACCCTAGGTCCAATCCTCACCCTATCCGTCTCTCTAACCCTAGCCCTCAACATAACCCTAACCCTAGGTCCAATCGTAACACAAACCGTCTCTCTAACCCTAGCCCTCAACATAACCCTAACCCTAGGTGCAATCCTCACCCTAACCGTCTCTCTAACCCTAGCCCTCAACATAACCCTAACCCTAGGTCCAATCCTAACCCTAACCGTCTCTATAACCCTAGCCCTCAACATAACCGTAACCCTAGGTCCAATCCTAACACTAACCGTCTCTCTAACCCTAGCCCTCAACACCACCCTAACCCTAGGTGCAATCCTAAGACTAACCGTCTCTCTAACCCTAGCCCTCAACATAACCCTAACCCTAGGTCCAATCCTCACCCTAACCGTCTCTCTATCCCTAGCCCTCAACATAACCCTAACCCTAGGTCCAATCCTCACCCTAACCGACTCTCTATCCCTAGCCCTCAACATAACCCTAACCCTAGGTCCAATCCTAACACTAACCGTCTCTCTTACCCTAGCCCTCAACATAACCCTAACCCTAGGTCCAATCCTCACCCTAACCGTCTCTCTATCCCTAGCCCTCAACATAACCCTAACCCTAGGTCCAATCCTCACCCTAACCTTCTCTCTAACCCTAGCCCTCAACATAACCCTAACCCTAGGTCCAATCCTCACCCTAACCGACTCTCTATCCCTAGCCCTCAACATAACCTAACCCTAGGTCCAATCCTCACCCTAACCGTCTCTCTAACCCTAGCCCTCAAAATAACCCTAACCCTAGTTCCAATTCTAACACTAACCGTGTCTCTAACCCTAGCCCTCAACATAACCCTAACTCCAGGTCCAATCCTCACCCTAACCGTCTCTCTAACCCTAGTCCTCAACATAACCCTAACCCTAGGTCCAATCCTAACCCTAACCGTCTCTTTAACCCTAGCCCTCAACATAACCCTAACCCTAGGTCCAATCCTAACACTAACTGTCTCTCTAACCCTAGCCCTCAACATAACCCTAACCCTAGGTCCAATCCTAACACTAACCGTCTCTCTAACCCTAGCCCTCAACATAACCCTAACCCTAGGTCCAATCCTAACACTAACCGTCTCTCTAACCCTAGCCCTCAACATAACCCTAACCCTAGGTCCAATCCTCACCCTAACCGTCTCTCTAACCCTTGCCCTCAACATAACTCTAACCCTAGGTCCAATCCTAACACTAACCGTCTCTCTAACCCTAGCCCTCAACATAACTCTAACCCTAGGTCCAATCCTCAGCCTAACCGTCTTTCTAACCCTAGCCGTCAACATAACCCTAACCCTAGGTCCAATCCTAACACTAACCGTCTCTCTAACCCTAGCCCTCAACATAATCCTAACCCTATGTCCAATCCTCACCCTAACCGTCTCTCTAACCCTAGCCCTCAACATAACCCTAACCCTAGGTCCAATCCTCACCCTAACCGTCTGTCTAACCCTAGCCCTCAACATAACCCTAACCCTAGGTCCAATCCTAACCCTAACCGTCTCTCTAACCCTAGCCCTCAACATAACCCTAACCCTAGGTCCAATCCTCACCCTAACCGTCTCTCTAACCCTAGCCCTCAACATAACCCTAACCCTAGGTCCAATCGTAACACAAACCGTCTCTCTAACCCTAGCCCTCAACATAACCCTAACCCTAGGTCCAATCCTCACCCTAACCGTCTCTCTAACCCTAGCCCTCAACATAACCCTAACCCTAGGTCCAATCCTAACCCTAACCGTCTCTATAACCCTAGCCCTCAACATAACCGTAACCCTAGGTCCAATCCTAACACTAACCGTCTCTCTAACCCTAGCCCTCAACACCACCCTAACCCTAGGTGCAATCCTAAGACTAACCGTCTCTCTAACCCTAGCCCTCAACATAACCCTAACCCTAGGTCCAATCCTCACCCTAACCGTCTCTCTAACCCTAGCCCTCAACATAACCCTAACCCTAGGTCCAATCCTAACACTAACCGTCTCTCTTACCCTAGCCCTCAACATAACCCTAACCCTAGGTCCAATCCTCACCCTAACCGTCTCTCTAACCCTAGCCCTGAACATAACCCTAACCCTAGGTCCAATCCTCACCCTAACCGTCTCTCTAACCCTAGCCCTCAACATAACCCTAACCCTAGGTCCAATCCTAACCCTAACCGTTTCTCCAACCCTAGCCCTCAACATAACCCTAACCCTAGGTCCAATCCTAACACTAACCGTCTCTCTAACCCTAGCCCTCAACATAACCCTAACCCTAGATCCAACCCTAACCCTATCCGTCTCTCTAACCCTAGCCCTCAACATAGCCCTAACCCTAGGTCCAATCCTAACCCTAACCGTCTCTCTAACCCTAGCCCTCAACCTAACCCTAACCCTAGGTCCAATCCTAACACTAACTGTCTCTCTAACCCTAGCCCTCAACATAACCCTAACCCTAGGTCCAATCCTAACACTAACCGTCTCTCTAACCCTAGCCCTCAACATAACCCTAACCCTAGGTCCAATCCTAACACTAACCGTCTCTCTAACCCTAGCCCTCAACATAACCCTAACCCTAGGTCCAATCCTCACCCTAACCGTCTCTCTAACCCTTGCCCTCAACATAACTCTAACCCTAGGTCCAATCCTAACACTAACCGTCTCTCTAACCCTAGCCCTCAACATAACTCTAACCCTAGGTCCAATCCTCAGCCTAACCGTCTTTCTAACCCTATACGTCAACATAACCCTAACCCTAGGTCCAATCCTAACACTAACCGTCTCTCTAACCCTAGCCCTCAACATAATCCTAACCCTATGTCCAATCCTCACCCTAACCGTCTCTCTAACCCTAGCCCTCAACATAACCCTAACCCTAGGTCCAATCCTCACCCTAACCGTCTGTCTAACCCTAGCCCTCAACATAACCCTAACCCTAGGTCCAATCCTAACCCTAACCGTCTCTCTAACCCTAGCCCTCAACATAACCCTAACCCTAGGTCCAATCCTCACCCTAACCGTCTCTCTAACCCTAGCCCTCAACATAACCCTAACCCTAGGTCCAATCGTAACACAAACCGTCTCTCTAACCCTAGCCCTCAACATAACCCTAACCCTAGGTCCAATCCTCACCCTAACCGTCTCTCTAACCCTAGCCCTCAACATAACCCTAACCCTAGGTCCAATCCTAACCCTAACCGTCTCTATAACCCTAGCCCTCAACATAACCGTAACCCTAGGTCCAATCCTAACACTAACCGTCTCTCTAACCCTAGCCCTCAACACCACCCTAACCCTAGGTGCAATCCTAAGACTAACCGTTTCTCTAACCCTAGCCCTCAACATAACCCTAACCCTAGGTCCAATCCTCACCCTAACCGTCTCTCTAACCCTAGCCCTCAACATAACCCTAACCCTAGGTCCAATTCTAACACTAACCGTCTCTCTTACCCTAGCCCTCAACATAACCCTAACCCTAGGTCCAATCCTCACCCTAACCGTCTCTCTAACCCTAGCCCTGAACATAACCCTAACCCTAGGTCCAATCCTCACCTTAACCGTCTCTCTAACCCTAGCCCTCAACATAACCCTAACCCTAGGTCCAATCCTAACCCTAACCGTTTCTCCAACCCTAGCCCTCAACATAACCCTAACCCTAGGTCCAATCCTAACACTAACCGTCTCTCTAACCCTAGCCCTCAACATAACCCTAACCCTAGATCCAACCCTAACCCTATCCGTCTCTCTAACCCTAGCCCTCAACATAGCCCTAACCCTAGGTCCAATCCTAACCCTAACCGTCTCTCTAACCCTAGCCCTCAACATAACCCTAACCCTAGGTCCAATCGTAACACAAACCGTCTCTCTAACCCTAGCCCTCAACATAACCCTAACCCTAGGTCCAATCCTCACCCTAACCGTCTCTCTAACCCTAGCCCTCAACATAACCCTAACCCTAGGTCCAATCCTAACCCTAACCGTCTCTATAACCCTAGCCCTCAACATAACCGTAACCCTAGGTCCAATCCTAACACTAACCGTCTCTCTAACCCTAGCCCTCAACACCACCCTAACCCTAGGTGCAATCCTAAGACTAACCGTCTCTCTAACCCTAGCCCTCAACATAACCCTAACCCTAGGTCCAATCCTCACCCTAACCGTCTCTCTAACCCTAGCCCTCAACATAACCCTAACCCTAGGTCCAATCCTAACACTAACCGTCTCTCTTACCCTAGCCCTCAACATAACCCTAACCCTAGGTCCAATCCTCACCCTAACCGTCTCTCTAACCCTAGCCCTGAACATAACCCTAACCCTAGGTCCAATCCTCACCCTAACCGTCTCTCTAACCCTAGCCCTCAACATAACCCTAACCCTAGGTCCAATCCTAACCCTAACCGTTTCTCCAACCCTAGCCCTCAACATAACCCTAACCCTAGGTCCAATCCTAACACTAACCGTCTCTCTAACCCTAGCCCTCAACATAACCCTAACCCTAGATCCAACCCTAACCCTATCCGTCTCTCTAACCCTAGCCCTCAACATAGCCCTAACCCTAGGTCCAATCCTAACCCTAACCGTCTCTCTAACCCTAGCCCTCAACCTAACCCTAACCCTAGGTCCAATCCTAACACTAACTGTCTCTCTAACCCTAGCCCTCAACATAACCCTAACCCTAGGTCCAATCCTAACACTAACCGTCTCTCTAACCCTAGCCCTCAACATAACCCTAACCCTAGGTCCAATCCTAACACTAACCGTCTCTCTAACCCTAGCCCTCAACATAACCCTAACCCTAGGTCCAATCCTCACCCTAACCGTCTCTCTAACCCTTGCCCTCAACATAACTCTAACCCTAGGTCCAATCCTAACACTAACCGTCTCTCTAACCCTAGCCCTCAACATAACTCTAACCCTAGGTCCAATCCTCAGCCTAACCGTCTTTCTAACCCTATACGTCAACATAACCCTAACCCTAGGTCCAATCCTAACACTAACCGTCTCTCTAACCCTAGCCCTCAACATAATCCTAACCCTATGTCCAATCCTCACCCTAACCGTCTCTCTAACCCTAGCCCTCAACATAACCCTAACCCTAGGTCCAATCCTCACCCTAACCGTCTGTCTAACCCTAGCCCTCAACATAACCCTAACCCTAGGTCCAATCCTAACCCTAACCGTCTCTCTAACCCTAGCCCTCAACATAACCCTAACCCTAGGTCCAATCCTCACCCTAACCGTCTCTCTAACCCTAGCCCTCAACATAACCCTAACCCTAGGTCCAATCGTAACACAAACCGTCTCTCTAACCCTAGCCCTCAACATAACCCTAACCCTAGGTCCAATCCTCACCCTAACCGTCTCTCTAACCCTAGCCCTCAACATAACCCTAACCCTAGGTCCAATCCTAACCCTAACCGTCCCTATAACCCTAGCCCTCAACATAACCGTAACCCTAGGTCCAATCCTAACACTAACCGTCTCTCTAACCCTAGCCCTCAACACCACCCTAACCCTAGGTGCAATCCTAAGACTAACCGTTTCTCTAACCCTAGCCCTCAACATAACCCTAACCCTAGGTCCAATCCTCACCCTAACCGTCTCTCTAACCCTAGCCCTCAACATAACCCTAACCCTAGGTCCAATTCTAACACTAACCGTCTCTCTTACCCTAGCCCTCAACATAACCCTAACCCTAGGTCCAATCCTCACCCTAACCGTCTCTCTAACCCTAGCCCTGAACATAACCCTAACCCTAGGTCCAATCCTCACCTTAACCGTCTCTCTAACCCTAGCCCTCAACATAACCCTAACCCTAGGTCCAATCCTAACCCTAACCGTTTCTCCAACCCTAGCCCTCAACATAACCCTAACCCTAGGTCCAATCCTAACACTAACCGTCTCTCTAACCCTAGCCCTCAACATAACCCTAACCCTAGATCCAACCCTAACCCTATCCGTCTCTCTAACCCTAGCCCTCAACATAGCCCTAACCCTAGGTCCAATCCTAACCCTAACCGTCTCTCTAACCCTAGCCCTCAACCTAACCCTAACCCTAGGTCCAATCCTAACCCTAACCATCTCTCTAACCCCAGCCCTCTACCTAACCCTAACCCTTGGTCCAATCCTAACCCTAACCGTCTCTGTAACCCTAGCCCTCAACCTAACCCTAACCAGAGGTCCAATCCTAACCCTAACCGTCTGTCTAACTCTAGCCCTCAACATAACCCTAACCCTAGGTCCAATCCTAACCCCAACCATCTCTCTGACCCTAGCCCTCAACATAACCCTAACCCTAGCTCCAATCCTAACCCTAACAGTCTCTCTAACCCTAGCCCTCAACATAACCCTAACCCTAGGAAGAATCCTAACCCTAACCGTCTCTCTAAACCTAGCCCTCAACATAACCCTAACCCTAGGTCCAATCCTCACCCTAACCGTCTCTATAACCCTAGCCCTCAACATAACCCTAAACCTAGGTCCAATCCTAACACTAACCGTCTCTCTAACCCTAGCCCTCAACATAACCCTAACCCTAGGTCCAATCCTAACACTAACCGTCTCTCTAACCCTAGCCGACAACATAACCCTAACCCTAGGTCCAATCCTCACCCTAACCGTCTCTCTAACCCTAGCCCTCAACATAACCCTAACCCTAGGTCCAATCCTCACCCTAACCGTCTCTCTATCCCTAGCCCTCAACATAACCCTAACCCTAGGTCCAATCCTCACCCTAACCGTCTCTCCTACCCTAGCCCTCAACATAACCCTAACCCTAGGTCCAATCCTCACCCTAACCGACTCTCTAACCCTAGCCCTCAACATAACCCTAACCCTAGGTCCAATCCTCACCCTAACCGTCTCTCTAACCCTAGCCCTCAACATAACCCTAACCCTAGTTCCAATTCTAACACTAACCGTGTCTCTAACCCTAGCCCTCAACATAACCCTAACTCTAGGTCCAATCCTCACCCTAACCGTCTCTCTAACCCTAGTCCTCAACATAACCCTAACCCTAGGTCCAATCCTAACCCTAACCGTCTCTTTAACCCTAGCCCTCAACATAACCCTAACCCTAGGTCCAATCCTAACACTAACTGTCTCTCTAACCCTAGCCCTCAACATAACCCTAACCCTAGGTCCAATCCTAACACTAACCGTCTCTCTAACCCTAGCCCTCAACATAACCCTAACCCTAGGTCCAATCCTAACACTAACCGTCTCTCTAACCCTAGCCCTCAACATAACCCTAACCCTAGGTCCAATCCTCACCCTAACCGTCTCTCTAACCCTTGCCCTCAACATAACTCTAACCCTAGGTCCAATCCTAACACTAACTGTCTCTCTAACCCTAGCCCTCAACATAACTCTAACCCTAGGTCCAATCCTCAGCCTAACCGTCTCTCTAACCCTAGCCGTCAACATAACCCTAACCCTAGGTCCAATCCTAACACTAACCGTCTCTCTAACCCTAGCCCTCAACATAACCCTAACCCTATGTCCAATCCTCACCCTAACCGTCTCTCTAACCCTAGCCCTCAACATAACCCTAACCCTAGGTCCAATCCTCACCCTAACCGTCTGTCTAACCCTAGCCCTCAACATAACCCTAACCCTAGGTCCAATCCTAACCCTAACCGTCTCTCTAACCCTAGCCCTCAACATAACCCTAACCCTAGGTCCAATCCTCACCCTAACCGTCTCTCTAACCCTAGCCCTCAACATAACCCTAACCCTAGGTCCAATCGTAACACAAACCGTCTCTCTAACCCTAGCCCTCAACATAACCGTAACCCTAGGTCCAATCCTAACACTAACCGTCTCTCTAACCCTAGCCCTCAACACCACCCTAACCCTAGGTGCAATCCTAAGACTAACCGTCTCTCTAACCCTACCCCTCAACATAACCCTAACCCTAGGTCCAATCCTCACCCTAACCGTCTCTCTAACCCTAGCCCTCAACATAACCCTAACCCTAGGTCCAATCCTAACACTAACCGTCTCTCTTACCCTAGCCCTCAACATAACCCTAACCCTAGGTCCAATCCTCACCCTAACCGTCTCTCTATCCCTAGCCCTCAACATAACCCTAACCCTAGGTCCAATCCTCACCCTAACCGTCTCTCTAACCCTAGCCCTCAACATAACCCTAACCCTAGGTCCAATCCTAACACTAACCGTCTCTCTAACCCTAGCCCTCAACATAACCCTAACCCTAGGTCCAATCCTCACCCTAACCGTCTCTCTAACCCTTGCCCTCAACATAACTCTAACCCTAGGTCCAATCCTAACACTAACCGTCTCTCTAACCCTAGCCCTCAACATAACTCTAACCCTAGGTCCAATCCTCAGCCTAACCGTCTCTCTAACCCTAGCCGTCAACATAACCCTAACCCTAGGTCCAATCCTAACACTAACCGTCTCTCTAACCCTAGCCCTCAACATAACCCTAACCCTATGTCCAATCCTAACACTAACCGTCTCTCTAACCCTAGCCCTCAACATAATCCTAACCCTATGTCCAATCCTCACCCTAACCGTCTCTCTAACCCTAGCCCTCAACATAACCCTAACCCTAGGTCCAATCCTCACCCTAACCGTCTGTCTAACCCTAGCCCTCAACATAACCCTAACCCTAGGTCCAATCCTAACCCTAACCGTCTCTCTAACCCTAGCCCTCAACATAACCCTAACCCTAGGTCCAATCCTCACCCTAACCGTCTCTCTAACCCTAGCCCTCAACATAAACCTGACCCTAGGTCCAATCGTAACACAAACCGTCTCTCTAACCCTAGCCCTCAACATAACCCTAACCCTAGGTCCAATCCTCACCCTAACCGTCTCTCTAACCCTAGCCCTCAACATAACCCTAACCCTAGGTCCAATCCTAACCCTAACCGTCTCTATAACCCTAACCCTCAACATAACCGTAACCCTAGGTCCAATCCTAACACTAACCGTCTGTCTAACCCTAGCCCTCAACACCACCCTAACCCTAGGTGCAATCCTAAGACTAACCGTCTCTCTAACCCTAGCCCTCAACATAACCCTAACCCTAGGTCCAATCCTCACCCTAACCGTCTCTCTAACCCTAGCCCTCAACATAACCCTAACCCTAGGTCCAATCCTAACACTAACCGTCTCTCTTACCCTAGCCCTCAACATAACCCTAACCCTAGGTCCAATCCTCACCCTAACGGTCTCTCTAACCCTAGCCCTCAACATAACCCTAACCCTAGGTCCAATCCTCACCCTAACCGTCTCTCTAACCCTAGCCCTCAACATAACCCTAACCCTAGGTCCAATCCTAACCCTAACCGTTTCTCCAACCCTAGCCCTCAACATAACCCTAACCCTAGGTCCAATCCTAACACTAACCGTCTCTCTAACCCTAACCCTCAACATAACCCTAACCCTAGATCCAACCCTAACCCTATCCGTCTCTCTAACCCTAGCCCTCAACATAGCCCTAACCCTAGGTCCAATCCTAACCCTAACCGTCTCTCTAACCCTAGCCCTCAACCTAACCCTAACCCTAGGTCCAATCCTAACCCTAACCATCTCTCTAACCCCAGCCCTCTACCTAACCCTAACCCTTGGTCCAATCCTAACCCTAACCGTCTCTCTAACCCTAGCCCTCAACCTAACCCTAACCAGAGGTCCAATCCTAACCCTAACCGTCTGTCTAACTCTAGCCCTCAACATAACCCTAACCCTAGGTCCAATCCTAACCCTAACCGTCTCTCTGACCCTAGCCCTCAACATAACCCTAACCCTAGCTCCAATCCTAACCCTAACAGTCTCTCTAACCCTAGCCCTCAACATAACCCTAACCCTAGGAAGAATCCTAACCCTAACCGTCTCTCTAACCCTAGCCCTCAACATAACCCTAACCCTAGGTCCAATCCTCACCCTAACCGTCTCTATAACCCTAGCCCTCAACATAACCCTAAACCTAGGTCCAATCCTAACACTAACCGTCTCTCTAACCCTAGCCCTCAACATAACCCTAACCCTAGGTCCAATCCTAACACTAACCGTCTCTCTAACCCTAGCCGACAACATAACCCTAACCCTAGGTCCAATCCTCACCCTAACCGTCTCTATAACCCTAGCCCTCAACATAACCGTAACCCTAGGTCCAATCCTAACACTAACCGTCTCTCTAACCCTAGCCCTCAACACCACCCTAACCCTAGGTGCAATCCTAAGACTAACCGTCTCTCTAACCCTAGCCCTCAACATAACCCTAACCCTAGGTCCAATCCTCACCCTAACCGTCTCTCTAACCCTAGCCCTCAACATAACCCTAAACCTAGGTCCAATCCTAACACTAACCGTCTCTCTTACCCTAGCCCTCAACATAACCCTAACCCTAGGTCCAATCCTCACCCTAACCGTCTCTCTATCCCTAGCCCTCAACATAACCCTAACCCTAGGTCCAATCCTCACCCTAACCGTCTCTCTAACCCTAGCCCTCAACATAACCCTAACCCTAGGTCCAATCCTCACCCTAACCGACTCTCTAACCCTAGCCCTCAACATAACCCTAACCCTAGGTCCAATCCTCACCCTAACCGTCTCTCTAACCCTAGCCCTCAACATAACCCTAACCCTAGTTCCAATTCTAACACTAACCGTGTCTCTAACCCTAGCCCTCAACATAACCCTAACTCTAGGTCCAATCCTCACCCTAACCGTCTCTCTAACCCTAGTCCTCAACATAACCCTAACCCTAGGTCCAATCCTAACCCTAACCGTCTCTTTAACCCTAGCCCTCAACATAACCCTAACCCTAGGTCCAATCCTAACACTAACTGTCTCTCTAACCCTAGCCCTCAACATAACCCTAACCCTAGGTCCAATCCTAACACTAACCGTCTCTCTAACCCTAGCCCTCAACATAACCCTAACCCTAGGTCCACTCCTAACACTAACCGTCTCTCTAACCCTAGCCCTCAACATAACCCTAACCCTAGGTCCAATCCTCACCCTAACCGTCTCTCTAACCCTTGCCCTCAACATAACTCTAACCCTAGGTCCAATCCTAACACTAACCGTCTCTCTAACCCTAGCCCTCAACATATCTCTAACCCTAGGTCCAATCCTCAGCCTAACCGTCTCTCTAACCCTAGCCGTCAACATAACCCTAACCCTAGGTCCAATCCTAACACTAACCGTCTCTCTAACCCTAGCCCTCAACATAACCCTAACCCTATGTCCAATCCTCACCCTAACCGTCTCTCTAACCCTAGCCCTCAACATAACCCTAACCCTAGGTCCAATCCTCACCCTAACCGTCTGTCTAACCCTAGCCCTCAACATAACCCTAACCCTAGGTCCAATCCTAACCCTAACCGTCTCTCTAACCCTAGCCCTCAACATAACCCTAACCCTAGGTCCAATCCTCACCCTAACCGTCTCTCTAACCCTAGCCCTCAACATAACCCTAACCCTAGGTCCAATCGTAACACAAACCGTCTCTCTAACCCTAGCCCTCAACATAACCCTAACCCTAGGTCCAATCCTCACCCTAACCGTCTCTCTAACCCTAGCCCTCAACATAACCCTAACCCTAGGTCCAATCCTAACCCTAACCGTCTCTATAACCCTAGCCCTCAACATAACCGTAACCCTAGGTCCAATCCTAACACTAACCGTCTCTCTAACCCTAGCCCTCAACACCACCCTAACCCTAGGTGCAATCCTAAGACTAACCGTCTCTCTAACCCTAGCCCTCAACATAACCCTAACCCTAGGTCCAATCCTCACCCTAACCGTCTCTCTAACCCTAGCCCTCAACATAACCCTAACCCTAGGTCCAATCCTAACACTAACCGTCTCTCTTACCCTAACCCTCAACATAACCCTAACCCTAGGTCCAATCCTCACCCTAACCGTCTCTCTAACCCTAGCCCTCAACATAACCCTAACCCTAGGTCCAATCCTCACCCTAACCGTCTCTCTAACCCTAGCCCTCAACATAACCCTAACCCTAGGTCCAATCCTAACCCTAACCGTTTCTCCAACCCTAGCCCTCAACATAACCCTAACCCTAGGTCCAATCCTAACACTAACCGTCACTCTAACCCTAGCCCTCAACATAACCCTAACCCTAGATCCAACCCTAACCCTATCCGTCTCTCTAACCCTAGCCCTCAACATAGCCCTAACCCTAGGTCCAATCCTAACCCTAACCGTCTCTCTAACCCTAGCCCTCAACCTAACCCTAACCCTAGGTCCAATCCTAACCCTAACCATCTCTCTAACCCCAGCCCTCTACCTAACCCTAACCCTTGGTCCAATCCTAACCCTAACCGTCTCTCTAACCCTAGCCCTCAACCTAACCCTAACCAGAGGTCCAATCCTAACCCTAACCGTCTGTCTAACTCTAGCCCTCAACATAACCCTAACCCTAGGTCCAATCCTAACCCTAACCGTCTCTCTGACCCTAGCCCTCAACATAACCCTAACCCTAGCTCCAATCCTAACCCTAACAGTCTCTCTAACCCTAGCCCTCAACATAACCCTAACCCTAGGAAGAATCCTAACCCTAACCGTCTCTCTAACCCTAGCCCTCAACATAACCCTAACCCTAGGTCCAATCCTCACCCTAACCGTCTCTATAACCCTAGCCCTCAACATAACCCTAAACCTAGGTCCAATCCTAACACTAACCGTCTCTCTAACCCTAGCCCTCAACATAACCCCAACCCTAGGTCCAATCCTAACACTAACCGTCTCTCTAACCCTAGCCGACAACATAACCCTAAGCCTAGGTCCAATCCTCACCCTAACCGTCTCTCTAACCCTAGCCCTCAACATAACCCTAACCCTAGGTCCAATCCTCACCCTAACCGTCTCTCTATCCCTAGCCCTCAACATAACCCTAACCCTAGGTCCAATCCTCACCCTAACCGTCTCTCTAACCCTAGCCCTCAACATAACCCTAACCCTAGGTCCAATCCTCACCCTAACCGACCCTCTAACCCTAGCCCTCAACATAACCCTAACCCTAGGTCCAATCCTCACCCTAACCGTCTCTCTAACCCTAGCCCTCAACATAACCCTAACCCTAGTTCCAATTCTAACACTAACCGTGTCTCTAACCCTAGCCCTCAACATAACCCTAACTCTAGGTCCAATCCTCACCCTAACCGTCTCTCTAACCCTAGTCCTCAACATAACCCTAACCCTAGGTCCAATCCTAACTCTAACCGTCTCTCTAACCCTAGCCCTCAACATAACCCTAACCCTAGGTCCAATCATAACACTAACCGTCTCTCTAACCCTAGCCCTCAAAATAACCCTAACCCTAGGTCCAATCCTAACACTAACCGTCTCTCTAACCCTAGCCCTCAACATAACCCTAACCCTAGGTCCAATCCTCACCCTAACCGTCTCTCTAACCCTTGCCCTCAACATAACTCTAACCCTAGGTCCAATCCTAACACTAACCGTCTCTCTAACCCTAGCCCTCAACATAACTCTAACCCTAGGTCCAATCCTCAGCCTAACCGTCTCTCTAACCCTAGCCGTCAACATAACCCTAACCCTAGGTCCAATCCTAACACTAACCGTCTCTCTAACCCTAGCCCTCAACATAACCCTAACCCTATGTCCAATCCTCACCCTAACCATCTCTCTAACCCTAGCCCTCAACATAACCCTAACCCTAGGTCCAATCCTCACCCTAACCGTCTGTCTAACCCTAGCCCACAACATAAACCTAACCTAGGTCCAATCCTAACCCTAACCGTCTCTCTAACCCTAGCCCTCAACATAACCCTAACCCTAGGTCCAATCCTCACCCTAACCGTCTCTCTAACCCTAGCCCTCAACATAACCCTAACCCTAGGTCCAATCGTAACACAAACCGTCTCTCTAACCCTAGCCCTCAACATAACCCTAACCCTAGGTCCAATCCTCACCCTAACCGTCTCTCTAACCCTAGCCCTCAACATAACCCTAACCCTAGGTCCAATCCTAACCCTAACCGTCTCTATAACCCTAGCCCTCAACATAACCGTAACCCTAGGTCCAATCCTAACACTAACCGTCTCTCTAACCCTAGCCCTCAACACCACCCTAACCCTAGGTGCAATCCTAAGACTAACCGTCTCTCTAACCCTAGCCCTCAACATAACCCTAACCCTAGGTCCAATCCTCACCCTAACCGTCTCTCTAACCCTAGCCCTCAACATAACCCTAACCCTAGGTCCAATCCTAACACTAACCGTCTCTCTTACCCTAGCCCTCAACATAACCCTAAACCTAGGTCCAATCCTCACCCTAACCGTCTCTCTATCCCTAGCCCTCAACATAACCCTAACCCTAGGTCCAATCCTCACCCTAACCGTCTCTCTAACCCTAGCCCTCAACATAACCCTAACCCTAGGTCCAATCCTCACCCTAACCGACTCTCTAACCCTAGCCCTCAACATAACCCTAACCCTAGGTCCAATCCTCACCCTAACCGTCTCTCTAACCCTAGCCCTCAACATAACCCTAACCCTAGTTCCAATTCTAACACTAACCGTGTCTCTAACCCTAGCCCTCAACATAACCCTAACTCTAGGTCCAATCCTCACCCTAACCGTCTCTCTAACCCTAGTCCTCAACATAACCCTAAACCTAGGTCCAATCCTAACCCTAACCGTCTCTTTAACCCTAGCCCTCAACATAACCCTAACCCTAGGTCCAATCCTAACACTAACTGTCTCTCTAACCCTAGCCCTCAACATAACCCTAACCTTAGGTCCAATCCTAACCCTAACCGTCTCTCTGACCCTAGCCCTCAACATAACCCTAACCCTAGCTCCAATCCTAACCCTAACAGTCTCTCTAACCCTAGCCCTCAACATAACCCTAACCCTAGGAAGAATCCTAACCCTACCCGTCTCTCTAAACCTAGCCCTCAACATAACCCTAACCCTAGGTCCAATCCTCACCCTAACCGTCTCTATAACCCTAGCCCTCAACATAACCCTAAACCTAGGTCCAATCCTAACACTAACCGTCTCTCTAACCCTAGCCCTCAACATAACCCTAACCCTAGGTCCAATCCTAACACTAACCGTCTCTCTAACCCTAGCCGACAACATAACCCTAACCCTAGGTCCAATCCTCACCCTAACCGTCTCTATAACCCTAGCCCTCAACATAACCGTAACCCTAGGTCCAATCCTAACACTAACCGTCTCTCTAACCCTAGCCCTCAACACCACCCTAACCCTAGGTGCAATCCTAAGACTAACCGTCTCTCTATCCCTAGCCCTCAACATAACCCTAACCCTAGGTCCAATCCTCACCCTAACCGTCTCTCTAACCCTAGCCCTCAACATAACCCTAACCCTAGGTCCAATCCTCACCCTAACCGACTCTCTAACCCTAGCCCTCAACATAACCCTAACCCTAGGTCCAATCCTAACACTAACCGTCTCTCTAACCCTAGCCCTCAACATAACCCTAACCCTAGGTCCACTCCTAACACTAACCGTCTCTCTAACCCTAGCCCTCAACATAACCCTAACCCTAGGTCCAATCCTCACCCTAACCGTCTCTCTAACCCTTGCCCTCAACATAACTCTAACCCTAGGTCCAATCATAACACTAACCGTCTCTCTAACCCTAGCCCTCAACATATCTCTAACCCTAGGTCCAATCCTCAGCCTAACCGTCTCTCTAACCCTAGCCGTCAACATAACCCTAACCCTAGGTCCAATCCTAACACTAACCGTCTCTCTAACCCTAGCCCTCAACATAACCCTAACCCTACGTCCAATCCTCACCCTAACCGTCTCTCTAACCCTAGCCCTCAACATAACCCTAACCCTAGGTCCAATCCTCACCCTAACCGTCTGTCTAACCCTAGCCCTCAACATAACCCTAACCCTAGGTCCAATCCTAACCCTAACCGTCTCTCTAACCCTAGCCCTCAACATAACCCTAACCCTAGGTCCAATCCTCACCCTAACCGTCTCTCTAACCCTAGCCCTCAACATAACCCTAACCCTAGGTCCAATCGTAACACAAACCGTCTCTCTAACCCTAGCCCTCAACATAACCCTAACCCTAGGTCCAATCCTCACCCTAACCGTCTCTCTAACCCTAGCCCTCAACATAACCCTAACCCTAGGTCCAATCCTAACCCTAACCGTCTCTATAACCCTAGCCCTCAACATAACCGTAACCCTAGGTCCAATCCTCACCCTAACCGTCTCTCTATCCCTAGCCCTCAACATAACCCTAACCCTAGGTCCAATCCTCACCCTAACCGTCTCTCTAACCCTAGCCCTCAACATAACCCTAACCCTAGGTCCAATCCTCACCCTAACCGACTCTCTAACCCTAGCCCTCAACATAACCCTAACCCTAGGTCCAATCCTCACCCTAACCGTCTCTCTAACCCTAGCCCTCAACATAACCCTAACCCTAGTTCCAATTCTAACACTAACCGTGTCTCTAACCCTAGCCCTCAACATAACCCTAACTCTAGGTCCAATCCTCACCCTAACCGTCTCTCTAACCCTAGTCCTCAACATAACCCTAAACCTAGGTCCAATCCTAACCCTAACCGTCTCTTTAACCCTAGCCCTCAACATAACCCTAACCCTAGGTCCAATCCTAACACTAACTGTCTCTCTAACCCTAGCCCTCAACATAACCCTAACCTTAGGTCCAATCCTAACCCTAACCGTCTCTCTGACCCTAGCCCTCAACATAACCCTAACCCTAGCTCCAATCCTAACCCTAACAGTCTCTCTAACCCTAGCCCTCAACATAACCCTAACCCTAGGAAGAATCCTAACCCTACCCGTCTCTCTAAACCTAGCCCTCAACATAACCCTAACCCTAGGTCCAATCCTCACCCTAACCGTCTCTATAACCCTAGCCCTCAACATAACCCTAAACCTAGGTCCAATCCTAACACTAACCGTCTCTCTAACCCTAGCCCTCAACATAACCCTAACCCTAGGTCCAATCCTAACACTAACCGTCTCTCTAACCCTAGCCGACAACATAACCCTAACCCTAGGTCCAATCCTCACCCTAACCGTCTCTATAACCCTAGCCCTCAACATAACCGTAACCCTAGGTCCAATCCTAACACTAACCGTCTCTCTAACCCTAGCCCTCAACACCACCCTAACCCTAGGTGCAATCCTAAGACTAACCGTCTCTCTATCCCTAGCCCTCAACATAACCCTAACCCTAGGTCCAATCCTCACCCTAACCGTCTCTCTAACCCTAGCCCTCAACATAACCCTAACCCTAGGTCCAATCCTCACCCTAACCGACTCTCTAACCCTAGCCCTCAACATAACCCTAACCCTAGGTCCAATCCTAACACTAACCGTCTCTCTAACCCTAGCCCTCAACATAACCCTAACCCTAGGTCCACTCCTAACACTAACCGTCTCTCTAACCCTAGCCCTCAACATAACCCTAACCCTAGGTCCAATCCTCACCCTAACCGTCTCTCTAACCCTTGCCCTCAACATAACTCTAACCCTAGGTCCAATCATAACACTAACCGTCTCTCTAACCCTAGCCCTCAACATATCTCTAACCCTAGGTCCAATCCTCAGCCTAACCGTCTCTCTAACCCTAGCCGTCAACATAACCCTAACCCTAGGTCCAATCCTAACACTAACCGTCTCTCTAACCCTAGCCCTCAACATAACCCTAACCCTACGTCCAATCCTCACCCTAACCGTCTCTCTAACCCTAGCCCTCAACATAACCCTAACCCTAGGTCCAATCCTCACCCTAACCGTCTGTCTAACCCTAGCCCTCAACATAACCCTAACCCTAGGTCCAATCCTAACCCTAACCGTCTCTCTAACCCTAGCCCTCAACATAACCCTAACCCTAGGTCCAATCCTCACCCTAACCGTCTCTCTAACCCTAGCCCTCAACATAACCCTAACCCTAGGTCCAATCGTAACACAAACCGTCTCTCTAACCCTAGCCCTCAACATAACCCTAACCCTAGGTCCAATCCTCACCCTAACCGTCTCTCTAACCCTAGCCCTCAACATAACCCTAACCCTAGGTCCAATCCTAACCCTAACCGTCTCTATAACCCTAGCCCTCAACATAACCGTAACCCTAGGTCCAATCCTAACACTAACCGTCTCTCTAATCCTAGCCCTCAACACCACCCTAACCCTAGGTGCAATCCTAAGACTAACCGTCTCTCTAACCCTAGCCCTCAACATAACCCTAACCCTAGGTCCAATCCTCACCCTAACCGTCTCTCTAACCCTAGCCCTCAACATAACCCTAACCCTAGGTCCAATCCTAACACTAACCGTCTCTCTTACCCTAGCCCTCAACATAACCCTAACCCTAGGTCCAATCCTCACCCTAACCGTCTCTCTAACCCTAGCCCTCAACATAACCCTAACCCTAGGTCCAATCCTCACCCTAACCGTCTCTCTAACCCTAGCCCTCAACATAACCCTAACCCTAGGTCCAATCCTAACCCTAACCGTTTCTCCAACCCTAGCCCTCAACATAACCCTAACCCTAGGTCCAATCCTAACACTAACCGTCACTCTAACCCTAGCCCTCAACATAACCCTAACCCTAGATCCAACCCTAACCCTATCCGTCTCTCTAACCCTAGCCCTCAACATAGCCCTAACCCTAGGTCCAATCCTAACCCTAACCGTCTCTCTAACCCTAGCCCTCAACCTAACCCTAACCCTAGGTCCAATCCTAACCCTAACCATCTCTCTAACCCCAGCCTTCTACCTAACCCTAACCCTTGGTCCAATCCTAACCCTAACCGTCTCTCTAACCCTAGCCCTCAACCTAACCCTAACCAGAGGTCCAATCCTAACCCTAACCGTCTGTCTAACTCTAGCCCTCAACATAACCCTAACCCTAGGTCCAATCCTAACCCTAACCGTCTCTCTGACCCTAGCCCTCAACATAACCCTAACCCTAGCTCCAATCCTAACCCTAACAGTCTCTCTAACCCTAGCCCTCAACATAACCCTAACCCTAGGAAGAATCCTAACCCTAACCGTCTCTCTAACCCTAGCCCTCAACATAACCCTAACCCTAGGTCCAATCCTCACCCTAACCGTCTCTATAACCCTAGCCCTCAACATAACCCTAAACCTAGGTCCAATCCTAACACTAACCGTCTCTCTAACCCTAGCCCTCAACATAACCCCAACCCTAGGTCCAATCCTAACACTAACCGTCTCTCTAACCCTAGCCGACAACATAACCCTAAGCCTAGGTCCAATCCTCACCCTAACCGTCTCTCTAACCCTAGCCCTCAACATATCCCTAACCCTAGGTCCAATCCTCACCCTAACCGTCTCTCTATCCCTAGCCCTCAACATAACCCTAACCCTAGGTCCAATCCTCACCCTAACCGTCTCTCTAACCCTAGCCCTCAACATAACCCTAACCCTAGGTCCAATCCTCACCCTAACCGACCCTCTAACCCTAGCCCTCAACATAACCCTAACCCTAGGTCCAATCCTCACCCTAACCGTCTCTCTAACCCTAGCCCTCAACATAACCCTAACCCTAGTTCCAATTCTAACACTAACCGTGTCTCTAACCCTAGCCCTCAACATAACCCTAACTCTAGGTCCAATCCTCACCCTAACCGTCTCTCTAACCCTAGTCCTCAACATAACCCTAACCCTAGGTCCAATCCTAACCCTAACCGTCTCTTTAACCCTAGCCCTCAACATAACCCTAACCCTAGGTCCAATCCTAACACTAACTGTCTCTCTAACCCTAGCCCTCAACATAACCCTAACCCTAGGTCCAATCCTAACACTAACCGTCTCTCTAACCCTAGCCCTCAAAATAACCCTAACCCTAGGTCCAATCCTAACACTAACCGTCTCTCTAACCCTAGCCCTCAACATAACCCTAACCCTAGGTCCAATCCTCACCCTAACCGTCTCTCTAACCCTTGCCCTCAACATAACTCTAACCCTAGGTCCAATCCTAACACTAACCGTCTCTCTAACCCTAGCCCTCAACATAACTCTAACCCTAGGTCCAATCCTCAGCCTAACCGTCTCTCTAACCCTAGCCGTCAACATAACCCTAACCCTAGGTCCAATCCTAACACTAACCGTCTCTCTAACCCTAGCCCTCAACATAACCCTAACCCTATGTCCAATCCTCACCCTAACCGTCTCTCTAACCCTAGCCCTCAACATAACCCTAACCCTAGGTCCAATCCTCACCCTAACCGTCTGTCTAACCCTAGCCCTCAACATAACCCTAACCTAGGTCCAATCCTAACCCTAACCGTCTCTCTAACCCTAGCCCTCAACATAACCCTAACCCTAGGTCCAATCCTCACCCTAACCGTCTCTCTAACCCTAGCCCTCAACATAACCCTAACCCTAGGTCCAATCGTAACACAAACCGTCTCTCTAACCCTAGCCCTCAACATAACCCTAACCCTAGGTCCAATCCTCACCCTAACCGTCTCTCTAACCCTAGCCCTCAACATAACCCTAACCCTAGGTCCAATCCTAACCCTAACCGTCTCTATAACCCTAGCCCTCAACATAACCGTAACCCTAGGTCCAATCCTAACACTAACCGTCTCTCTAACCCTAGCCCTCAACACCACCCTAACCCTAGGTGCAATCCTAAGACTAACCGTCTCTCTAACCCTAGCCCTCAACATAACCCTAACCCTAGGTCCAATCCTCACCCTAACCGTCTCTCTAACCCTAGCCCTCAACATAACCCTAACCCTAGGTCCAATCCTAACACTAACCGTCTCTCTTACCCTAGCCCTCAACATAACCCTAACCCTAGGTCCAATCCTCACCCTAACCGTCTCTCTATCCCTAGCCCTCAACATAACCCTAACCCTAGGTCCAATCCTCACCCTAACCGTCTCTCTAACCCTAGCCCTCAACATAACCCTAACCCTAGGTCCAATCCTCACCCTAACCGACTCTCTAACCCTAGCCCTCAACATAACCCTAACCCTAGGTCCAATCCTCACCCTAACCGTCTCTCTAACCCTAGCCCTCAACATAACCCTAACCCTAGTTCCAATTCTAACACTAACCGTGTCTCTAACCCTAGCCCTCAACATAACCCTAACTCTAGGTCCAATCCTCACCCTAACCGTCTCTCTAACCCTAGTCCTCAACATAACCCTAACCCTAGGTCCAATCCTAACCCTAACCGTCTCTTTAACCCTAGCCCTCAACATAACCCTAACCCTAGGTCCAATCCTAACACTAACTGTCTCTCTAACCCTAGCCCTCAACATAACCCTAACCCTAGGTCCAATCCTAACACTAACCGTCTCTCTAACCCTAGCCCTCAACATAACCCTAACCCTAGGTCCAATCCTAACACTAACCGTCTCTCTAACCCTAGACCTCAACATAACCCTAACCCTAGGTCCAATCCTCACCCTAACCGTCTCTCTAACCCTTGCCCTCAACATAACTCTAACCCTAGGTCCAATCCTAACACTAACCGTCTCTCTAACCCTAGCCCTCAACATAACTCTAACCCTAGGTCCAATCCTCAGCCTAACCGTCTCTCTAACCCTAGCCGTCAACATAACCCTAACCCTAGGTCCAATCCTAACACTAACCGTCTCTCTAACCCTAGCCCTCAACATAACCCTAACCCTATGTCCAATCCTCACCCTAACCGTCTCTCTAACCCTAGCCCTCAACATAACCCTAACTCTAGGTCCAATCCTCACCCTAACCGTCTGTCTAACCCTAGCCCTCAACATAACCCTAACCCTAGGTCCAATCCTAACCCTAACCGTCTCTCTAACCCTAGCCCTCAACATAACCCTAACCCTAGGTCCAATCCTCACCCTAACCGTCTCTCTAACCCTAGCCCTCAACATAACCCTAACCCTAGGTCCAATCGTAACACAAACCGTCTCTCTAACCCTAGCCCTCAACTTAACCCTAACCCTAGGTCCAATCCTCACCCTAACCGTCTCTCTAACCCTAGCCCTCAACATAACCCTAACCCTAGGTCCAATCCTAACCCTAACCGTCTCTATAACCCTAGCCCTCAACATAACCGTAACCCTAGGTCCAATCCTAACACTAACCGTCTCTCTAACCCTAGCCCTCAACACCACCCTAACCCTAGGTGCAATCCTAAGACTAACCGTCTCTCTAACCCTAGCCCTCAACATAACCCTAACCCTAAGTCCAATCCTCACCCTAACCGTCTCTCTAACCCTAGCCCTCAACATAACCCTAACCCTAGGTCCAATCCTAACACTAACCGTCTCTCTTACCCTAGCCCTCAACATAACCCTAACCCTAGGTCCAATCCTCACCCTAACCGTCTCTCTAACCCTAGCCCTCAACATAACCCTAACCCTAGGTCCAATCCTCACCCTAACCGTCTCTCTAACCCTAGCCCTCAACATAACCCTAACCCTAGGTCCAATCCTAACCCTAACCGTTTCTCCAACCCTAGCCCTCAACATAACCCTAACCCTAGGTCCAATCCTAACACTAACCGTCTCTCTAACCCTAGCCCTCAACATAACCCTAACCCTAGATCCAACCCTAACCCTATCCGTCTCTCTAACCCTAGCCCTCAACATAGCCCTAACCCTAGGTCCAATCCTAACCCTAACCGTCTCTCTAACCCTAGCCCTCAACCTAACCCTAACCCTAGGTCCAATCCTAACCCTAACCATCTCTCTAACCCCAGCCCTCTACCTAACCCTAACCCTAACCCTTGGTCCAATCCTAACCCTAACCGTCTCTCTAACCCTAGCCCTCAACCTAACCCTAACCAGAGGTCCAATCCTAACCCTAACCGTCTGTCTAACTCTAGCCCTCAACATAACCCTAACCCTAGGTCCAATCCTAACCCTAACCGTCTCTCTGACCCTAGCCCTCAACATAACCCTAACCCTAGCTCCAATCCTAACCCTAACAGTCTCTCTAACCCTAGCCCTCAACATAACCCTAACCCTAGGAAGAATCCTAACCCTAACCGTCTCTCTAACCCTAGCCCTCAACATAACCCTAACCCTAGGTCCAATCCTCACCCTAACCGTCTCTATAACCCTAGCCCTCAACATAACCCTAACCCTAGGTCCAATCCTAACACTAACTGTCTCTCTAACCCTAGCCGACAACATAACCCTAACCCTAGGTCCAATCCTCACCCTAACCGTCTCTCTAACCCTAGCCCTCAACATAACCCTAACCCTAGGTCCAATCCTCACCCTAACCGTCTCTCTATCCCTAGCCCTCAACATAACCCTAACCCTAGGTCCAATCCTCACCCTAACCGTCTCTCTAACCCTAGACCTCAACATAACCCTAACCCTAGGTCCAATCCTCACCCTAACCGAGTCTCTAACCCTATCCCTCAACATAACCCTAACCCTAGGTCCAATCCTCACCCTAACCGTCTCTCTAACCCTAGCCCTCAACATAACCCTAACCCTAGTTCCAATTCTAACACTAACCATGTCTCTAACCCTAGCCCTCAACATAACCCTAACTCTAGGTCCAATCCTCACCCTAACCGTCTCTCTAACCCTAGTCCTCAACATAACCCTAACCCTAGGTCCAATCCTAACCCTAACCGTCTCTTTAACCCTAGCCCTCAACATAACCCTAACCCTAGGTCCAATCCTAACACTAACTGTCTCTCTAACCCTAGCCCTCAACATAACCCTAACCCTAGGTCCAATCCTAACACTAACCGTCTCTCTAACCCTAGCCCTCAACATAACCCTAACCCTAGGTCCAATCCTCACCCTAACCGTCTCTCTAACCCTTGCCCTCAACATAACTCTAACCCTAGGTCCAATCCTAACATTAACCGTCTCTCTAACCCTAGCCCTCAACATAACTCTAACCCTAGGTCCAATCCTCAGCGTAACCGTCTCTCTAACCCTAGCCGTCAACATAACCCTAACCCTAGGTCCAATCCTAACACTAACCGTCTCTCTAACCCTAGCCCTCAACATAACCCTAACCCTATGTCCAATCCTCACCCTAACCGTCTCTCTAACACTAGCCCTCAACATAACCCTAACCCTAGGTCCAATCCTCACCCTAACCGTCTGTCTAACCCTAGCCCTCAACATAACCCTAACCCTAGGTCCAATCCTAACCCTAACCGTCTCTCTAACCCTAGCCCTCAACATAACCCTAACCCTAGGTCCAATCCTCACCCTAACCGTCTCTCTAACCCTAGCCCTCAACATAACCCTAACCCTAGGTCCAATCGTAACACAAACCCTCTCTCTAACCCTAGCCCTCAACATAATCCTAACCCTAGGTCCAATCCTCACCCTAACCGTCTCTCTAACCCTAGCCCTCAACATAACCCTAACCCTAGGTCCAATCCTAACCCTAACCGTCTCTATAACCCTAGCTCTCAACATAACCGTAACCCTATGTCCAATCCTAACACTAACCGTCTCTCTAACCCTAGCCCTCAACACCACCCTAACCCTAGGTGCAATCCTAAGACTAACCGTCTCTCTAACCCTAGCCCTCAACATAACCCTAACCCTAGGTCCAATCCTCACCCTAACCGTCTCTCTAACCCTAGCCCTCAACATAACCCTAACCCTAGGTCCAATCCTAACACTAACCGTCTCTCTTACCCTAGCCCTCAACATAACCCTAACCCTAGGTCCAATCCTCACCCTAACCGTCTCTCTATCCCTAGCCCTCAACATAACCCTAACCCTAGGTCCAATCCTCACCCTAACCGTCTCTCTAACCCTAGCCCTCAACATAACCCTAACCCTAGGTCCAATCCTCACCCTAACCGACTCTCTAACCCTAGCCCTCAACATAACCCTAACCCTAGGTCCAATCCTCACCCTAACCGTCTCTCTAACTTTAGCCCTCAACATAACCCTAACCCTAGTTCCAATTCTAACACTAACCGTGTCTCTAACCCTAGCCCTCAACATAACCCTAACTCTAGGTCCAATCCTCACCCTAACCGTCTCTCTAACCCTAGTCCTCAACATAACCCTAACCCTAGGTCCAATCCTAACCCTAACCGTCTCTTTAACCCTAGCCTTCAACATAACCCTAACCCTAGGTCCAATCCTAACACTAACTGTCTCTCTAACCCTAGCCCTCAACATAACCCTAACCCTAGGTCCAATCCTAACACTAACCGTCTCTCTAACCCTAGCCCTCAACATAACCCTATCCCTAGGTCCAATCCTAACACTAACCGTCTCTCTAACCCTAGCCCTCAACATAACCCTAACCCTAGGTCCAATCCTCACCCTAACCGTCTCTCTAACCCTTGCCCTCAACATAACTCTAACCCTAGGTCCAATCCTAACACTAACCGTCTCTCTAACCCTAGCCCTCAACATAACTCTAACCCTAGGTCCAATCCTCAGCCTAACCGTCTCTCTAACCCTAGCCGTCAACATAACCCTAACCCTAGGTCCAATCCTAACACTAACCGTCTCTCTAAACCTAGCCCTCAACATAACCCTAACCCTATGTCCAATCCTCACCCTAACCGTCTCTCTAACCCTAGCCCTCAACATAACCCTAACCCTAGGTCCAATCCTCACCCTAACCGTCTGTCTAACCCTAGCCCTCAACATAACCCTAACCCTAGGTCCAATCCTAACCCTAACCGTCTCTCTAACCCTAGCCCTCAACATAACCCTAACCCTAGGTCCAATCCTCACCCTAACCGTCTCTCTAACCCTAGCCCTCAACATAACCCTAACCCTAGGTCCAATCCTCACCCTAACCGTCTCTCTAACCCTAGCCCTCAACATAACCCTAACCCTAGGTCCAATCCTAACCCTAACCGTCTCTATAACCCTAGCCCTGAACATAACCGTAACCCTAGGTCCAATCCTCACCCTAACCGTCTCTCTAACCCTAGCCCTCAACATAACCCTAACCCTAGGTCCAATCCTGACCCTAACCGTCTGTCTAACCCTAGCCCTCAACATAACCCTAACCCTAGGTCCAATCCTAACCCTAACCGTCTCTCTAACCCTAGCCCTCAACATAACCCTAACCCTAGGTCCAATCCTCACCCTAACCGTCTCTCTAACCCTAGCCCTCAACATAACCCTAACCCTAGGTCCAATCCTCACCCTAACCGTCTCTCTAACCCTAGCACTCAACATAACCCTAACCCTAGGTCCAATCCTAACCCTAACCGTCTCTATAACCCTAGCCCTCAACATAACCGTAACCCTAGGTCCAATCCTAACACTAACCGTCTCTCTAACCCTAGCCCTCAACACCACCCTAACCCTAGGTGCAATCCTAAGACTAACCGTCTCTCTAACCCTAGCCCTCAACATAACCCTAACCCTAGGTCCAATCCTCACCCTAACCGTCTCTCTAACCCTAGCCCTCAACATAACCCTAACCCTAGGTCCAATCCTAACACTAACCGTCTCTCTTACCCTAGCCCTCAACATAACCCTAACCCTAGGTCCAATCCTCACCCTAACCGTCTCTCTAACCCTAGCCCTCAACATAACCCTAACCCTAGGTCCAATCCTCACCCTAACCGTCTCTCTAACCCCAGCCCTCAACATAACCCTAACCCTAGGTCCAATCCTAACCCTAACCGTTTCTCCAACCCTAGCCCTCAACATAACCCTAACCCTAGGTCCAATCCTAACACTAACCGTCTCTCTAACCCTAGCCCTCAACATAACCCTAACCCTAGATCCAACCCTAACCCTATCCGTCTCTCTAACCCTAGCCCTCAACATAGCCCTAACCCTAGGTCCAATCCTAACCCTAACCGTCTCTCTAACCCTAGCCCTCAACCTAACCCTAACCAGAGGTCCAATCCTAACCCTAACCGTCTGTTTAACTCTAGCCCTCAACCTAACCCTAACCCTAGGTCCAATCCTAACCCTAACCGTCTCTCTGACCCTAGCCCTCAACATAACCCTAACCCTAGCTCCAATCCTAACCCTAACAGTCTCTCTAACCCTAGCCCTCAACATAACCCTAACCCTAGGAAGAATCCTAACCCTAACCGTCTCTCTAACCCTAGCCCTCAACATAACCCTAACCCTAGGTCCAATCCTCACCCTAACCGTCTCTATAACCCTAGCCCTCAACATAACCATAAACCTAGGTCCAATCCTAACACTAACCGTCTCTCTAACCCTAGCCCTCAACATAACCCTAACCCTAGGTCCAATCCTAACACTAACCGTCTCTCTAACCCTAGCCGACAACATAACCCTAACCCTAGGTCCAATCCTCACCCTATCCGTCTCTCTAACCCTAGCCCTCAACATAACCCTAACCCTAGGTCCAATCCTCACCCTAACCGTCTCTCTAACCCTTGCCCTCAACATAACTCTAACCCTAGGTCCAATCCTCAGCCTAACCGTCTCTCTAAACCTAGCCGTCAACATAACCCTAACCCTAGGTCCAATCCTAACACTAACCGTCTCTCTAACCCTAGCCCTCAACATAACTCTAACCCTAGGTCCAATCCTCAGCCTAACCGTCTCTCTAAACCTAGCCGTCAACATAACCCTAACCCTAGGTCCAATCCTAACACTAACCGTCTCTCTAACCCTAGCCCTCAACATAACCCTAACCCTATGTCCAATCCTCACCCTAACCGTCTCTCTAACCCTAGCCCTCAACATAACCCTAACCCTAGGTCCAATCCTCACCCTAACCGTCTGTCTAACCCTAGCCCTCAACATAACCCTAACCCTAGGTCCAATCCTAACCCTAACCGTCTCTCTAACCCTAGCCCTCAACATAACCCTAACCCTAGGTCCAATCCTCACCCTAACCGTCTCTCTAACCCTAGCCCTCAACATAACCCTAACCCTAGGTCCAATCGTAACACAAACCGTCTCTCTAACCCTAGCCCTCAACATAACCCTAACCCTAGGTCCAATCCTCACCCTAACCGTCTCTCTAACCCTAGCCCTCAACATAACCCTAACCCTAGGTCCAATCCTAACCCTAACCGTCTCTATAACCCTAGCCCTCAACATAACCGTAACCCTAGGTCCAATCCTAACACTAACCGTCTCTCTAACCCTAGCCCTCAACACCACCCTAACCCTAGGTGCAATCCTAAGACTAACCGTCTCTCTAACCCTAGCCCTCAACATAACCCTAACCCTAGGTCCAATCCTCACCCTAACCGTCTCTCTAACCCTAGCCCTCAACATAACCCTAACCCTAGGTCCAATCCTCACCCTAACCGTCTCTCTAACCCTAGCCCTCAACATAACCCTAACCCTAGGTCCAATCCTAACCCTAACCGTCTCTATAACCCTAGCCCTCAACATAACCGTAACCCTAGGTCCAATCCTAACACTAACCGTCTCTCTAACCCTAGCCCTCAACACCACCCTAACCCTAGGTGCAATCCTAAGACTAACCGTCTCTCTAACCCTAGCCCTCAACATAACCCTAACCCTAGGTCCAATCCTCACCCTAACCGTCTCTCTAACCCTAGCCCTCAACATAACCCTAACCCTAGGTCCAATCCTAACACTAACCGTCTCTCTTACCCTAGCCCTCAACATAACCCTAACCCTAGGTCCAATCCTCACCCTAACCGTCTCTCTAACCCTAGCCCTCAACATAACCCTAACCCTAGGTCCAATCCTCACCCTAACCGTCTTTCTAACCCTAGCCCTCAACATAACCCTAACCCTAGGTCCAATCCTAACCCTAACCGTTTCTCCAACCCTAGCCCTCAACATAACCCTAACCCTAGGTCCAATCCTAACACTAACCGTCTCTCTAACCCTAGCCCTCAACATAACCCTAACCCTAGATCCAACCCTAACCCTATCCGTCTCTCTAACCCTAGCCCTCAACATAGCCCTAACCCTAGGTCCAATCCTAACCCTAACCGTCTCTCTAACCCTAGCCCTCAACCTAACCCTAACCCTAGGTCCAATCCTAACCCTAACCATCTCTCTAACCCCAGCCCTCTACCTAACCCTAACCCTTGGTCCAATCCTAACCCTAACCGTCTCTCTAACCCTAGCCCTCAACCTAACCCTAACCAGAGGTCCAATCCTAACACTAACCGTCTCTCTAACCCTAGCCGACAACATAACCCTAACCCTAGGTCCAATCCTCACCCTAACCGTCTCTCTAACCCTAGCCCTCAACATAACCCTAACCCTAGGTCCAATCCTCACCCTAACCGTCTCTCTATCCCTAGCCCTCAACATAACCCTAACCCTAGGTCCAATCCTCACCCTAACCGTCTCTCTAACCCTAGCCCTCAACATAACCCTAACCCTAGGTCCAATCCTCACCCTAACCGACTCTCTAACCCTAGCCCTCAACATAACCCTAACCCTAGGTCCAATCCTCACCCTAACCATCTCTCTAACCCTAGCCCTCAACATAACCCTAACCCTAGTTCCAATTCTAACACTAACCGTGTCTCTAACCCTAGCCCTCAACATAACCCTAACTCTAGGTCCAATCCTCACCCTAACCGTCTCTCTAACCCTGGTCCTCAACATAACCCTAACCCTAGGTCCAATCCTAACCCTAACCGTCTCTTTAACCCTAGCCCTCAACATAACCCTAACCCTAGGTCCAATCCTAACACTAACTGTCTCTCTAACCCTAGCCCTCAACATAACCCTAACCCTAGGTCCAATCCTAACACTAACCGTCTCTCTAACCCTAGCCCTCAACATAACCCTAACCCTAGGTGCAATCCTAACACTAACCGTCTCTCTAACCCTAGCCCTCAACATAACCCTAACCCTAGGTCCAATCCTCACCCTAACCGTCTCTCTAACCCTAGCCCTCAACATAACCCTAACCCTAGGTCCAATCCTCACCCTAACCGTCTCTCTAACCCTAGCCCTCAACATAACCCTAACCCTAGGTCCAATCGTAACACAAACCGTCTCTCTAACCCTAGCCCTCAACATAACCCTAACCCTAGGTCCAATCCTCACCCTAACCGTCTCTCTAACCCTAGCCCTCAACATAACCCTAACCCTAGGTCCAATCCTCACCCTAACCGTCTCTCTAACCCTAGCCCTCAACATAACCCTAACCCTAGGTCCAATCCTCACCCTAACCGACTCTCTAACCCTAGCCCTCAACATAACCCTAACCCTAGGTCCAATCCTCACCCTAACCGTCTCTCTAACCCTAGCCCTCAACATAACCCTAACCCTAGTTCCAATTCTAACACTAACCGTGTCTCTAACCCTAGCCCTCAACATAACCCTAACTCTAGGTCCAATCCTCACCCTAACCGTCTCTCTAACCCTAGTCCTCAACATAACCCTAACCCTAGGTCCAATCCTAACCCTAACCGTCTCTTTAACCCTAGCCCTCAACATAACCCTAACCCTAGGTCCAATCCTAACACTAACTGTCTCTCTAACCCTAGCCCTCAACATAACCCTAACCCTAGGTCCAATCCTAACACTAACCGTCTCTCTAACCCTAGCCCTCAACATAACCCTATCCCTAGGTCCAATCCTAACACTAACCGTCTCTCTAACCCTAGCCCTCAACATAACCCTAACCCTAGGTCCAATCCTCACCCTAACCGTCTCTCTAACCCTTGCCCTCAACATAACTCTAACCCTAGGTCCAATCCTAACACTAACCGTCTCTCTAACCCTAGCCCTCAACATAACTCTAACCCTAGGTCCAATCCTCAGCCTAACCGTCTCTCTAACCCTAGCCGTCAACATAACCCTAACCCTAGGTCCAATCCTAACACTAACCGTCTCTCTAACCCTAGCCCTCAACATAACCCTAACCCTATGTCCAATCCTCACCCTAACCGTCTCTCTAACCCTAGCCCTCAACATAACCCTAACCCTAGGTCCAATCCTCACCCTAACCGTCTGTCTAACCCTAGCCCTCAACATAACCCTAACCCTAGGTCCAATCCTAACCCTAACCGTCTCTCTAACCCTAGCCCTCAACATAACCCTAACCCTAGGTCCAATCCTCACCCTAACCGTCTCTCTAACCCTAGCCCTCAACATAACCCTAACCCTAGGTCCAATCCTCACCCTAACCGTCTCTCTAACCCTAGCCCTCAACATAACCCTAACCCTAGGTCCAATCCTAACCCTAACCGTCTCTATAACCCTAGCCCTGAACATAACCGTAACCCTAGGTCCAATCCTCACCCTAACCGTCTCTCTAACCCTAGCCCTAAACATAACCCTAACCCTACGTCCAATCCTCACCCTAACCGTCTGTCTAACCCTAGCCCTCAACATAACCCTAACCCTAGGTCCAATCCTAACCCTAACCGTCTCTCTAACCCTAGCCCTCAACATAACCCTAACCCTAGGTCCAATCCTCACCCTAACCGTCTCTCTAACCCTAGCCCTCAACATAACCCTAACCCTAGGTCCAATCCTCACCCTAACCGTCTCTCTAACCCTAGCACTCAACATAACCCTAACCCTAGGTCCAATCCTAACCCTAACCGTCTCTATAACCCTAGCCCTCAACATAACCGTAACCCTAGGTCCAATCCTAACACTAACCGTCTCTCTAACCCTAGCCCTCAACACCACCCTAACCCTAGGTGCAATCCTAAGACTAACCGTCTCTCTAACCCTAGCCCCCAACATAACCCTAACCCTAGGTCCAATCCTCACCCTAACCGTCTCTCTAACCCTAGCCCTCAACATAACCCTAACCCTAGGTCCAATCCTAACACTAACCGTCTCTCTTACCCTAGCCCTCAACATAACCCTAACCCTAGGTCCAATCCTCACCCTAACCGTCTCTCTAACCCTAGCCCTCAACATAACCCTAACCCTAGGTCCAATCCTCACCCTAACCGTCTCTCTAACCCTAGCCCTCAACATAACCCTAACCCTAGGTCCAATCCTAACCCTAACCGTTTCTCCAACCCTAGCCCTCAACATAACCCTAACCCTAGGTCCAATCCTAACACTAACCGTCTCTCTAACCCTAGCCCTCAACATAACCCTAACCCTAGATCCAACCCTAACCCTATCCGTCTCTCTAACCCTAGCCCTCAACATAGCCCTAACCCTAGGTCCAATCCTAACCCTAACCGTCTCTCTAACCCTAGCCCTCAACCTAACCCTAACCCTAGGTCCAATCCTAACCCTAACCATCTCTCTATCCCCAGCCCTCTACCTAACCCTAACCCTTGGTCCAATCCTAACCCTAACCGTCTCTCTAACCCTAGCCCTCAACCTAACCCTAACCAGAGGTCCAATCCTAACCCTAACCGTCTGTCTAACTCTAGCCCTCAACATAACCCTAACCCTAGGTCCAATCCTAACCCTAACCGTCTCTCTGACCCTAGCCCTCAACATAACCCTAACCCAAGCTCCAATCCTAACCCTAACAGTCTCTCTAACCCTAGCCCTCAACATAACCCTAACCCTAGGAAGAATCCTAACCCTAACCGTCTCTCTAACCCTAGCCCTCAACATAACCCTAACCCTAGGTCCAATCCTCACCCTAACCGTCTCTATAACCCTAGCCCTCAACATAACCCTAAACCTAGTTCCAATCCTAACACTAACCGTCTCTCTAACCCTAGCCCTCAACATAACCCTAACCCTAGGTCCAATCCTAACACTAACCGTCTCTCTAACCCTAGCCGACAACATAAACCTAACCCTAGGTCCAATCCTCACCCTAACCGTCTCTCTAACCCTAGCCCTCAACATAACCCTAACCCTAGGTCCAATCGTCACCCTAACCGTCTCTCTATCCCTAGCCCTCAACATAACCCTAACCCTAGGTCCAATCCTCACCCTAACCGTCTCTCTAACCCTAGCCCTCAACATAACCCTAACCCTAGGTCCAATCCTCACCCTAACCGACTCTCTAACCCTAGCCCTCAACATAACCCTAACCCTAGGTCCAATCCTCACCCTAACCGTCTCTCTAACCCTAGCCCTCAACATAACCCTAACCCTAGTTCCAATTCTAACACTAACCGTGTCTCTAACCCTAGCCCTCAACATAACCCTAACTCTAGGTCCAATCCTCACCCTAACCGTCTCTCTAACCCTAGTCCTCAACATAACCCTAACCCTAGGTCCAATCCTAACCCTAACCGTCTCTTTAACCCTAGCCCTCAACATAACCCTAACCCTAGGTCCAATCCTAACACTAACTGTCTCTCTAACCCTAGCCCTCAACATAACCCTAACCCTAGGTCCAATCCTAACACTAACCGTCTCTCTAACCCTAGCCCTCAACATAACCCTAACCCTAGGTCCAATCCTAACACTAACCGTCTCTCTAACCCTAGCCCTCAACATAACCCTAACCCTAGGTCCAATCCTCACCCTAACAGTCTCTCTAACCCTTGCCCTCAACATAACTCTAACCCTAGGTCCAATCCTAACACTAATCGTCTCTCTAACCCTAGCCCTCAACATAACTCTAACCCTAGGTCCAATCCTCAGCCTAACCGTCTCTCTAAACCTAGCCGTCAACATAACCCTAACCCTAGGTACAATCCTAACACTAACCGTCTGTCTAACCCTAGCCCTCAACATAACCCTAACCCTATGTCCAATCCTCACCCTAACCGTCTCTCTAACCCTAGCCCTCAACATAACCCTAACCCTAGGTCCAATCCTCACCCTAACCGTCTGTCTAACCCTAGCCCTCAACATAACCCTAACCCTAGGTCCAATCCTAACCCTAACCGTCTCTCTAACCCTAGCCCTCAACATAACCCTAACCCTAGGTCCAATCCTCACCCTAACCGTCTCTCTAACCCTAGCCCTCAACATAACCCTAACCCTAGGTCCAATCGTAACACAAACCGTCTCTCTAACCCTAGCCCTCAACATAACCCTAACCCTAGGTCCAATCCTCACCCTAACCGTCTCTCTAACCCTAGCCCTCAACATAACCCTAACCCTAGGTCCAATCCTAACCCTAACCGTCTCTATAACCCTAGCCCTCAACATAACCGTAACCCTAGGTCCAATCCTAACACTAACCATCTCTCTAACCCTAGCCCTCAACACCACCCTAACCCTAGGTGCAATCCTAAGACTAACCGTCTCTCTAACCCTAGCCCTCAACATAACCCTAACCCTAGGTCCAATCCTCACCCTAACCGTCTCTCTAACCCTAGCCCTCAACATAACCCTAACCCTAGGTCCAATCCTAACACTAACCGTCTCTCTTACCCTAGCCCTCAACATAACCCTAACCCTAGGTCCAATCCTCACCCTAACCGTCTCTCTATCCCTAGCCCTCAACATAACCCTAACCCTAGGTCCAATCCTCACCCTAACCGTCTCTCTAACCCTAGCCCTCAACATAACCCTAACCCTAGGTCCAATCCTCACCCTAACCGACTCTCTAACCCTAGCCCTCAACATAACCCTAACCCTAGGTCCAATCCTCACCCTAACCGTCTCTCTAACCCTAGCCCTCAACATAACCCTAACCCTAGTTCCAATTCTAACACTAACCGTGTCTCTAACCCTAGCCCTCAACATAACCCTAACTCTAGGTCCAATCCTCACCCTAACCGTCTCTCTAACCCTGGTCCTCAACATAACCCTAACCCTAGGTCCAATCCTAACCCTAACCGTCTCTTTAACCCTAGCCCTCAACATGACCCTAACCCTAGGTCCAATCCTAACACTAACTGTCTCTCTAACCCTAGCCCTCAACATAACCCTAACCCTAGGTCCAATCCTAACACTAACCGTCTCTCTAACCCTAGCCCTCAACATAACCCTAACCCTAGGTCCAATCCTCACCCTAACCGTCTCTCTAACCCTTGCCCTCAACATAACTCTAACCCTAGGTCCAATCCTAACACTAACCGTCTCTCTAACCCTAGCCCTCAACATAACTCTAACCCTAGGTCCAATCCTCAGCCTAACCGTCTCTCTAACCCTAGCCGTCAACATAACCCTAACCCTAGGTCCAATCCTAACACTAACCGTCTCTCTAACCCTAGCCCTCAACATAACCCTAACCCTATGTCCAATCCTCACCCTAACCGTCTCTCTAACCCTAGCCCTCAACATAACCCTAACGCTGGGTCCAATCCTCACCCTAACCGTCTGTCTAACCCTAGCCCTCAACATAACCCTAACCCTAGGTCCAATCCTAACCCTAACCGTCTCTCTAACCCTAGCCCTCAACATAACCGTAACCCTAGGTCCAATCCTAACACTAACCGTCTCTCTAACCCTAGCCCTCAACACCACCCTAACCCTAGGTGCAATCCTAAGACTAACCGTCTCTCTAACCCTAGCCCTCAACATAACCCTAACCCTAGGTCCAATCCTCACCCTAACCGTCTCTCTAACCCTAGCCCTCAACATAACCCTAACCCTAGGTCCAATCCTAACTCTAACCGTCTCTCTTACCCTAGCCCTCAACATAACCCTAACCCTAGGTCCAATCCTCACCCTAACCGTCTCTCTATCCCTAGCCCTCAACATAACCCTAACCCTAGGTCCAATCCTCACCCTAACCGACTCTCTAACCCTAGCCCTCAACATAACCCTAACCCTAGGTCCAATCCTCACCCTAACCATCTCTCTAACCCTAGCCCTCAACATAACCCTAACCCTAGTTCCAATTCTAACACTAACCGTGTCTCTAACCCTAGCCCTCAACATAACCCTAACTCTAGGTCCAATCCTCACCCTAACCGTCTCTCTAACCCTGGTCCTCAACATAACCCTAACCCTAGGTCCAATCCTAACCCTAACCGTCTCTTTAACCCTAGCCCTCAACATAACCCTAACCCTAGGTCCAATCCTAACACTAACTGTCTCTCTAACCCTAGCCCTCAACATAACCCTAACCCTAGGTCCAATCCTAACACTAACCGTCTCTCTAACCCTAGCCCTCAACATAACCCTAACCCTAGGTGCAATCCTAACACTAACCGTCTCTCTAACCCTAGCCCTCAACATAACCCTAACCCTAGGTCCAATCCTCACCCTAACCGTCTCTCTAACCCTAGCCCTCAACATAACCCTAACCCTAGGTCCAATCCTCACCCTAACCGTCTCTCTAACCCTAGCCCTCAACATAACCCTAACCCTAGGTCCAATCGTAACACAAACCGTCTCTCTAACCCTAGCCCTCAACATAACCCTAACCCTAGGTCCAATCCTCACCCTAACCGTCTCTCTAACCCTAGCCCTCAACATAACCCTAACCCTAGGTCCAATCCTCACCCTAACCGTCTCTCTAACCCTAGCCCTCAACATAACCCTAACCCTAGGTCCAATCCTCACCCTAACCGACTCTCTAACCCTAGCCCTCAACATAACCCTAACCCTAGGTCCAATCCTCACCCTAACCGTCTCTCTAACCCTAGCCCTCAACATAACCCTAACCCTAGTTCCAATTCTAACACTAACCGTGTCTCTAACCCTAGCCCTCAACATAACCCTAACTCTAGGTCCAATCCTCACCCTAACCGTCTCTCTAACCCTAGTCCTCAACATAACCCTAACCCTAGGTCCAATCCTAACCCTAACCGTCTCTTTAACCCTAGCCCTCAACATAACCCTAACCCTAGGTCCAATCCTAACACTAACTGTCTCTCTAACCCTAGCCCTCAACATAACCCTAACCCTAGGTCCAATCCTAACACTAACCGTCTCTCTAACCCTAGCCCTCAACATAACCCTATCCCTAGGTCCAATCCTAACACTAACCGTCTCTCTAACCCTAGCCCTCAACATAACCCTAACCCTAGGTCCAATCCTCACCCTAACCGTCTCTCTAACCCTTGCCCTCAACATAACTCTAACCCTAGGTCCAATCCTAACACTAACCGTCTCTCTAACCCTAGCCCTCAACATAACTCTAACCCTAGGTCCAATCCTCAGCCTAACCGTCTCTCTAACCCTAGCCGTCAACATAACCCTAACCCTAGGTCCAATCCTAACACTAACCGTCTCTCTAACCCTAGCCCTCAACATAACCCTAACCCTATGTCCAATCCTCACCCTAACCGTCTCTCTAACCCTAGCCCTCAACATAACCCTAACCCTAGGTCCAATCCTCACCCTAACCGTCTGTCTAACCCTAGCCCTCAACATAACCCTAACCCTAGGTCCAATCCTAACCCTAACTGTCTCTCTAACCCTAGCCCTCAACATAACCCTAACCCTAGGTCCAATCCTCACCCTAACCGTCTCTCTAACCCTAGCCCTCAACATAACCCTAACCCTAGGTCCAATCCTCACCCTAACCGTCTCTCTAACCCTAGCCCTCAACATAACCCTAACCCTAGGTCCAATCCTAACCCTAACCGTCTCTATAACCCTAGCCCTGAACATAACCGTAACCCTAGGTCCAATCCTCACCCTAACCGTCTCTCTAACCCTAGCCCTAAACATAACCCTAACCCTACGTCCAATCCTCACCCTAACCGTCTGTCTAACCCTAGCCCTCAACATAACCCTAACCCTAGGTCCAATCCTAACCCTAACCGTCTCTCTAACCCTAGCCCTCAACATAACCCTAACCCTAGGTCCAATCCTCACCCTAACCGTCTCTCTAACCCTAGCCCTCAACATAACCCTAACCCTAGGTCCAATCCTCACCCTAACCGTCTCTCTAACCCTAGCACTCAACATAACCCTAACCCTAGGTCCAATCCTAACCCTAACCGTCTCTATAACCCTAGCCCTCAACATAACCGTAACCCTAGGTCCAATCCTAACACTAACCGTCTCTCTAACCCTAGCCCTCAACACCACCCTAACCCTAGGTGCAATCCTAAGACTAACCGTCTCTCTAACCCTAGCCCCCAACATAACCCTAACCCTAGGTCCAATCCTCACCCTAACCGTCTCTCTAACCCTAGCCCTCAACATAACCCTAACCCTAGGTCCAATCCTAACACTAACCGTCTCTCTTACCCTAGCCCTCAACATAACCCTAACCCTAGGTCCAATCCTCACCCTAACCGTCTCTCTAACCCTAGCCCTCAACATAACCCTAACCCTAGGTCCAATCCTCACCCTAACCGTCTCTCTAACCCTAGCCCTCAACATAACCCTAACCCTAGGTCCAATCCTAACCCTAACCGTTTCTCCAACCCTAGCCCTCAACATAACCCTAACCCTAGGTCCAATCCTAACACTAACCGTCTCTCTAACCCTAGCCCTCAACATAACCCTAACCCTAGATCCAACCCTAACCCTATCCGTCTCTCTAACCCTAGCCCTCAACATAGCCCTAACCCTAGGTCCAATCCTAACCCTAACCGTCTCTCTAACCCTAGCCCTCAACCTAACCCTAACCCTAGGTCCAATCCTAACCCTAACCATCTCTCTATCCCCAGCCCTCTACCTAACCCTAACCCTTGGTCCAATCCTAACCCTAACCGTCTCTCTAACCCTAGCCCTCAACCTAACCCTAACCAGAGGTCCAATCCTAACCCTAACCGTCTGTCTAACTCTAGCCCTCAACATAACCCTAACCCTAGGTCCAATCCTAACCCTAACCGTCTCTCTGACCCTAGCCCTCAACATAACCCTAACCCAAGCTCCAATCCTAACCCTAACAGTCTCTCTAACCCTAGCCCTCAACATAACCCTAACCCTAGGAAGAATCCTAACCCTAACCGTCTCTCTAACCCTAGCCCTCAACATAACCCTAACCCTAGGTCCAATCCTCACCCTAACCGTCTCTATAACCCTAGCCCTCAACATAACCCTAAACCTAGTTCCAATCCTAACACTAACCGTCTCTCTAACCCTAGCCCTCAACATAACCCTAACCCTAGGTCCAATCCTAACACTAACCGTCTCTCTAACCCTAGCCGACAACATAACCCTAACCCTAGGTCCAATCCTCACCCTAACCGTCTCTCTAACCCTAGCCCTCAACATAACCCTAACCCTAGGTCCAATCGTCACCCTAACCGTCTCTCTATCCCTAGCCCTCAACATAACCCTAACCCTAGGTCCAATCCTCACCCTAACCGTCTCTCTAACCCTAGCCCTCAACATAACCCTAACCCTAGGTCCAATCCTCACCCTAACCGACTCTCTAACCCTAGCCCTCAACATAACCCTAACCCTAGGTCCAATCCTCACCCTAACCGTCTCTCTAACCCTAGCCCTCAACATAACCCTAACCCTAGTTCCAATTCTAACACTAACCGTGTCTCTAACCCTAGCCCTCAACATAACCCTAACTCTAGGTCCAATCCTCACCCTAACCGTCTCTCTAACCCTAGTCCTCAACATAACCCTAACCCTAGGTCCAATCCTAACCCTAACCGTCTCTTTAACCCTAGCCCTCAACATAACCCTAACCCTAGGTCCAATCCTAACACTAACTGTCTCTCTAACCCTAGCCCTCAACATAACCCTAACCCTAGGTCCAATCCTAACACTAACCGTCTCTCTAACCCTAGCCCTCAACATAACCCTAACCCTAGGTCCAATCCTAACACTAACCGTCTCTCTAACCCTAGCCCTCAACATAACCCTAACCCTAGGTCCAATCCTCACCCTAACAGTCTCTCTAACCCTTGCCCTCAACATAACTCTAACCCTAGGTCCAATCCTAACACTAATCGTCTCTCTAACCCTAGCCCTCAACATAACTCTAACCCTAGGTCCAATCCTCAGCCTAACCGTCTCTCTAAACCTAGCCGTCAACATAACCCTAACCCTAGGTACAATCCTAACACTAACCGTCTGTCTAACCCTAGCCCTCAACATAACCCTAACCCTATGTCCAATCCTCACCCTAACCGTCTCTCTAACCCTAGCCCTCAACATAACCCTAACCCTAGGTCCAATCTTCACCCTAACCGTCTGTCTAACCCTAGCCCTCAACATAACCCTAACCCTAGGTCCAATCCTAACCCTAACCGTCTCTCTAACCCTAGCCCTCAACATAACCCTAACCCTAGGTCCAATCCTCACCCTAACCGTCTCTCTAACCCTAGCCCTCAACATAACCCTAACCCTAGGTCCAATCGTAACACAAACCGTCTCTCTAACCCTAGCCCTCAACATAACCCTAACCCTAGGTCCAATCCTCACCCTAACCGTCTCTCTAACCCTAGCCCTCAACATAACCCTAACCCTAGGTCCAATCCTAACCCTAACCGTCTCTATAACCCTAGCCCTCAACATAACCGTAACCCTAGGTCCAATCCTAACACTAACCATCTCTCTAACCCTAGCCCTCAACACCACCCTAACCCTAGGTGCAATCCTAAGACTAACCGTCTCTCTAACCCTAGCCCTCAACATAACCCTAACCCTAGGTCCAATCCTCACCCTAACCGTCTCTCTAACCCTAGCCCTCAACATAACCCTAACCCTAGGTCCAATCCTAACACTAACCGTCTCTCTTACCCTAGCCCTCAACATAACCCTAACCCTAGGTCCAATCCTCACCCTAACCGTCTCTCTATCCCTAGCCCTCAACATAACCCTAACCCTAGGTCCAATCCTCACCCTAACCGTCTCTCTAACCCTAGCCCTCAACATAACCCTAACCCTAGGTCCAATCCTCACCCTAACCGACTCTCTAACCCTAGCCCTCAACATAACCCTAACCCTAGGTCCAATCCTCACCCTAACCGTCTCTCTAACCCTAGCCCTCAACATAACCCTAACCCTAGTTCCAATTCTAACACTAACCGTGTCTCTAACCCTAGCCCTCAACATAACCCTAACTCTAGGTCCAATCCTCACCCTAACCGTCTCTCTAACCCTGGTCCTCAACATAACCCTAACCCTAGGTCCAATCCTAACCCTAACCGTCTCTTTAACCCTAGCCCTCAACATGACCCTAACCCTAGGTCCAATCCTAACACTAACTGTCTCTCTAACCCTAGCCCTCAACATAACCCTAACCCTAGGTCCAATCCTAACACTAACCGTCTCTCTAACCCTAGCCCTCAACATAACCCTAACCCTAGGTCCAATCCTCACCCTAACCGTCTCTCTAACCCTTGCCCTCAACATAACTCTAACCCTAGGTCCAATCCTAACACTAACCGTCTCTCTAACCCTAGCCCTCAACATAACTCTAACCCTAGGTCCAATCCTCAGCCTAACCGTCTCTCTAACCCTAGCCGTCAACATAACCCTAACCCTAGGTCCAATCCTAACACTAACCGTCTCTCTAACCCTAGCCCTCAACATAACCCTAACCCTATGTCCAATCCTCACCCTAACCGTCTCTCTAACCCTAGCCCTCAACATAACCCTAACGCTGGGTCCAATCCTCACCCTAACCGTCTGTCTAACCCTAGCCCTCAACATAACCCTAACCCTAGGTCCAATCCTAACCCTAACCGTCTCTCTAACCCTAGCCCTCAACATAACCGTAACCCTAGGTCCAATCCTAACACTAACCGTCTCTCTAACCCTAGCCCTCAACACCACCCTAACCCTAGGTGCAATCCTAAGACTAACCGTCTCTCTAACCCTAGCCCTCAACATAACCCTAACCCTAGGTCCAATCCTCACCCTAACCGTCTCTCTAACCCTAGCCCTCAACATAACCCTAACCCTAGGTCCAATCCTAACTCTAACCGTCTCTCTTACCCTAGCCCTCAACATAACCCTAACCCTAGGTCCAATCCTCACCCTAACCGTCTCTCTATCCCTAGCCCTCAACATAACCCTAACCCTAGGTCCAATCCTCACCCTAACCGTCTCTCTAACCCTAGCCCTCAACGTAACCCTAACCCTAGGTCCAATCCTCACCCTAACCGACTCTCTAACCCTAGCCCTCAACATAACCCTAACCCTAGGTCCAATCCTCACCCTAACCGTCTCTCTAACCCTAGCCCTCAACATAACCCTAACCCTAGTTCCAATTCTAACACTAACCGTGTCTCTAACCCTAGCCCTCAACATAACCCTAACTCTAGGTCCAATCCTCACCCTAACCGTCTCTCTAACCCTAGTCCTCAACATAACCCTAACCCTAGGTCCAATCCTAACCCTAACCGTCTCTTTAACCCTAGCCCTCAACATAACCCTAACCCTAGGTCCAATCCTAACACTAACTGTCTCTCTACCCTAGCCCTCAACATAACCCTAACCCTAGGTCCAATCCTAACACTAACCGTCTCTCTAACCCTAGCCCTCAACATAACCCTAACCCTAGGTCCAATCCTAACACTAACCGTCTCTCTAACCCTAGCCCTCAACATAACCCTAACCCTAGGTCCAATCCTCACCCTAACCGTCTCTCTAACCCTTGCCCTCAACATAACTCTAACCCTAGGTCCAATCCTAACACTAACCGTCTCTCTAACCCTAGCCCTCAACATAACTCTAACCCTAGGTCCAATCCTCAGCCTAACAGTCTCTCTAACCCTAGCCGTCAACATAACCCTAACCCTAGGTCCAATCCTAACACTAACCGTCTCTCTAACCCTAGCCCTCAACATAACCCTAACCCTATGTCCAATCCTCACCCTAACCGTCTCTCTAACCCTAGCCCTCAACATAACCCTAACCCTAGGTCCAATCCTCACCCTAACCGTCTGTCTAACCCTAGCCCTCAACATAACCCTAACCCTAGGTCCAATCCTAACCCTAACCGTCTCTCTAACCCTAGCCCTCAACATAACCCTAACCCTAGGTCCAATCCTCACCCTAACCGTCTCTCTAACCCTAGCCCTCAACATAACCCTAACCCTAGGTCCAATCGTAACACAAACCGTCTCTCTAAACCTAGCCCTCAACGTAACCCTAACCCTAGGTCCAATCCTCACCCTAACCGTCTCTCTAACCCTAGCCCTCAACATAACCCTAACCCTAGGTCCAATCCTAACCCTAACCGTCTCTATAACCCTAGCCCTCAACATAACCGTAACCCTAGGTCCAATCCTAACACTAACCGTCTCTCTAACCCTAGCCCTCAACACCACCCTAACCCTAGGTTCAATCCTAAGACTAACCGTCTCTCTAACCCTAGCCCTCAACATAACCCTAACCCTAGGTCCAATCCTCACCCTAACCGTCTCTCTAACCCTAGCCCTCAACATAACCCTAACCCTAGGTCCAATCCTAACACTAACCGTCTCTCTTACCCTAGCCCTCAACATAACCCTAACCCTAGGTCCAATCCTCACCCTAACCGTCTCTCTATCCCTAGCCCTCAACATAACCCTAACCCTAGGTCCAATCCTCACCCTAACCGTCTCTCTAACCCTAGCCCTCAACATAACCCTAACCCTAGGTCCAATCCTCACCGTAACCGACTCTCTAACCCTAGCCCTCAACATAACCCTAACCCTAGGTCCAATCCTCACCCTAACCGTCTCTCTAACCCTAGCCCTCAACATAACCCTAACCCTAGTTCCAATTCTAACACTAACCGTGTCTCTAACCCTAGCCCTCAACATAACCCTAACTCTAGGTCCAATCCTCACCCTAACCGTCTCTCTAACCCTAGTCCTCAACATAACCCTAACCCTAGGTCCAATCCTAACCCTAACCGTCTCTTTAACCCTAGCCCTCAACATAACCCTAACCCTAGGTCCAATCCTAACACTAACTGTCTCTCTAACCCTAGCCCTCAACATAACCCTAACCCTAGGTCCAATCCTAACACTAACCGTCTCTCTAACCCTAGCCCTCAACATAACCCTAACCCTAGGTCCAATCCTAACACTAACCGTCTCTCTAACCCTAGCCCTCAACATAACCCTAACCCTAGGTCCAATCCTCACCCTAACCGTCTCTCTAACCCTTGCCCTCAACATAACTCTAACCCTAGGTCCAATCCTAACACTAACCGTCTCTCTAACCCTAGCCCTCAACATAACTCTAACCCTAGGTCCAATCCTCAGCCTAACCGTCTCTCTAACCCTAGCCGTCAACATAACCCTAACCCTAGGTCCAATCCTAACACTAACCGTCTCTCTAACCCTAGCCCTCAACATAACCCTAACCCTATGTCCAATCCTCACCCTAACCGTCTCTCTAACCCTAGCCCTCAACATAACCCTAACCCTAGGACCAATCCTCACCCTAACTGTCTGTCTAACCCTAGCCCTCAACATAACCCTAACCCTAGGTCCAATCCTCACCCTAACCGTCTCTCTAACCCTAGCCCTCAACATAACCCTAACCCTAGGTCCAATCGTAACACAATCCGTCTCTCTAACCCTAGCCCTCAACGTAACCCTAACCCTAGGTCCAATCCTCACCCTAACCGTCTCTCTAACCCTAGCCCTCAACATAACCCTAACCCTAGGTCCAATCCTAACCCTAACCGTCTCTATAACCCTAGCCCTCAACATAACCGTAACCCTAGGTCCAATCCTAACACTAACCGTCTCTCTAACCCTAGCCCTCAACACCACCCTAACCCTAGGTGCAATCCTAAGACTAACCGTCTTTCTAACCCTAGCCCTCAACATAACCCTAACCCTAGGTCCAATCCTCACCCTAACCGTCTCTCTAACCCTAGCCCTCAACATAACCCTAACCCTAGGTCCAATCCTAACACTAACCGTCTCTCTTACCCTAGCCCTCAACATAACCCTAACCCTAGGTCCAATCCTCACCCTAACCGTCTCTCTATCCCTAGCCCTCAACATAACCCTAACCCTAGGTCCAATCCTCACCCTAACCGTCTCTCTAACCCTAGCCCTCAACATAACACTAACCCTAGGTCCAATCCTCACCCTAACCGACTCTCTAACCCTAGCCCTCAACATAACCCTAACCCTAGGTCCAATCCTCACCCTAACCGTCTCTCTAACCCTACCCCTCAACATAACCCTAACCCTAGTTCCAATTCTAACACTAACCGTGTCTCTAACCCTAGCCCTCAACATAACCCTAACTCTAGGTCCAATCCTCACCCTAACCGTCTCTCTAACCCTAGTCCTCAACATAACCCTAACCCTAGGTCCAATCCTAACCCTAACCGTCTCTTTAACCCTAGCCCTCAACATAACCCTAACCCTAGGTCCAATCTTAACACTAACTGTCTCTCTAACCCTAGCCCTCAACATAACCCTAACCCTAGGTCCAATCCTAACACTAACCGTCTCTCTAACCCTAGCCCTCAACATAACCCTAACCCTAGGTCCAATCCTCACCCTAACCGTCTCTCTAACCCTTGCCCTCAACATAACTCTAACCCTAGGTCCAATCCTAACACTAACCGTCTCTCTAACCCTAGCCCTCAACATAACTCTAACCCTAGGTCCAATCCTCAGCCTAACCGTCTCTCTAACCCTAGCCGTCAACATAACCCTAACCCTAGGTCCAATCCTAACACTAACCGTCTCTCTAACCCTAGCCCTCAACATAACCCTAACCCTATGTCCAATCCTCACCCTAACCGTCTCTCTAACCCTAGCCCTCAACATAACCCTAACCCTAGGTCCAATCCTCACCCTAACTGTCTGTCTAACCCTAGCCCTCAACATAACCCTAACCCTAGGTCCAATCCTCACCCTAACCGTCTCTCTAACCCTAGCCCGCAACATAACCCTAACCCTAGGTCCAATCGTAACACAATCCGTCTCTCTAACCCTAGCCCTCAACGTAACCCTAACCCTAGGTCCAATCCTCACCCTAACCGTCTCTCTAACCCTAGCCCTCAACATAACCCTAACCCTAGGTCCAATCCTAACCCTATCCGTCTCTATAACCCTAGCCCTCAACATAACCGTAACCCTAGGTCCAATCCTAACACTAACCGTCTCTCTAACCCTAGTCCTCAACACCACCCTAACCCTAGGTGCAATCCTAAGACTAACCGTCTCTCTAACCCTAGCCCTCAACATAACCCTAACCCTAGGTCCAATCCTCACCCTAACCGTCTCTCTAACCCTAGCCCTCAACATAACCCTAACCCTAGGTCCAATCCTAACACTAACCGTCTCTCTTACCCTAGCCCTCAACATAACCCTAACCCTAGGTCCAATCCTCACCCTAACCGTCTCTCTATCCCTAGCCCTCAACATAACCCTAACCCTAGGTCCAATCCTCACCCTAACCGTCTCTCTAACCCTAGCCCTCAACATAACCCTAACCCTAGGTCCAATCCTCACCCTAACCGACTCTCTAACCCTAGCCCTCAACATAACCCTAACCCTAGGTCCAATCCTCACCCTAACCGTCTCTCTAACCCTACCCCTCAACATAACCCTAACCCTAGTTCCAATTCTAACACTAACCGTGTCTCTAACCCTAGCCCTCAACATAACCCTAACTCTAGGTCCAATCCTCACCCTAACCGTCTCTCTAACCCTAGTCCTCAACATAACCCTAACCCTAGGTCCAATCCTAACCCTAACCGTCTCTTTAACCCTAGCCCTCAACATAACCCTAACCCTAGGTCCAATCCTAACACTAACTGTCTCTCTAACCCTAGCCCTCAACATAACCCTAACCCTAGGTCCAATCCTAACACTAACCGTCTCTCTAACCCTAGCCCTCAACATAACCCTAACCCTAGGTCCAATCCTAACACTAACCGTCTCTCTAACCCTAGCCCTCAACATAACCCTAACCCTAGGTCCAATCCTCACCCTAACCGTCTCTCTAACCCTAGCCCTCAACATAACTCTAACCCTAGGTCCAATCCTCAGCCTAACCGTCTCTCTAACCCTAGCCGTCAACATAACCCTAACCCTAGGTCCAATCCTAACACTAACCGTCTCTCTAACCCTAGCCCTCAACATAACCCTAACCCTATGTCCAATCCTCACCCTAACCGTCTCTCTAACCCTAGCCCTCAACATAACCCTAACCCTAGGTCCAATCCTCACCCTAACCGTCTGTCTAACCCTAGCCCTCAACATAACCCTAACCCTAGGTCCAATCCTAACCCTAATCGTCTCTCTAACCCTAGCCCTCAACATAACCTTAACCCTAGGTCCAATCCTCACCCTAACCGTCTCTCTAACCCTAGCCCTCAACATAACCCTAACCCTAGGTCCAATCGTAACACAAACCGTCTCTCTAACCCTAGCCCTCAACATAACCCTAACCCTAGGTCCAATCCTCACCCTAACCGTCTCTCTAACCCTAGCCCTCAACATAACCCTAACCCTAGGTCCAATCCTAACCCTAACCATCTCTATAACCCTAGCCCTCAACATAACCGTAACCCTAGGTCCAATCCTAACACTAACCGTCTCTCTAACCCTAGCCCTCAACACCACCCTAACCCTAGGTGCAATCCTAAGACTAACCGTCTCTCTAACCCTAGCCCTCAACATAACCCTAACCCTAGGTCCAATCCTCACCCTAACCGTCTCTCTAATCCTAGCCCTCAACATAACCCTAACCCTAGGTCCAATCCTAACACTAACCGTCTCTCTTACCCTAGCCCTCAACATAACCCTAACCCTAGGTCCAATCCTCACCCTAACCGTCTCTCTAACCCTAGCCCTCAACATAACCCTAACCCTAGGTCCAATCCTCACCCTAACCGTCTCTCTAACCCTAGCCCTCAACATAACCCTAACCCTAGGTCCAATCCTAACCCTAACCGTTTCTCCAACCCTAGCCCTCAACATAACCCTAACCCTAGGTCCAATCCTAACACTAACCGTCTCTCTAACCCTAGCCCTCAACATAACCCTAACCCTAGATCCAACCCTAACCCTATCCGTCTCTCTAACCCTAGCCCTCAACATAGCCCTAACCCTAGGTCCAATCCTAACCCTAACCGTCTCTCTAACCCTAGCCCTCAACCTAACCCTAACCCTAGGTCCAATCCTAACCCTAACCATCTCTCTAACCCCAGCCATCTACCTAACCCTAACCCTTGGTCCAATCCTAACCCTAACCGTCTCTCTAACCCTAGCCCTCAACCTAACCCTAACCAGAGGTCCAATCCTAACCCTAACCGTCTGTCTAACTCTAGCCCTCAACATAACCCTAACCCTAGGTCCAATCCTAACCCTAACCGTCTCTCTGACCCTAGCCCTCAACATAACCCTAACCCTAGCTCCAATCCTAACCCTAACAGTCTCTCTAACCCTAGCCCTCAACATAACCCTAACCCTAGGAAGAATCCTAACCCTAACCGTCTCTCTAACCCTAGCCCTCAACATAACCCTAACCCTAGGTCCAATCCTCACCCTAACCGTCTCTATAACCCTAGCCCTCAACATAACCCTAAACCTAGGTCCAATCCTAACACTAACCGTCTCTCTAACCCTAGCCCTCAACATAACCCTAACCCTAGGTCCAATCCTAACACTAACCGTCTCTCTAACCCTAGCCGACAACATAACCCTAACCCTAGGTCCAATCCTCACCCTAACCGTCTCTCTAACCCTAGCCCTCAACATAACCCTAACCCTAGGTCCAATCCTCACCCTAACCGTCTCTCTATCCCTAGCCCTCAACATAACCCTAACCCTAGGTCCAATCCTCACCCTAACCGTCTCTCTAACCCTAGCCCTCAACATAACCCTAACCCTAGGTCCAATCCTCACCCTAACCGACTCTCTAACCCTAGCCCTCAACATAAGCCTAACCCTAGGTCCAATCCTCACCCTAACCGTCTCTCTAACCCTAGCCCTCAACATAACCCTAACCCTAGTTCCAATTCTAACACTAACCGTGTCCTAACCCTAGCCCTCAACATAACCCTAACTCTAGGTCCAATCCTCACCCTAACCGTCTCTCTAACCCTATTCCTCAACATAACCCTAACCCTAGGTCCAATCCTAACCCTAACCGTCTCTTTAAACCTAGCCCTCAACATAACCCTAACCCTAGGTCCAATCCTAACACTAACTGTCTCTCTACCCTAGCCCTCAACATAACCCTAACCCTAGGTCCAATCCTAACACTAACCGTCTCTCTAACCCTAGCCCTCAACATAACCCTAACCCTAGGTCCAGTCCTAACACTAACCGTCTCTCTAACCCTAGCCCTCAACATAACCCTAACCCTAGGTCCAATCCTCACCCTAACCGTCTCTCTAACCCTTGCCCTCAACATAACTCTAATCCTAGGTCCAATTCTAACACTAACCGTCTCTCTAACCCTAGCCCTCAACATAACTCTAACCCTAGGTCCAATCCTCAGCCTAACAGTCTCTCTAACCCTAGCCGTCAACATAACCCTAACCCTAGGTCCAATCCTAACACTAACCGTCTCTCTAACCCTAGCCCTCAACATAACCCTAACCCTATGTCCAATCCTCACCCTAACCGTCTCTCTAACCCTAGCCCTCAACATAACCCTAACCCTAGGTCCAATCCTCACCCTAACCGTCTGTCTATCCCTAGCCCTCAACATAACCCTAACCCTAGGTCCAATCCTAACCCTAACCGTCTCTCTAACCCTAGCCCTCAACATAACCCTAACCCTAGGTCCAATCCTCACCCTAACCGTCTCTCTAACCCTAGCCCTCAACATAACCCTAACCCTAGGTCCAATCCTCACCCTAACCGTCTCTCTATCCCTAGCCCTCAACATAACCCTAACCCTAGGTCCAATCCTAACACTAACCGTCTCTCTAACCCTAGCCCTCAACATAACCCTAACCCTAGGTCCAATCCTCACCCTAACCGTCTCTCTAACCCTAGCCCTCAACATAACCCTAACCCTAGTTCCTATTCTAACACTAACCGTGTCTCTAACCCTAGCCCTCAACATAACCCTAACTCTAGGTCCAATCCTCACCCTAACAGTCTCTCTAACCCTAGTCCTCAACATAACCCTAACCCTAGGTCCAATCCTAACCCTAACCGTCTCTTTAACCCTAGCCCTCAACATAACCCTAACCCTAGGTCCAATCCTAACACTAACTGTCTCTCTAACCCTGGCCCTCAACATAACCCTAACCCTAGGTCCAATCCTAACACTAACCGTCTCTCTAACCCTAGCCCTCAACATAACCCTAACCCTAGGTCCAATCCTAACACTAACCGTCTCTCTAACCCTAGCCCCAAACATAACCCTAACCCTAGGTCCAATCCTCACCCTAACCGTCTCTCTAACCCTTGCCCTCAACATAACTCTAACCCTAGGTCCAATCCTAACACTAACCGTCTCTCTAACCCTAGCCCTCAACATAACTCTAACCCTAGGTCCAATCCTCAGCCTAACCGTCTCTCTAACCCTAGCCGTCAACATAACCCTAACCCTAGGTCCAATCCTAACACTAACCGTCTCTCTAACCCTAGCCCTCAACATAACCCTAACCCTATGTCCAATCCTCACCCTAACCGTCTCTCTAACCCTAGCCCTCAACATAACCCTAACCCTAGGTCCAATCCTCACCCTAACGGTCTGTCTAACCCTAGCCCTCAACATAACCCTAACCCTAGGTCCAATCCTAACCCTAACAGTCTCTCTAACCCTAGCCCTCAACACCACCCTAACCCTAGGTGCAATCCTAAGACTAACCGTCTCTCTAACCCTAGCCCTCAACATAAACCTAACCCTAGGAACAATCCTCACCCTAACCGTCTCTCTAACCCTAGCCCTCAACATAACCCTAACCCTAGGTCCAATCCTAACACTAACCGTCTCTCTTACCCTAGCCCTCAACATAACCCTAACCCTAGGTCCAATCCTCACCCTAACCGTCTCTCTATCCCTAGCCCTCAACATAACCCTAACCCTAGGTCCAATCCTAACACTAACCGTCTCTCTAACCCTAGCCCTCAACATAACCTTAACCCTAGGTCCAATCCTCACCCTAACCGACTCTCTAACCCTAGCCCTCAACATAACCCTAACCCTAGGTCCAATCCTCACCCTAACCGTCTCTCTAACCCTAGCCCTCAACATAACCCTAACCCTAGTTCCAATTCTAACACTAACCGTGTCTCTAACCCTAGCCCTCAACATAACCCTAACTCTAGGTCCAATCCTCACCCTAACAGTGTCTCTAACCCTAGTCCTCAACATAACCCTAACCCTAGGTCCAATCCTAACCCTAACCGTCTCTTTAACCCTAGCCCTCAACATAACCCTAACCCTAGGTCCAATCCTAACACTAACTGTCTCTCTAACCCTAGCCCTCAACATAACCCTAACCCTAGGTCCAATCCTAACACTAACCGTCTCTCTAACCCTAGCCCTCAACATAACCCTAACCCTAGGTCCAATCCTAACACTAACCGTCTCTCTAACCCTAGCCCTCAACATAACCCTAACCCTAGGTCCAATCCTCACCCTAACCGTCTCTCTAACCCTTGCCCTCAACATAACTCTAACCCTAGGTCCAATCCTAACACTAACCGTCTCTCTAACCCTAGCCCTCAACATAACTCTAACCCTAGGTCCAATCCTCAGCCTAACCGTCTCTCTAACCCTAGCCGTCAACATAACCCTAAACCTAGTTCCAATCCTAACACTAACCGTCTCTCTAACCCTAGCCCTCAACATAACCCTAACCCTATGTCCAATCCTCACCCTAACTGTCTCTCTAACCCTAGCCCTCAACATAACCCTAACCCTAGGTCCAATCCTCACCCTAACCGTCTGTCTAACCCTAGCCCTCAACATAACCCTAACCCTAGTTCCAATCCTAACCCTAACCGTCTCTCTAACCCTAGCCCTCAACATAACCCTAACCCTAGGTCCAATCCTCACCCTAACCGTCTCTCTAACCCTAGCCCTCAACATAACCCTAACCCTAGGTCCAATCCTAACCCTAACCGTCTCTATAACCCTAGCCCTCAACATAACCGTAACCCTAGGTCCAATCCTAACACTAACCGTCTCTCTAACCCTAGCCCTCAACACCACCCTAACCCTAGGTGCAATCCTAAGACTAACCGTCTCTCTAACCCTAGCCCTCAACATAACCCTAACCCTAGGTAAAATCCTCACCCTAACCGTCTCTCTAACCCTAGCCCTCAACATAACCCTAACCCTAGGTCCAATCCTAACACTAACCGTCTCTCTTACCCTAGCCCTCAACATAACCCTAACCCTAGGTCCAATCCTCACCCTAACCGTCTCTCTAACCCTAGCCCTCAACATAACCCTAACCCTAGGTCCAATCCTCACCCTAACCGTCTCTCTAACCCTAGCCCTCAACATAACCCTAACCCTAGGTCCAATCCTAACCCTAACCGTTTCTCCAACCCTAGCCCTCAACATAACCCTAACCCTAGGTCCAATCCTAACACTAACCGTCTCTCTAACCCTAGCCCTCAACATAACCCTAACCCTAGATCCAACCCTAACCCTATCCGTCTCTCTAACCCTAGCCCTCAACATAGCCCTAACCCTAGGTCCAATCCTAACCCTAACCGTCTCTCTAACCCTAGCCCTCAACCTAACACTAACCATAGGTCCAATCCTAACCCTAACCATCTCTCTAACCCCAGCCCTCTACCTAACCCTAACCCTTGGTCCAATCCTAACCCTAAACGTCTCTCTAACCCTAGCCCTCAACCTAACCCTAACCAGAGGTCCAATCCTAACCCTAACCGTCTGTCTAACTCTAGCCCTCAACATAACCCTAACCCTAGGTCCAATCCTAACCCTAACCGTCTCTCTGACCCTAGCCCTCAACATAACCCTAACCCTAGCTCCAATCCTAACCCTAACAGTCTCTCTAACCCTAGCCCTCAACATAACCCTAACCCTAGGAGGAATCCTAACCCTAACCGTCTCTCTAACCCTAGCCCTCAACATAACCCTAACCCTAGGTCCAATCCTCACCCTAACCGTCTCTATAACCCTAGCCCTCAACATAACCCTAACCCTAGGTGCAATCCTAACACTAACCGTCTCTCTAACCCTAGCCCTCAACATAACCCTAACCCTAGGTCCAATCCTCACCCTAACCGTCTCTCTAACCCTTGCCCTCAACATAACTCTAACCCTAGGTCCAATCCTAACACTAACCGTCTCTCTAACCCTAGCCCTCAACATAACTCTAACCCTAGGTCCAATCCTCAGCCTAACCGTCTCTGTAACCCTAGCCGTCAACATAACCCTAACCCTAGGTCCAATCCTAACACTAACCGTCTCTCTAACCATAGCCCTCAACATAACCCTAACCCTACGTCCAATCCTCACCCTAACCGTCTCTCTAACCCTAGCCCTCAACATAACCCTAACCCTAGGTCCAATCCTCACCCTAACCGTCTGTCTAACCCTAGCCCTCAACATAACCCTAACCCTAGGTCCAATCCTAACCCTAACCGTCTCTCTAACCCTAGCCCTCAACATAACCCTAACCCTAGGTCCAATCCTCACCCTAACCGTCTCTCTAACCCTAGCCCTCAACATAACCCTAACCCTAGTTCCAATCGTAACACAAACCGTCTCTCTAACCCTAGCCCTCAACATAACCCTAACCCTAGGTCCAATCCTCACCCTAACCGTCTCTCTAACCCTAGCCCTCAACATAACCCTAACCCTAGGTCCAATCCTAACCCTAACCGTCTCTATAACCCTAGCCCTCAACATAACCGTAACCCTAGGTCCAATCCTAACACTAACCGTCTCTCTAACCCTAGCCCTCAACACCACCCTAACCCTAGGTGCAATCCTAAGACTAACCGTCTCTCTAACCCTAGCCCTCAACATAACCCTAACCCTAGGTCCAATCCTCACCCTAACCGTCTCTCTAACCCTAGCCCTCAACATAACCCTAACCCTAGGTCCAATCCTAACACTAACCGTCTCTCTTACCCTAGCCCTCAACATAACCCTAACCCTAGGTCCAATCCTCACCCTAACCTTCTCTCTAACCCTAGCCCTCAACATAACCCTAACCCTAGGTCCAATCCTCACCCTAACCGTCTCTCTAACCCTAGCCCTCAACATAACCCTAACCCTAGGTCCAGTCCTAACCCTAACCGTTTCTCCAACCCTAGCCCTCAACATAACCCTAACCCTAGGTCCAATCCTAACACTAACCGTCTCTCTAACCCTAGCCCTCAACATCACCCTAACCCTAGATCCAACCCTAACCCTATCCGTCTCTCTAACCCTAGCCCTCAACATAGCCCTAACCCTAGGTCCAATCCTAACCCTAGCCGTCTCTCTAACCCTAGGCCTCAACCTAACCCTAACCCTAGGTCCAATCCTAACCCTAACCATCTCTCTAACCCCAGCCCTCTACCTAACCCTAACCCTTGGTCCAATCCTAACCCTAACCGTCTCTCTAACCCTAGCCCTCAACCTAACCCTAACCAGAGGTCCAATCCTAACCCTAACCGTCTGTCTAACTCTAGCCCTCAACATAACCCTAACCCTAGGTCCAATCCTAACCCTAACCGTCTCTCTGAACCTAGCCCTCAACATAACCCTAACCCTAGCTCCAATCCTAACCCTAACAGTCTCTCTAACCCTAGCCCTCAACATAACCCTAACCCTAGGAAGAATCCTAACCCTAACCGTCTCTCTAACCCTAGCCCTCAACATAACCCTAACCCTAGGTCCGATCCTCACCCTAACCGTCTCTATAACCCTAGCCCTCAACATAACCCTAAACCTAGGTCCAATCCTAACACTAACCGTCTCTCTAACCCTAGCCCTCAACATAACCCTAACCCTAGGTCCAATCCTAACACTAACCGTCTCTCTAACCCTAGCCGACAACATAACCCTAACCCTAGGTCCAATCCTCACCCTAACCGTCTCTCTAACCCTAGCCTTCAACATAACCCTAACCCTAGGTCCAATCCTCACCCTAACCGTCTCTCTATCCCTAGCCCTCAACATAACCCTAACCCTAGGTCCAATCCTCACCCTAACCGTCTCTCTAACCCTAGCCCTCAACATAACCCTAACCCTAGGTCCAATCCTCACCCTAACCGACTCTCTAACCCTAGCCCTCAACATAACCCTAACCCTAGGTCCAATCCTCACCCTAACCGTCTCTCTAACCCTAGCCCTCAACATAACCCTAACCCTAGTTCCAATTCTAACACTAACCGTGTCTCTAACCCTGGCCCTCAACATAACCCTAACTCTAGGTCCAATCCTCACCCTAACCGTCTCTCTAACCATAGTCCTCAACATAACCCTAATCCTAGGTCCAATCCTAACCCTAACCGTCTCTTTAACCCTAGCCCTCAACATAACCCTAACCCTAGGTCCAATCCTAACCCTAACTGTCTCTCTAACCCTAGCCCTCAACATAACCCTAACCCTAGGTCCAATCCTAACACTAACCGTCTCTCTAACCCTAGCCCTCAACATAACCCTAACCCTAGGTCCAATCCTAACACTAACCGTCTCTCTAACCCTAGCCCTCAACATAACTCTAACCCTAGGTCCAATCCTCAGCCTAACCGTCTCTCTAACCCTAGCTGTCAACATAACCCTAACCCTAGGTCCAATCCTAACACTAACCGTCTCTCTAACCCTAGCCCTCAACATAACCCTAACCCTATGTCCAATCCTCACCCTAACCGTCTCTCTAACCCTAGCCCTCAACATAACCCTAACCCTAGGTCCAATCCTAACCCTAACCGTCTCTCTAACCCTAGCCCTCAACATAACCCTAACCCTAGGTCCAATCCTCACCCTAACCGTCTCTCTAACCCTAGCCCTCAACATAACCCTAACCCTAGGTCCAATCGTAACACAAACCGTCTCTCTAACCCTAGCCCTCAACATAACCCTAACCCTAGGTCCAATCCTAACCCTAACTGTCTCTCTAACCCTAGCCCTCAACATAACCCTAACCCTAGGTCCAATCCTAACACTAACCGTCTCTCTAACCCTAGCCCTCAACATAACCCTAACCCTAGGTCCAATCCTAACACTAACCGTCTCTCTAACCCTAGCCCTCAACATAACCCTAACCCTAGGTCCAATCCTCACCCTAACCGTCTCTCTAACCCTTGCCCTCAACATAACTCTAACCCTAGGTCCAATCCTAACACTAACCGTCTCTCTAACCCTACTCCTCAACATAACTCTAACCCTAGGTCCAATCCTCAGCCTAACCGTCTCTCTAACCCTAGCCGTCAACATAACCCTAACCCTAGGTCCAATCCTAACACTAACCGTCTCTCTAACCCTAGCCCTCAACATAACCCTAACCCTATGTCCAATCCTCACCCTAACCGTCTGTCTAACCCTAGCCCTCAACATAACCCTAACCCTAGGTCCAATCCTAACCCTAACCGTCACTCTAACCCTAGCCCTCAACATAACCCTAACTCTAGGTCCAATCCTCACCCTAACCGTCTCTCTAACCCTAGTCCTCAACATAACCCTAATCCTAGGTCCAATCCTAACCCTAACCGTCTCTTTAACCCTAGCCCTCAACATAACCCTAACCCTAGGTCCAATCCTAACCCTAACTGTCTCTCTAACCCTAGCCCTCAACATAACCCTAACCCTAGGTCCAATCCTAACACTAACCGTCTCTCTAACCCTAGCCCTCAACATAACCCTAACCCTAGGTCCAATCCTAACACTAACCGTCTCTCTAACCCTAGCCCTCATCATAACCCTAACCCTAGGTCCAATCCTCACCCTAACCGTCTCTCTAACCCTTGCCCTCAACATAACTCTAACCCTAGGTCCAATCCTAACACTAACCGTCTCTCTAACCCTAGCCCTCAACATAACTCTAACCCTAGGTCCAATCCTCAGCCTAACCGTCTCTCTAACCCTAGCCGTCAACATAACCCTAACCCTAGGTCCAATCCTAACACTAACCGTCTCTCTAACCCTAGCCCTCAACATAACCCTAACCCTATGTCCAATCCTCACCCTAACCGTCTCTCTAACCCTAGCCCTCAACATAACCCTAACCCTAGGTCCAATCCTAACCCTAACCGTCTCTCTAACTCTAGCCCTCAACATAACCCTAACCCTAGGTCCAATCCTCACCCTAACCGTCTCTCTAACCCTAGCCCTCAACATAACCCTAACCCTAGGTCCAATCGTAACACAAACCGTCTCTCTAACCCTAGCCCTCAACATAACCCTAACCCTAGGTCCAATCCTAACCCTAACTGTCTCTCTAACCCTAGCCCTCAACATAACCCTAACCCTAGGTCCAATCCTAACACTAACCGTCTCTCTAACCCTAGCCCTCAACATAACCCTAACCCTAGGTCCAATCCTAACACTAACCGTCTCTCTAACCCTAGCCCTCAACATAACCCTAACCCTAGGTCCAATCCTCACCCTAACCGTCTCTCTAACCCTTGCCCTCAACATAACTCTAACCCTAGGTCCAATCCTAACACTAACCGTCTCTCTAACCCTAGCCCTCAACATAACTCTAACCCTAGGTCCAATCCTCAGCCTAACCGTCTCTCTAACCCTAGCCGTCAACATAACCCTAACCCTAGGTCCAATCCTAACACTAACCGTCTCTCTAACCCTAGCCCTCAACATAACCCTAACCCTATGTCCAATCCTCACCCTAACCGTCTGTCTAACCCTAGCCCTCAACATAACCCTAATCCTAGGTCCAATCCTAACCCTAACCGTCTCTCTAACCCTAGCCCTCAACATAACCCTAACCCTAGGTCCAATCCTCACCCTAACCGTCTCTCTAACCCTAGCCCTCAACATAACCCTAACCCTAGGTCCAATCGTAACACAAACCGTCTCTCTAACCCTAGCCCTCAACATAACCCTAACCCTAGGTCCAATCCTCACCCTAACCGTCTCTCTAACCCTAGCCCTCAACATAACCCTAACCCTAGGTCCAATCCTAACCCTAACCGTCTCTATAACCCTAGCCCTCAACATAACCGTAACCCTAGGTCCAATCCTAACACTAACCGTCTCTCTAACCCTAGCCCTCAACACCACCCTAACCCCAGGTGCAATCCTAAGACTAACCGTCTCTCTAACCCTAGCCCTCAACATAACCCTAACCCTAGGTCCAATCCTCACCCTAACCGTCTCTCTAACCCTAGCCCTCAACATAACCCTAACCCTAGGTCCAATCCTAACACTAACCGTCTCTCTTACCCTAGCCCTCAACATAACCCTAACCCTAGGTCCAATCCTCACCCTAACCGTCTCTCTAACCCTAGCCCTCAACATAACCCTAACCCTAGGTCCAATCCTCACCCTAACCGTCTCTCTAACCCTAGCCCTCAACATAACCCTAACCCTAGGTCCAATCCTAACCCTAACCGTTTCTCCAACCCTAGCCCTCAACATAACCCTAACCCTAGGTCCAATCCTAACACTAACCGTCTCTCTAACCCTAGCCCTCAACATAACCCTAACCCTAGATCCAACCCTAACCCTATCCGTCTCTCTAACCCTAGCCCTCAACATAGCCCTAACCCTAGGTCCAATCCTAACCCTAACCGTCTCTCTAACCCTAGCCCTCAACCTAACCCTAACCCTAGGTCCAATCCTAACCCTAAACATCTCTCTAACCCCAGCCCTCTACCTAACCCTAACCCTTGGTCCAATCCTAACCCTAACCGTCTCTCTAACCCTAGCCCTCAACCTAACCCTAACCAGAGGTCCAATCCTAACCCTAACCGTCTGTCTAACTCTAGCCCTCAACATAACCCTAACCCTAGGTCCAATCCTAACCCTAACCGTCTCTCTGACCCTAGCCCTCAACATAACCCTAACCCAAGCTCCAATCCTAACCCTAACAGTCTCTCTAACCCTAGCCCTCAACATAACCCTAACCCTAGGAAGAATCCTAACCCTAACCGTCTCTCTAACCCTAGCCCTCAACATAACCCTAACCCTAGGTCCAATCCTCACCCTAACCGTCTCTATAACCCTAGCCCTCAACATAACCCTAAACCTAGGTCCAATCCTAACACTAACCGTCTCTCTAACCCTAGCCCTCAACATAACCCTAACCCTAGGTCCAATCCTAACATTAACCGTCTCTCTAACCCTAGCCGACAACATAACCCTAACCCTAGGTCCAATCCTCACCCTAACCGTCTCTCTAACCCTAGCCCTCAACATAACCCTAACCCTAGGTCCAATCCTCACCCTAACCGTCTCTCAATCCCTAGCCCTCAACATAACCCTAACCCTAGGTCCAATCCTCACCCTAACCGTCTCTCTAACCCTAGCCCTCAACATAACTCTAACCCTAGGTCCAATCCTCACCCTAACCGACTCTCTAACCCTAGCCCTCAACATAACCCTAACCCTAGGTCCAATCCTCACCCTAACCGTCTCTCTAACCCTAGCCCTCAACATAACCCTAACCCTAGTTTCAATTCTAACACTAACCGTGTCTCTAACCCTAGCCCTCAACATAACCCTAACTCTAGGTCCAATCCTCACCCTAACCGTATCTCTAACCCTAGTCCTCAACATAACCCTAACCCTAGGTCCAATCCTAACCCTAACCGTCTCTTTAACCCTAGCCCTCAACATAACCCTAACCCTAGGTCCAATCCTAACACTAACTGTCTCTCTAACCCTAGCCCTCAACATAACCCTAACCCTAGGTCCAATCCTAACACTAACCGTCTCTCTAACCCTAGCCCTCAACATAACCCTAACCCTAGGTCCAATCCTAACACTAACCGTCTCTCTAACCCTAGCCCTCAACATAACCCTAACCCTAGGTCCAATCCTCACCCTAACCGTCTCTCTAACCCTTGCCCTCAACATAACTCTAACCCTAGGTCCAATCCTAACACTAACCGTCTCTCTAACCCTAGCCCTCAACATAACTCTAACCCTAGGTCCAATCCTCAGCCTAACCGTCTCTCTAACCCTAGCCGTCAACATAACCCTAACCCTAGGTCCAATCCTAACACTAACCGTCTCTCTAACCCTAGCCCTCAACATAACCCTAACCCTATGTCCAATCCTCACCCTAACCGTCTCTCTAACCCTAGCCCTCAACATAACCCTAACCCTAGGTCCAATCCTCACCCTAACCGTCTGTCTAACCCTAGCCCTCAACATAACCCTAACCCTAGGTCCAATCCTAACCCTAACCGTCTCTCTAACCCTAGCCCTCAACATAACCCTAACCCTAGGTCCAATCCTCACCCTAACCGTCTCTCTAACCCTAGCCCTCAACATAACCTTAACCCTAGGTCCAATCGTAACACAAACCGTCTCTCTAACCCTAGCCCTCAACATAACCCTAACCCTAGGTCCAATCCTCACCCTAACCGTCTCTCTAACCCTAGCCCTCAACATAACCCTAACCCTAGGTCCAATCCTAACCCTAACCGTCTCTATAACCCTAGCCCTCAACATAACCGTAACCCTAGGTCCAATCCTAACACTAACCGTCTCTCTAACCCTAGCCCTCAACACCACCCTAACCCTAGGTGCAATCCTAAGACTAACCGTCTCTCTAACCCTAGCCCTCAACATAACCCTAACCCTAGGTCCAATCCTCACCCTAACCGTCTCTCTAACCCTAGCCCTCAACATAACCCTAACCCTAGGTCCAATCCTAACACTAACCGTCTCTCTTACCCTAGCCCTCAACATAACCCTAACCCTAGGTCCAATCCTCACCCTAACCGTCTCTCTAACCCTAGCCCTCAACATAACCCTAACCCTAGGTCCAATCCTCACCCTAACCGTCTCTCTAACCCTAGCCCTCATCATAACCCTAACCCTAGGTCCAATCCTAACCCTAACCGTTTCTCCAACCCTAGCCCTCAACATAACCCTAACCCTAGGTCCAATCCTAACACTAACCGTCTCTCTAACCCTAGCCCTCAACATAACCCTAACCCTAGATCCAACCCTAACCCTATCCGTCTCTCTAACCCTAGCCCTCAACATAGCCCTAACCCTAGGTCCAATCCTAACCCTAACCGTCTCTCTAACCCTAGCCCTCAACCTAACCCTAACCCTAGGTCCAATCCTAACCCTAACCATCTCTCTAACCCCAGCCCTCTACCTAACCCTAACCCTTGGTCCAATCCTAACCCTAACCGTCTCTCTAACCCTAGCCCTCAACCTAACCCTAACCAGAGGTCCAATCCTAACCCTAACCGTCTGTCTAACTCTAGCCCTCAACATAACCCTAACCCTAGGTCCAATCCTAACCCTAACCGTCTCTCTGACCCTAGCCCTCAACATAACCCTAACCCTAGCTCCAATCCTAACCCTAACAGTCTCTCTAACCCTAGCCCTCAACATAACCCTAACCCTAGGTCCAATCCTCACCCTAACCGTCTCTCTAACCCTAGCCCTCAACATAACCCTAACCCTAGGTCCAAACCTAACAATAACCGTCTCTCTAACCCTAGCCCTCAACATAACCCTAACCCTAGATCCAACCCTAACCCTATCCGTCTCTCTAACCCTAGCCCTCAACATAGCCCTAACCCTAGGTCCAATCCTAACCCTAACCGTCTCTCTAACCCTAGCCCTCAACCTAACCCTAACCCTAGGTCCAATCCTAACCCTAACCATCTCTCTAACCCCAGCCCTCTACCTAACCCTAACCCTTGGTCCAATCCTAACCCTAACCGTCTCTCTAACCCTAGCCCTCAACCTAACCCTAACCAGAGGTCCAATCCTAACCCTAACCGTCTGTCTAACTCTAGCCCTCAACATAACCCTAACCCTAGGTCCAATCCTAACCCTAACCGTCTCTCTGACCCTAGCCCTCAACATAACCCTAACCCTAGCTCCAATCCTAACCCTAACAGTCTCTCTAACCCTAGCCCTCAACATAACCCTAACCCTAGGTCCAATCCTCACCCTAACCGTCTCTCTAACCCTAGCCCTCAACATAACCCTAACCCTAGGTCCAAACCTAACAATAACCGTCTCTCTAACCCTAGCCCTCAACATAACCCTAACCCTAGGTCCAATCCTAACACTAACCGTCTCTCTAACCCTAGCCCTCAACATAACCCTAACCCTAGGTCCAATCCTAACCCTAACCGTCTCTCTAACCCTAGCCCTCAACATAACCCTAACCCTAGGTCCAATCCTCACCCTAACCGTCTCTCTAACCCTAGCCCTCAACATAACCCTAACCCTAGGTCCAATCCTAACACTAACCGTCTCTCTAACCCTAGCCCTCAACATAACCCTAACCCTAGGTCCAATCCTAACCCTATTCGTCTCTCTAACCCTAGCCCTCAACATAACACTAACCCTAGGTCCAATCCTCACCCTAACCGTCTCTCTAACCCTAGCCCTCAACATAGCCCTAACCCTAGGTCCAATCCTAACCCTAACCGTCTCACTAAACCTAGCCCTCAACATAACCCTAACCCTAGGTCCAATCCTAACCCTAACCGTCTCTCTAACCCTAGCCCTCAACCTAACCCTAACCCTAGGTCCAATCCTAACCCTAACCGTCTCTCTGACCCTAGCCCTCAGCATAACCCTAACCCTAGGTCCAACCCTAACCCTAACCGTCTCTCTGACCCTAGCGGTCAACATAACCCTAACCCTAGGTCCAATCCTCACCCTAACCGTCTCTCTAACCCTAGCCCTCAACATAACCCTAACCCTAAGTCCAATCCTCACCCTAACCGTCTCTGAAAACCTAGCCCTCAACATAACCCTAACCCTAGGTCCAATCCTAACCCAAACCGTCTCTCTAACCCTAGCCCTCAACATAACCCTAACCCTAGGTCCAATCATAACGCTAACTGTCTCTCTAACCCTAGACCTCAACATAACTCTAACCCTAGGTCCAATCCTAACCCTAACCCTCTCTCTAACCCTAGGCCTCAACATAACCCTACCTCTAGGTCCAATCCTAACCCTAACCCTCTCTCTAACCCTAGCCCTCAACATAAGCCTAACCCTAGGTCCAATCCTAACCCTAACCGTATCTCTAACCCTAGCCCTCAACTTAACCCTAACCCTAGGTCGAATCCTAACCCTAACCGTCTCTCTAACCCTAGTCCTCAACATAACCCTAACCCTAGGTCCAATTCTAACGCTAACTGTCTCTCTAACCCTAGACCTCAACATAACTCTAACCCTAGGTCCAATCCTAACCCTAACCATCTCTCTAACCCTAGCCCTCAACATAACCCTAACCCTAGGTCCAATCCTCACCCTAACCGCCTCTCTAACCCTAGCCCTCAACATAACCCTAACCCTAGGTCCAATCCTCACATTAACGGCCTCTCTAACCCTAGCCCTCAACCTAACCCTAACCCTAGGTCCAATCGTAACCCTAACCGTCTCTCTAACCCTTGCCCTCAACCTATCCCTAACCCTAGGTCCAATCCTAACCCTAAGCATCTCTCTAACTCTAGCCCTCAACGTAATCCTAACCCTACGTCCAATCCTGACCCTAACAGTCTCTCTAACCCTAGTCCTCAACATAATCCTAACTCTAGGTCCATTCCCCACCCTAACCGTCTCTCTAACCCTAGCCCTCAACATAACCCTAACCCTAGGTCCAATCCTAACCCTAACTGTCTCTCTAACCCTAGACCTCAACATAACCCTAACCCTAGGTCCAATCCTCACCCTAACCGCCTCTCTAACCCTATCCCTCAACATAACCCTAACCCTAGGTCCAATCCTCACCCTAACCGTCTCTCTAACCCTAGCCCTCTACCTAACCCTAACCCTAGATCCAATCCTAAACCTAAACGTCTCTCTAACCCTTGCCCTCAACCTAACCCTAACCCTAGGTCCAATCCTAACCATAAGCGTCTCTCTAACCCTAGCCCTCAACATAACCCTAACCCTACTTCCAATCCTAACCCTAACCGTCTCTCTAACCTTAGCCCTCTACATAACCCTAACCCTACGTCCAATCCTAACCGTAACAGTCTCTCTAACCCTAGCCCTCAACATAACCCTAACTCTAGGTCCAATCCTCACCCTAACCGTCTCTCTAACCCTAGCCCTCAACATAACCCTAACCCTAGGTCCAATCCTCACCCTAACCGTCTCTCTAACCCTAGCCGTCAACATAAGCCTAACCCTAGGTCCAATCCTAACCCTAACCGTCTCTCTAACCCTAGCCCTCAACTTAACCCTAAGCCTAGGTCCAATCCTATCCCTAACCGTCTCTCTAACCCTAGCTATCAACATAACCCTAACCCTAGGTCCAATCCTAACCCTAACTGTCTCTCTAACCCTAGACCTCAACATAACTCTAACCCTAGGTCCAATCCTAACCCTAACCATCTCTCTAACTCTAGCCCTCAACATAACCCTAACCCTAGGTACAATCCTCACTCTAACCGTCTCTCTAACCCTAGCCCTCAACATAACCCTTTCCCTAGGTCCAATCCTAACCCTAACTGTCTCTCTAACCCTAGACCTCAACATAACTGTAACCCTAGGTCCAATCCTAACCCTAACCATCTCTCTAACCCTAGCCCTCAACATAACCCTAACCCTAGGTCCAATCCTCACCCTAACCGCCTCTCTAACCCTAGCCCTCAACATAACCCTAACCCTAGGTCCAATCCTCACCCTAACCGCCTCTCTAACCCTAGCCCTCAACCTAACCCTAACCCTAGGTCCAATCCTAACCCTTACCGTCTTTCTAACACTTGCCCTCAACCTAACCCTAACCCTAGGTCCAATCCTAACCCTAACCGTCTCTCTAACCCTAGCCCTCAACATAACCCTAACCCTAGGTCCAATCCTAACCCTAACAGTCTCTCTAAACTTAGCCCTCAACATAACCCTAACCCTACGTCCAATCCTAACCCTAACCGTCTCTCTAACCCTAGCCCTCAACATAACCCTAACCCTAGGTCCAATCCTATCCCTAACCGTCTCTCTAAACCTAGCCCTCAACATAACTCTAACCCTATGTCCAATCCTAACCCTAACCGTCTCTCTAAACCTAGCACTCAACCTAACCCTAACCCTAGGTCCAATCCTAACCCTAACCGTCTCTCTAACCCTAGCCCTCAACCTAACCCTATCCCTAGGTCCAATCATAACCCTCAGCATCTCACTAACCCTTGCCATCAACAAAACCCTAACCCTAGGTCCAATCCTCACCCTAACCGTCTCTCTAACCCTAGCCCTCAACATAACCCTAACCCTAGGTCCAATCCTCACCCTAACCGTCTCTCTAACCCTAGCCCTCAACATAACCCTAACCCTAGGTCCAATCCTAACCCTAACCGTCTCTCTAACCCTAGCCCTCAACCTAACCCTAACCCTAGGTCCAATCCTAAACCTAACCGTCTCTCTAACCCTAGCCCTCAACATAACCCTAACCCTAGGTCCGATCATAACCCTAACTGTCTCTCTAACACTAGACCTCAACATAACTCTAACCCTAGGTCCAATCCTAACCCTAACCATCTCTCTAACTCTAGCCCTCAACATAACCCTAACCCTAGGTCCAATCCTCACCCTAACCGCCTCTCTAACCCTAGCCCTCAACATAACCCTAACTCTAGGTCCAATCCTCACCCTAACCGCCTCCCTAACCCTAGCCCTCAACCTAACTCTAACCCTAGGTCCAATCCTAACGCTAATCGTCTCTCTAACCCTTGCCCTCAACCTAACCCTAACCCTAGGTCCAATCCTAACCCTAAGCATCTCTCTAACGCTAGTCCTCAACATAAACCTAACCCTACGTCCAATCCGAACCCTAACCGTCTCTCTAACCTTAGCCCTCTACATAACCCTAACCCTAGGTCCAATCCTCACCCTAACCGTCTCTCTAACCCTAGCCCTCAACATAACCCTAACCCTAGTTCCAATTCTAACACTAACCCTGTCTCTAACCCTAGCCCTCAACATAACCCTAACCCTAGATCCAATCCTAACACTAACCGTCTCTCTAACCCTAGCCCTCAACATAACCCTAACCCTAGGTCCAATCCTAACACTAACCGTCTCTCTAACCCTAGCCCTCAACATAACCTTAACCCTAGGTCCAATCCTCACCCTAACCGTCTCTCTAACCCTTGCCCTCAACATAACTCTAACCCTAGGTCCAATCCTAACACTAACCGTCTGTCTAACCCTAGCCCTCAACATAACCCTAACCCTAGGTCCAGTCCTCAGCCTAACCGTCTCTCTAACCCTAGCCGTCAACATAACCCTAACCCCAGGTCCAATCCTAACACTAACCGTCTCTCTAACCCTAGCCCTCAACATAACCCTAACCCTATGTCCAATCCTCACCCTAACCGTCTCTCTAACCCTAGCCCTCAACATAACCCTAACCCTAGGTCCAATCCTCACCCTAACTGTCTCTCTAACCCTAGCCCTCAACATAACCCTAACCCTAGGTCCAATCCTAACCCTAACCGTCTGTCTAACCCTAGCCCTCAACATAACCCTAACCCTAGGTCCAATCCTAACCCTAAGCGTCCTTAAACCCTAGCCCTCAACATAACCCTAACCCTAGGTCCAATCCTAACACTAACCGTCTCTCTAACCCTAGCCCTCAACATAACCCTAACCCTAGGTCCAATCCTAACACTAACCGTCTCTCTAACCCTAGCTCTCAACATAACCCTAACCCTAGGTCCAATCCTCACCCTAACCGTCTCTATAACCCTTGCCCTCAACATAACCCTAACCCTAGGTCCAATCCTAACACTAACCGTCTCTCTAACCCTAGCCCTCAACATAACCCTAACCCTAGGTCCAATCCTCAGCCTAACCGTCTCTCTAAGCGTAGCCGTCAACATAACCCTAACCCTAGGTCCAATCCTAACACTAACCGTCTCTCTAACCCTAGCCCTCAACATAACCCTAACCCTAGGTCCAATCCTCACCCTAACCGTCTCTCTAATCCTAGCCCTCAACATAACCCTAACCCTAGGTCCAATCCTCACCCTAACCGTCTCTCTAACCCTAGCCCTCAACATAACCCTAACCCTAGGTCCAATCCTAACCCTAACCGTCTCTGTAACCCTAGCCCTCAACATAACACTAACCCTAGGTCCAATCCTAACACTAACCGTCTCTCTAACCCTAGCCCTCAACATAACCCTAACCCTAGGTCCAATCCTAACACTAACCGTCTCTCTAACCCTAGCCCTCAACATAACCCTAACCCTAGGTCCAATCCTAACACTAACCGTCTCTCTAACCCTAGCCCTCAACATAACCCTAACCCTAGGTCCAATCCTCACCCTAACCGTCTCTCTAACCCTAGCCCTCAACATAACCCTAACCCTAGGTCCAATCCTAACACTAACCGTCTCTCTAACCATAGCCCTCATCATAACCCTAACCCTAGGTCCAATCCTAACCCTATCCGTCTCTCTAACTTTAGCCCTCAACATAACCCTAACCCTAGGTCCAATCCTAACAGTAACCGTCTCTCTAAACCTAGCCCTCATCATAACCCTAACCCTAGGTCCAATCCTCACCCTAACTGTCTCTCTAACCCTAGCCCTCAACATAACACTAACCCTAGGTCCAATCCTAAACCTAAACGTCTCTCTTACCCTAGCCCTCAATCTAACCCTAACCCTAGGTCCAATCCTAACCCTAACCGTCTCTCTAACCCTAGCCCTCAACCTAACCCTAACCCTAGGTCCAATCCTAACCGTAACCGTCTCTCTGACCCTAGCCCTCAGCATAACTCTAACCCTAGGTCCAATCCTAACCCTAACTGTCTGTCTAACCCTAGCACTCAACATAACCCTAACCCTAGGTCCAACCCTAACCCTAACAGTCTCTCTGACCCTAGTCCTCAACATAACCCTGACCCTAGGTCCAATCCTCACCCTAACCGTCTCTCTAACCCTAGCCCTCAACATAACCCTAACCCTAAGTCCAATCCTCACCCTAACCGTCTCTCTAAACCTAGCCCTCAACATAACCCTAACCCTAGGTCCAATCCTAACCCAAACCGTCCCTCTAAACCTAGCCCTCAACATAACCCTAACCCTAGGTCCAATCCTAACCCTAACCGTCGCTCTAAACCTAACCCTCAACATAACCCTAACCCTAGGTCCAATCCTAACCCTAACCGTCTCTCTAACCCTAGGCCTCAACATAACCCTAACCCTAGGTCCAATCCTAACCCTATCCGTCTCTCTAACTCTAGCCCTGAACATAACCCTAACCCTAGGACCAATCCTAACCCTAACTGTATCTCTAACCCTAGCCCTCAACATAAGCCTAACCCTAGGTCCAATCCTAACCCTAACCGTCTTTCTAACCCTAGCCCTCAACATAACCCTAACCCTAGGTCCAATCCTAACCCTAACCGTCTCTCTAACCCTAGCCCTAAACATAACCCTAACCCTAGGTCCAATCCTAACCCTAACCGTCTCTCTAACCCTAGCCCTCAACATAACCCTAACCCTAGGTCCAATCCTAACCCATACCGTCTCTCTAACCCTAGCCCTCAACATAACCCTAACCCTAGGTCCAATCCTTGCCCTAACCGTCGCTCTATTCCTAGCCCTCAACAAAGCCCTAACCCTAGGTCCAATCCTAACCCTAACCGTCTCTCTGAACCTAGCTCTCAACATAACCCTAACCCTAGGTCCAATCCTCACCCTAACCGTCTCTCTAACCCTAGCCCTCAACATAACCCTAACCCTAGGTCCAATCCTAACCCTAACCGTCGCTCTAACCCTAGCCCTCAACATAACCCTAACCCTAGGTCCAATCCTCACCCTATCCATCTCTCTGACCCTAGCCCTCAACATAACCCTAACCCTAGGTCCAATCCTCACCCTAACCGTCTCTCTAACCCTAGCCCTCAACATAACCCTAACCTTATGTCCAATCCTAACCCTAACCGTCTCTCTAACCCTAGCCCTAAATATAAGCCTAACCCTAGGTCCAATCCTAACCCTAACCGTCTCTCTAACTCTAGCCCTCAACGTAACCCTAACCCTAGGTCCAATCCTCACCCTAACCGTCTCTCTAACCCTAGCCCTCTACATAGCCCTAACCCTACGTCCAATCCTAACCCTAACCGTCTCTCTAACCCTAGCCCTCAACCTAACCCTAACCCTAGGTCCCATCCTAACCCTAACCGTCTGTCTGACCCTAGCCCTCAACCTAACCCTAACCCTAGGTCCAATCCTAACCCTAACCGTCTCTCTGACCCTAGCCCTCTACATAGCCCTAACCCTAGGTCCAATCCTAACCCTAACCGTCTCTCTAACCCTAGCCCTCAACCTAACCCTAACCCTAGGTCCCATCCTAACCCTAACCGTCTGTCTGACCCTAGCCCTCAACCTAACCCTAACCCTAGGTCCAATCCTAACCCTAACCGTCTCTCTGACCCTTCCCCTCAGCATAATCCTAACCCTAGGTCCAATCCTAACCATAACTGTCTGTCTAACCCTAGCCCTCAACATAACCCTAACCCTAGGTCGAATCCTAACCCTAACTGTCTCTCTAACCCTAGCCCTCAACAAAACCCTAACCCTAGGTCCAATCCTCACCCTAACCGTCTCTCTAACCCTAGCCCTCAACAAAACCCTAACCCTAAGTCCAATCCTAACACTAACCGTCTCTCTAACCATAGCCCTCATCATAACCCTAACCCTAGGTCCAATCCTAACCCTAACCGTCTCTCTAACCCTAGCCCTCAACATAACCCTAACCCTAGGTCCAATCCTTACCCTAACCGTCTCTCTAACCCTAGCCCTCAACATAACCCTAACCCTAGGTCCAATCCTAACAGTAACCGTCTCTCTAAACCTAGCCCTCATCATAACCCTAACCCTAGGTCCAATCCTCACCCTAACTGTCTCTCTAACCCTAGCCCTCAACATAACACTAACCCTAGGTCCAATCCTAAACCTAAACGTCTCTCTTACCCTAGCCCTCAATCTAACCCTAACCCTAGGTCCAATCCTAACCCTAACCGTCTCTCTAACCCTAGCCCTCAACCTAACCCTAACCCTAGGTCCAATCCTAACCGTAACCGTCTCTCTGACCCTAGCCCTCAGCATAACTCTAACCCTAGGTCCAATCCTAACCCTAACTGTCTGTCTAACCCTAGCACTCAACATAACCCTAACCCTAGGTCCAACCCTAACCCTAACAGTCTCTCTGACCCTAGTCCTCAACATAACTCTGACCCTTGGTCCAATCCTCACCCTAACCGTCTCTCTAACCCTAGCCCTCAACATAACCCTAACCCTAAGTCCAATCCTCACCCTAACTGTCTCTCTAAACCTAGCCCTCAACGTAACCCTAACCCTAGGTCCAATCCTCACCCTAACCATCTCTCTGACCCTAGCCCTCAACATAACCCTAACCCTAGGTCCAATCCTCACCCTAATCGTCTCTCTAACCCTAGCCCTCAACATAACCCTAACCTTATGTCCCATCCTAACCCTAACCGTCTCTCTAACCCTAGCCCGCAATATAAGCCTAACCCTAGGTCCAATCCTAACCTAACCATCTCTCTAACTCTAGCCCTCAACGTAACCCTAACCCTAGGTCCAATCCTCACCCTAACCGTCTCTCTAACCCTAGCCCTCTACATAGCCCTAACCCTAGGTCCAATCCTAACCCTAATCGTCTCTCTAACCCTAGCCCTCAACCTAACCCTAACCCTAGGTCCCATCCTAACTCTAACCGTCTGTCTGACCCTAGCCCTCAACCTAACCCTAAACCTAGGTCCAATCCTAACCCTAACCGTCTCTCTGACCCTAGCCCTCAGCATAATCCTAACCCTAGGTCCAATCCTAACCCTAACTGTCTGTCTAACCCTAGCCCTCAACATAACCCTAACCCTAGGTCGAATCCTAACCCTAACTGTCTCTCTAACCCTAGCCCTCAACAAAACCCTAACCTTAGGTCCAATCCTCACCCTAACCGTCTCTCTAACCCTAGCCCTCAACATAACCCTAACCCTAGGTCCTATCCTAACACTAACCGTCTCTCTAACCATAGCCCTCATCATAACCCTAACCCTAGGTCCAATCCTAACCCTAACCGTCTCTCTAACCCTAGCCCTCAACAAAACCCTAACCCTAGGTCCAATCCTTACCCTAAAGGTCTCTCTAACCCTAGCCCTCAACATAACCCTAACCCTAGGTCCAATCCTAACAGTAACCGTCTCTCTAAACCTAGCCCTCATCATAACCCTAACCCTCGGTCCAATCCTAACCCTATCCGTCTCTCTAACTTTAGCCCTCAACATAACCCTAACCCTAGGACCAATCCTAACCCTAACAGTCGCTCTAACCGTAGCCCTCAACATAACCCTAACCCTAGGTCCAATCCTAACCCTAACCGTCTCTCAAACCCTAGCCCTCAACATAACCCTATCCCTAGGTCCCATCCTCACGCTAACCGTCTCTCTAACCCTAGCGCTCAATATAACCCTAACCCTAGGTCCAATCCTAACCCTATCCGTCTCTCTAACTCTAGCGCTCAACATAACCCTAACCCTAGGTCCAATCCTCACCCTAACCGTCTCTCTAACCCTAGCCCTCAACATAACACTAACCCTATGTCCAATCCTCACCCTAACAGTCTCTCCAACCCTAGCCATCAACATATGCCTAAACCTAGGTCCAATCCTAACACTAACCGTCTCCTAACCCTAGCCCTCAACATAACCCTAACCCTAGGTCGAAACCTCACCCTAACCGTCTCTCTAACCCTAGCCCTCAACATAACCCTAACCCTAGGTCCAATCATATCACTAACCGTCTCTCTAAACATAGCCCTCAACATAACCCTACCCTAGGTCCAATCCTAACCCCTACCGTCTCTCTAACCCTAGCCCTCAACATAACCCTAACCCTAGGTCCAATCCTCACCCTAACCGTCTCTCTAACCCTAGCCCTCAACATAACCCTAACCCTAGGTCCAATCCTAACACTAACCGTCTCTCTAACCCTAGCCCTCAACATAACCCTAACCCTAGGTCCAATCCTAACCCGATCCGTCTCTCTAACTCTTGTCCTCAACATAACACTAACCCTAGGACCAATCCTAACCCTAACCGTCGCTCTAACCCTAGCCCTAAACATAACACTAACCCTAGGTCCAATCCTCACCCTAACCGTCTCTCTAACCCTAGCCCTCAATATAGCCCTAACCCTAGGTCCAATCCTAACCCTAACCGTCTCTCTAACCCTAGCCCTCAACATAACCCTAAGCCTAGGTCCAATCCTAACACTAACCGTCTCAGTAAACCTAGCCCTCAACCTAACACTAACCCTAGGTCCAATCCTAACCCTAACCGTCTCTCTAAACCTAGCCCTCAACCTAACCCTAACCCTAGGTCCAATCCTAACCCTAACCGTCTCTCTGATCCTAGACCTCAGCATAACCCTAACCATAGATCCAATCCTAACCCTAACTGTCTGTCTAAACCTAGCCCTCAACATAACCCTAACCCTAGGTCCAATCCTAACCCTAACCGTCTCTCTGACCCTAGCCCTCAACATAACCCTAACCCAAGGTCCAATCCTCACCCTAACCGTCTCTCTAACCCTAGCCCTCAACATAAGCCTAACCCTAGGTCCAATCCTCACCCTAACCGTCTCTCTAACCCTAGCCCTCAACCTAACCCTAACCCTAGGTCCAATCCTAAATCTAACCGTCTCTCTAACCCTAGCCCTCAACCTTACCCTAACCCTAGGTCCAATCCTAACCCTAATCGTCTCTCTGACCCTAGCCCTCAGCATAACCCTAACCCTAGGTCCAATCCTAACCCTAACTGTCTGTCTAACCCTATCCCTCTACATAACCCTAACCCTAGGTCCAATCCTAACCCTAACCGTCTCTCTGACCCTAGCCCTCAACATAACCCTAACCCTAGGTCCAATCCTCACCCTAACCGTCTCTCTAACCCTAGCCCTCAACATAACCCTAACCCTAGGTCCAATCCTCACCCTAACCGTCTCTCTAACCCTAGCCCTCAACATAACCCTAACCCTAGGTCCAATCCTCACCCTAACCATCTCTCTGACCCTAGCCCTCAACATAACCCTAACCCTAGGTCCAATCCTCACCCTAACCGTCTCTCTAACCCTAGCCCTCAACATAACCCTAACCTTATGTCCAATCCTAACCCTAACCGTCTCTCTAACCCTAGCCCTCAGTATAAGCCTAACCCTAGGTCCAATCCTAACCCTAACCGTCTCTCTAAATCTAGCCCTCAACGTAACCCTAACCCTAGGTCCAATCCTCACCCTAACCGTCTCTCTAACCCTAGCCCTCTACATAGCCCTAACCCTAGGTCCAATCCTAACCCTAACCGTCTCTCTAACCCTAGCCCTCAACCTAACCCTAACCCTAGGCCCCATCCTAACCCTAACCGTCTGTCTGACCCTAGCCCTCAACCTAACCCTAACCCTAGGTCCAATCCTAACCCTAACCGTCTCTCTGACCCTAGCCCTCAGCATAATCCTAACCCTAGGTCCAATCCTAACCCTAACTGTCTGTCTAACCCTAGCCCTCAACATAACCCTAACCCTAGGTCGAATCCTAACCCTAACTGTCTCTCTAATCCTAGCCCTCAACAAAACCCTAACCCTAGGTCCAATCCTCACCCTAACCGTCTCTCTAATCCTAGCCCTCAACATAACCCTAACCCTAGGTCCAATCCTAACACTAACCGTCTCTCTAACCATAGCCCTCATCATAACCCTAACCCTAGGTCCAATACTAACCCTAACCGTCTCTCTAACCCTAGCCCTGAACATAACCCTAACCCTAGGTCCAATCCTTACCCTAACCGTCTCTCTAACCCTAGCCCTCAACATAACCCTAACCCTAGGTCCAATCCTAACAGTAACCGTCTCTCTAAACCTAGCCCTCATCATAACCCTAACCCTAGGTCCAATCCTAACCCTATCCGTCTCTCTAACTTTAGCCCTCAACATAACCCTAACCCTAGGTCCAATCCTAACACTAACCGTCTCTCTAACCCTAGCCCTCAACATAACCCTAACCCTAGGTCCAATCCTAACCCTATCCGTCTCTCTAACTCTTGCCCTCAACATAACACTATCCCTAGGACCAATCCTCACCCTAACCGTCTCTCTAACCCTAGCCCTCAATATAGCCCTAACCCTAGGTCCAATCCTAACCCTAACCGTCTCTCTAACCCTAGCCCTCAACATAACCCTAACCCTAGGTCCAATCCTAACACTAACCGTCTCACTAACCCTAGCCCTCAACCTAACACTAACCCTAGGTCCAATCCTAACCCTAACCGTCTCTCTAAACCTAGCCCTCAACCTAACCCTAACCCTAGGTCCAATCCTAACCCTAACCGTCTCTCTGATCCTAGCCCACAGCATAACCCTAACCATAGATCCAATCCTAACCCTAACTGTCTGTCTAAACCTAGCCCTCAACATAACCCTAACCCTAGGTCCAATCCTAACCCTAACCGTCTCTCTAAACCTAGCCCTCAACCTAACCCTAACCCTAGGTCCAATCCTAACCCTAACCGTCTCTCTGATCCTAGCCCTCAGCATAACCCTAACCATAGATCCAATCCTAACCCTAACTGTCTGTCTGAACCTAGCCCTCAACATAACCCTAACCCTAGGTCCAATCCTCACCCTATCCATCTCTGTGACCCTAGCCCTCAACATAACCCTAACCTTATGTCCAATCCTAACCCTAACCGTCTCTCTAACCCTAGCCCTCAACATAACCCTAACCCTAGGTCCAATCCTAACCCTAACCGTCTCTCTGACCCTAGCTCTCAACATAACCCTAACCCTAGGTCCAATCCTCACCCTAACCGTCTCTCTAACCCTAGCCCTCAACATAACCCTAACCCTAGGTCCAATCCTCACCCTAACCGTCTCTCTAACCCTAGCCCTCAACATAACCCTAACCTTAGGTCCAATCCTCACCCTACCCGTCTCTCTAACCCTAGCCCTCAACATAACACTAAACCTATGTCCAATCCTCACCCTAACCGTCTCTCTAACCCTAGCCCTCAACATATCCCTAACCCTAGGTCCAATCCTAACCCTAACTGTCTGTCTAAACCTAGCCCTCAGCATAACCCTAACCCTAGGTCCAATCCTAACCCTAACCGTCTCTCTGACCCTAGCCCTCAACATAACGCTAACCCTAGGTCCAACCCTCACCCTAACCGTCTCTCTAACCCTAGCCCTCAACATAAGCCTAACCCTAGGTCCAATCCTCACCCTAACCGTCTCTCTAACCCTAGCCCTCAACATAACCCTAACCCTAGGTCCAATCCTAACCCTAACCGTCTCTCTAACCCTAGCCCTCAACCTAACCCTAACCCTAGGTCCAATCCTAACCCTAACCGTCTCTCTGACCCTAGCCCTCAACATAACCCTAACCCTAGGTCCAATCCTAACCCTAACCGCCTCTCTAACCCTAGCCCTCAACATAACCCTAACCCTAGGTCCAACCCTAACCCTAACCGTCTCTCTAAACCTAGCCCTCAGCATAACCCTAACCCTAGGTCCAATCCTAACCCTAACCGTCTCTCTAACCCTAGCCCGCAACATAAGCCTAACCCTAGGTCCAATCCTAACCCTAACCATCTCTCTAACTCTAGCCCTCAACGTAACCCTAACCCTAGGTCCAATCCTCACCCTAACCGTCTCTCTAACCCTAGCCCTCTACATAGCCCTAACCCTAGGTCCAATCCTAACCCTAATCGTCTCTCTAACCCTAGCCCTCAACCTAACCCTAACCCTAGGTCCCATCCTAACTCTAACCGTCTGTCTGACCCTAGCCCTCAACCTAACCCTAAACCTAGGTCCAATCCTAACCCTAACCGTCTCTCTGACCCTAGCCCTCAGCATAACCCTAACCCTAGGTCCAATCCTAACCCTAACCGTCTGTCTAACCCTAGCCCTCAACATAACCCTAACCCTAGGTCGAATCCTAACCCTAACCGTCTCTCTAACCCTAGCCCTCAACAAAACCCTAACCTTAGGTCCAATCCTCACCCTAACCGTCTCTCTAACCCTAGCCCTCAACAGAACCCTAACCCTAGGTCCAATCCTAACCCTAACCGTCGCTCTAACCCTAGCCCTCAACATAACCCTAACCCTAGGTCCAATCCTAACCCTAACCGTCTCTCTAACCCTAGCCCTCAACAAAACCCTAACCCTAGGTCCAATCCTAACCCTATCCGTCTCTCTAACTCTAGCCCTGAACATAACCCTAACCCTAGGATCAATCCTAACCTTAACCGTCTCTCTAACCCTAGCCCTCAACATAACCCTAACCCTAGGTCCAATCCTAACCCTAACCGTCTCTCTAACCATAGCCCTCAACCTAACCCTAACCCTAGGTCCAATCCTAACCCTAACCGTCTCTCTAACCCTAGCCCTCAACATAACCCTAACCCTAGGTCCAATACTAACCCATACCGTCTCTCTAACCCTAGCCCTCAACATAACCCTAACCCTAGGTCCAATCCTTGCCCTAACCGTCTCTCTAACCCTAGTCCTCAACAAAGCCCTAACCCTAGGTCCAATCCTAACCCTAACCCTCTCTCTGACCCTAGCTCTCAACATAACCCTAACCCTAGGTCCAATCCTCACCTTAACCGTCTCTCTAACCCTAGCCCTCAACATAACCCTAACCCTAGGTCCAATCCTAACCCTAACCGTCGCTCTAACCCTAGCCCTCAACATAACCCTAACCCTAGGTCCAAACCTCACCCTAACCATCTCTCTGACCCTAGCCCTCAACATAACCCTAACCCTAGGTCCAATCCTCACCCTAACCGTCTCTCTAAACCTAGCCCTCAACATAACCCTAACCTTATATCCAATCCTAACCCTAACCGTCTCTCTAACCCTAGCCCTCAATATAAGCCTAACCCTAGGTCCAATCCTAACCCTAAGCGTCTCTCTAACTCTAGCCCTCAATGTAACCCTAACCCTAGGTCCAATCCTCACCCTAACCGTCTCTCTAACCCTAGCCCTCTACATAGCCCTAACCCTAGGTCCAATCCTAACCCTAACCGTCTCTCTAACCCTTGCCCTCAACCTAACCCTAACCCTAGGTCCCATCCTAACCCTAACCGTCTGTCTGACCCTAGCCCTCAACCTAATCCTAACCCTAGGTCCAATCCTAACCCTAACCGTCTCTCTGACCCTAGCCCTCAGCATAATCCTAACCCTAGGTCCATTCCTAACCCTAACTGTCTGTCTAACCCTAGCCCTCAACATAACCCTAACCCTAGGTTGAATCCTAACCCTAACTGTCTCTCTAACCCTAGCCCTAAACAAAACCCTAACCCTAGGTCCAATCCTCACCCTAACCGTCTCTCTAACCCTAGCCCTAAACATAACCCGAACCCTAGGTCCAATCCTAACACTAACCGTCTCTCTAACCATAGCCCTCATCATAACGCTAACCCTAGGTCCAATCCTAACCCTAACCGTCTCTCTAACCCTAGCCCTCAACATAACCCTAACCCTAGGTCCAATCCTTACCCTAACCGTCTCTCTAACCCTAGTCCTCAACATAACCCTAACCCTAGGTCCAATCCTAACAGTAACCGTCTCTCTAAACCTAGCCCTCATCATAACCCTAACCCTAGGTCCCATCCTAACCCTAACCGTCTCTCTGACCCTAGCCCTCAACCTAACCCTAACCCTAGGTCCAATCCTAACCCTATCCGTCTCTCTAACTTTAGCCCTCAACATAACCCTAACCCTAGGACCAATCCTAACCCTAACCGTCGATCTAACCGTAGCCCTCAACATAACCCTAACCCTAGGTCCAATCCTAAACCTAACCGTCTCTCTAACTGTAGCACTCAACATAACCCTAACCCTAGGTCCAATCCTAACCCTATCCGTCTCTCAAACCCTAGCCCTCAACCTAACCCTAACCCTAGGTCCAATCCTAACCCGAACCGTCTCTCTAACCCTAGCCCTCAACATAACCCTAACCCTAGGTCCAATCGTAACCTTAAACGTCTCTCTAACCCTAGCGCTCAACATAACCCTAACCCTAGGTCCAATCCTAACCCTAACCGTCTCTCTAACCCTAGCCCTCAACATAACCCTAACCCTAGGTCCAATCCTCACCCTAACCGTCTCTCTAACCCTAGCCCTCAACATAACCCTAACCCTAGGTCCAATCCTAACACTAACCGTCTCTCTAACCCTAGCCCTCAACATAACCCTAACCCTAGGTCCAATCCTAACCCTATTCGTCTCTCTAACCCTAGCCCTCAACATAACACTAACCCTAGGTCCAATCCTCACCCTAACCGTGTCTCTAACCCTAGCCCTCAACATAGCCCTAACCCTAGGTCCAATCCTAACCCTAACCGTCTCACTAAACCTAGCCCTCAACATAACCCTAACCCTAGGTCCAATCCTAACCCTAACCGTCTCTCTAAACCTAGCCCTCAACCTAACCCTAACCCTAGGTCCAATCCTAACCCTAACCGTCTCTCTAACCCTAGCCCTCAGCATAACCCTAACCCTAGGTCCAACCCTAACCCTAACCGTCTCTCTGACCCTAACCGTCAACATAACCCTAACCCTAGGTCCAATCCTCACCCTAACCGTCTCTCTAACCCTAGCCCTCAACATAACCCTAACCCTAAGTCCAATCCTCACCCTAACCGTCTCTGTAAACCTAGCCCTCAACATAACCCTAACCCTAGGTCCAATCCTAACCCAAACCGTCTCTCTAACCCTAGCCATCAACATAACCCTAACCCTAGGTCCAATCCTAACCCTAACCGTCGCTCTAACCCTACGCCTCAACATAACCCTAACCCTAGGTCCAATCCTAACCCTAAGCATCTCTCTAACCCTAGCCCTCAACATAACCCTAACACTAGGTCCAATCCTAACCTAACCTTCTCTCTAACCCTAGCCCTCAACATAACCCTAACCCTAGGTCCATTCCTAACCCTAACTGTCTCTCTAACCCTAGCCCTCAATATAAGCCTAACCCTAGGTCCAATCCTAACCCTAACCGTCTCTCTAACCCTAGCCCTCAATATAAGCCTAACCCTAGGTCCAATCCTAACCCTAACCGTCTCTCTAACCCTAGCCCTCAACATAACCCTAACCCTAGGTCCAATCCTCACCCTAACCGTCTCTCTAACCCTAGCCCTCTACATAGCCCTAACCCTAGGTCCAATCCTAACCCTAACCGTCTCTCTAACCCTAGCCCTCAACCTAACCCTAACCCTAGGTCCAATCCTAACCATAACCGTCTGTCTAACCCTAGTCCTACACCTAACCTTAACTCTAGGTCCAATCCTAACCCTAACCGTCTCTGTAACCCTAGCCCTCAACATAACCTTAATCCTAGGTCCAATCTTAACCCTAACCGACTCTCTAACCCTAGCCCTCAACATAACCCTAACCCTAGGTCTAATCCTAACCCTAACCGACTCTGTAACCCTAGCCCTCAACATAAACTTAATCCTAGGTCCAATCTTAACCCTAACCGTCCCTCTAACCCTAGCCCTCACCATTACCCTAACCCTAGGTACAATCCTACCCCTAACCGTCTCTCTAACCCTAGCCCTCAACCTAACCCTAACCCTAGGTCCAATCCTAACCCTAACCGTCTCTCTAACCCCAGCCCTCAACCTAAACGTAACTCTAGGTCCAATCCTAACCCTAACCGTCTCTCTAACCCTCGCCCTCAACATAACCCTAACCCGAGGTACAATCCTGACCCTAACCGTCTCTCTAACCCTAGCCCTCAACATAACCCTAACCCTAGGTCCAATCCTAACCCTAACCGCCTCTCTAACCCTAGCCCTCAACATAACCCTACCCTAGGTCCAACCCTAACCCTAACCGTCTCTCTAACCCTAGCCCTCAGCATAACCCTAACCCTAGGTCCAATCCTAACCCTAACCGTCTCTCTAACCCTAGCCCTCAACCTAACCCTTACCCTAGGTCCAATCCTAACCCTAACCGTCTCTCTAACCCTAGCCCTCAACATTACCCTAACCTTATGTCCAATCTTAACCCTAACTGTCTCTCTAACCCTAGCCCTCAACATAACCCTAACCCTAGGTCCAATCGTAACCTAAAAGTCTCTCTAACCCTAGCCCTCAACATAAATCTAACCCTAGGTCCAATCCTAACCCTAACCGTCTCTCTAACCCTAGCCCTTAACATAACCGTAACCCTAGGTCCATTCCTCACCCTAACCTTCTCTCTAACCCTAGCCCTCAACATAACCGGAACCCTAGGTCCAATCCTAACCCTAACCGTCTCTCTAACCCTAGCACTCAACCTAACCCTAACCCTAGGTCCAATCCTAACCCTAACCGTCTCTCTAACCCTAAACCTCAACCTAACACTAACCCTAGGTCCAATCCTAACCCTAAGCATCTCTCTAACCCTAGCCCTCAACATAACCCTAACACGAGGTCCAATCCTAACCTAACCTTCTCTCTAACCCTAGCCCTCAACATAACTCTAACCCTAGGTCCAATCCTAACACTAACCATCTCTCCAAGCCTAGCCCTCAACATAACCCTAATCCTCGGTCCAATCCTAACCCTAACCGTCTCTCTAACCCTAGCCCTCAACCTAACCCTAACCCTAGGTCCAATCCTAACCCTAAGCATCTCTCTAAACCTAGCCCTCAACATAACTCTAACCCTAGGTCCAATCCTAACACTAACCGTCTCTCCAAGCCTAGCCCTCAACATAACCCTAACCCTAGGTCCAATCCTAACCCTAACCGTCTCTCTAACCCTTGCCCTCAACCTAACCCTAACCCTAGGTCCAATCCTAACCCTAAGCATCTCTCTAACCCTAGCCCTCAACATAACCCTAACCCTATGTCCAAACCTAACCCTAACCGTCTCTCTAAACTTAGCACTCAACATAACCCTAACCCTAGGTCCAATCCTAACCAAAACCGTCTCTCTAACCCTAGCCCTCAACATAACCCTAACCCTAAGTCCAATCCTAAACCTAACCGTCTCTCTAACCCTAGCCCTCAATATAACCCTAACCCTAGGTCCAATCCTAACCCAAACCGTCTCTCTAACCCTAGCCCTCAACATAACCCTAACCCTAGGTCCAATCCTAACCCTAACCCTCTCTCTAACCCTAGCCCTCAACATAACCTTAACCCTAGGTCCAATCCTAACCCTAACCCTCTCTCTAACCGTAGCCCTCAACATAACCCGAAACCTAGGTCCAAATCTAACCCTAACCCTCTCTCTATCCCGAGCCGTCAACATAACCCTAACCCTAGGTCCAAACCTCACCCTAACCGTCTCCCTAACCCTAGCCCTCAACCTAACCCTAACCCTAGGTCCAATCCTAACCCTGACCGTCTCTCTAACCCTAGCCCTCAAACTAACCCTAACCCTAGGTCCATCCTAACCCTAACCGTCTCTCTAACCCTAGCCTTCAACATAACCCTAACCCTAGGTCCAATCCTAACCCTAACCGTCTCTCTAAACCTAGCCTTCAACATAACCCTTACCCTATGTCCAATCCTAACCCTTACAGTCTCTCTAACCCTAGCCCTCAACATAACCCTAACCCTAGGTCCAATCCTAACCCTGACCGTCTCTCTAACCCTAGCCCTCAACATAACCCTAACCCTAGGTCCAATCCTAACCCTGACCGTCTCTCTAAACCTAGCCCTCAACATAACCCTAACCCTAGGTCCAATCCTAACCCTGACCGTCTCTCTAAACCTAGCCCTCAACATAACCCTAACCCTAGGTACAATCCTGACCCTAACCGTCTCTCTAATCCTAGCCCTCAACATAACCCTAACCCGAGTGTCCAATCCTAACCCTAAAGGTCTCTCTAACCTTAGCCCTCAACATATCCGTAACCCTAGGCCCAATCCTAACCCTAACCGTCTCTCTAACCCTAGCCCTCAACATAACCCTAACCCTAGGTCCAATCCTAACCCTAACCGCCTCTCTAACCCTAGCCCTCAACATAACCCTAACCCTAGGTCCAACCCTAACCCTAACCGTCTCTCTAACCCTAGCCCTCAGCATAACCCTAAGCCTAGGTCCAATCCTTACCCTAACCGTCTCTTTAACCCTAGCCCTCAACCTAACCCTTACCCTAGATCCAATCCTAACCCTAACCGTCTCTCTAACCCTAGCCCTCAACATTAACCTAACCTTAGGTCCAATCTTAACCCTAAATGTCTCTCTAACCCTAGCCCTCAACATAACCCTAACCCTAGGTCCAATCGTAACCTAAAAGTCTCTCTAACCCTAGCCCTCAACATAACTGTAACCCTAGGTCCAATCCTAACCCTAACCGTCTCTCTAACCCTAGCCCTCAACATAACCGTAACCCTAGGTCCATTCCTCACCCTAACCGTCTCTCTAACCCTAGCCCTCAACATAACCGGAACCCTAGGTCCAATCCTAACCCTAACCGTCTCTCTAACCCTAAACCTCAACCTAACCCTAACCCTAGGTCCAATCCTAACCCTAAGCTCTCTCTAACCCTACCCCTCAACATAACCCTAACACTAGGTCCAATCCTAACCTAACCTTCTCTCTAAACCTAGCCCTCAACATAACTCTAACCCTAGGTCCAATCCTAACACTAACCGTCTCTCCAAGCCTAGCCCTCAACATAACCCTAATCCTCGGTCCAATCCTAACCCTAACCGTCTCTCTAACCCTAGCCCTCAACCTAACCCTAACCCTAGGTCCAATCCTAACCCTAAGCATCTCTCTAACCCTAGCCCTCAACATAACTCTAACCCTAGGTCCAATCCTAACACTAACCGTCTCTCCAAGCCTAGCCCTCAACATAACCCTAACCCTAGGTCCAATCCTAACCCTAACCGTCTCTCTAACCCTTGCCCTCAACCTAACCCTAACCCTAGGTCCAATCCTAAACCTAAGCATCTCTCTAACCCTAGCACTCAACATAACCCTAACCCTATGTCCAAACCTAACCCTAACCGTCTCTCTAAACTTAGCCCTCAACATAACCCTAACCCTAGGTCCAATCCTAACCAAAACCGTCTCTCTAACCCTAGCCCTCAACATAACCCTAACCCTAAGTCCAATCCTAAACCTAACCGTCTCCTTAACCCTAGCCCTCAACATAACCCTAACCCTAGGTCCAATCCTAACCCAAACCGTCTCTCTAACCCTAGCCCTCAACATAACCCTAACCCTAGGTCCAATCCTCACCCTAACCATCTCTCTAACCCTAGCCCTCAACATAACCCTAACCCTAGGTCCAATCCTAACACTAACCGTCTCTCTAACCCTAGCCCTCAACATAATCCTAACCCTAGGTCCAATCCTAACCCTATCCGTCTCTCTAACTCTAGCCCTCAACATAACACTAACCCTAGGACCAATCCTAACCCTAACCGTCGCTCTAACCCTAGCCCTCAACATAACACTAACCCTAGGTCCAATCCTCACCCTAACCGTCTCTCTAACCCTAGCCCTCAACATAGCCCTAACCCTAGGTCCAATCCTAACCCTAACCGTCGTTCTAACCCTAGCCCTCAACAGAACCCTAACCCTAGGTCCAATCCTAACCCTAACCGTCGCTCTAACCCTAGCCCTCAACATAACCCTAACCCTAGGTCCAATCCTAACCCTAACCGTCTCTCTAACCCTAGCCCTCAACATAACCCTAACCCTAGGTCCAATCCTAACCCTATCCGTCTCTCTAACTCTAGCCCTGAACATAACCCTAACCCTAGGACCAATCCTAACCTTAACTGTCTCTCTAACCCTAGACCTCAACATAACCCTAACCCTAGGTTTAATCCTAACCCTAACCGTCTCTATAACCCTAGCCCTCAACATAACCTTAATCCTAGGTCCAATCTTAACCCTAACCGTCTCTCTAACCCTAGCCCTCACCATTACCCTAACCCTAGGTACAATCCTACCCCTAACCGTCTCTCTAACCCTAGCCCTCAACCTAACCCTAACCCTAGGTCCAATCCTAACCCTAACCGTCTCTCTAACCCCAGCCCTCAACCTAAACGTAACTCTAGGTCCAATCCTAACCCTAACCGTCTCTCTAACCCTAGCCCTCAACATAACCCCAACCCTAGGTTCAATCCTAACCCTAACCGTCTCTCTAACCCTAGCCCTCAACATAACCCTATCCCTAGGTCCAATCGTAACCCTAACCATCTCTCTAACCCTAGCCCTCAACATAACCCTAACCCTAGGTCCAATCGTAACCCTAACCGTCTCTCTAACCCTAGCCCTCAACCTAACCCTAACCCTAGGTCCAATCCTAACCCTAAACGTCTCTCTAACCCTAGCCCTCAACCTAAACCTATCCATAGGTCCAATCCTAACCCTAACCGTCTCTCTAACCCTAGCCCTCAACATAACCCTAACCCTAGGTTCAATCCTAACCCTAACCGTCTCTCTAACCCTAGCCCTCAACATAACCCTAACCCTAGGTCCAATCGTAACCCTAACCATCTCTCTAACCCTAGCCCTCAACATAACCCTAACCCTTGCCCCAATCCTAGCCTTGACCGTATCTCTAAACCTAGCCCTCAACATAACCCTAACCCTAGGTACAATCCTGACCCTAACCGTCTCTCTAACCCTGGCCCTCAACATAACCCTAACCCTAGGTCCAATCCTAACCCTAACCGCCTCTCTAACCCTAGCCCTCAACATAACCCTACCCTAGGTCCAACCCTAACCCTAACCGTCTCTCTAACCCTAGCCCTGAGCATAACCCTAACCCTAGGTCCAATCCTAACCCTAACCGTCTCTCTAACCCTAGCCCTCAACCTAACCCTTACCCTAGGTCCAATCCTAACCCTAACCGTCTCTCTAACCCTAGCCCTCAACATTACCCTAACCTTATGTCCAATCTTAACCCTAACTATCTCTCTAACCCTAGCCCTCAACATAACCCTAACCCTAGGTCCAATCGTAACCTAAAAGTCTCTCTAACCCTAGCCCTCAACATAACTCTAACCCTAGGACCAATCCTAACCCTAACCGTCTCTCTAACCCTAGCCCTTAACATAACCGTAACCCTAGGTCCATTCCTCACCCTAACCGTCTCTCTAACCCTAGCCCTCAACATAACCGGAACCCTAGGTCCAATCCTAACCCTAACCGTCTCTCTAACCCTAGCACTCAACCTAACTCTAACCCTAGGTCCAATCCTAACCCTAACCATCTCTCTAACCCTAAACCTCAACCTAACACTAACCCTAGGTCCAATCCTAACCCTAAGCATCTCTCTAACCCTAGCCCTCAACATAACCCTAACACGAGGTCCAATCCTAACCTAACCTTCTCTCTAACCCTAGCCCTCAACATAACTCTAACCCTAGGTAAAATCCTAACACTAACCATCTCTCCAAGCCTAGCCCTCAACATAACCCTAATCCTCGGTCCAATCCTAACCCTAACCGTCTCTCTAACCCTAGCCCTCAACCTAACCCTAACCCTAGGTCCAATCCTAACCCTAAGCATCTCTCTAAACCTAGCCCTCAACATAACTCTAACCCTAGGTCCAATCCTAACACTAACTGTCTCTCCAAGCCTAGCCCTCAACATAACCCTAACCCTAGGTCCAATCCTAACCCTAACCGTCTCTCTAACCCTTGCCCTCAACCTAACCCTAACCCTAGGTCCAATCCTAACCCTAAGCATCTCACTAACCCTAGCCCTCAACATAACCCTAACCCTATGTCCAAACCTAACCCTAACCGTCTCTCTAAACTTAGCCCTCAACATAACCCTAACCCTAGGTCCAATCCTAACCAAAACCGTCTCTCTAACCCTAGCCCTCAACATAACCCTAACCCTAAGTCCAATCCTAAACCTAACCGTCTCTCTAACCCTAGCCCTCAATATAACCCTAACCCTAGGTCCAATCCTAACCCAAACCGTCTCTCTAACCCTAGCCCTCAACATAACCCTAACCCTAGGTCCAATCCTAACCCTAACCCTCTCTCTAACCCTAGCCCTCAACATAACCTTAACCCTAGGTCCAATCCTAACCCTGACCTTCTCTCTAACCGTAGCCCTCAACATAACCCGAAACCTAGGTCCAAATCTAACCCTAACCCTCTCTCTATCCCGAGCCGTCAACATAACCCTAACCCTAGGTCCAAACCTCACCCTAACCGTCTCCCTAACCCTAGCCCTCAACCTAACCCTAACCCTAGGTCCAATCCTAACCCTGACCGTCTCTCTAACCCTAGCCCTCAAACTAACCCTAACCCTAGGTCCATCCTAACCCTAACCGTCTCTCTAACCCTAGCCTTCAACATAACCCTAACCCTAGGTCCAATCCTAACCCTAACCGTCTCTCTAAACCTAGCCTTCAACATAACCCTTACCCTAGGTCCAATCCTAACCCTAACAGTCTCTCTAACCCTAGCCCTCAACATAACCCTAACCCTAGGTCCAATCCTAACCCTGACCGTCTCTCTAACCCTAGCCCTCAACATAACCCTAACCCTAGGTCCAATCCTAACCCTGACCGTCTCTCTAAACCTAGCCCTCAACATAACCCTAACCCTAGGTCCAATCCTAACCCTGACCGTCTCTCTAAACCTAGCCCTCAACATAACCCTAACCCTAGGTACAATCCTGACCCTAACCGTCTCTCTAACCCTAGCCCTCAACATAACCCTAACCCTAGTGTCCAATCCTAATCCTAAAGGTCTCTCTAACCTTAGCCCTCAACATATCCGTAACCCTAGGCCCAATCCTAACCCTAACCGTCTCTCTAACCCTAGCCCTCAACATAACCCTAACCCTAGGTCCAATCCTAACCCTAACCGCCTCTCTAACCCTAGCCCTCAACATAACCCTAACCCTAGGTCCAACCCTAACCCTAACCGTCTCTCTAACCCTAGCCCTCAGCATAACCCTAACCCTAGGTCCAATCCTTACCCTAACCGTCTCTTTAACCCTAGCCCTCAACCTAACCCTTACCCTAGGTCCAATCCTAACCCTAACGTCTCTCTAACCCTAGCCCTCAACATTAACCTAACCTTAGGTCCAATCTTAACCCTAACCGTCTCTCTAACCCTAGCCCTCAACATAACCGTAACTCTAGATCCATTCCTCACCCTAACCGTCTCTCTAACCCTAGCCCTCAACATAACCGGAACCCTAGGTCCAATCCTAACCCTAACCGTCTCTCTAACCCTAGCACTCAACCTAACCCTAACCCTAGGTCCAATCCTAACCCTAACCGTCTCTCTAACCCTAAACCTCAACCTAACCCTAACCCTAGGTCCAATCCTAACCCTAAGCTCTCTCTAACCCTAGCCCTCAACATAACCCTAACACTAGGTCCAATCCTAACCTAACCTTCTCTCTAACCCTAGCCCTCAACATAACTCTAACCCTAGGTCCAATCCTAACACTAACCGTCTCTCCAAGCCTAGCCCTCAACATAACCCTAATCCTCGGTCCAATCCTAACCCTAACCGTCTCTCTAACCCTAGCCCTCAACCTAACCCTAACCCTAGGTCCAATCCTAACCCTAAGCATCTCTCTAACCCTAGCCCTCAACATAACTCTAACCCTAGGTCCAATCCTAACACTAACCGTCTCTCCAAGCCTAGCCCTCAACATAACCCTAACCCTAGGTCCAATCCTAACCCTAACCGTCTCTCTAACCCTTGCCCTCAACCTAACCCTAACCCTAGGTCCAATCCTAAACCTAAGCATCTCTCTAACCCTAGCCCTCAACATAACCCTAACCCTATGTCCAAACCTAACCCTAACCGTCTCTCTAAACTTAGCCCTCAACATAACCCTAACCCTAGGTCCAATCCTAACCAAAACCGTCTCTCTAACCCTAGCCCTCAACATAACCCTAACCCTAAGTCCAATCCTAAACCTAACCGTCTCCTTAACCCTAGCCCTCAACATAACCTTAACCCTAGGTCCAATCCTAACCCAAACAGTCTCTCTTACCCTAGCCCTCAACATAACCCTAACCCTAGGTCCAATCCTAACCCTAACCCTCTCTCTAACCCTAGCCCTCAACATAACCTTAACCCTAGGTCCAATCCTAACCCTAACCATCTCTCTAACCGTAGCCCTCAACATAACCCGAACCCTAGCTCCAATCCTAACCCTAACCCTCTCTCTATCCCGAGCCGTCAACATAACCCTAACCCTAGGTCCAAACCTCACCCTAACCGTCTCCCTAACCCTAGCCCTCAACCTAACCCTAACCCCAGGGCCAAACCTAACCCTAACCGTCTCTCTAACCCTAGCCCTCAACATAACCCTAACCCTAGGTCCATTCGTAACCCTAACCGTCTCTCTAACCCTAGCACTCAACATAACCCTAACCCTAGGTCCAATCCTAACCCTAACCGTCTCTCTAACCCTAGCCCTCAAAATAACCCTTACCCTAGGTCCAATATTAACCCTAACCGTCTCTCTAACCCTAGCCCTCAACATAACCCTAACCCTAGGTCCAATCCTAACCCTAACCGTCTCTCTAACCCTAGCCCTCAACAAAACCCTAACCCTAGGTCCAATCCTTACCCTAAAGGTCTCTCTAACCCTAGCCCTCAACATAACCCTAACCCTAGGTCCAATCCTAACAGTAACCGTCTCTCTAAACCTAGCCCTCATCATAACCCTAACCCTCGGTCCAATCCTAACCCTATCCGTCTCTCTAACTTTAGCCCTCAACATAACCCTAACCCTAGGACCAATCCTAACCCTAACAGTCGCTCTAACCGTAGCCCTCAACATAACCCTAACCCTAGGTCCAATCCTAACCCTAACCGTCTCTCAAACCCTAGCCCTCAACATAACCCTATCCCTAGGTCCCATCCTCACGCTAACCGTCTCTCTAACCCTAGCGCTCAATATAACCCTAACCCTAGGTCCAATCCTAACCCTATCCGTCTCTCTAACTCTAGCGCTCAACATAACCCTAACCCTAGGTCCAATCCTCACCCTAACCGTCTCTCTAACCCTAGCCCTCAACATAACACTAACCCTATGTCCAATCCTCACCCTAACAGTCTCTCCAACCCTAGCCATCAACATATGCCTAAACCTAGGTCCAATCCTAACACTAACCGTCTCCTAACCCTAGCCCTCAACATAACCCTAACCCTAGGTCGAAACCTCACCCTAACCGTCTCTCTAACCCTAGCCCTCAACATAACCCTAACCCTAGGTCCAATCCTAACCCTAACCGTCTCTATAACCCTAGCCCTCAACATAACCCTAACCCTAGGTCCAATCATAACACTAACCGTCTCTCTAAACCTAGCCCTCAACATAACCCTACCCTAGGTCCAATCCTAACCCCTACCGTCTCTCTAACCCTAGCCCTCAACATAACCCTAACCCTAGGTCCAATCCTCACCCTAACCGTCTCTCTAACCCTAGCCCTCAACATAACCCTAACCCTAGGTCCAATCCTAACACTAACCGTCTCTCTAACCCTAGCCCTCAACATAACCCTAACCCTAGGTCCAATCCTAACCCGATCCGTCTCTCTAACTCTTGTACTCAACATAACACTAACCCTAGGACCAATCCTAACCCTAACCGTCGCTCTAACCCTAGCCCTAAACATAACACTAACCCTAGGTCCAATCCTCACCCTAACCGTCTCTCTAACCCTAGCCCTCAATATAGCCCTAACCCTAGGTCCAATCCTAACCCTAACCGTCTCTCTAACCCTAGCCCTCAACATAACCCTAAGCCTAGGTCCAATCCTAACACTAACCGTCTCAGTAAACCTAGCCCTCAACCTAACACTAACCCTAGGTCCAATCCTAACCCTAACCGTCTCTCTAAACCTAGCCCTCAACCTAACCCTAACCCTAGGTCCAATCCTAACCCTAACCGTCTCTCTGATCCTAGACCTCAGCATAACCCTAACCATAGATCCAATCCTAACCCTAACTGTCTGTCTAAACCTAGCCCTCAACATAACCCTAACCCTAGGTCCAATCCTAACCCTAACCGTCTCTCTGACCCTAGCCCTCAACATAACCCTAACCCAAGGTCCAATCCTCACCCTAACCGTCTCTCTAACCCTAGCCCTCAACATAAGCCTAACCCTAGGTCCAATACTCACCCTAACCGTCTCTCTAACCCTAGCCCTCAACCTAACCCTAACCCTAGGTCCAATCCTAAATCTAACCGTCTCTCTAACCCTAGCCCTCAACCTTACCCTAACCCTAGGTCCAATCCTAACCCTAATCGTCTCTCTGACCCTAGCCCTCAGCATAACCCTAACCCTAGGTCCAATCCTAACCCTAACTGTCTGTCTAACCCTATCCCTCTACATAACCCTAACCCTAGGTCCAATCCTAACCCTAACCGTCTCTCTGACCCTAGCCCTCAACATAACCCTAACCCTAGGTCCAATCCTCACCCTAACCGTCTCTCTAACCCTAGCCCTCAACATAACCCTAACCCTAGGTCCAATCCTCACCCTAACCGTCTCTCTAACCCTAGCCCTCAACATAACCCTAACCCTAGGTCCAATCCTCACCCTAACCATCTCTCTGACCCTAGCCCTCAACATAACCCTAACCCTAGGTCCAATCCTCACCCTAACCGTCTCTCTAACCCTAGCCCTCAACATAACCCTAACCTTATGTCCAATCCTAACCCTAACCGTCTCTCTAACCCTAGCCCTCAGTATAAGCCTAACCCTAGGTCCAATCCTAACCCTAACCGTCTCTCTAAATCTAGCCCTCAACGTAACCCTAACCCTAGGTCCAATCCTCACCCTAACCGTCTCTCTAACCCTAGCCCTCTACATAGCCCTAACCCTAGGTCCAATCCTAACCCTAACCGTCTCTCTAACCCTAGCCCTCAACCTAACCCTAACCCTAGGCCCCATCCTAACCCTAACCGTCTGTCTGACCCTAGCCCTCAACCTAACCCTAACCCTAGGTCCAATCCTAACCCTAACCGTCTCTCTGACCCTAGCCCTCAGCATAATCCTAACCCTAGGTCCAATCCTAACCCTAACTGTCTGTCTAACCCTAGCCCTCAACATAACCCTAACCCTAGGTCGAATCCTAACCCTAACTGTCTCTCTAATCCTAGCCCTCAACAAAACCCTAACCCTAGGTCCAATCCTCACCCTAACCGTCTCTCTAATCCTAGCCCTCAACATAACCCTAACCCTAGGTCCAATCCTAACACTAACCGTCTCTCTAACCATAGCCCTCATCATAACCCTAACCCTAGGTCCAATACTAACCCTAACCGTCTCTCTAACCCTAGCCCTGAACATAACCCTAACCCTAGGTCCAATCCTTACCCTAACCGTCTCTCTAACCCTAGCCCTCAACATAACCCTAACCCTAGGTCCAATCCTAACAGTAACCGTCTCTCTAAACCTAGCCCTCATCATAACCCTAACCCTAGGTCCAATCCTAACCCTATCCGTCTCTCTAACTTTAGCCCTCAACATAACCCTAACCCTAGGTCCAATCCTAACACTAACCGTCTCTCTAACCCTAGCCCTCAACATAACCCTAACCCTAGGTCCAATCCTAACCCTATCCGTCTCTCTAACTCTTGCCCTCAACATAACACTATCCCTAGGACCAATCCTCACCCTAACCGTCTCTCTAACCCTAGCCCTCAATATAGCCCTAACCCTAGGTCCAATCCTAACCCTAACCGTCTCTCTAACCCTAGCCCTCAACATAACCCTAACCCTAGGTCCAATCCTAACACTAACCGTCTCACTAACCCTAGCCCTCAACCTAACACTAACCCTAGGTCCAATCCTAACCCTAACCGTCTCTCTAAACCTAGCCCTCAACCTAACCCTAACCCTAGGTCCAATCCTAACCCTAACCGTCTCTCTGATCCTAGCCCACAGCATAACCCTAACCATAGATCCAATCCTAACCCTAACTGTCTGTCTAAACCTAGCCCTCAACATAACCCTAACCCTAGGTCCAATCCTAACCCTAACCGTCTCTCTAAACCTAGCCCTCAACCTAACCCTAACCCTAGGTCCAATCCTAACCCTAACCGTCTCTCTGATCCTAGCCCTCAGCATAACCCTAACCATAGATCCAATCCTAACCCTAACTGTCTGTCTGAACCTAGCCCTCAACATAACCCTAACCCTAGGTCCAATCCTCACCCTATCCATCTCTGTGACCCTAGCCCTCAACATAACCCTAACCTTATGTCCAATCCTAACCCTAACCGTCTCTCTAACCCTAGCCCTCAACATAACCCTAACCCTAGGTCCAATCCTAACCCTAACCGTCTCTCTGACCCTAGCTCTCAACATAACCCTAACCCTAGGTCCAATCCTCACCCTAACCGTCTCTCTAACCCTAGCCCTCAACATAACCCTAACCCTAGGTCCAATCCTCACCCTAACCGTCTCTCTAACCCTAGCCCTCAACATAACCCTAACCTTAGGTCCAATCCTCACCCTACCCGTCTCTCTAACCCTAGCCCTCAACATAACACTAAACCTATGTCCAATCCTCACCCTAACCGTCTCTCTAACCCTAGCCCTCAACATATCCCTAACCCTAGGTCCAATCCTAACCCTAACTGTCTGTCTAAACCTAGCCCTCAGCATAACCCTAACCCTAGGTCCAATCCTAACCCTAACCGTCTCTCTGACCCTAGCCCTCAACATAACGCTAACCCTAGGTCCAACCCTCACCCTAACCGTCTCTCTAACCCTAGCCCTCAACATAAGGCTAACCCTAGGTCCAATCCTCACCCTAACCGTCTCTCTAACCCTAGCCCTCAACATAACCCTAACCCTAGGTCCAATCCTAACCCTAACCGTCTCTCTAACCCTAGCCCTCAACCTAACCCTAACCCTAGGTCCAATCCTAACCCTAACCGTCTCTCTGACCCTAGCCCTCAACATAACCCTAACCCTAGGTCCAATCCTAACCCTAACCGCCTCTCTAACCCTAGCCCTCAACATAACCCTAACCCTAGGTCCAACCCTAACCCTAACCGTCTCTCTAAACCTAGCCCTCAGCATAACCCTAACCCTAGGTCCAATCCTAACCCTAACCGTCTCTCTAACCCTAGCCCGCAACATAAGCCTAACCCTAGGTCCAATCCTAACCCTAACCATCTCTCTAACTCTAGCCCTCAACGTAACCCTAACCCTAGGTCCAATCCTCACCCTAACCGTCTCTCTAACCCTAGCCCTCTACATAGCCCTAACCCTAGGTCCAATCCTAACCCTAATCGTCTCTCTAACCCTAGCCCTCAACCTAACCCTAACCCTAGGTCCCATCCTAACTCTAACCGTCTGTCTGACCCTAGCCCTCAACCTAACCCTAAACCTAGGTCCAATCCTAACCCTAACCGTCTCTCTGACCCTAGCCCTCAGCATAACCCTAACCCTAGGTCCAATCCTAACCCTAACCGTCTGTCTAACCCTAGCCCTCAACATAACCCTAACCCTAGGTCGAATCCTAACCCTAACCGTCTCTCTAACCCTAGCCCTCAACAAAACCCTAACCTTAGGTCCAATCCTCACCCTAACCGTCTCTCTAACCCTAGCCCTCAACAGAACCCTAACCCTAGGTCCAATCCTAACCCTAACCGTCGCTCTAACCCTAGCCCTCAACATAACCCTAACCCTAGGTCCAATCCTAACCCTAACCGTCTCTCTAACCCTAGCCCTCAACAAAACCCTAACCCTAGGTCCAATCCTAACCCTATCCGTCTCTCTAACTCTAGCCCTGAACATAACCCTAACCCTAGGATCAATCCTAACCTTAACCGTCTCTCTAACCCTAGCCCTCAACATAACCCTAACCCTAGGTCCAATCCTAACCCTAACCGTCTCTCTAACCATAGCCCTCAACCTAACCCTAACCCTAGGTCCAATCCTAACCCTAACCGTCTCTCTAACCCTAGCCCTCAACATAACCCTAACCCTAGGTCCAATACTAACCCATACCGACTCTCTAACCCTAGCCCTCAACATAACCCTAACCCTAGGTCCAATCCTTGCCCTAACCGTCTCTCTAACCCTAGTCCTCAACAAAGCCCTAACCCTAGGTCCAATCCTAACCCTAACCCTCTCTCTGACCCTAGCTCTCAACATAACCCTAACCCTAGGTCCAATCCTCACCTTAACCGTCTCTCTAACCCTAGCCCTCAACATAACCCTAACCCTAGGTCCAATCCTAACCCTAACCGTCGCTCTAACCCTAGCCCTCAACATAACCCTAACCCTAGGTCCAAACCTCACCCTAACCATCTCTCTGACCCTAGCCCTCAACATAACCCTAACCCTAGGTCCAATCCTCACCCTAACCGTCTCTCTAAACCTAGCCCTCAACATAACCCTAACCTTATATCCAATCCTAACCCTAACCGTCTCTCTAACCCTAGCCCTCAATATAAGCCTAACCCTAGGTCCAATCCTAACCCTAAGCGTCTCTCTAACTCTAGCCCTCAACGTAACCCTAACCCTAGGTCCAATCCTCACCCTAACCGTCTCTCTAACCCTAGCCCTCTACATAGCCCTAACCCTAGGTCCAATCCTAACCCTAACCGTCTCTCTAACCCTTGCCCTCAACCTAACCCTAACCCTAGGTCCCATCCTAACCCTAACCGTCTGTCTGACCCTAGCCCTCAACCTAACCCTAACCCTAGGTCCAATCCTAACCCTAACCGTCTCTCTGACCCTAGCCCTCAGCATAATCCTAACCCTAGGTCCATTCCTAACCCTAACTGTCTGTCTAACCCTAGCCCTCAACATAACCCTAACCCTAGGTTGAATCCTAACCCTAACTGTCTCTCTAACCCTAGCCCTAAACAAAACCCTAACCCTAGGTCCAATCCTCACCCTAACCGTCTCTCTAACCCTAGCCCTAAACATAACCCGAACCCTAGGTCCAATCCTAACACTAACCGTCTCTCTAACCATAGCCCTCATCATAACGCTAACCCTAGGTCCAATCCTAACCCTAACCGTCTCTCTAACCCTAGCCCTCAACATAACCCTAACCCTAGGTCCAATCCTTACCCTAACCGTCTCTCTAACCCTAGTCCTCAACATAACCCTAACCCTAGGTCCAATCCTAACAGTAACCGTCTCTCTAAACCTAGCCCTCATCATAACCCTAACCCTAGGTCCCATCCTAACCCTAACCGTCTCTCTGACCCTAGCCCTCAACCTAACCCTAACCCTAGGTCCAATCCTAACCCTATCCGTCTCTCTAACTTTAGCCCTCAACATAACCCTAACCCTAGGACCAATCCTAACCCTAACCGTCGATCTAACCGTAGCCCTCAACATAACCCTAATCCTAGGTCCAATCCTAAACCTAACCGTCTCTCTAACTGTAGCACTCAACATAACCCTAACCCTAGGTCCAATCCTAACCCTATCCGTCTCTCAAACCCTAGCCCTCAACCTAACCCTAACCCTAGGTCCAATCCTAACCCGAACCGTCTCTCTAACCCTAGCCCTCAACATAACCCTAACCCTAGGTCCAATCGTAACCTTAAACGTCTCTCTAACCCTAGCGCTCAACATAACCCTAACCCTAGGTCCAATCCTAACCCTAACCGTCTCTCTAACCCTAGCCCTCAACATAACCCTAACCCTAGGTCCAATCCTCACCCTAACCGTCTCTCTAACCCTAGCCCTCAACATAACCCTAACCCTAGGTCCAATCCTAACACTAACCGTCTCTCTAACCCTAGCCCTCAACATAACCCTAACCCTAGGTCCAATCCTAACCCTATTCGTCTCTCTAACCCTAGCCCTCAACATAACACTAACCCTAGGTCCAATCCTCACCCTAACCGTGTCTCTAACCCTAGCCCTCAACATAGCCCTAACCCTAGGTCCAATCCTAACCCTAACCGTCTCACTAAACCTAGCCCTCAACATAACCCTAACCCTAGGTCCAATCCTAACCCTAACCGTCTCTCTAAACCTAGCCCTCAACCTAACCCTAACCCTAGGTCCAATCCTAACCCTAACCGTCTCTCTAACCCTAGCCCTCAGCATAACCCTAACCCTAGGTCCAACCCTAACCCTAACCGTCTCTCTGACCCTAACCGTCAACATAACCCTAACCCTAGGTCCAATCCTCACCCTAACCGTCTCTCTAACCCTAGCCCTCAACATAACCCTAACCCTAAGTCCAATCCTCACCCTAACCGTCTCTGTAAACCTAGCCCTCAACATAACCCTAACCCTAGGTCCAATCCTAACCCAAACCGTCTCTCTAACCCTAGCCATCAACATAACCCTAACCCTAGGTCCAATCCTAACCCTAACCGTCGCTCTAACCCTACGCCTCAACATAACCCTAACCCTAGGTCCAATCCTAACCCTAAGCATCTCTCTAACCCTAGCCCTCAACATAACCCTAACACTAGGTCCAATCCTAACCTAACCTTCTCTCTAACCCTAGCCCTCAACATAACCCTAACCCTAGGTCCATTCCTAACCCTAACTGTCTCTCTAACCCTAGCCCTCAATATAAGCCTAACCCTAGGTCCAATCCTAACCCTAACCGTCTCTCTAACCCTAGCCCTCAATATAAGCCTAACCCTAGGTCCAATCCTAACCCTAACCGTCTCTCTAACCCTAGCCCTCAACATAACCCTAACCCTAGGTCCAATCCTCACCCTAACCGTCTCTCTAACCCTAGCCCTCTACATAGCCCTAACCCTAGGTCCAATCCTAACCCTAACCGTCTCTCTAACCCTAGCCCTCAACCTAACCCTAACCCTAGGTCCAATCCTAACCATAACCGTCTGTCTAACCCTAGTCCTACACCTAACCTTAACTCTAGGTCCAATCCTAACCCTAACCGTCTCTGTAACCCTAGCCCTCAACATAACCTTAATCCTAGGTCCAATCTTAACCCTAACCGACTCTCTAACCCTAGCCCTCAACATAACCCTAACCCTAGGTCTAATCCTAACCCTAACCGACTCTGTAACCCTAGCCCTCAACATAAACTTAATCCTAGGTCCAATCTTAACCCTAACCGTCCCTCTAACCCTAGCCCTCACCATTACCCTAACCCTAGGTACAATCCTACCCCTAACCGTCTCTCTAACCCTAGCCCTCAACCTAACCCTAACCCTAGGTCCAATCCTAACCCTAACCGTCTCTCTAACCCCAGCCCTCAACCTAAACGTAACTCTAGGTCCAATCCTAACCCTAACCGTCTCTCTAACCCTAGCCCTCAACATAACCCTAACCCGAGGTACAATCCTGACCCTAACCGTCTCTCTAACCCTAGCCCTCAACATAACCCTAACCCTAGGTCCAATCCTAACCCTAACCGCCTCTCTAACCCTAGCCCTCAACATAACCCTACCCTAGGTCCAACCCTAACCCTAACCGTCTCTCTAACCCTAGCCCTCAGCATAACCCTAACCCTAGGTCCAATCCTAACCCTAACCGTCTCTCTAACCCTAGCCCTCAACCTAACCCTTACCCTAGGTCCAATCCTAACCCTAACCGTCTCTCTAACCCTAGCCCTCAACATTACCCTAACCTTATGTCCAATCTTAACCCTAACTGTCTCTCTAACCCTAGCCCTCAACGTAACCCTAACCCTAGGTCCAATCGTAACCTAAAAGTCTCTCTAACCCTAGCCCTCAACATAACTCTAACCCTAGGTCCAATCCTAACCCTAACCGTCTCTCTAACCCTAGCCCTTAACATAACCGTAACCCTAGGTCCATTCCTCACCCTAACCTTCTCTCTAACCCTAGCCCTCAACATAACCGGAACCCTAGGTCCAATCCTAACCCTAACCGTCTCTCTAACCCTAGCACTCAACCTAACCCTAACCCTAGGTCCAATCCTAACCCTAACCGTCTCTCTAACCCTAAACCTCAACCTAACACTAACCCTAGGTCCAATCCTAACCCTAAGCATCTCTCTAACCCTAGCCCTCAACATAACCCTAACACGAGGTCCAATCCTAACCTAACCTTCTCTCTAACCCTAGCCCTCAACATAACTCTAACCCTAGGTCCAATCCTAACACTAACCATCTCTCCAAGCCTAGCCCTCAACATAACCCTAATCCTCGGTCCAATCCTAACCCTAACCGTCTCTCTAACCCTAGCCCTCAACCTAACCCTAACCCTAGGTCCAATCCTAACCCTAAGCATCTCTCTAAACCTAGCCCTCAACATAACTCTAACCCTAGGTCCAATCCTAACACTAACCGTCTCTCCAAGCCTAGCCCTCAACATAACCCTAACCCTAGGTCCAATCCTAACCCTAACCGTCTCTCTAACCCTTGCCCTCAACCTAACCCTAACCCTAGGTCCAATCCTAACCCTAAGCATCTCTCTAACCCTAGCCCTCAACATAACCCTAACCCTATGTCCAAACCTAACCCTAACCGTCTCTCTAAACTTAGCCCTCAACATAACCCTAACCCTAGGTCCAATCCTAACCAAAACCGTCTCTCTAACCCTAGCCCTCAACATAACCCTAACCCTAAGTCCAATCCTAAACCTAACCGTCTCTCTAACCCTAGCCCTCAATATAACCCTAACCCTAGGTCCAATCCTAACCCAAACCGTCTCTCTAACCCTAGCCCTCAACATAACCCTAACCCTAGGTCCAATCCTAACCCTAACCCTCTCTCTAACCCTAGCCCTCAACATAACCTTAACCCTAGGTCCAATCCTAACCCTAACCCTCTCTCTAACCGTAGCCCTCAACATAACCCGAAACCTAGGTCCAAATCTAACCCTAACCCTCTCTCTATCCCGAGCCGTCAACATAACCCTAACCCTAGGTCCAAACCTCACCCTAACCGTCTCCCTAACCCTAGCCCTCAACCTAACCCTAACCCTAGGTCCAATCCTAACCCTGACCGTCTCTCTAACCCTAGCCCTCAAACTAACCCTAACCCTAGGTCCATCCTAACCCTAACCGTCTCTCTAACCCTAGCCTTCAACATAACCCTAACCCTAGGTCCAATCCTAACCCTAACCGTCTCTCTAAACCTAGCCTTCAACATAACCCTTACCCTATGTCCAATCCTAACCCTAACAGTCTCTCTAACCCTAGCCCTCAACATAACCCTAACCCTAGGTCCAATCCTAACCCTGACCGTCTCTCTAACCCTAGCCCTCAACATAACCCTAACCCTAGGTCCAATCCTAACCCTGACCGTCTCTCTAAACCTAGCCCTCAACATAACCCTAACCCTAGGTCCAATCCTAACCCTGACCGTCTCTCTAAACCTAGCCCTCAACATAACCCTAACCCTAGGTACAATCCTGACCCTAACCGTCTCTCTAACCCTAGCCCTCAACATAACCCTAACCCGAGTGTCCAATCCTAACCCTAAAGGTCTCTCTAACCTTAGCCCTCAACATATCCGTAACCCTAGGCCCAATCCTAACCCTAACCGTCTCTCTAACCCTAGCCCTCAACATAACCCTAACCCTAGGTCCAATCCTAACCCTAACCGCCTCTCTAACCCTAGCCCTCAACATAACCCTAACCCTAGGTCCAACCCTAACCCTAACCGTCTCTCTAACCCTAGCCCTCAGCATAACCCTAAGCCTAGGTCCAATCCTTACCCTAACCGTCTCTTTAACCCTAGCCCTCAACCTAACCCTTACCCTAGATCCAATCCTAACCCTAACCGTCTCTCTAACCCTAGCCCTCAACATTAACCTAACCTTAGGTCCAATCTTAACCCTAAATGTCTCTCTAACCCTAGCCCTCAACATAACCCTAACCCTAGGTCCAATCGTAACCTAAAAGTCTCTCTAACCCTAGCCCTCAACATAACTGTAACCCTAGGTCCAATCCTAACCCTAACCGTCTCTCTAACCCTAGCCCTCAACATAACCGTAACCCTAGGTCCATTCCTCACCCTAACCGTCTCTCTAACCCTAGCCCTCAACATAACCGGAACCCTAGGTCCAATCCTAACCCTAACCGTCTCTCTAACCCTAAACCTCAACCTAACCCTAACCCTAGGTCCAATCCTAACCCTAAGCTCTCTCTAACCCTACCCCTCAACATAACCCTAACACTAGGTCCAATCCTAACCTAACCTTCTCTCTAAACCTAGCCCTCAACATAACTCTAACCCTAGGTCCAATCCTAACACTAACCGTCTCTCCAAGCCTAGCCCTCAACATAACCCTAATCCTCGGTCCAATCCTAACCCTAACCGTCTCTCTAACCCTAGCCCTCAACCTAACCCTAACCCTAGGTCCAATCCTAACCCTAAGCATCTCTCTAACCCTAGCCCTCAACATAACTCTAACCCTAGGTCCAATCCTAACACTAACCGTCTCTCCAAGCCTAGCCCTCAACATAACCCTAACCCTAGGTCCAATCCTAACCCTAACCGTCTCTCTAACCCTTGCCCTCAACCTAACCCTAACCCTAGGTCCAATCCTAAACCTAAGCATCTCTCTAACCCTAGCACTCAACATAACCCTAACCCTATGTCCAAACCTAACCCTAACCGTCTCTCTAAACTTAGCCCTCAACATAACCCTAACCCTAGGTCCAATCCTAACCAAAACCGTCTCTCTAACCCTAGCCCTCAACATAACCCTAACCCTAAGTCCAATCCTAAACCTAACCGTCTACTTAACCCTAGCCCTCAACATAACCCTAACCCTAGGTCCAATCCTAACCCAAACCGTCTCTCTAACCCTAGCCCTCAACATAACCCTAACCCTAGGTCCAATCCTCACCCTAACCATCTCTCTAACCCTAGCCCTCAACATAACCCTAACCCTAGGTCCAATCCTAACACTAACCGTCTCTCTAACCCTAGCCCTCAACATAACCCTAACCCTAGGTCCAATCCTAACCCTATCCGTCTCTCTAACTCTAGCCCTCAACATAACACTAACCCTAGGACCAATCCTAACCCTAACCGTCGCTCTAACCCTAGCCCTCAACATAACACTAACCCTAGGTCCAATCCTCACCCTAACCGTCTCTCTAACCCTAGCCCTCAACATAGCCCTAACCCTAGGTCCAATCCTAACCCTAACCGTCGTTCTAACCCTAGCCCTCAACAGAACCCTAACCCTAGGTCCAATCCTAACCCTAACCGTCGCTCTAACCCTAGCCCTCAACATAACCCTAACCCTAGGTCCAATCCTAACCCTAACCGTCTCTCTAACCCTAGCCCTCAACATAACCCTAACCCTAGGTCCAATCCTAACCCTATCCGTCTCTCTAACTCTAGCCCTGAACATAACCCTAACCCTAGGACCAATCCTAACCTTAACTGTCTCTCTAACCCTAGACCTCAACATAACCCTAACCCTAGGTTTAATCCTAACCCTAACCGTCTCTATAACCCTAGCCCTCAACATAACCTTAATCCTAGGTCCAATCTTAACCCTAACCGTCTCTCTAACCCTAGCCCTCACCATTACCCTAACCCTAGGTACAATCCTACCCCTAACCGTCTCTCTAACCCTAGCCCTCAACCTAACCCTAACCCTAGGTCCAATCCTAACCCTAACCGTCTCTCTAACCCCAGCCCTCAACCTAAACGTAACTCTAGGTCCAATCCTAACCCTAACCGTCTCTCTAACCCTAGCCCTCAACATAACCCCAACCCTAGGTTCAATCCTAACCCTAACCGTCTCTCTAACCCTAGCCCTCAACATAACCCTATCCCTAGGTCCAATCGTAACCCTAACCATCTCTCTAACCCTAGCCCTCAACATAACCCTAACCCTAGGTCCAATCGTAACCCTAACCGTCTCTCTAACCCTAGCCCTCAACCTAACCCTAACCCTAGGTCCAATCCTAACCCTAAACGTCTCTCTAACCCTAGCCCTCAACCTAAACCTATCCATAGGTCCAATCCTAACCCTAACCGTCTCTCTAACCCTAGCCCTCAACATAACCCTAACCCTAGGTTCAATCCTAACCCTAACCGTCTCTCTAACCCTAGCCCTCAACATAACCCTAACCCTAGGTCCAATCGTAACCCTAACCATCTCTCTAACCCTAGCCCTCAACATAACCCTAACCCTTGCCCCAATCCTAGCCTTGACCGTATCTCTAAACCTAGCCCTCAACATAACCCTAACCCTAGGTACAATCCTGACCCTAACCGTCTCTCTAACCCTGGCCCTCAACATAACCCTAACCCTAGGTCCAATCCTAACCCTAACCGCCTCTCTTACCCTAGCCCTCAACATAACCCTACCCTAGGTCCAACCCTAACCCTAACCGTCTCTCTAACCCTAGCCCTGAGCATAACCCTAACCCTAGGTCCAATCCTAACCCTAACCGTCTCTCTAACCCTAGCCCTCAACCTAACCCTTACCCTAGGTCCAATCCTAACCCTAACCGTCTCTCTAACCCTAGCCCTCAACATTACCCTAACCTTATGTCCAATCTTAACCCTAACTGTCTCTCTAACCCTAGCCCTCAACATAACCCTAACCCTAGGTCCAATCGTAACCTAAAAGTCTCTCTAACCCTAGCCCTCAACATAACTCTAACCCTAGGACCAATCCTAACCCTAACCGTCTCTCTAACCCTAGCCCTTAACATACCCGTAACCCTAGGTCCATTCCTCACCCTAACCGTCTCTCTAACCCTAGCCCTCAACATAACCGGAACCCTAGGTCCAATCCTAACCCTAACCGTCTCTCTAACCCTAGCACTCAACCTAACTCTAACCCTAGGTCCAATCCTAACCCTAACCATCTCTCTAACCCTAAACCTCAACCTAACACTAACCCTAGGTCCAATCCTAACCCTAAGCATCTCTCTAACCCTAGCCCTCAACATAACCCTAACACGAGGTCCAATCCTAACCTAACCTTCTCTCTAACCCTAGCCCTCAACATAACTCTAACCCTAGGTAAAATCCTAACACTAACAATCTCTCCAAGCCTAGCCCTCAACATAACCCTAATCCTCGGTCCAATCCTAACCCTAACCGTCTCTCTAACCCTAGCCCTCAACCTAACCCTAACCCTAGGTCCAATCCTAACCCTAAGCATCTCTCTAAACCTAGCCCTCAACATAACTCTAACCCTAGGTCCAATCCTAACACTAACTGTCTCTCCAAGCCTAGCCCTCAACATAACCCTAACCCTAGGTCCAATCCTAACCCTAACCGTCTCTCTAACCCTTGCCCTCAACCTAACCCTAACCCTAGGTCCAATCCTAACCCTAAGCATCTCACTAACCCTAGCCCTCAACATAACCCTAACCCTATGTCCAAACCTAACCCTAACCGTCTCTCTAAACTTAGCCCTCAACATAACCCTAACCCTAGGTCCAATCCTAACCAAAACCGTCTCTCTAACCCTAGCCCTCAACATAACCCTAACCCTAAGTCCAATCCTAAACCTAACCGTCTCTCTAACCCTAGCCCTCAATATAACCCTAACCCTAGGTCCAATCCTAACCCAAACCGTCTCTCTAACCCTAGCCCTCAACATAACCCTAACCCTAGGTCCAATCCTAACCCTAACCCTCTCTCTAACCCTAGCCCTCAACATAACCTTAACCCTAGGTCCAATCCTAACCCTGACCTTCTCTCTAACCGTAGCCCTCAACATAACCCGAAACCTAGGTCCAAATCTAACCCTAACCCTCTCTCTATCCCGAGCCGTCAACATAACCCTAACCCTAGGTCCAAACCTCACCCTAACCGTCTCCCTAACCCTAGCCCTCAACCTAACCCTAACCCTAGGTCCAATCCTAACCCTGACCGTCTCTCTAACCCTAGCCCTCAAACTAACCCTAACCCTAGGTCCATCCTAACCCTAACCGTCTCTCTAACCCTAGCCTTCAACATAACCCTAACCCTAGGTCCAATCCTAACCCTAACCGTCTCTCTAAACCTAGCCTTCAACATAACCCTTACCCTAGGTCCAATCCTAACCCTAACAGTCTCTCTAACCCTAGCCCTCAACATAACCCTAACCCTAGGTCCAATCCTAACCCTGACCGTCTCTCTAACCCTAGCCCTCAACATAACCCTAACCCTAGGTCCAATCCTAACCCTGACCGTCTCTCTAAACCTAGCCCTCAACATAACCCTAACCCTAGGTCCAATCCTAACCCTGACCGTCTCTCTAAACCTAGCCCTCAACATAACCCTAACCCTAGGTACAATCCTGACCCTAACCGTCTCTCTAACCCTAGCCCTCAACATAACCCTAACCCTAGTGTCCAATCCTAATCCTAAAGGTCTCTCTAACCTTAGCCCTCAACATATCCGTAACCCTAGGCCCAATCCTAACCCTAACCGTCTCTCTAACCCTAGCCCTCAACATAACCCTAACCCTAGGTCCAATCCTAACCCTAACCGCCTCTCTAACCCTAGCCCTCAACATAACCCTAACCCTAGGTCCAACCCTAACACTAACCGTCTCTCTAACCCTAGCCCTCAGCATAACCCTAACCCTAGGTCCAATCCTTACCCTAACCGTCTCTTTAACCCTAGCCCTCAACCTAACCCTTACCCTAGGTCCAATCCTAACCCTAACGTCTCTCTAACCCTAGCCCTCAACATTAACCTAACCTTAGGTCCAATCTTAACCCTAACCGTCTCTCTAACCCTAGCCCTCAACATAACCGTAACCCTAGATCCATTCCTCACCCTAACCGTCTCTCTAACCCTAGCCCTCAACATAACCGGAACCCTAGGTCCAATCCTAACCCTAACCGTCTCTCTAACCCTAGCACTCAACCTAACCCTAACCCTAGGTCCAATCCTAACCCTAACCGTCTCTCTAACCCTAAACCTCAACCTAACCCTAACCCTAGGTCCAATCCTAACCCTAAGCTCTCTCTAACCCTAGCCCTCAACATAACCCTAACACTAGGTCCAATCCTAACCTAACCTTCTCTCTAACCCTAGCCCTCAACATAACTCTAACCCTAGGTCCAATCCTAACACTAACCGTCTCTCCAAGCCTAGCCCTCAACATAACCCTAATCCTCGGTCCAATCCTAACCCTAACCGTCTCTCTAACCCTAGCCCTCAACCTAACCCTAACCCTAGGTCCAATCCTAACCCTAAGCATCTCTCTAACCCTAGCCCTCAACATAACTCTAACCCTAGGTCCAATCCTAACACTAACCGTCTCTCCAAGCCTAGCCCTCAACATAACCCTAACCCTAGGTCCAATCCTAACCCTAACCGTCTCTCTAACCCTTGCCCTCAACCTAACCCTAACCCTAGGTCCAATCCTAAACCTAAGCATCTCTCTAACCCTAGCCCTCAACATAACCCTAACCCTATGTCCAAACCTAACCCTAACCGTCTCTCTAAACTTAGCCCTCAACATAACCCTAACCCTAGGTCCAATCCTAACCAAAACCGTCTCTCTAACCCTAGCCCTCAACATAACCCTAACCCTAAGTCCAATCCTAAACCTAACCGTCTCCTTAACCCTAGCCCTCAACATAACCCTAACCCTAGGTCCAATCCTAACCCAAACAGTCTCTCTTACCCTAGCCCTCAACATAACCCTAACCCTAGGTCCAATCCTAACCCTAACCCTCTCTCTAACCCTAGCCCTCAACATAACCTTAACCCTAGGTCCAATCCTAACCCTAACCATCTCTCTAACCGTAGCCCTCAACATAACCCGAACCCTAGCTCCAATCCTAACCCTAACCCTCTCTCTATCCCGAGCCGTCAACATAACCCTAACCCTAGGTCCAAACCTCACCCTAACCGTCTCCCTAACCCTAGCCCTCAACCTAACCCTAACCCCAGGGCCAATCCTAACCCTAACCGTCTCTCTAACCCTAGCCCTCAACATAACCCTAACCCTAGGTCCATTCATAACCCTAACCGTCTCTCTAACCCTAGCACTCAACATAACCCTAACCCTAGGTCCAATCCTAACCCTAACCGTCTCTCTAACCCTAGCCCTCAAAATAACCCTTACCCTAGGTCCAATATTAACCCTAACCGTCTCTCTAACCCTAGCCCTCAACATAACCCTAACCGTAGGTCCAATCCTCACCCTAACCGTCTGTCTAACTCTATCCCTCAATCTAACCCTAACCCTAGGTCCAATCCTCACCCTAACCGCCTCTCTAACCCTAGCCCTCAACCTTACCGTAACCCTATGTCCAATCCTAACCCTAACCGTCTCTCTAACCCTAGCCCTCAACATAACCTCAACCCTAGGTTCAATCCTAAACCTAACCGTCTCTCTAACGCTAGCCCTCAACATAACCCTAACCCTAGGTCCAATCCTAACCCTAACCGTCTCTATAACCTTAGCCCTCAACATAACCCTAACCCTAGGTCCAATCATAACACTAACCGTCTCTCTAACACTAGCCCTCAACATAACCCTAACCCTAGGTCCAATCCTCACCCTAACCATCTCTCTAACCCTAGCCCTCAACATAACCCTAACCCTAGGTCCAATCCTAACACTAACCGTCTCTCTAACCCTAGCCCTCAACATAACCCTAACCCTAGGTCCAATCCTAACCTTATCCGTCTCTCTAACTCTAGCCCTCAACATAACACTAACCCTAGGACCAATCCTAACCCTAACCGTCGCTCTAACCCTAGCCCTCAACATAACACTAACCCTAGGTCCAATCCTCACCCTAACCGTCCCTCTAACCCTAGCCCTCAACATAGCCCTAACCCTAGGTCCAATCCTAACCCTAACCGTCGCTCTAACCCTAGCCCTCAACAGAACCCTAACCCTAGGTCCAATCCTAACCCTAACCGTCGCTCTAACCCTAGCCCTCAACATAACCCTAACCCTAGGTCCAATCCTAACCCTAACCGTCTCTCTAACCCTAGCCCTCAACATAACCCTAACCCTAGGTCCAATCCTAACCCTATCCGTCTCTCTAACTCTAGCCCTGAACATAACCCTAACCCTAGGACCAATCCTAACCTTAACTGTCTCTCTAACCCTAGCCCTCAACATAAGCCTAACCCTAGGTCCAATCCTAACCCTAACCGTCTTTCTAACCCTAGCCCTCAGCATAACCCTAACCCTAGGTCCAATCCTAACCCTAACCGTCTCTCTAACCCTAGCCCTAAACATAACCCTAACCCTAGGTCCAATCCTCACCCTAACCGTCTCTCTAACCCTAGCCCTCAACATAACCCTAACCCTAGGTCCAATCCTAACCCTAACCGTCTCTCTAACCCTAGCCCTCAACCTAACCCTAACCCTAGGTCCAATCCTAACCCTAACCGTCTCTCTAACCCTAGCCCTCAACATAACCCTAACTTAGGTCCAATACTAACCCATACCGTCTCTCTAACCCTAGCCCTCAACATAAACCTAACCCTAGGTCCAATCCTTGCCCTAACCGTCTCTCTAACCCTAGTCCTCAACAAAGCCCTAACCCTAGGTCCAATCCTAACCCTAACCCTCTCTCTGACCCTAGCTCTCAACATAACCCTAACCCCAGGTCCAATCCTCACCTTAACCGTCTCTCTAACCCTAGCCCTCAACATAACCCTAACCCTATGTCCAATCCTAACCCTAACCGTCGCTCTAACCCTAGCCCTCAACATAACCCTAACCCTAGGTCCAAACCTCACCCTAACCATCTCTCTGACCCTAGCCCTCAACATAACCCTAACCCTAGGTCCAATCCTCACCCTAACCGTCTCTCTAACCCTAGCCCTCAACATAACCCTAACCTTATATCCAATCCTAACCCTAACCGTCTCTCTAACCCTAGCCCTCAATATAAGCCTAACCCTAGGTCCAATCCTAACCCTAACCGTCTCTCTAACTCTAGCCCTCAACGTAACCCTAACCCTAGGTCCAATCCTCACCCTAATCGTCTCTCTAACCCTAGCCCTCTACATAGCCCTAACCCTAGGTCCAATCCTAACCCTAACCCTAACCGTCTCTCTAACCCTAGCCCTCAGGCTAACCCTAACCCTAGGTCCCATCCTAACCCTAACCGTCTGTCTGACCCTAGCCCTCAACCTAACCCTAACCCTAGGTCCAATCCTAACCCTAACCGTCTCTCTGACCCTAGCCCTCAGCATAATCCTAACCCTAGGTCCAATCCTAACCCTAACTGTCTGTCTAACCCTAGCCCTCAACATAACCCTAACCCTAGGTTGAATCCTAACCCTAACTGTCTCTCTAACCCTAGCCCTCAACAAAACCCTAACCCTAGGTACAATCATCACCCTAACCGTCTCTCTAACCCTAGCCCTAAACATAACCCTAACCCTAGGTCCAATCCTAACACTAACCGTCTCTCTAACCATAGCCCTCATCATAACCCTAACCCTAGGTCCAATCCTTACCCTAACCGTCTCTGTAACCCTAGTCCTCAACATAACCCTAACCGTAGGTCCAATCCTAACAGTAACCCTCTCTCTAAACCTAGCCCTCATCATAACCCTAACCCTAGGTCCCATCCTAACCCTAACCGTCTCTCTGACCCTAGCCCTCAACCTAACCCTAACCCTAGGTCCAATCCTAACCCTATCCGTCTCTCTAACTTTAGCCCTCAACATAACCCTAACCCTAGGAGGAATCCTAACCCTAACCGTCGATCTAACCGTAGCCCTCAACATAACCCTAACCCTAGGTCCAATCCTAACCCTAACCGTCTCTCTAACTGTAGCACTCAACATAACCCTAACCCTAGGTCCAATGCTAACCCTATCCGTCTCTCAAACCCTAGCCCTCAACCTAACCCTAACCCTAGGTCCAATCCTAACCCTAACCGTCTCTCTAACCCTAGCCCTCAACATAACCCTAACCCTAGGTCCAATCGTAACCTTAAACGTCTCTCTAACCCTAGCGCTCAACATAACCCTAACCCTAGGTCCAATCCTAACCCTAACCGTCTCTCTAACCCTAGCCCTCAACATAACCCTAACCCTAGGTCCAATCCTCACCCTAACCGTCTCTCTAACCCTAGCCCTCAACATAACCCTAACCCTAGGTCCAATCCTAACACTAACCGTCTCTCTAACCCTAGCCCTCAACATAACCCTAACCCTAGGTCCAATCCTAACCCTATTCGTCTCTCTAACCCTAGCCCTCAACATAACCCTAACCCTAGGTCCAATCCTCACCCTAACCATCTCTCTAACCCTAGCCCTCAACATAGCCCTAACCCTAGGTCCAATCCTAACCCTAACCGTCTCACTAAACCTAGCCCTCAACATAACACTAACCCTAGGTCCAATCCTAACACTAACCGTCTCTGTAACCCTAGCCCTCAACCTAACACTAACCCTAGGTCCAATCCTAACCCTAACCGTCTCTCTAACCCTAGCCCTCAACCTAACCCTAACCCTAGGTCCAATCCTAACCCTAACCCTCTCTCTGACCCTAGCCCTCAGCATAACCCTAACCCTAGGTCCAACCCTAACCCTAACCGTCTCTCTGACCCTAGCCGTCAACATAACCCTAACCCTAGGTCCAATCCTCACCCTAACCGTCTCTCTAACCCTAGCCCTCAACATAACCCTAACCCTAAGTCCAATCCTCACCCTAACCGTCTCTGTAAACCTAGCCCTCAACATAACCCTAACCCTAGGTCCAATCCTAACCCAAACCGTCTCTCTAACCCTAGCCCTCAATATAACCCTAACCCTAGGTCCAATCCTAACCCTAACCGTCGCTCTAACCCTACCCCTCAACATAACCCTAACCCTAGGTCCAATCCTAACCCTAAGCATCTCTCTAACCCTAGCCCTCAACATAACCCTAACACTAGGTCCAATCCTAACCTAACCTTCTCTCTAACCCTAGCCCTCAACATAACCCTAACCCAAGGTCCATTCCTAACCCTAACTGTTTCTCTAACCCTAGCCCTCAATATAAGCCTAACCCTAGGTCCAATCCTAACCCTAACCGTCTCTCTAACCCTAGCCCTCAATATAAGCCTAACCCTAGGTCCAATCCTAACTCTAACCGTCTCTCTAACCCTAGCCCTCAACATAAACCTAACCCTAGGTCCAATCCTCACCCTAACCGTCTCTCTAACCCTAGCCCTCTACATAGCCCTAACCCTAGGTCCAATCCTAACCCTAACCGTCTCTCTAACCCTAGCCCTCAACCTAACCCTAACCCTAGGTCCAATCCTAACCATAACCGTCTGTCTAACCCTAGTCCTCCACCTAACCCTAACTCTAGGTCCAATCCTAACCCTAACCGTCTCTCTGACCCTAGCCCTCAACATAACCCTAACCCTAGGTCTAATCCTAACCCTAACCGTCTCTGTAAACCTAGCCCTCAACATAACCTTAATCCTAGGTCCAATCTTAACCCTAACCGTCTCTCTAACCCTAGCCCTCACCATTACCCTAACCCTAGGTACAATCCTACCCCTAACCGTCTCTCTAACCCTAGCCCTCAACCTAACCCTAACCCTAGGTCCAATCCTAACCCTAACCGTCTCTCTAACCCCAGCCCTCAACATAACCCCAACCCTAGGTTCAATCCTAACCCTAACCGTCTCTCTAACCCTAGCCCTCAACATAACCCTAACCCTAGGTCCAATCGTAACCCTAACCATCTCTCTAACCCTAGCCCTCAACATAACCCTAACCCTAGGTCCAATCGTAACCCTAACCGTCTCTCTAACCCTAGCCCTCAACCTAACCCTAACCCTAGGTCCAATCCTAACCCTAACCGTCTCTCTAACCCTAGCCCTCAACCTAAACCTAACCCTAGGTCCAATCCTAACCCTAACCGTCTCTCTAAACCTACCCCTCAACATAACCCTAACCCTAGGTACAATCTTAACCGTAACAATCTCTCTAACCCTAGCCCTCAACATAACCCTAACCCTAGGTTCAATCCTAACCCTAACCGTCTCTCTAACACTAGCCCTCAACATAACCCTAACCCTAGGTCCAATCGTAACCCTAACCATCTCTCTAACCCTAGCCCTCAACATAACCCTAACCCTTGCTCCCATCCTAGCCTTGACCGTATCTCTAAACCTAGCCCTCAACATAACCCTAACCCTAGGTACAATCCTGACCCTAACCGTCTCTCTAACCCTAGCCCTCAACATAACCCTAACCCTAGGTCCAATCCTCACCCTAACCGCCTCTCTAACCCTAGCCCTCAACATAACCCTACCCTAGGTCCAACCCTAACCCTAACCGTCTCTCTAACCCTAGCCCTCAGCATAACCCTAACCCTAGGTCCAATCCTAACCCTAACCGTCTCTCTAACCCTAGCCCTCAACCTAACCCTTACCCTAGGTCCAATCCTAACCCTAACCGTCTCTCTAACCCTAGCCCTCAACATTACCCTAACCTTAGGTCCAATCTTAACCCTAACTGTCTCTCTAACCCTAGCCCTCAACATAACCCTAACCCTAGGTCCAATCGTAACCTAAAAGTCTCTCTAACCCTAGCCCTCAACATAACTCTAACCCTAGGTCCAATCCTAACCCTAACCGTCTCTCTAACCCTAGCCCTTAACTTAACCGTAACCCTAGGTCCATTCCTCACCCTAACCGTCTCTCTAACCCTAGCCCTCAACATAACCGGAACCCTAGGTCCAATCCTAACCCTAACCGTCTCTCTAACCCTAGCACTCAACCTAACCCTAACCCTAGGGCCAATCCTAACCCTAACCGTCTCTCTAACCCTAAACCTCAACCTAACACTAACCCTAGGTCCAATCCTAACCCTAAGCATCTCTCTAACCCTAGCCCTCAACATAACCCTAACAGGAGGTCCAATCCTAACCTAACCTTCTCTCTAAACCTAGCCCTCAACATAACTCTAACCCTAGGTCCAATCCTAACACTAACCATCTCTCCAAGCCTAGCCCTCAACATAACCCTAACCCTAGGTCCAATCCTAACACTAACCGTCTCTCCAAGCCTAGCCCTCAACATAACCCTAACCCTAGGTCCAATCCTAACCCTAACCGTCTCTCTAACCCTTGCCCTCAACCTAACCCTAACCCTAGGTCCAATCCTAACCCTAAGAATCTCTCTAACCCTAGCCCTCAACATAACCCTAACCCTATGTCCAAACCTAACCCTAACCGTCTCTTTAAACTTAGCCCTCAACATAACCCTAACCCTAGGTCCAATCCTAACCAAAACCGTCTCTCTAACCCTAGCCCTCAACATAACCCTAACCCTAAGTCCAATCCTAAACCTAACCGTCTCTCTAACCCTAGCCCTCAACATAACCCTAACCCTAGGTCCAATCCTAACCCAAACCGTCTCTCTAACCCTAGCCCTCAACATAACCCTAACCCTAGGTCCAATCCTAACCCTAACCCTCTCTCTAACCCTAGCCCTCAACATAACCTTAACCCTAGGTCCAATCCTAACCCTAACCCTCTTTCTAACCGTAGCCTTCAACATAACCCAAAACCTAGGTCCAATCCTAACCCTAACCCTCTCTCTATCCCGAGCCGTCAACATAACCCTAACCCTAGGTCCAAACCTCACCCTAACCGTCTCCCTAACCCTAGCCCTCAACCTAACCCTAACCCTAGGTCCAATCCTAACCCTGACCGTCTCTCTAACCCTAGCCCTCAAACTAACCCTTACCCTAGGTCCATCCTAACCCTAACCGTCTCTCTAACCCTAGCCATCAACATATGCCTAAACCTAGGTCCAATCCTAACACTAACCGTCTCTCTAACCCTAGCCCTCAACATAACCCTAACCCTAGGTCGAAATCTCACCCTAACCGTCTCTCTAACCCTAGCCCTCAACATAACCCTAACCCTAGGTCCAATCCTAACCCTAACCGTCTCTATAACCCTAGCCCTCAACATAACCCTAACCCTAGGTCCAATCATAACACTAACCGTCTCTCTAACCCTAGCCCTCAACATAACCCTAACCCTAGGTCCAATCCTAACCCTAACCGTCTCTCTAACCCTAGCCCTCAACATAACCCTAACCCTAGGTCCAATCCTCACCCTAACCGTCTCTCTAACCCTAGCCCTCAACATAACCCTAACCCTAGGTCCAATCCTAACACTAACCGTCTCTCTAACCCTAGCCCTCAACATAACCCTAACCCTAGGTCCAATCCTAACCATATCCGTCTCTCTAACTCTTGTCCTCAACATAACACTAACCCTAGGACCAATCCTAACCCTAACCGTCGCTCTAACCCTAGCCCTAAACATAACACTAACCCTAGGTCCAATCTTCACCCTAACCGTCTCTCTAACCCTAGCCCTCAATATAGCCCTAACCCTAGGTCCAATCCTAACCCTAACCGTCTCTCTAACCCTAGTCCTCAACATAACCCTAACCCTAGGTCCAATCCTAACCCTAACCGTCTCAGTAAACCTAGCCCTCAACCTAACACTAACCCTAGGTCCAATCCGAACCCTACCCGTCTCTCTAAACCTAGCCCTCAACCTAACCCTAACCCTAGGTCCAATCCTAACCCTAACCGTCTCTCTGATCCTAGACCTCAGCATAACCCTAACCATAGATCCAATCCTAACCCTAACTGTCTGTCTAAACCTAGCCCTCAACATAACCCTAACCCTAGGTCCAATCCTAACCCTAACCGTCTCTCTGACCCTAGCCCTCAACATAACCCTAACCCTAGGTCCAATCCTCACCCTAACCGTCTCTCTAACCCTAGCCCTCAACCTAACCCTAACCCTAGGTCCAATCCTAACCCTAACCGTCTCTCTAACCCTAGCCCTCAACCTTACCCTAACCCTAGGTCCAATCCTAACCTTAACCGTCTCTCTGACCCTAGCCCTCAGCATAACCCTAACCCTAGGTCCAATCCTAACCCTAACTGTCTGTCTAACCCTATCCCTCTACATAACCCTAACCCTAGGTCCAATCCTAACCCTAACCGTCTCTCTGACCCTAGCCCTCAACATAACCCTAACCCTAGGTCCAATCCTCACCCTAACCGTCTCTCTAACCCTAGCCCTCAACATAACCCTAACCCTAGGTCCAATCCTCACCCTAACCGTCTCTCTAACCCTAGCCCTCAACATAACCCTAACCCTAGGTCCAATCCTCACCCTAACCATCTCTCTGACCCTAGCCCTCAACATAACCCTAACCCTAGGTCCAATCCTCACCCTAACCGTCTCTCTAACCCTAGCCCTCAACATAACCCTAACCTTATGTCCAATCCTAACCCTAACCGTCTCTCTAACCCTAGCCCTCACTATAAGCCTAACCCTAGGTCCAATCCTAACCCTAACCGTCTCTCTAACTCTAGCCCTCAACGTAACCCTAACCCTAGGTCCAATCCTCACCCTAACCGTCTCTCTAACCCTAGCCCTCTACATAGCCCTAACCCTAGGTCCAATCCTAACCCTAACCGTCTCTCTAACCCTAAACCTCAACCTAACACTAACCCTAGGTCCAATCCTAACCCTAAGCATCTCTCTAACCCTAGCCCTCAACATAACCCTAACACGAGGTCCAATCCTAACCTAACCTTCTCTCTAACCTTAGCCCTCAACATAACTCTAACCCAAGGTCCAATCCTAACACTAACCGTCTCTCCAAGCCTAGCCCTCAACATAACCCTAACCCTAGGTCCAATCCTAACCCTAACCGTCTCTATAACCCTTGCCCTCAACCTAACCCTAACCCTAGGTCCAATCCTAACCCTAAGCATCTCTCTAACCCTAGCCCTCAACATAACCCTAACCCTATGTCCAAACCTAACCCTAACCGTCTCTTTAAACTTAGCCCTCAACATAACCCTAACCCTAGGTCCAATCCTAACCAAAACCGTCTCTCTAACCCTAGCCCTCAACATAACCCTAACCCTAAGTCCAATCCTAAACCTAACCGTCTCTCTAACCCTAGCCCTCAACATAACCCTAACCCTAGGTCCAATCCTAACCCAAACCGTCTCTCTAACCCTAGCCCTCAACATAACCCTAACCCTAGGTCCAATCCTAACCCTAACCCTCTCTCTAACCCTAGCCCTCAACATAACCTTAACCCTAGGTCCAATCCTAACCCTAACCCTCTCTCTAACCGTAGCCCTCAACATAACCCGAAACCTAGGTCCAATCCTAACCCTAACCCTCTCTCTATCCCGAGCCGTCAACATAACCCTAACCCTAGGTCCAAACCTCACCCTAACCGTCTCCCTAACCCTAGCCCTCAACCTAACCCTAACCCTAGGTCCAATCCTAACCCTGACCGTCTCTCTAACCCTAGCCCTCAAACTAACACTTACCCTAGGTCCATCCTAACCCTAACCGTCTCTCTAACCCTAGCCATCAACATATGCCTAAACCTAGGTCCAATCCTAACACTAACCGTCTCTCTAACCCTAGCCCTCAACATAACCCTAACCCTAGGTCGAAACCTCACCCTAACCGTCTCTCTAACCCTAGCACTCAACATAACCCTAACCCTAGGTCCAATCCTAACCCTAACCGTCTCTATAACCCTAGCCCTCAACATAACCCTAACCCTAGGTCCAATCATAACACTAACCGTCTCTCTAACCCTAGCCCTCAACATAACCCTAACCCTAGGTCCAATCCTAACCCTAACCGTCTCTCTAACCCTAGCCCTCAACATAACCCTAACCCTAGGTCCAATCCTCACCCTAACCGTCTCTCTAACCCTAGCCCTCAACATAACCCTAACCCTAGGTCCAATCCTAACACTAACCGTCTCTCTAACCCTATCCCTCAACATAACCCTAACCCTAGGTCCAATCCTAACCCTATCCGTCTCTCTAACTCTTGTCCTCAACATAACACTAACCCTAGGACCAATCCTAACCCTAACCGTCGCTCTAACCCTAGCCCTAAACATAACACTAACCCTAGGTCCAATCCTCACCCTAACCGTCTCTCTAACCCTAGCCCTCAATATAGCCCTAACCCTAGGTCCAATCCTAACCCTAACCGTCTCTCTAACCCTAGTCCTCAACATAACCCTAACCCTAGGTCCAATCCTAACCCTAACCGTCTCAGTAAACCTAGCCCTCAACCTAACACTAACCCTAGGTCCAATCCGAACCCTACCCGTCTCTCTAAACCTAGCCCTCAACCTAACCCTAACCCTAGGTCCAATCCTAACCCTAACCGTCTCTCTGATCCTAGACCTCAGCATAACCCTAACCATAGATCCAATCCTAACCCTAACTGTCTGTCTAAACCTAGCCCTCAACATAACCCTAACCCTAGGTCCAATCCTAACCCTAACCGTCTCTCTGACCCTAGCCCTCAACATAACCCTAACCCTAGGTCCAATCCTCACCCTAACCGTCTCTCTAACCCTAGCCCTCAACCTAACCCTAACCCTAGGTCCAATCCTAACCCTAACCGTCTCTCTAACCCTATCCCTCAACCTTACCCTAACCCTAGGTCCAATCCTAACCCTAACCGTCTCTCTAACCCTAGCCCTCAACCTAACCCTTACCCAAGACCAATCCTAACCCTAACCGTCTCTCTAACCCTAGCCCTCAACATTACCCTAACCTTAGGTCCAATCTTAACCCTAACTGTCTCTCTAACCCTAGCCCTCAACATAACCCTAACTCTAGGTCCAACCGTAACCTAAAAGTCTCTCTAACCCTAGCCCTCAACATAACTCTAACCCTAGGTCCAATCCTAACCCTAACCGTCTCTCTAACCCTAGCCCTCAACATAACCCTAACCCTAGGTCCAATCCTCACCCTAACCGTCTCTCTAACCCTAGCCCTCAACATAACCCTAACCCTAGGTCCAATCCTAACACTAACCGTCTCTCTAACCCTAGCCCTCAACATAACCCTAACCCTAGGTCCAATCCTAACCCTATTCGTCTCTCTAACCCTAGCCCTCAACATAACACTAACCCTAGGTCCAATCCTCACCCTAACCGTCTCTCTAACCCTAGCCCTCAACATAGCCCTAACCCTAGGTCCAATCCTAACCCTAACCGTCTCACTAAACCTAGCCCTCAACATAACCCTAACCCTAGGTCCAATCCTAACCCTAACCGTCTCTCTAACCCTAGCCCTCAACCTAACCCTAACCCTAGGTCCAATCCTAACCCTAACCGTCTCTCTGACCCTAGCCCTCAGCATAACCCTAACCCTAGGTCCAACCCTAACCCTAACCGTCTCTCTGACCCTAGCGGTCAACATAACCCTAACCCTAGGTCCAATCCTCACCCTAACCGTCTCTCTAACCCTAGCCCTCAACATAACCCTAACCCTAAGTCCAATCCTCACCCTAACCGTCTCTGAAAACCTAGCCCTCAACATAACCCTAACCCTAGGTCCAATCCTAACCCAAACCGTCTCTCTAACCCTAGCCCTCAACATAACCCTAACCCTAGGTCCAATCATAACGCTAACTGTCTCTCTAACCCTAGACCTCAACATAACTCTAACCCTAGGTCCAATCCTAACCCTAACCCTCTCTCTAACCCTAGGCCTCAACATAACCCTACCTCTAGGTCCATTCCTAACCCTAACCCTCTCTCTAACCCTAGCCCTCAACATAAGCCTAACCCTAGGTCCAATCCTAACCCTAACCGTATCTCTAACCCTAGCCCTCAACTTAACCCTAACCCTAGGTCGAATCCTAACCCTAACCGTCTCTCTAACCCTAGTCCTCAACATAACCCTAACCCTAGGTCCAATTCTAACGCTAACTGTCTCTCTAACCCTAGACCTCAACATAACTCTAACCCTAGGTCCAATCCTAACCCTAACCATCTCTCTAACCCTAGCCCTCAACATAACCCTAACCCTAGGTCCAATCCTCACCCTAACCGCCTCTCTAACCCTAGCCCTCAACATAACCCTAACCCTAGGTCCAATCCTCACATTAACGGCCTCTCTAACCCTAGCCCTCAACCTAACCCTAACCCTAGGTCCAATCGTAACCCTAACCGTCTCTCTAACCCTTGCCCTCAACCTATCCCTAACCCTAGGTCCAATCCTAACCCTAAGCATCTCTCTAACTCTAGCCCTCAACGTAATCCTAACCCTACGTCCAATCCTGACCCTAACAGTCTCTCTAACCCTAGTCCTCAACATAATCCTAACTCTAGGTCCATTCCCCACCCTAACCGTCTCTCTAACCCTAGCCCTCAACATAACCCTAACCCTAGGTCCAATCCTAACCCTAACTGTCTCTCTAACCCTAGACCTCAACATAACCCTAACCCTAGGTCCAATCCTCACCCTAACCGCCTCTCTAACCCTATCCCTCAACATAACCCTAACCCTAGGTCCAATCCTCACCCTAACCGTCTCTCTAACCCTAGCCCTCTACCTAACCCTAACCCTAGATCCAATCCTAAACCTAAACGTCTCTCTAACCCTTGCCCTCAACCTAACCCTAACCCTAGGTCCAATCCTAACCATAAGCGTCTCTCTAACCCTAGCCCTCAACATAACCCTAACCCTACTTCCAATCCTAACCCTAACCGTCTCTCTAACCTTAGCCCTCTACATAACCCTAACCCTACGTCCAATCCTAACCGTAACAGTCTCTCTAACCCTAGCCCTCAACATAACCCTAACTCTAGGTCCAATCCTCACCCTAACCGTCTCTCTAACCCTAGCCCTCAACATAACCCTAACCCTAGGTCCAATCCTCACCCTAACCGTCTCTCTAACCCTAGCCGTCAACATAAGCCTAACCCTAGGTCCAATCCTAACCCTAACCGTCTCTCTAACCCTAGCCCTCAACTTAACCCTAAGCCTAGGTCCAATCCTATCCCTAACCGTCTCTCTAACCCTAGCCATCAACATAACCCTAACCCTAGGTCTAATCCTAACCCTAACTGTCTCTCTAACCCTAGACCTCAACATAACTCTAACCCTAGGTCCAATCCTAACCCTAACCATCTCTCTAACTCTAGCCCTCAACATAACCCTAACCCTAGGTACAATCCTCACTCTAACCGTCTCTCTAACCCTAGCCCTCAACATAACCCTTTCCCTAGGTCCAATCCTAACCCTAACTGTCTCTCTAACCCTAGACCTCAACATAACTGTAACCCTAGGTCCAATCCTAACCCTAACCATCTCTCTAACCCTAGCCCTCAACATAACCCTAACCCTAGGTCCAATCCTCACCCTAACCGCCTCTCTAACCCTAGCCCTCAACATAACCCTAACCCTAGGTCCAATCCTCACCCTAACCGCCTCTCTAACCCTAGCCCTCAACCTAACCCTAACCCTAGGTCCAATCCTAACCCTTACCGTCTTTCTAACACTTGCCCTCAACCTAACCCTAACCCTAGGTCCAATCCTAACCCTAACCGTCTCTCTAACCCTAGCCCTCAACATAACCCTAACCCTAGGTCCAATCCTAACCCTAACAGTCTCTCTAAACTTAGCCCTCAACATAACCCTAACCCTACGTCCAATCCTAACCCTAACCGTCTCTCTAACCCTAGCCCTCAACATAACCCTAACCCTAGGTCCAATCCTATCCCTAACCGTCTCTCTAAACCTAGCCCTCAACATAACTCTAACCCTATGTCCAATCCTAACCCTAACCGTCTCTCTAAACCTAGCACTCAACCTAACCCTAACCCTAGGTCCAATCCTAACCCTAACCGTCTCTCTAACCCTAGCCCTCAACCTAACCCTATCCCTAGGTCCAATCATAACCCTCAGCATCTCACTAACCCTTGCCATCAACAAAACCCTAACCCTAGGTCCAATCCTCACCCTAACCGTCTCTCTAACCCTAGCCCTCAACATAACCCTAACCCTAGGTCCAATCCTCACCCTAACCGTCTCTCTAACCCTAGCCCTCAACATAACCCTAACCCTAGGTCCAATCCTAACCCTAACCGTCTCTCTAACCCTAGCCCTCAACCTAACCCTAACCCTAGGTCCAATCCTAAACCTAACCGTCTCTCTAACCCTAGCCCTCAACATAACCCTAACCCTAGGTCCGATCATAACCCTAACTGTCTCTCTAACCCTAGACCTCAACATAACTCTAACCCTAGGTCCAATCCTAACCCTAACCATCTCTCTAACTCTAGCCCTCAACATAACCCTAACCCTAGGTCCAATCCTCACCCTAACCGCCTCTCTAACCCTAGCCCTCAACATAACCCTAACTCTAGGTCCAATCCTCACCCTAACCGCCTCCCTAACCCTAGCCCTCAACCTAACTCTAACCCTAGGTCCAATCCTAACGCTAATCGTCTCTCTAACACTTGCCCTCAACCTAACCCTAACCCTAGGTCCAATCCTAACCCTAAGCATCTCTCTAACGCTAGTCCTCAACATAAACCTAACCCTACGTCCAATCCGAACCCTAACCGTCTCTCTAACCTTAGCCCTCTACATAACCCTAACCCTAGGTCCAATCCTCACCCTAACCGTCTCTCTAACCCTAGCCCTCAACATAACCCTAACCCTAGTTCCAATTCTAACACTAACCCTGTCTCTAACCCTAGCCCTCAACATAACCCTAACCCTAGATCCAATCCTAACACTAACCGTCTCTCTAACCCTAGCCCTCAACATAACCCTAACCCTAGGTCCAATCCTAACACTAACCGTCTCTCTAACCCTAGCCCTCAACATAACCTTAACCCTAGGTCCAATCCTCACCCTAACCGTCTCTCTAACCCTTGCCCTCAACATAACTCTAACCCTAGGTCCAATCCTAACACTAACCGTCTGTCTAACCCTAGCCCTCAACATAACCCTAACCCTAGGTCCAGTCCTCAGCCTAACCGTCTCTCTAACCCTAGCCGTCAACATAACCCTAACCCCAGGTCCAATCCTAACACTAACCGTCTCTCTAAACCTAGCCCTCAACATAACCCTAACCCTATGTCCAATCCTCACCCTAACCGTCTCTCTAACCCTAGCCCTCAACATAACCCTAACCCTAGGTCCAATCCTCACCCTAACTGTCTCTCTAACCCTAGCCCTCAACATAACCCTAACCCTAGGTCCAATCCTAACCCTAACCGTCTGTCTAACCCTAGCCCTCAACATAACCCTAACCCTAGGTCCAATCCTAACCCTAAGCGTCCTTAAACCCTAGCCCTCAACATAACCCTAACCCTAGGTCCAATCCTAACACTAACCGTCTCTCTAACCCTAGCCCTCAACATAACCCTAACCCTAGGTCCAATCCTAACACTAACCGTCTCTCTAACCCTAGCTCTCAACATAACCCTAACCCTAGGTCCAATCCTCACCCTAACCGTCTCTATAACCCTTGCCCTCAACATAACCCTAACCCTAGGTCCAATCCTAACACTAACCGTCTCTCTAACCCTAGCCCTCAACATAACCCTAACCCTAGGTCCAATCCTCAGCCTAACCGTCTCTCTAAGCGTAGCCGTCAACATAACCCTAACCCTAGGTCCAATCCTAACACTAACCGTCTCTCTAACCCTAGCCCTCAACATAACCCTAACCCTAGGTCCAATCCTCACCCTAACCGTCTCTCTAATCCTAGCCCTCAACATAACCCTAACCCTAGGTCCAATCCTCACCCTAACCGTCTCTCTAACCCTAGCCCTCAACATAACCCTAACCCTAGGTCCAATCCTAACCCTAACCGTCTCTGTAACCCTAGCCCTCAACATAACACTAACCCTAGGTCCAATCCTAACACTAACCGTCTCTCTAACCCTAGCCCTCAACATAACCCTAACCCTAGGTCCAATCCTAACACTAACCGTCTCTCTAACCCTAGCCCTCAACATAACACTAACCCTAGGTCCAATCCTAACACTAACCGTCTCTCTAACCCTAGCCCTCAACATAACTCTAACCCTAGGTCCAATCCTCACCCTAACCGTCTCTCTAACCCTAGCCCTCAACATAACCCTAACCCTAGGTCCAATCCTCACCCTAACCGTCTCTCTAACCCTAGCCCTCAACATAACCCTAACCCTAGGTCCAATCCTAACCCTAACCGTCTCTCTAACCCTAGCCCTCAACATAACCCTAACCCTAGGTCCTATCCTAACCCTAACCGTCCTTAAACCCTAGCCCTCAACATAACCCTAACCCTAAGTCGAATACTAACACTAACCGTCTCTCTAACCCTCGCCCTCAACATAACCCTAACCCTAGCTCCAAACCTCACCCTAACCTTCTCTCTAACCCTAGTCCTCAACATAACCCTAACCCTAGGTCCAATCTTAACCCTAACCGTCTCTATAACCCTAGCCCTCAACATAACCCTAACCCTAGGTCCAATCCTAACACTAACCGTCTGTCTAACCCTAGCCCTCAACAATACCCTAACCCTAGGTCCAATCCTAACACTAACCGTCTCTCTAACCCTAGCCTTCAACATAACCCTAACCCTGGGTCCAATCCTCATCCTAACCGTCTCTCTAACCCTAGCCCTCAACATATCCCTAACCCTAGGTCCAATCCTAACCCTAACCGTCTCTATAACCCTAGCCCTCAACATAACCCTAACCCTAGGTCCAATCCTAACACTAACCGTCTCTCTAACCCTAGCCTTCAACATTACCCTAACCCTAGGTCCAATCCTCACCCTAACCGTCTCTCTAACGCTAGCCCTCAACATGACCATAACCCTAGGTCCAGTCCTCACCCTAACCGTCTCTCTAGCCCTAGCCCTCAACATAACCCTAACCCTAGGTCCAGTCCTCACCCTAACCGTCTCTCTAACCCTAGCCCTCAACCTAACCCTAACCCTAGGTCCAATCCTAACCCTAACCATCTCTCTAACCCTAGCCCTCAACATAACCCTAACCCTAGGTCCAATCCTCACCCTAACCGTCTCTCTAACCCTAGCCCTCAACATAACCCTAACCCTAGGTCCAATCCTCACCCTAACCGTCTCTATAACCCTAGCCCTCAACATAACCCTAACCCTAGGTCCAATCCTAACCCTAACCGTCTCTCTAACCCTAGCCCTCAACATAACCCTAACCCTAAGTCCAATCCTCACCCTAACCGTCTCTCTATCCCTAGCCCTCAACATAACCTTAACCCTAGGTCCAATCCTCACCCTAACCGTCTCTCTAACCCTTGCCCTCAACATAACTCTAACCCTAGGTCCAATCCTAACACTAACCGTCTCTCTAACCCTAGCCCTCAACATAACCCTAACCCTAGGTCCAATCCTCAGCCTAACCGTCTCTCTAACCCTAGCCGTCAACATAACCCTAACCCTAGGTCCAATCCTAACCCTAACCATCTCTCTAACCCTAGCCCTCAACATAACCCTAACCCTAGGTCCAATCCTCACCCTAACAGCCTCTCTAACCCTAGCCCTCAACATAACCCTAACCCTAGGTCCAATCCTCACCCTAACCGCCTCTCTAACCCTAGCCCTCAACCTAACCCTAACCCTAGGTCCAATCCTAACCCTAAACGTCTCTCTAACCGTTGCCCTCAACGTAACCCTAACCCTAGGTCCAATCCTAACCCTAAGCCTCTCTCTAACCCTATCCCTCAACATAACCCTAACCCTACGTCCAATCCTAACCCTAACAGTCTCTCTAACCCTAGCCCTCAACATAACCCTAACCCTAGGTCCAATCCTAACCCTAACCGTCTCTCTAACACTAGCCTTCAACATAACCCTAACCCTAGGTCCAATCCTAACCCTAACCGACTCTCTAACCCTAGCCCTCAACATAACTCTAACCCTAGGTCCAATCCTAACCCTAACCATCTCTCTAACCCTAGCACTCAACATAACCCTAACCCTAGGTCCAATCCTAACCCTAACCGTCTCCCTAACCCTAGCCCTCAACCTAACCCTAACCCTAGGTCCAATCCTAACCCTAAGCATCTCTCTAACCCTAGCCCTCAACATAACCCTAACCCTAGGTCCAATCCTCACCCTAACCGTCTCTCTAGTCCTAGTCCTCAACATAACCCTAACCCTACGTCCAATCCTAACCCTAACCGTCTCTCTAATCTTAGCCCTCTACATAACTCTAACCCTACGTCCAATCCTTACCCTAACAGTCTCTCTAACCCTAGCCCTCAACATAACCCTAACTCTAGGTCCAATCCTCACCCTAACCGTCTCTCTAACCCTAGCCCTCAACATAACCCTTACTCTAGGTCCAATCCTCACCCTAACAGTCTCTCTAACCCTAGCCCTCAACATAACCCTAACTCTAGGTCCAATCCACACCCTAACCGTCTCTCTAACCCTAGCCCTCAACATAACCCTAAGCCTAGGTCCAATCCTAACCCTAACTGTCTCTCTAACCCTAGACCTCAACATAACTCTAACCCTAGGTCCAATCCTAACCCTAACCATCTCTCTAACCCTAGCCCACAACATAACCCTAACCCTGGGTCCAATCCTCACCCTAACCGCCTCTCTAACTCTAGCCCTCAACATAACCCTAATCCTAGGTCCAATCCTAACCCCAACCGTCTCTCTAACCCTTGCTCTCAACATAACCCTAACCCTAGGTCCAATCCTAACCCTAACTGTCTCTCTAACCCTAGCCCTCAACATAACCATAACCCTACGTCCAATCCTAACCCTAACCGTCTCTCTAACCTTAGCCCTCTACATAACCCTAACCCTACGTCCAATCCTAACCCTAACAGTCTCTCTAACCCTAGACCTCAACATAACCCTAACTCTAGGTCCAATCCTCACCCTAACCGTCTCTCTAACCCTCACCCTCAACATAACCCTAACCCTTGGTCCAATCCTAACCCTAACCCTCTCTCTAAACCTAGCCCTCAACATAACCTTAACCCTAGGTCCAATCCTAACCCTAACCCTCTCTCTAACCCTAGCCCTCAACATAACCTTAACCCTAGGTCCAATCCTAACCCTAACCCTCTCTCTAACCCTAGCCCTCAACATAACCCGAACCCTAGGTCCGATCCTAACCCTAACCGTCTCTCTAAACCTAGCCCTCAACATAACCCGAACCCTAGGTCCCATCCTAACCCTAACCGTCTCTCTATCCCTAGCCGTCAACATAACCCTAACCCTAGGTCCAATGCTCACTCTAACCGTCTCCCTAACCCTAGCCCTCAACCTAACCCTAACCCTAGGTCCCATCCTAACCCTAACCGTCTCTCTAACCCTAGCCCTCAACATAACCCTAACCCTAGGTCCAATCCAAACCCTAACCGTCTCTCTAACCCTAGCCCTCAACATAACTCTAACCCTAGGTCCAATCCTAACCCTAACCCTAGGTCCAATCCTAACCCTAACCGTCTCTCTAACCCTAGCCCCCAATCTATCCCTAACCCTAGGTCCAATCCTAACCCTAACCGTCTCTCTAACCGTAGCCCTCAACATAACCCTAACCCTAGGTCCAATCATAACCCTAACTGTCTCTCTAACCCTAGCCCTCAACCTAACCCTAACCCTAGGTCCAATCCTAACCCTAACCGTCTCTCTAACCCTAGCCCTCAACATAACCCTAACCTTAGGTCCAATCCTAACAAACCGTCTCTAACCCTAGCCCTCAACATAACCCTAACCCTACGTCCAATCCTAACCCTAACAGTCTCTCTAACCCTAGCCCTCAACATAACCCTAACTCTAGGTCCAATCCTCACCCTAACCGTCTCTCTAACCCTAGCACTCAACATAACCCTAACCCTAGGTCCAATCTTCACCCTAACCGTCTCTCTAACCCTACCCCTCAACATAACCCTAACCCTACTTCCAATCCTAACCCTAACAGTCTCTCTAACCCTAGCCCTCAACATAACCCTAACCCTAGGTCCAATCCTCATCCTAACCGTCTCTCTAAACCAAGCCCTCAACATAACCCTAACCCTAGGTCCAATCCTAACCATAACCGTCTCTCTAACCCTAGCCCTCAACATAACCCTAACCCTAGGTCCAATCCTCACCCTAACCGCCTCTCTAACCCTAGCCCTCAACATAACCCTAACTCTAGGTCCAATCCTCACCCTAACCGCCTCTATAACCCTAGCCCTCAACCTAACCCTAACCCTAGGTCCAATCCTAACCCTAACCGTCTCTCTAACCCTTGCCCTCAACCTAACCCTAAGCCTAGGTCCAATCCTAACCCTAAGCATCTCTCTAACCCTATCCCTCAACATAACCCTAACCCTACGTCCAATCCTAACCCTAACCGTCTCTCTAACCTTAGCCCTCTACATAACCCTAACCCTACGTCCAATCCTAACCCTAACAGTCTCTCTAACCCTAGTCCTCAACATAACCCTAACTCTAGGTCCAATCCTCACCCTAACCGTCTCTCTAACCCTAGCCCTCAACATAACCCTAACCCTAGGTCCAATCTTCACCCTAACTGTCTCTCTAACCCTAGCCCTCAACATAACCCTAACCCTAGGTCCAATCCTAACCCTAACCATCTCTCTAACCCTAGCCCTCAACCTAACCCTAACCCTAGGTCCAATCCTAACCCTAACCGTCTCTCTAACCCTAGCCATCAACATAACCCTAACCCTAGGTCCAATGATAACCCTAACTGTCTCTTTAACCTTAGACCTCAACATAACTCTAACCCTAGGTCCAATCCTAACCCTAACCATCTCTCTAACCCTAGCCCTCAACATAACCCTAACCCTAGGTCCAATCCTCACCCTAACCGCCTCTCTAACTCTAGCCCTCAACATAACCCTAACTATAGGTCCAATCCTCACCCTAACCGCCTCTCTAACCCTAGCCCTCAACCTAACCCTAACCCTAGGTCCAATCCTAACCCTAACCGTCTCTCTAACCCTTGCCCTCAACCTAACCCTAACCCTAGGTCCAATCCTAACCCTAAGCATCTCTCTAACCCTAGCCCTCAACATAACCCTAACCCTAGGTCCAATCCTAACCCTAACCGTCTCTCTAACCTTATCCCTCTACATAATCCTAACCCTACGTCCAATCCTAACCCTAACAGTCTCTATAACCCTAGCCCTCAACATAACCCTAACTCTAGGTCCAATCCTCACCCTAACCGTCTCTCTAACCCTAGCCCTCAACATAACCCTAACCCTAGGTCCAATCCTCACCCTAACCGTCTCTCTAACCCTAGCCCTCAACATAACCCTAACCCTAGGTCCAATCCTAACCCTAACTGTCTCTCTAACCCTAGACCTCAACATAACTCTAACCCTAGGTCCAATCCTAACCCTAACCATCTCTCCAACCCTAGCCCTCAACATAACCCTAACCCTAGGTCCAATCCTCACCCTAACCGCCTCTCTAACCCTAGCCCTCAACATAACCCTAACCCTAGGTCCAATCCTCACCCTAACCGTCTCTCTAACCCTAGCCCTCAACCTAACCCTAACCCTAGGTCCAATCCTAAACCTAAAGTCTCTCTAACCCTTGCCCTCAACCTAACCCTAACCCTAGGTCCAATCCTAACCCTAAGCGTCTCTCTAACCCTAGCCCTCAACATAACCCTAACCCTACTTCCAATCCTAACCCTAACCGTCTCTCTAACCCTAGCCCTCAACATAACCCTAACTCTAGGTCCAATCCTCACCCTAACCGTCTCTCTAACCCTAGCCCTCAACATAACCCTAACCCTAGGTCCAATCCTAACCCTAACCGTCTCTCTAACCCTAGCCCTCAACATAACCCTAACCCTAGGTCCAATCATAACAGTAACCGTCTCTCTAACCCTAGCCCTCAACATAACCCTAACCCTAGGTCCAATCCTAACCCTAACTGTCTCTCTAACCCTAGCTCTCAACATAACCCTAACCCTAGGTCCAATCCTAACCCTAACCGTCTCTCTAACCCTAGCCCTCAACATAACCCTAACCCTAGGTCCAATCCTAACCCTAACCCTCTCTCTAACCCTAGCCCTCAACATAACCCTAACCCTAGGTCCAATCCTCACCCTAACCGTCTCTCTTTCCCTAGCCCTCAACATAACCCTAACCCTAGGTCCAATCCTAACCCTAACCGTCTCTCTAACCCTAGCCCTCAACTTAACCCTAAGCCTAGGTCCAATCCTAACCCTAACCGTCTCTCTAACCCTAGCCCTCAACAAAACCCTAACCCTAGGTCCAATCCTAACCCTAACTGTCTCTCTAAACCTAGACCTCAACATAACTTTAACCCTAGGTCCAATCCTAACCTTAACCATCTCTCTAACCCTAGCCCTCAACATAACCATAACCCTAGGACCAATGCTCACCCTAACCGCCTCTCTAACCCTAGCCCTCAACATAACCCTAACCCTAGGTCCAATCCTCACCCTAACCGCCTCTCTAACCCTAGCCCTCAACCTAACCCTTACCCTAGGTCCAATCCTAACCCTAACCGTCTCTCTAACCCTTGCCCTCAACCTAAACCTAACCCTAGGTCCAATCCTAACCCTAAGCATCTCTCTAACCCTAGCCCTCAACATAACCCTAACCCTACGTCCAATCCTAACCCTAACCGTCTCTCTAACCCTAGCCCTCAACATAACCCTAACCCTAGGTCCAATCCTAACGGTAACCGTCTCTCTAACCCTAGCCCTCAACATAACCCTAACCCTAGGTCCAATCCTAACCCTAACCGTCTCTCTAACCCTAGCCCTCAACATAACCCTAACCCTAGGTCCAATCATAATGGTAACCGCCTCTCTAACCCTAGCCCTCAACATAACCCTAACCCTAGGTCCAATCCCCACCCTAACCGCCTCTCTAACCCTAGCCCTCAACCTAACCCTTACCCTAGGTCCAATCCTAACCCTAACCGTCTCTCTAACCCTTGCCCTCAACCTAAACCTAACCCTAGGTCCAATCCTAACCCTAACCATCTCCCTAACCTTAGCCCTCTACATAACCCTAACCCTACGTCCAATCCTAACCCTAACAGTCTCTCTAACCCTAGCCCTCAACATAAACCTAACTCTAGGTCCAATCCTCACCCTAACCGTCTCTCTAACCCTAGCCCTCAACATAACACTAACCCTAGGTCCAATCCTAACCCTAACAGTCTCTCTAACCGTAGCCCTCAACATAACCCTTTCCCTAGGTCCAATCCTATACCAAACCGTCTCTCTAACCCTAGCCCTCCACCTAACCCTAACCCTAAGTCCAATCCTAACCCTAACCGTCTCTCTAACCCTAGCCCTCAACATAACCTTAACCCTAGGTCCAATTCTAACCCAAACCGTCACTCTAACCCTAGCCCTCAACATAACCCTAACCCTAGGTCCAATCATAACGCTACCTGTCTCTCTAACCCTAGACCTCAACATAACACTAACCCTAGGTCCAATCCTAACCCTAACCCTCTCTCTAACCCTAGGCCTCAACATAACCCTACCTCTAGGTCCAATCCTAACCCTAACCCTCTCTCTAACCCTAGCCCTCAACATAAGCCTAACCCTAGGTCCAATCCTAACCCTAACCGTCTCTATAACCCTAGCCCTCAACATAACACTAACCCTAGGTCCAATCCTAACACTAACCGTCTCTCTAACCCTAGCCCTCAACATAACCCTAACCCTAGGTCCAATCCTAACACTAACCGTCTCTCTAACCCTAGCCCTCAACATAACCCTAACCCTAGGTCCAATCCTAACACTAACCGTCTCTCTAACCCTAGCCCTCAACATAACTCTAACCCTAGGTCCAATCCTCACCCTAACCGTCTCTCTAACCCTAGCCCTCAACATAACCCTAACCCTAGGTCCAATCCTCACCCTAACCGTCTCTCTAACCCTAGCCCTCAACATAACCCTAACCCTAGGTCCAATGCTAACCCTAACCGTCTCTCTAACCCTAGCCCTCAACATAACCCTAACCCTAGGTCCTATCCTAACCCTAACCGTCCTTAAACCCTAGCCCTCAACATAACCCTAACCCTAAGTCGAATACTAACACTAACCGTCTCTCTAACCCTCGCCCTCAACATAACCCTAACCCTAGCTCCAAATCTCACCCTAACCGTCTCTCTAACCCTAGGCCTCAACATAACCCTAACCCTAGGTCCAATCTTAACCCTAACCGTCTCTATAAGCCTAGCCCTCAACATAACACTAACCCTAGGTCCAATCCTAACACTAACCGTCTGTCTAACCCTAGCCCTCAACAATACCCTAACCCTAGGTCCAATCCTAACACTAACCGTCTCTCTAACCCTAGCCTTCAACATAACCCTAACCCTGGGTCCAATCCTCATCCTAACCGTCTCTCTAACCCTAGCCCTCAACATATCCCTAACCCTAGGTCCAATCTTAACCCTAACCGTCTCTATAACCCTAGCCCTCAACATAACCCTAACCCTAGGTCCAATCCTAACACTAACCGTCTCTCTAACCCTAGCCTTCAACATTACCCTAACCCTAGGTCCAATCCTCACCCTAACCGTCTCTCTAACGCTAGCCCTCAACATGACCATAACCCTAGGTCCAGTCCTCACCCTAACCGTCTCTCTAGCCCTAGCCCTCAACATAACCCTAACCCTAGGTCCAGTCCTCACCCTAACCGTCTCTCTAACCCTAGCCCTCAACCTAACCCTAACCCTAGGTCCAATCCTAACCCTAACCATCTCTCTAACCCTAGCCCTCAACATAACCCTAACCCTAGGTCCAATCCTCACCCTAACCGTCTCTCTAACCCTAGCCCTCAACATAACCCTAACCCTAGGTCCAATCCACACCCTAACCGTCTCTATAACCCTAGCCCTCAACATAACCCTAACCCTAGGTCCAATCCTAACCCTAACCGTCTCTCTAACCCTAGCCCTCAACATTACCCTAACCCTAAGTCCAATCCTCACCCTAACCGTCTCTCTATCCCTAGCCCTCAACATAACCCTAACCCTAGATCCAATCCTAACCTTAACCGTCTCTATAACCCTAGCCCTCAACATAACCCTAAACCTAGGTCCAATCCTAACACTAACCGTCTCTCTAACCCTAGCCCTCAACATAACCCTAACCCTGGGTCCAATCCTAACACTAACCGTCTCTCTAACCCTAGCCGACAACATAACCCTAACCCTAGGTCCAATCCTCACCCTAACCGTCTCTCTAACTCTAGCCCTCAACATAACCCTAACCCTAGGTCCAATCCTCACCCTAACCGTCTCTCTAACCCTATCCCTCAACATAACCCTAACCCTAGGTCCAATCCTCACCCTAACCGTCTCTCTAACCCTAGCCCTCAACATAACCCTAACCCTAGGTCCAATCCTCACCCTAACCGTCTCTCTAACCCTAGCCCTCAACATAACCCTAACCCTAGGTCCAATCCTCACCCTAACCGTCTCTCTAACCCTAGCCCTCAACATAACACTAACCCTAGTTCCAATTCTAACACTAACCGTGTCTCTAACCCTAGCCCTCAACATAACCCTAACTCTAGGTCCAATCCTCACCCTAACCGTCTCTCTAACCCTAGTCCTCAACATAACCCTAACCCTAGGTCCAATCCTAACCCTAACCGTCTCTTTAACCCTAGCCCTCAAGATAACCCTAACCCTAGGTCCAATCCTAACACTAACTGTCTCTCTAACCCTAGCCCTCAACATAACCCTAACCCTAGGTCCAATCCTAACACTAACCGTCTCTCTAACCCTAGCCCTCAACATAACCCTAACCCTAGGTCCAATCCTAACACTAACCGTCTCTCTAACCCTAGCCCTCAACATAACCCTAACCCTAGGTCCAATCCTCACCCTAACCGTCTCTCTAACGGTTGCCCTCAACATAACTCTAACCCTAGGTCCAATCCTAACACTAACCGTCTCTCTAACCCTAGCCCTCAACATAACCCTAACCCTAGGTCCAATCCTCAGCCTAACCGTCTCTCTAATCCTAGCCGTCAACATAACCCTAACCCTAGGTCCAATCCTAACACTAACCGTCTCTCTAACCCTAGCCCTCAACATAACCCTAACCCTAGGTCCAATCCTAACACTAACCATCTCTCTAACCCTAGCCCTCAACATAACCCTAACCCTAGGTCCAATCCTAACACTAACCGTCTCTCTAACCCTAGCCCTCAACATAACCCTAACCCTAGGTCCAATCCTAACACTAACCGTCTCTCTAACCCTAGCCCTCAACATAACCCTAACCCTAGGTCCAATCCTCACCCTAACCGTCTCTCTAACCCTTGCCCTCAACATAACCCTAACCCTAGGACCAATCCTAACACTAACCGTCTCTCTAACCCTAGCCCTCAACATAACCCTAACCCTAGGTCCAATTCTCAGCCTAACCGTCTCTCTAACCGTAGCCGTCAACATAACCCTAACCCTAGGTCCAATCCTAACACTAACCGTCTCTCTAACCCTAGCCCTCAACATAACCCTAACCCTAGGTCCAATCCTCACCCTAACCGTCTCTCTAATCCTAGCCCTCAACATAACCCTAACCCTAGGTCCAATCCTCACCCTAACCGTCTCTCTAACCCTAGCCCTCAACAGTACCCTAACCCTAGGTCCAATCCTAACACTAACCGTCTCTCTAACCCTAGCCTTCAACATAACCCTAACCCTGGGTCCAATCCTCACCCTAACCGTCTCTCTAACCCTAGCCCTCAACATATCCCTAACCCTAGGTCCAATCCTAACCCTAACCGTCTCTATAACCCTAGCCCTCAACATAACCCTAACCCTAGGTCCAATCCTAACACTAACCGTCTCTCTAACGCTAGTCTTCAACATTACCCTAACCCTAGGTCCAATCCTCACCCTAACCGTCTCTCTAACGCTAGCCCTCAACATGACCCTAACCCTAGGTCCAGTCCTCACCCTAACCGTCTCTCTAACCCTAGCCCTCAACATAACCCTAACCCTAGGTCCAGTCCTCACCCTAACCGTCTCTCTAAACCTAGCCCTCAACCTAACCCTAACCCTAGGTCCAATCCTAACCCTAACCGTCTCTCTAACCCTAGCCCTCAACATAACCCTAACCCTAGGTCCAATCCTCACCCTAACCGCCTCTCTAACCCTAGCCCTCAACATAACCCTAACCCTAGGTCCAATCCTCACCCTAACCGTCTCTCTAACCCTAGCCGTCAACCTAACCCTAACCCTAGGTCCAATCCTAAACCTAAAGTCTCTCTAACCCTTGCCCTCAACCTAACCCTAACCCTAGGTCCAATCCTAACCCTAAGCGTCTCTCTAACCCTAGCCCTCAACATAACCCTAACCCTACTTCCAATCCTAACCCTAACCGTCTCTCTAACCCTAGCCCTCAACATAACCCTAACTCTAGGTCCAATCCTCACCCTAACCGTCTCTCTAACCCTAGCCCTCAACATAACCCTAACCCTAGGTCCAATCCTAACCCTAACCGTCTCTCTAACCCTAGCCCTCAACATAACCCTAACCCTAGGTCCAATCATAACAGTAACCGTCTCTCTAACCCTAGCCCTCAACATAACCCTAACCCTAGGTCCAATCCTAACCCTAACTGTCTCTCTAACCCTAGCTCTCAACATAACCCTAACCCTAGGTCCAATCCTAACCCTAACCGTCTCTCTAACCCTAGCCCTCAACATAACCCTAACCCTAGGTCCAATCCTAACCCTAACCCTCTCTCTAACCCTAGCCCTCAACATAACCCTAACCCTAGGTCCAATCCTCACCCTAACCGTCTCTCTTTCCCTAGCCCTCAACATAACCCTAACCCTAGGTCCAATCCTAACCCTAACCGTCTCTCTAACCCTAGCCCTCAACTTAACCCTAAGCCTAGGTCCAATCCTAACCCTAACCGTCTCTCTAACCCTAGCCCTCAACAAAACCCTAACCCTAGGTCCAATCCTAACCCTAACTGTCTCTCTAAACCTAGACCTCAACATAACTTTAACCCTAGGTCCAATCCTAACCTTAACCATCTCTCTAACCCTAGCCCTCAACATAACCATAACCCTAGGACCAATGCTCACCCTAACCGCCTCTCTAACCCTAGCCCTCAACATAACCCTAACCCTAGGTCCAATCCTCACCCTAACCGCCTCTCTAACCCTAGCCCTCAACCTAACCCTTACCCTAGGTCCAATCCTAACCCTAACCGTCTCTCTAACCCTTGCCCTCAACCTAAACCTAACCCTAGGTCCAATCCTAACCCTAAGCATCTCTCTAACCCTAGCCCTCAACATAACCCTAACCCTACGTCCAATCCTAACCCTAACCGTCTCTCTAACCCTAGCCCTCAACATAACCCTAACCCTAGGTCCAATCCTAACGGTAACCGTCTCTCTAACCCTAGCCCTCAACATAACCCTAACCCTAGGTCCAATCCTAACCCTAACCGTCTCTCTAACCCTAGCCCTCAACATAACCCTAACCCTAGGTCCAATCATAACGGTAACCGCCTCTCTAACCCTAGCCCTCAACATAACCCTAACCCTAGGTCCAATCCCCACCCTAACCGCCTCTCTAACCCTAGCCCTCAACCTAACCCTTACCCTAGGTCCAATCCTAACCCTAACCGTCTCTCTAACCCTTGCCCTCAACCTAAACCTAACCCTAGGTCCAATCCTAACCCTAACCATCTCCCTAACCTTAGCCCTCTACATAACCCTAACCCTACGTCCAATCCTAACCCTAACAGTCTCTCTAACCCTAGCCCTCAACATAAACCTAACTCTAGGTCCAATCCTCACCCTAACCGTCTCTCTAACCCTAGCCCTCAACATAACACTAACCCTAGGTCCAATCCTAACCCTAACAGTCTCTCTAACCGTAGCCCTCAACATAACCCTTTCCCTAGGTCCAATCCTATACCAAACCGTCTCTCTAACCCTAGCCCTCCACCTAACCCTAACCCTAAGTCCAATCCTAACCCTAACCGTCTCTCTAACCCTAGCCCTCAACATAACCTTAACCCTAGGTCCAATTCTAACCCAAACCGTCACTCTAACCCTAGCCCTCAACATAACCCTAACCCTAGGTCCAATCATAACGCTACCTGTCTCTCTAACCCTAGACCTCAACATAACACTAACCCTAGGTCCAATCCTAACCCTAACCCTCTCTCTAACCCTAGGCCTCAACATAACCCTACCTCTAGGTCCAATCCTAACCCTAACCCTCTCTCTAACCCTAGCCCTCAACATAAGCCTAACCCTAGGTCCAATCCTAACCCTAACCGTCTCTATAACCCTAGCCCTCAACATAACACTAACCCTAGGTCCAATCCTAACACTAACCGTCTCTCTAACCCTAGCCCTCAACATAACCCTAACCCTAGGTCCAATCCTAACACTAACCGTCTCTCTAACCCTAGCCCTCAACATAACCCTAACCCTAGGTCCAATCCTAACACTAACCGTCTCTCTAACCCTAGCCCTCAACATAACTCTAACCCTAGGTCCAATCCTCACCCTAACCGTCTCTCTAACCCTAGCCCTCAACATAACCCTAACCCTAGGTCCAATCCTCACCCTAACCGTCTCTCTAACCCTAGCCCTCAACATAACCCTAACCCTAGGTCCAATGCTAACCCTAACCGTCTCTCTAACCCTAGCCCTCAACATAACCCTAACCCTAGGTCCTATCCTAACCCTAACCGTCCTTAAACCCTAGCCCTCAACATAACCCTAACCCTAAGTCGAATACTAACACTAACCGTCTCTCTAACCCTCGCCCTCAACATAACCCTAACCCTAGCTCCAAACCTCACCCTAACCGTCTCTCTAACCCTAGGCCTCAACATAACCCTAACCCTAGGTCCAATCTTAACCCTAACCGTCTCTATAAGCCTAGCCCTCAACATAACACTAACCCTAGGTCCAATCCTAACACTAACCGTCTGTCTAACCCTAGCCCTCAACAATACCCTAACCCTAGGTCCAATCCTAACACTAACCGTCTCTCTAACCCTAGCCTTCAACATAACCCTAACCCTGGGTCCAATCCTCATCCTAACCGTCTCTCTAACCCTAGCCCTCAACATATCCCTAACCCTAGGTCCAATCTTAACCCTAACCGTCTCTATAACCCTAGCCCTCAACATAACCCTAACCCTAGGTCCAATCCTAACACTAACCGTCTCTCTAACCCTAGCCTTCAACATTACCCTAACCCTAGGTCCAATCCTCACCCTAACCGTCTCTCTAACGCTAGCCCTCAACATGACCATAACCCTAGGTCCAGTCCTCACCCTAACCGTCTCTCTAGCCCTAGCCCTCAACATAACCCTAACCCTAGGTCCAGTCCTCACCCTAACCGTCTCTCTAACCCTAGCCCTCAACCTAACCCTAACCCTAGGTCCAATCCTAACCCTAACCATCTCTCTAACCCTAGCCCTCAACATAACCCTAACCCTAGGTCCAATCCTCACCCTAACCGTCTCTCTAACCCTAGCCCTCAACATAACCCTAACCCTAGGTCCAATCCACACCCTAACCGTCTCTCTAACCCTAGCCCTCAACATAACCCTAACCCTAGGTCCAATCCTAACCCTAACCGTCTCTCTAACCCTAGCCCTCAACATAACCCTAACCCTAAGTCCAATCCTCACCCTAACCGTCTCTCTATCCCTAGCCCTCAACATAACCCTAACCCTAGATCCAATCCTAACCTTAACCGTCTCTATAACCCTAGCCCTCAACATAACCCTAAACCTAGGTCCAATCCTAACACTAACCGTCTCTCTAACCCTAGCCCTCAACATAACCCTAACCCTGGGTCCAATCCTAACACTAACCGTCTCTCTAACCCTAGCCGACAACATAACCCTAACCCTAGGTCCAATCCTCACCCTAACCGTCTCTCTAACTCTAGCCCTCAACATAACCCTAACCCTAGGTCCAATCCTCACCCTAACCGTCTCTCTAACCCTATCCCTCAACATAACCCTAACCCTAGGTCCAATCCTCACCCTAACCGTCTCTCTAACCCTAGCCCTCAACATAACCCTAACCCTAGGTCCAATCCTCACCCTAACCGTCTCTCTAACCCTAGCCCTCAACATAACCCTAACCCTAGGTCCAATCCTCACCCTAACCGTCTCTCTAACCCTAGCCCTCAACATAACACTAACCCTAGTTCCAATTCTAACACTAACCGTGTCTCTAACCCTAGCCCTCAACATAACCCTAACTCTAGGTCCAATCCTCACCCTAACCGTCTCTCTAACCCTAGTCCTCAACATAACCCTAACCCTAGGTCCAATCCTAACCCTAACCGTCTCTTTAACCCTAGCCCTCAAGATAACCCTAACCCTAGGTCCAATCCTAACACTAACTGTCTCTCTAACCCTAGCCCTCAACATAACCCTAACCCTAGGTCCAATCCTAACACTAACCGTCTCTCTAACCCTAGCCCTCAACATAACCCTAACCCTAGGTCCAATCCTAACACTAACCGTCTCTCTAACCCTAGCCCTCAACATAACCCTAACCCTAGGTCCAATCCTCACCCTAACCGTCTCTCTAACGGTTGCCCTCAACATAACTCTAACCCTAGGTCCAATCCTAACACTAACCGTCTCTCTAACCCTAGCCCTCAACATAACCCTAACCCTAGGTCCAATCCTCAGCCTAACCGTCTCTCTAATCCTAGCCGTCAACATAACCCTAACCCTAGGTCCAATCCTAACACTAACCGTCTCTCTAACCCTAGCCCTCAACATAACCCTAACCCTAGGTCCAATCCTAACACTAACCATCTCTCTAACCCTAGCCCTCAACATAACCCTAACCCTAGGTCCAATCCTAACACTAACCGTCTCTCTAACCCTAGCCCTCAACATAACCCTAACCCTAGGTCCAATCCTAACACTAACCGTCTCTCTAACCCTAGCCCTCAACATAACCCTAACCCTAGGTCCAATCCTCACCCTAACCGTCTCTCTAACCCTTGCCCTCAACATAACCCTAACCCTAGGACCAATCCTAACACTAACCGTCTCTCTAACCCTAGCCCTCAACATAACCCTAACCCTAGGTCCAATTCTCAGCCTAACCGTCTCTCTAACCGTAGCCGTCAACATAACCCTAACCCTAGGTCCAATCCTAACACTAACCGTCTCTCTAACCCTAGCCCTCAACATAACCCTAACCCTAGGTCCAATCCTCACCCTAACCGTCTCTCTAATCCTAGCCCTCAACATAACCCTAACCCTAGGTCCAATCCTCACCCTAACCGTCTCTCTAACCCTAGCCCTCAACAGTACCCTAACCCTAGGTCCAATCCTAACACTAACCGTCTCTCTAACCCTAGCCTTCAACATAACCATAACCCTGGGTCCAATCCTCACCCTAACCGTCTCTCTAACCCTAGCCCTCAACATATCCCTAACCCTAGGTCCAATCCTAACCCTAACCGTCTCTATAACCCTAGCCCTCAACATAACCCTAACCCTAGGTCCAATCCTAACACTAACCGTCTCTCTAACGCTAGTCTTCAACATTACCCTAACCCTAGGTCCAATCCTCACCCTAACCGTCTCTCTAACGCTAGCCCTCAACATGACCCTAACCCTAGGTCCAGTCCTCACCCTAACCGTCTCTCTAACCCTAGCCCTCAACATAACCCTAACCCTAGGTCCAGTCCTCACCCTAACCGTCTCTCTAAACCTAGCCCTCAACCTAACCCTAACCCTAGGTCCAATCCTAACCCTAACCGTCTCTCTAACCCTAGCCCTCAACATAACCCTAACCCTAGGTCCAATCCTCACCCTAACCGTCTCTCTAACCCTAGCCCTCAACATAACCCTAACCTTAGGTCCAATCCTCACCCTAACCGTCTCTATAACCCTAGCCCTCAACATAACCCTAACCCTAGGTCCAATCCTAACCCTAACCGTCTCTCTAACCCTAGCCCTCAACATAACCCTAACCCTAGGTACAATCCTCACCCGAACCGTCTCTCTAACCCTAGCCCTCAACATAACCCTAACCCTAGGTCCAATCCTCACCCTAACCGTCTCTCTAACCCTAGCCCTCAACATAACCCTAACCCTAAGTCCAATCCTCACCCTAACCGTCACTCTAACCCTAGCCCTCAACATATCCCTAACCCTAGGTCCAAACCTAACACTAACAGTCTCTCTAACCCTAGCCCTCAACATAACCCTACCCTTGGTCCAATCCTAACACTAACCGTCTCTCTAACCCCAGCCCTCAACATAACCATAACCCTAGGTCTAATCCTCACCCTAACCGTCTCTCTAACCCTAGCCCTCAACATAACCCTAACCCTAGGTCCAATCCTCACCCTAACCGTCTCTCTAACCCTAGCCCTCAACATAACCCTAACCCTAGGTCCAATCCTCACCCTAACCGTCTCTCTAACCCTACCCCTCAACATAACCCTAACCCTAGGTCCAATCCTAACCCTAACCGTATCTATAACCCTAGCCCTCAACATAACACTAACCCTAGGTCCAATCCTAACACTAACCGTCTCTCTAACCCTAGCCCTCAACATAACCCTAACCCTAGGTCCAATGCTAACACTAAGCGTCTCTCTAACCCTAGCCCTCAACATAACCCTAACCCTAGGTCCAATCCTAACACTAACCGTCTCTCAAAACCTAGCCCTCAACATAACTCTAACCCTAGGTCCAATCCTCACCTTAACCGTCTCTCTAACCCTAGCCCTCAACATAACCCTAACCCTAGGTCCAATCCTCACCCTAACCGTCTCTCTAACCCTAGCCCTCAACATAACCCTAACCCTAGGTCCAATCCTAACCGTAACCGGCTGTCTAACCCTAGCCCTCAACATAACCCTAACCCTAGGTCCTATCCTAACCCTAACCGTCCTTAAACCCTAGCCCTCAACATAACCCTAACCCTAAGTCGAATACTAACACTAACCGTCTCTCTAACCCTCGCCCTCAACATAACCCTAACCCTAGGTCCAATCCTCACCCTAACCGTATCTCTAACCCTAGCCCTCAACATAACCCTAACCTTAGGTCCAATCCTCACCCTAACCGTCTCTATAACCCTAGCTCTCAACATAACCCTAACCCTAGGTCCAATCCTAACCCTAACCGTCTCTCTAACCCTAGCCCTCAACATAACCCTAACCCTAGGTCCAATCCTCACCCGAACCGTCTCTCTAAACCTAGCCCTCAACATAACCCTAACCCTAGGTCCAATCCTCACCCTAACCGTCTCTCTAACCCTAGCCCTCAACATAAAACTAACCCTAAGTCCAATCCTCACCCTAACCGTCACTCTAACCCTAGCCCTCAACATAACCCTAACCCTAGGTCCAAACCTAACACTAACAGTCTCTCTAACCCTAGCCCTCAACATAACCCTACCCTTGGTCCAATCCTAACACTAACCGTCTCTCTAACCCCAGCCCTCAACATAACCATAACCCTGGGTCCAATCCTCACCCTAACCGTCTCTCTAACCCTAGCCCTCAACATAACCCTAACCCTAGGTCCAATCCTCACCCTAACCGTCTCTCTAACCGTAGCCCTCAACAGAACCCTAACCCTAGGTCCAATCCTCACCCTAACCGTCTCTCTAAACCTAGCTCTCAACATAACCCTAACCCTAGGTCCAATCCTCATCCTAACCGTCTCTCTAACCCTAGCCCTCAACATAACCCTAACCCTAGGTCCAAACCTAACACTAACCGTCTCTCTAACCCTAGCCCTCAACATAACCCTAACCCTAGGTCCAATCCTAACACTAACCGTCTCTCTAACCTTAGCCCTCAACATAACCCTAACCCTAGGTCCAATCCTCACCCTAACCGTCTCTCTAACCCTAGCCGTCAAAATAACCCTAACCCTCGGTCCAATCCTCACCCTAATCGTCTCTCTAACCCTAGCCCTCAACATAACCCTAAACCTAGGTCCAATCCTAACCCTAACCGTCTCTCTAATCCTAGCCCTCTACCTAACCCTAACCCTAGGTCCAATCCTAACCCTAACCGTCTCTCTAAACCTAGCCCTCAACCTAACCCTAACCCTAGGTCCAATCCTAACCCTAACCGTCTGTCTAACCCTAGCCCTCAACATAACCCTAACCCTGGGTCCAATCCTAACCCTAACCGTCTCTCTAACCCTAGCCCTCAACATAACCCTAACCCTAGGTCCAATCCTCACCCTAACCGTCTCTCTAACCCTAGCCCTCAACATAACCCTAACCCTAGGTCCAATCGTAACACAAACCGTCTCTCTAACCCTAGCCCTCAACATAACCCTAACCCTAGGTCCAATCCTCACCCTAACTGTCTCTCTAACCCTAGCCCTCAACATAACCCTAACCCTAGGTCCAATCCTAACGCTAACCGTCTCTATAACCCTAGCCCTCAACATAACCGTAACCCTAGGTCCAATCTTAACACTAACCGTCTCTCTAACCCTAGCCCTCAACACCACCCTAACCCTAGGTGCAATCCTAAGACTAACCGTCTCTCTAACCCTAGCCCTCAACAAACCCTAACCCTAGGTCCAATCCTCACCCTAACCGTCTCTCTAACCCTAGCCCTCAACATAACCCTAACCCTAGGTCCAATCCTAACACTAACCGTCTCTCTTACCCTAGCCCTCAACATAACCCTAACCCTAGGTCCAATCCTCACCCTAACCGTCTCTCTAACCCTAGCCCTCAACATAACCCTAACCCTAGGTCCAATCCTCACCCTAACCGTCTCTCTAACCCTAGCCCTCAACATAACCCTAACCCTAGGTCCAATCCTAACCCTAACCGTTTCTCCAACCCTAGCCCTCAACATAACCCTAACCCTAGGTCCAATCCTAACACTAACCGTCTCTCTAACCCTAGCCCTCAACATAACCCTAACCCTAGATCCAACCCGAACCCTATCCGTCTCTCTAACCCTAGCCCTCAACATAGCCCTAACCCTAGGTCCAATCCTAACCCTAACCGTCTCTCTAACCCTACCCCTCAACCTAACCCTAACCCTAGGTCCAATCCTAACCCTAACCATCTCTCTAACCCCAGCCCTCTACCTAACCCTAACCCTTGGTCCAATCCTAACCCTAACCGTCTCTCTAACCCTAGCCCTCAACCTAACCCTAACCAGAGGTCCAATCCTAACCCTAACCGTCTGTCTAACTCTAGCCCTCAACATAACCCTAACCCTAGGTCCAATCCTAACCCTAACCGTCTCTCTGACCCTAGCCCTCAACATAACCCTAACCCTAGCTCCAATCCTAACCCTAACAGTCTCTCTAACCCTAGCCCTCAACATAACCCTAACCCTAGGAAGAATCCTAACTCTAACCGTCTCTCTAACCCTAGCCCTCAACATAACCCTAACCCTAGGTCCAATCCTCACCCTAACCGTCTCTCTAACCCTAGCCCTCAACATAACCCTAACCCTAGGTCCAATCCTCACCCTAACCGTCTCTCTAATCCTAGCCCTCAACATAACCCTAACCCTAGGTCCAATCCTCACCCTAACCGTCTCTCTAACCCTAGCCCTCAACATAACCCTAACCCTAGGTCCAAACCTAACACTAACCGTCTCTCTAACCCTAGCCCTCAACATAACCCTAACCCTAGGTCCAATCCTAACACTAACCGTCTCTCTAACCCTAGCCCTCAACATAACCCTAACCCTAGGTCCAATCCTCACCCTAACCGTCTCTCTAACCCTAGCCGTCAACATAACCCTAACCCTAGATCCAATCCTCACCCTAACCGTCTCTCTAACCCTAGCCCTCAACATAACCCTAAACCTAGGTCCAATCCTAACCCTAACCGTCTCTCTAATCCTAGCCCTCTACCTAACCCTAACCCAGGTCCAATCCTAACCCTAACCGTCTCTCTAAACCTAGCCCTCAACCTAACCCTAACCCTAGGTCCAATCCTAACCCTAAACGTCTGTCTAACCCTAGCCCTCAACATAACCCTAACCCTAGGTCCAATCCTCACCCTAACCGTCTCTCTAACCCTAGCCCTCAACATAACCCTAACCCTAGGTCCAATCCTCACCCTAACCGTCTCTCTAACCCTAGCCCTCAACATGACCCTAACCCTAGGTCCAATCCTAACACTAACCGTCTCTCTAACCCTAGCCCTCAACATAACCCTAACCCTAGGTCCAATCCTCACCCTAACTGTCTCTCTAACCCTAGCTCTCAACATAACCCTAACCCTAGGTCCAATCCTAACACTAACCGTCTCTCTAACCAAAGCCCTCAACATAACCCTAACCCTAGGTCGAATCCTCACCCTAACCGTCTCTCTAACCCTAGCCCTCAACATAACCCTAACCCTAGGTCCAATCCTAACCCTAACCGTTTCTCTAACCCTAGCCCTCAACATAACCCTAACCCTAGGTCCAATCCTAACACTAACCGTCTCTCTAACCCTAGCCCTCAACATAACCCTAACCCTAGGTCCAACCCTAACCCTATCCATCTCTCTAACCCTAGCCCTCAACATAGCCCTAACCCTAGGTCCAATCCTAACCCTAACCGTCTCTCTAACCCTAGCCCTCAACCTAACCCTAACCCTAGGTCCAATCCTAACCCTAACCGTCTCTCTAACCCCAGCCCTCTACCTAACCCTAACCCTATGTCCAATGCTAACCCTAACCGTCTCTCTAACCCTAGCCCTCAACATAACCCTAACCCTAGGTCCAATCCTAACCCTAACCGTCTCTCTAACCCTAGCCCTCAACATAACCCTAACCCTAGGTCCAATCCTAACACTAACCGTCTCTCTAACCCTAGCCCTCAACATAACCCTAACCCTAGGTCCAATCCTCACCCTAACCGTCTCTCTAACACTAGCCCTCAACATATCCCTAACCCTAGGTCCAATCCTAACCCTAACCGTCTCTCTAACCCTAGCCCTCAACATATCCCTAACCCTAGGTCCAATCCTAACCCTAACCGTCTTTCTAACCCTAGCCCTCAACATAACCCTAACCCTAGGTCCAATCCCAACCCTAACCGTCTCTCTAACCCTAGCCCTAAACCTAACCCCAACCCTAGGTCCAATCCTAACACTAACCGTCTCTCTAACCCTAGCCCTCAACATAACCCTAATCTAGGTCCAATCCTCACCCTAACCGTCTCTCTAACCCTAGCCCTCAACATAACCCTAACCCTAGTTCCAATCCTCACCCTAACCGTCTCTCTAACCCTAGCCCTCAACATAACCCTAACCCTAGGTCCAATCGTAACACAAACCGTCTCTCTAACCCTAGCCCTCAACATAACCCTAACCCTAGGTCCAATCCTCACCCTAACCGTCTCTCTAACCCTAGCCCTCAACATAACCCTAACCCTAGGTCCAATCCTAACCCTAACCGTCTCTATAATCCTAGCCCTCAACATAACCGTAACCCTAGGTCCAATCCTAACACTAACCGTCTCTCTAACCCTAGCCCTCAACACCACCCTAACCCTAGGTGCAATCCTAAGACTAACCGTCTCTCTAACCCTAGCCCTCAACATAACCCTAACCCTAGGTCCAATCCTCACCCTAACCGTCTCTCTAACCCTAGCCCTCAACATAACCCTAACCCTAGGTCCAATCCTAACACTAACCGTCTCTCTTACCCTAGCCCTCAACATAACCCTAACCCTAGGTCCAATCCTCACCCTAACCGTCTCTCTATCCCTAGCCCTCAACATAACCCTAACCCTAGGTCCAATCCTCACCCTAACCGTCTCTCTAACCCTAGCCCTCAACATAACCCTAACCCTAGGTCCAATCCTCACCCTAACCGACTCTCTAACCCTAGCCCTCAACATAACCCTAACCCTAGGTCCAATCCTCACCCTAACCGTCTCTCTAACCCTAGCCCTCAACATAACCCTAACCCTAGTTCCAATTCTAACACTAACCGTGTCTCTAACCCTAGCCCTCAACATAACCCTAACTCTAGGTCCAATCCTCACCCTAACCGTCTCTCTAACCCTAGTCCTCAACATAACCCTAACCCTAGGTCCAATCCTAACCCTAACCGTCTCTTTAACCCTAGCCCTCAACATAACCCTAACCCTAGGTCCAATCCTAACACTAACTGTCTCTCTAACCCTAGCCCTCAACATAACCCTAACCCTAGGTCCAATCCTAACACTAACCGTCTCTCTAACCCTAGCCCTCAACATAACCCTAACCCTAGGTCCAATCCTAACACTAACCGTCTCTCTAACCCTAGCCCTCAACATAACCCTAACCCTAGGTCCAATCCTCACCCTAACCGTCTCTCTAACCCTTGCCCTCAACATAACTCTAACCCTAGGTCCAATCCTAACACTAACCGTCTCTCTAACCCTAGCCCTCAACATAACTCTAACCCTAGGTCCAATCCTCAGCCTAACCGTCTCTCTAACCCTAGCCGTCAACATAACACTAACCCTAGGTCCAATCCTAACACTAACCGTCTCTCTAACCCTAGCCCTCAACATAACCCTAACCCTAGGTCCAATCGTAACACAAACCGTCTCTCTAACCCTAGCCCTCAACATAACCCTAACCCTAGGTCCAATCCTGACACTAACCGTCTCTCTAACCCTAGCCCTCAACATAACCCTAACCCTAGATCCAATCCTAACCCTAACCGTCTCTATAACCCTGGCCCTCAACATAACCGTAACCCTAGGTCCAATCCTAACACTAACCGTCTCTCTAACCCTAGCCCTCAACACCACCCTAACCCTAGGTGCAATCCTAAGACTAACCGTCTCTCTAACCCTAGCCCTCAACATAACCCTAACCCTAGGTCCAATCCTCACCCTAACCGTCTCTCTAACCCTAGCCCTCAACATAACCCTAACCCTAGGTCCAATCCTAACACTAACCGTCTCTCTTACCCTAGCCCTCAACATAACCCTAACCCTAGGTCCAATCCTCACCCTAACCGTCTCTCTAACCCTAGCCCTCAACATAACCCTAACCCTAGGTCCAATCCTCACCCTAACCGTCTCTCTAACCCTAGCCCTCAACATAACCCTAACCCTAGGTCCAATCCTAACCCTAACCGTTTCTCCAACCCTAGCCCTCAACATAACCCTAACCCTAGGTCCAATCCTAACACTAACCGTCTCTCTAACCCTAGCCCTCAACATAACCCTAACCCTAGATCCAACCCTAACCCTATCCGTCTCTCTAACCCTAGCCCTCAACATAGCCCTAACCCTAGGTCCAATCCTAACCCTAACCGTCTCTCTAACCCTAGCCCTCAACCTAACCCTAACCCTAGGTCCAATCCTAACCCTAACCATCTCTCTAACCCCAGCCCTCTACCTAACCCTAACCCTTGGTCCAATCCTAACCCTAACCGTCTCTCTAACCCTAGCCCTCAACCTAACCCTAACCAGAGGTCCAATCCTAACCCTAACCGTCTGTCTAACTCTAGCCCTCAACATAACCCTAACCCTAGGTCCAATCCTAACCCTAACCGTCTCTCTGACCCTAGCCCTCAACATAACCCTAACCCTAGCTCCAATCCTAACCCTAACAGTCTCTCTAACCCTAGCCCTCAACAAAACCCTAACCCTAGGAAGAATCCTAACCCTAACCGTCTCTCTAACCCTAGCCCTCAACATAACCCTAATCCTAGGAAGAATCCTAACCCTAACCGTCTCTCTAACCCTAGCCCTCAACATAACCCTAACCCTAGGTCCAATCCTCACCCTAACCGTCTCTATAACCCTAGCCCTCAACATAACCCTAAACCTAGGTCCAATCCTAACACTAACCGTCTCTCTAACCCTGGCCCTCAACATAACCCTAACCCTAGATCCAATCCTAACACTAACCGTCTCTCTAACCCTAGCCGACAACATAACCCTAACCCTAGGTCCAATCCTCACCCTAACCGTCTCTCTAACCCTAGCCCTCAACATAACCCTAACCGTAGGTCCAATCCTCACCCTAACCGTCTCTCTATCCCTAGCCCTCAACATAACCCTAACCCTAGGTCCAATCCTCACCCTAACCGTCTCTCTAACCCTAGCCCTCAACATAACCCTAACCCTAGGTCCAATCCTCACCCTAACCGACTCTCTAACCCTAGCCCTCAACATAACCCTAACCCTAGGTCCAATCCTCACCCTAACCGTCTCTCTAACCCTAGCCCTCAACATAACCCTAACCCTAGTTCCAATTCTAACACTAACCGTGTCTCTAACCCTAGCCCTCAACATAACCCTAACTCTAGGTCCAATCCTCACCCTAACCGTCTCTCTAACCCTAGTCATCAACATAACCCTAACCCTAGGTCCAATCCTAACCCTAACCGTCTCTTTAACCCTAGCCCTCAACATAACCCTAACCCTAGGTCCAATCCTAACACTAACCGTCTCTCTAACCCTAGCCCTCAACATAACCCTAACCCTAGGTCCAATCCTAACACTAACCGTCTCTCTAACCCTAGCCCTCAACATAACCCTAACCCTAGGTCCAATCCTAACACTAACCGTCTCTCTAACCCTAGCCCTCAACATAACCCTAACCCTAGGTCCAATCCTCACCCTAACCGTCTCTCTAACCCTTGCCCTCAACATAACTCTAACCCTAGGTCCAATCCTAACACTAACCGTCTCTCTAACCCTAGCCCTCAACATAACTCTAACCCTAGGTCCAATCCTCAGCCTAACCGTCTCTCTAACCCTAGCCGTCAACATAACCCTAACCCTAGGTCCAATCCTAACACTAACCGTCTCTCTAACCTTAGCCCTCAACATAACCCTAACCCTATGTCCAATCCTCACCCTAACCGTCTCTCTAACCCTAGCCCTCAACATAACCCTAACCCTAGGTCCAATCCTCACCCTAACCGTCTGTCTAACCCTAGCCCTCAACATAACCCTAACCCTAGGTCCAATCCTAACCCTAACCGTCTCTCTAACCCTAGCCCTCAACATAACCCTAACCCTAGGTCCAATCCTCACCCTATCCGTCTCTCTAACCCTAGCCCTCAACATAACCCTAACCCTAGGTCCAATCGTAACACAAACCGTCTCTCTAACCCTAGCCCTCAACATAACCCTAACCCTAGGTGCAATCCTCACCCTAACCGTCTCTCTAACCCTAGCCCTCAACATAACCCTAACCCTAGGTCCAATCCTAACCCTAACCGTCTCTATAACCCTAGCCCTCAACATAACCGTAACCCTAGGTCCAATCCTAACACTAACCGTCTCTCTAACCCTAGCCCTCAACACCACCCTAACCCTAGGTGCAATCCTAAGACTAACCGTCTCTCTAACCCTAGCCCTCAACATAACCCTAACCCTAGGTCCAATCCTCACCCTAACCGTCTCTCTAACCCTAGCCCTCTACATAACCCTAACCCTAGGTCCAATCCTAACACTAACCGTCTCTCTTACCCTAGCCCTCAACATAACCCTAACCCTAGGTCCAATCCTCACCCTAACCGTCTCTCTATCCCTAGCCCTCAACATAACCCTAACCCTAGGTCCAATCCTCACCCTAACCGTCTCTCTAACCCTAGCCCTCAACATAACCCTAACCCTAGGTCCAATCCTCACCCTAACCGACTCTCTATCCCTAGCCCTCAACATAACCTAACCCTAGGTCCAATCCTCACCCTAACCGTCTCTCTAACCCTAGCCCTCAAAATAACCCTAACCCTAGTTCCAATTCTAACACTAACCGTGTCCCTAACACTAGCCCTCAACATAACCCTAACTCCAGGTCCAATCCTCACCCTAACCGTCTCTCTAACCCTAGTCCTCAACATAACCCTAACCCTAGGTCCAATCCTAACCCTAACCGTCTCTTTAACCCTAGCCCTCAACATAACCCTAACCCTAGGTCCAATCCTAACACTAACTGTCTCTCTAACCCTAGCCCTCAACATAACCCTAACCCTAGGTCCAATCCTAACACTAACCGTCTCTCTAACCCTAGCCCTCAACATAACCCTAACCCTAGGTCCAATCCTAACACTAACCGTCTCTCTAACCCTAGCCCTCAACATAACCCTAACCCTAGGTCCAATCCTCACCCTAACCGTCTCTCTAACCCTTGCCCTCAACATAACTCTAACCCTAGGTCCAATCCTAACACTAACCGTCTCTCTAACCCTAGCCCTCAACATAACTCTAACCCTAGGTCCAATCCTCAGCCTAACCGTCTTTCTAACCCTAGCCGTCAACATAACCCTAACCCTAGGTCCAATCCTAACACTAACCGTCTCTCTAACCCTAGCCCTCAACATAATCCTAACCCTATGTCCAATCCTCACCCTAACCGTCTCTCTAACCCTAGCCCTCAACATAACCCTAACCCTAGGTCCAATCCTAACACTAACCGTCTCTCTTACCCTAGCCCTCAACATAACCCTAACCCTAGGTCCAATCCTCACCCTAACCGTCTCTCTATCCCTAGCCCTCAACATAACCCTAACCCTAGGTCCAATCCTAACACTAACCGTCTCTCTTACCCTAGCCCTCAACATAACCCTAACCCTAGGTCCAATCCTCACCCTAACCGTCTCTCTATCCCTAGCCCTCAACATAACCCTAACCCTAGGTCCAATCCTCACCCTAACCGTCTCTCTAACCCTAGCCCTCAACATAACCCTAACCCTAGGTCCAATCCTCACCCTAACCGACTCTCTAACCCTAGCCCTCAACATAACCCTAACCCTAGGTCCAATCCTCACCCTAACCGTCTCTCTAACCCTAGCCCTCAACATAACCCTAACCCTAGTTCCAATTCTAACACTAACCGTGTCTCTAACCCTAGCCCTCAACATAACCCTAACTCTAGGTCCAATCCTCACCCTAACCGTCTCTCTAACCCTAGTCCTCAACATAACCCTAACCCTAGGTCCAATCCTAACCCTAACCGTCTCTTTAACCCTAGCCCTCAACATAACCCTAACCCTAGGTCCAATCCTAACACTAACTGTCTCTCTAACCCTAGCCCTCAACATAACCCTAACCCTAGGTCCAATCCTAACACTAACCGTCTCTCTAACCCTAGCCCTCAACATAACCCTAACCCTAGGTCCAATCCTAACACTAACCGTCTCTCTAACCCTAGCCCTCAACATAACCCTAACCCTAGGTCCAATCCTCACCCTAACCGTCTCTCTAACCCTTGCCCTCAACATAACTCTAACCCTAGGTCCATCCTAACACTAACCGTCTCTCTAACCCTAGCCCTCAACATAACTCTAACCCTAGGTCCAATCCTCAGCCTAAGCGTCTCTCTAACCCTAGCCGTCAACATAACACTAACCCTAGGTCCAATCCTAACACTAACCGTCTCTCTAACCCTAGCCCTCAACATAACCCTAACCCTAGGTCCAATCGTAACACAAACCGTCTCTCTAACCCTAGCCCTCAACATAACCCTAACCCTAGGTCCAATCCTGACCCTAACCGTCTCTCTAACCCTAGCCCTCAACATAACCCTAACCCTAGATCCAATCCTAACCCTAACCGTCTCTATAACCCTGGCCCTCAACATAACCGTAACCCTAGGTCCAATCCTAACACTAACCGTCTCTCTAACCCTAGCCCTCAACACCACCCTAACCCTAGGTGCAATCCTAAGACTAACCGTCTCTCTAACCCTAGCCCTCAACATAACCCTAACCCTAGGTCCAATCCTCACCCTAACCGTCTCTCTAACCCTAGCCCTCAACATAACCCTAACCCTAGGTCCAATCCTAACACTAACCGTCTCTCTTACCCTAGCCCTCAACATAACCCTAACCCTAGGTCCAATCCTCACCCTAACCGTCTCTCTAACCCTAGCCCTCAACATAACCCTAACCCTAGGTCCAATCCTCACCCTAACCGTCTCTCTAACCCTAGCCCTCAACATAACCCTAACCCTAGGTCCAATCCTAACCCTAACCGTTTCTCCAACCCTAGCCCTCAACATAACCCTAACCCTAGGTCCAATCCTAACACTAACCGTCTCTCTAACCCTAGCCCTCAACATAACCCTAACCCTAGATCCAACCCTAACCCTATCCGTCTCTCTAACCCTAGCCCTCAACATAGCCCTAACCCTAGGTCCAATCCTAACCCTAACCGTCTCTCTAACCCTAGCCCTCAACCTAACCCTAACCCTAGGTCCAATCCTAACCCTAACCATCTCTCTAACCCCAGCCCTCTACCTAACCCTAACCCTTGGTCCAATCCTAACCCTAACCGTCTCTCTAACCCTAGCCCTCAACCTAACCCTAACCAGAGGTCCAATCCTAACCCGAACCGTCTGTCTAACTCTAGCCCTCAACATAACCCTAACCCTAGGTCCAATCCTAACCCTAACCGTCTCTCTGACCCTAGCCCTCAACATAACCCTAACCCTAGCTCCAATCCTAACCCTAACAGTCTCTCTAACCCTAGCCCTCAACAAAACCCTAACCCTAGGAAGAATCCTAACCCTAACCGTCTCTCTAACCCTAGCCCTCAACATAACCCTAACCCTAGGAAGAATCCTAACCCTAACCGTCTCTCTAACCCTAGCCCTCAACATAACCCTAACCCTAGGTCCAATCCTCACCCTAACCGTCTCCATAACCCTAGCCCTCAACATAACCCTAAACCTAGGTCCAATCCTAACACTAACCGTCTCTCTAACCCTGGCCCTCAACATAACCCTAACCCTAGGTCCAATCCTAACACTAACCGTCTCTCTAACCCTAGCCGACAACATAACCCTAACCCTAGGTCCAATCCTCACCCTAACCGTCTCTCTAACCCTAGCCCTCAACATAACCCTAACCCTAGGTCCAATCCTCACCCTAACCGTCTCTCTATCCCTAGCCCTCAACATAACCCTAACCCTAGGTCCAATCCTCACCCTAACCGTCTCTCTAACCCTAGCCCTCAACATAACCCTAACCCTAGGTCCAATCCTCACCCTAACCGACTCTCTAACCCTAGCCCTCAACATAACCCTAACCCTAGGTCCAATCCTCACCCTAACCGTCTCTCTAACCCTAGCCCTCAACATAACCCTAACCCTAGTTCCAATTCTAACACTAACCGTGTCTCTAACCCTAGCCCTCAACATAACCCTAACTCTAGGTCCAATCCTCACCCTAACCGTCTCTCTAACCCTAGTCATCAACATAACCCTAACCCTAGGTCCAATCCTAACCCTAACCGTCTCTTTAACCCTAGCCCTCAACATAACCCTAACCCTAGGTCCAATCCTAACACTAACTGTCTCTCTAACCCTAGCCCTCAACATAACCCTAACCCTAGGTCCAATCCTAACACTAACCGTCTCTCTAACCCTAGCCCTCAACATAACCCTAACCCTAGGTCCAATCCTAACACTAACCGTCTCTCTAACCCTAGCCCTCAACATAACCCTAACCCTAGGTCCAATCCTCACCCTAACCGTCTCTCTAACCCTTGCCCTCAACATAACTCTAACCCTAGGTCCAATCCTAACACTAACCGTCTCTCTAACCCTAGCCCTCAACATAACTCTAACCCTAGGTCCAATCCTCAGCCTAACCGTCTCTCTAACCCTAGCCGTCAACATAACCCTAACCCTAGGTCCAATCCTAACACTAACCGTCTCTCTAACCTTAGCCCTCAACATAACCCTAACCCTATGTCCAATCCTCACCCTAACCGTCTCTCTAACCCTAGCCCTCAACATAACCCTAACCCTAGGTCCAATCCTCACCCTAACCGTCTGTCTAACCCTAGCCCTCAACATAACCCTAACCCTAGGTCCAATCCTAACCCTAACCGTCTCTCTAACCCTAGCCCTCAACATAACCCTAACCCTAGGTCCAATCCTCACCCTATCCGTCTCTCTAACCCTAGCCCTCAACATAACCCTAACCCTAGGTCCAATCGTAACACAAACCGTCTCTCTAACCCTAGCCCTCAACATAACCCTAACCCTAGGTGCAATCCTCACCCTAACCGTCTCTCTAACCCTAGCCCTCAACATAACCCTAACCCTAGGTCCAATCCTAACCCTAACCGTCTCTATAACCCTAGCCCTCAACATAACCGTAACCCTAGGTCCAATCCTAACACTAACCGTCTCTCTAACCCTAGCCCTCAACACCACCCTAACCCTAGGTGCAATCCTAAGACTAACCGTCTCTCTAACCCTAGCCCTCAACATAACCCTAACCCTAGGTCCAATCCTCACCCTAACCGTCTCTCTAACCCTAGCCCTCAACATAACCCTAACCCTAGGTCCAATCCTAACACTAACCGTCTCTCTTACCCTAGCCCTCAACATAACCCTAACCCTAGGTCCAATCCTCACCCTAACCGTCTCTCTATCCCTAGCCCTCAACATAACCCTAACCCTAGGTCCAATCCTCACCCTAACCGTCTCTCTAACCCTAGCCCTCAACATAACCCTAACCCTAGGTCCAATCCTCACCCTAACCGACTCTCTATCCCTAGCCCTCAACATAACCTAACCCTAGGTCCAATCCTCACCCTAACCGTCTCTCTAACCCTAGCCCTCAAAATAACCCTAACCCTAGTTCCAATTCTAACACTAACCGTGTCTCTAACCCTAGCCCTCAACATAACCCTAACTCCAGGTCCAATCCTCACCCTAACCGTCTCTCTAACCCTAGTCCTCAACATAACCCTAACCCTAGGTCCAATCCTAACCCTAACCGTCTCTTTAACCCTAGCCCTCAACATAACCCTAACCCTAGGTCCAATCCTAACACTAACTGTCTCTCTAACCCTAGCCCTCAACATAACCCTAACCCTAGGTCCAATCCTAACACTAACCGTCTCTCTAACCCTAGCCCTCAACATAACCCTAACCCTAGGTCCAATCCTAACACTAACCGTCTCTCTAACCCTAGCCCTCAACATAACCCTAACCCTAGGTCCAATCCTCACCCTAACCGTCTCTCTAACCCTTGCCCTCAACATAACTCTAACCCTAGGTCCAATCCTAACACTAACCGTCTCTCTAACCCTAGCCCTCAACATAACTCTAACCCTAGGTCCAATCCTCAGCCTAACCGTCTTTCTAACCCTAGCCGTCAACATAACCCTAACCCTAGGTCCAATCCTAACACTAACCGTCTCTCTAACCCTAGCCCTCAACATAATCCTAACCCTATGTCCAATCCTCACCCTAACCGTCTCTCTATCCCTAGCCCTCAACATAACCCTAACCCTAGGTCCAATCCTCACCCTAACCGTCTGTCTAACCCTAGCCCTCAACATAACCCTAACCCTAGGTCCAATCCTAACCCTAACCGTCTCTCTAACCCTAGCCCTCAACATAACCCTAACCCTACGTCCAATCCTCACCCTAACCGTCTCTCTAACCCTAGCCCTCAACATAACCCTAACCCTAGGTCCAATCGTAACACAAACCGTCTCTCTAAACCTAGCCCTCAACATAACCCTAACCCTAGGTCCAATCCTCACCCTAAACGTCTCTCTAACCCTAGCCCTCAACATAACCCTAACCCTAGGTCCAATCCTAACCCTAACCGTCTCTATAACCCTAGCCCTCAACATAACCGTAACCCTAGGTCCAATCCTAACACTAACCGTCTCTCTAACCCTAGCCCTCAACACCACCCTAACCCTAGGTGCAATCCTAAGACTAACCGACTCTCTAACCCTAGCCCTCAACATAACCCTAACCCTAGGTCCAATCCTCACCCTAACCGTCTCTCTAACCCTAGCCCTCAACATAACCCTAACCCTAGGTCCAATCCTAACACTAACCGTCTCTCTTACCCTAGCCCTCAACATAACCCTAACCCTAGGTCCAATCCTCACCCTAACCGTCTCTCTAACCCTAGCCCTGAACATAACCCTAACCCTAGGTCCAATCCTCAACCTAACCGTCTCTCTAACCCTAGCCCTCAACATAACCCTAACCCTAGGTCCAATCCTAACCCTAACCGTTTCTCCAACCCTAGCCCTCAACATAACCCTAACCCTAGGTCCAATCCTAACACTAACCGTCTCTCTAACCCTAGCCCTCAACATAACCCTAACCCTAGATCCAACCCTAACCCTATCCGTCTCTCTAACCCTAGCCCTCAACATAGCCCTAACCCTAGGTCCAATCCTAACCCTAACCGTCTCTCTAACCCTAGCCCTCAACCTAACCCTAACCCTAGGTCCAATCCTAACACTAACTGTCTCTCTAACCCTAGCCCTCAACATAACCCTAACCCTAGGTCCAATCCTAACACTAACCGTCTCTCTAACCCTAGCCCTCAACATAACCCTAACCCTAGGTCCAATCCTAACACTAACCGTCTCTCTAACCCTAGCCCTCAACATAACCCTAACCCTAGGTCCAATCCTCACCCTAACCGTCTCTCTAACCCTTGCCCTCAACATAACTCTAACCCTAGGTCCAATCCTAACACTAACCGTCTCTCTAACCCTAGCCCTCAACATAACTCTAACCCTAGGTCCAATCCTCAGCCTAACCGTCTTTCTAACCCTATACGTCAACATAACCCTAACCCTAGGTCCAATCCTAACACTAACCGTCTCTCTAACCCTAGCCCTCAACATAATCCTAACCCTATGTCCAATCCTCACCCTAACCGTCTCTCTAACCCTAGCCCTCAACATAACCCTAACCCTAGGTCCAATCCTCACCCTAACCGTCTGTCTAACCCTAGCCCTCAACATAACCCTAACCCTAGGTCCAATCCTAACCCTAACCGTCTCTCTAACCCTAGCCCTCAACATAACCCTAACCCTAGGTCCAATCCTCACCGTAACCGTCTCTCTAACCCTAGCCCTCAACATAACCCTAACCCTAGGTCCAATCGTAACACAAACAGTCTCTCTAACCCTAGCCCTTAACATAACCCTAACCCTAGGTCCAATCCTCACCCTAACCGTCTCTCTAACCCTAGCCCTCAACATAACCCTAACCCTAGGTCCAATCCTAACCCTAACCGTCTCTATAACCCTAGCCCTCAACATAACCGTAACCCTAGGTCCAATCCTAACACTAACCGTCTCTCTAACCCTAGCCCTCAACACCACCCTAACCCTAGGTGCAATCCTAAGACTAACCGTTTCTCTAACCCTAGCCCTCAACATAACCCTAACCCTAGGTCCAATCCTCACCCTAACCGTCTCTCTAACCCTAGCCCTCAACATAACCCTAACCCTAGGTCCAATTCTAACACTAACCGTCTCTCTTACCCTAGCCCTCAACATAACCCTAACCCTAGGTCCAATCCTCACCCTAACCGTCTCTCTAACCCTAGCCCTGAACATAACCCTAACCCTAGGTCCAATCCTCACCTTAACCGTCTCTCTAACCCTAGCCCTCAACATAACCCTAACCCTAGGTCCAATCCTAACCCTAACCGTTTCTCCAACCCTAGCCCTCAACATAACCCTAACCCTAGGTCCAATCCTAACACTAACCGTCTCTCTAACCCTAGCCCTCAACATAACCCTAACCCTAGATCCAACCCTAACCCTATCCGTCTCTCTAACCCTAGCCCTCAACATAGCCCTAACCCTAGGTCCAATCCTAACCCTAACCGTCTCTCTAACCCTAGCCCTCAACCTAACCCTAACCCTAGGTCCAATCCTAACCCTAACCATCTCTCTAACCCCAGCCCTCTACCTAACCCTAACCCTTGGTCCAATCCTAACCCTAACCGTCTCTGTAACCCTAGCCCTCAACCTAACCCTAACCAGAGGTCCAATCCTAACCCTAACCCTCTGTCTAACTCTAGCCCTCAACATAACCCTAACCCTAGGTCCAATCCTAACCCCAACCGTCTCTCTGACCCTAGCCCTCAACATAACCCTAACCCTAGCTCCAATCCTAACCCTAACAGTCTCTCTAACCCTAGCCCTCAACATAACCCTAACCCTAGGAAGAATCCTAACCCTAACCGTCTCTCTAAACCTAGCCCTCAACATAACCCTAACCCTAGGTCCAATCCTCACCCTAACCGTCTCTATAACCCTAGCCCTCAACATAACCCTAAACCTAGGTCCAATCCTAACACTAACCGTCTCTCTAACCCTAGCCCTCAACATAACCCTAACCCTAGGTCCAATCCTAACACTAACCGTCTCTCTAACCCTAGCCGAAAACATAACCCTAACCCTAGGTCCAATCCTCACCCTAACCGTCTCTCTAACCCTAGCCCTCAACATAACCCTAACCCTAGGTCCAATCCTCACCCTAACCGTCTCTCTATCCCTAGCCCTCAACATAACCCTAACCCTAGGTCCAATCCTCACCCTAACCGTCTCTCTAACCCTAGCCCTCAACATAACCCTAACCCTAGGTCCAATCCTCACCCTAACCGACTCTCTAACCCTAGCCCTCAACATAACCCTAACCCTAGGTCCAATCCTCACCCTAACCGTCTCTCTAACCCTAGCCCTCAACATAACCCTAACCCTAGTTCCAATTCTAACACTAACCGTGTCTCTAACCCTAGCCCTCAACATAACCCTAACTCTAGGTCCAATCCTCACCCTAACCGTCTCTCTAACCCTAGTCCTCAACATAACCCTAACCCTAGGTCCAATCCTAACCCTAACCGTCTCTTTAACCCTAGCCCTCAACATAACCCTAACCCTAGGTCCAATCCTAACACTAACTGTCTCTCTAACCCTAGCCCTCAACATAACCCTAACCCTAGGTCCAATCCTAACACTAACCGTCTCTCTAACCCTAGCCCTCAACATAACCCTAACCCTAGGTCCAATCCTAACACTAACCGTCTCTCTAACCCTAGCCCTCAACATAACCCTAACCCTAGGTCCAATCCTCACCCTAACCGTCTCTCTAACCCTTGCCCTCAACATAACTCTAACCCTAGGTCCAATCCTAACACTAACCGTCTCTCTAACCCTAGCCCTCAACATAACTCTAACCCTAGGTCCAATCCTCAGCCTAACCGTCTCTCTAACCCTAGCCGTCAACATAACCCTAACCCTAGGTCCAATCCTAACACTAACCGTCTCTCTAACCCTGGCCCTCAACATAACCCTAACCCTATGTCCAATCCTCACCCTAACCGTCTCTCTAACCCTAGCCCTCAACATAACCCTAACCCTAGGTCCAATCCTCACCCTAACCGTCTGTCTAACCCTAGCCCTCAACATAACCCTAACCCTAGGTCCAATCCTAACCCTAACCGTCTCTCTAACCCTAGCCCTCAACATAACCCTAACCCTAGGTCCAATCCTCACCCTAACCGTCTCTCTAACCCTAGCCCTCAACATAACCCTAACCCTAGGTCCAATCGTAACACAAACCGTCTCTCTAACCCTAGCCCTCAACATAACCCTAACCCTAGGTCCAATCCTCACCCTAACCGTCTCTCTAACCCTAGCCCTCAACATAACCCTAACCCTAGGTCCAATCCTAACCCTAACCGTCTCTATAACCCTAGCCCTCAACATAACCGTAACCCTAGGTCCAATCCTAACACTAACCGTCTCTCTAACCCTAGCCCTCAACACCACCCTAACCCTAGGTGCAATCCTAAGACTAACCGTCTCTCTAACCCTACCCCTCAACATAACCCTAACCCTAGGTCCAATCCTCACCCTAACCGTCTCTCTAACCCTAGCCCTCAACATAACCCTAACCCTAGGTCCAATCCTAACACTAACCGTCTCTCTTACCCTAGCCCTCAACATAACCCTAACCCTAGGTCCAATCCTCACCCTAACCGTCTCTCTATCCCTAGCCCTCAACATAACCCTAACCCTAGGTCCAATCCTCACCCTAACCGTCTCTCTAACCCTAGCCCTCAACATAACCCTAACCCTAGGTCCAATCCTAACACTAACCGTCTCTCTAACCCTAGCCCTCAACATAACCCTAACCCTAGGTCCAATCCTCACCCTAACCGTCTCTCTAACCCTTGCCCTCAACATAACTCTAACCCTAGGTCCAATCCTAACACTAACCGTCTCTCTAACCCTAGCCCTCAACATAACTCTAACCCTAGGTCCAATCCTCAGCCTAACCGTCTCTCTAACCCTAGCCGTCAACATAACCCTAACCCTAGGTCCAATCCTAACACTAACCGTCTCTCTAACCCTAGCCCTCAACATAACCCTAACCCTATGTCCAATCCTAACACTAACCGTCTCTCTAACCCTAGCCCTCAACATAACCCTAACCCTATGTCCAATCCTCACCCTAACCGTCTCTCTAACCCTAGCCCTCAACATAACCCTAACCCTAGGTCCAATCCTCACCCTAACCGTCTGTCTAACCCTAGCCCTCAACATAACCCTAACCCTAGGTCCAATCCTAACCCTAACCGTCTCTCTAACCCTAGCCCTCAACATAACCCTAACCCTAGGTCCAATCCTCACCCTAACCGTCTCTCTAACCCTAGCCCTCAACATAAACCTGACCCTAGGTCCAATCGTAACACAAACCGTCTCTCTAACCCTAGCCCTCAACATAACCCTAACCCTAGGTCCAATCCTCACCCTAACCGTCTCTCTAACCCTAGCCCTCAACATAACCCTAACCCTAGGTCCAATCCTAACCCTAACCGTCTCTATAACCCTAACCCTCAACATAACCGTAACCCTAGGTCCAATCCTAACACTAACCGTCTGTCTAACCCTAGCCCTCAACACCACCCTAACCCTAGGTGCAATCCTAAGACTAACCGTCTCTCTAACCCTAGCCCTCAACATAACCCTAACCCTAGGTCCAATCCTCACCCTAACCGTCTCTCTAACCCTAGCCCTCAACATAACCCTAACCCTAGGTCCAATCCTAACACTAACCGTCTCTCTTACCCTAGCCCTCAACATAACCCTAACCCTAGGTCCAATCCTCACCCTAACGGTCTCTCTAACCCTAGCCCTCAACATAACCCTAACCCTAGGTCCAATCCTCACCCTAACCGTCTCTCTAACCCTAGCCCTCAACATAACCCTAACCCTAGGTCCAATCCTAACCCTAACCGTTTCTCCAACCCTAGCCCTCAACATAACCCTAACCCTAGGTCCAATCCTAACACTAACCGTCTCTCTAACCCTAACCCTCAACATAACCCTAACCCTAGATCCAACCCTAACCCTATCCGTCTCTCTAACCCTAGCCCTCAACATAGCCCTAACCCTAGGTCCAATCCTAACCCTAACCGTCTCTCTAACCCTAGCCCTCAACCTAACCCTAACCCTAGGTCCAATCCTAACCCTAACCATCTCTCTAACCCCAGCCCTCTACCTAACCCTAACCCTTGGTCCAATCCTAACCCTAACCGTCTCTCTAACCCTAGCCCTCAACCTAACCCTAACCAGAGGTCCAATCCTAACCCTAACCGTCTGTCTAACTCTAGCCCTCAACATAACCCTAACCCTAGGTCCAATCCTAACCCTAACCGTCTCTCTGACCCTAGCCCTCAACATAACCCTAACCCTAGCTCCAATCCTAACCCTAACAGTCTCTCTAACCCTAGCCCTCAACATAACCCTAACCCTAGGAAGAATCCTAACCCTAACCGTCTCTCTAACCCTAGCCCTCAACATAACCCTAACCCTAGGTCCAATCCTCACCCTAACCGTCTCTATAACCCTAGCCCTCAACATAACCCTAAACCTAGGTCCAATCCTAACACTAACCGTCTCTCTAACCCTAGCCCTCAACATAACCCTAACCCTAGGTCCAATCCTAACACTAACCGTCTCTCTAACCCTAGCCGACAACATAACCCTAACCCTAGGTCCAATCCTCACCCTAACCGTCTCTATAACCCTAGCCCTCAACATAACCGTAACCCTAGGTCCAATCCTAACACTAACCGTCTCTCTAACCCTAGCCCTCAACACCACCCTAACCCTAGGTGCAATCCTAAGACTAACCGTCTCTCTAACCCTAGCCCTCAACATAACCCTAACCCTAGGTCCAATCCTCACCCTAACCGTCTCTCTAACCCTAGCCCTCAACATAACCCTAACCCTAGGTCCAATCCTCACCCTAACCGTCTCTCTAACCCTAGCCCTCAACATAACCCTAACCCTAGTTCCAATTCTAACACTAACCGTGTCTCTAACCCTAGCCCTCAACATAACCCTAACTCTAGGTCCAATCCTCACCCTAACCGTCTCTCTAACCCTAGTCCTCAACATAACCCTAACCCTAGGTCCAATCCTAACCCTAACCGTCTCTTTAACCCTAGCCCTCAACATAACCCTAACCCTAGGTCCAATCCTAACACTAACTGTCTCTCTAACCCTAGCCCTCAACATAACCCTAACCCTAGGTCCAATCCTAACACTAACCGTCTCTCTAACCCTAGCCCTCAACATAACCCTAACCCTAGGTCCAATCCTAACACTAACCGTCTCTCTAACCCTAGCCCTCAACATAACCCTAACCCTAGGTCCAATCCTCACCCTAACCGTCTCTCTAACCCTTGCCCTCAACATAACTCTAACCCTAGGTCCAATCCTAACACTAACCGTCTCTCTAACCCTAGCCCTCAACATAACTCTAACCCTAGGTCCAATCCTCAGCCTAACCGTCTCTCTAACCCTAGCCGTCAACATAACCCTAACCCTAGGTCCAATCCTAACACTAACCGTCTCTCTAACCCTAGCCCTCAACATAACCCTAACCCTATGTCCAATCCTCACCCTAACCGTCTCTCTAACCCTAGCCCTCAACATAACCCTAACCCTAGGTCCAATCCTCACCCTAACCGTCTGTCTAACCCTAGCCCTCAACATAACCCTAACCCTAGGTCCAATCCTAACCCTAACCGTCTCTCTAACCCTAGCCCTCAACATAACCCTAACCCTAGGTCCAATCCTCACCCTAACCGTCTCTCTAACCCTAGCCCTCAACATAACCCTAACCCTAGGTCCAATCGTAACACAAACCGTCTCTCTAACCCTAGCCCTCAACATAACTCTAACCCTAGGTCCAATCCTAACCCTAACCATCTCTCTAACCCTAGCACTCAACATAACCCTAACCCTAGGTCCAATCCTAACCCTAACCGTCTCCCTAACCCTAGCCCTCAACCTAACCCTAACCCTAGGTCCAATCCTAACCCTAAGCATCTCTCTAACCCTAGCCCTCAACATAACCCTAACCCTAGGTCCAATCCTCACCCTAACCGTCTCTCTAGTCCTAGTCCTCAACATAACCCTAACCCTACGTCCAATCCTAACCCTAACCGTCTCTCTAATCTTAGCCCTCTACATAACTCTAACCCTACGTCCAATCCTTACCCTAACAGTCTCTCTAACCCTAGCCCTCAACATAACCCTAACTCTAGGTCCAATCCTCACCCTAACCGTCTCTCTAACCCTAGCCCTCAACATAACCCTTACTCTAGGTCCAATCCTCACCCTAACAGTCTCTCTAACCCTAGCCCTCAACATAACCCTAACTCTAGGTCCAATCCACACCCTAACCGTCTCTCTAACCCTAGCCCTCAACATAACCCTAAGCCTAGGTCCAATCCTAACCCTAACTGTCTCTCTAACCCTAGACCTCAACATAACTCTAACCCTAGGTCCAATCCTAACCCTAACCATCTCTCTAACCCTAGCCCACAACATAACCCTAACCCTGGGTCCAATCCTCACCCTAACCGCCTCTCTAACTCTAGCCCTCAACATAACCCTAATCCTAGGTCCAATCCTAACCCCAACCGTCTCTCTAACCCTTGCTCTCAACATAACCCTAACCCTAGGTCCAATCCTAACCCTAACTGTCTCTCTAACCCTAGCCCTCAACATAACCATAACCCTACGTCCAATCCTAACCCTAACCGTCTCTCTAACCTTAGCCCTCTACATAACCCTAACCCTACGTCCAATCCTAACCCTAACAGTCTCTCTAACCCTAGACCTCAACATAACCCTAACTCTAGGTCCAATCCTCACCCTAACCGTCTCTCTAACCCTCACCCTCAACATAACCCTAACCCTTGGTCCAATCCTAACCCTAACCCTCTCTCTAAACCTAGCCCTCAACATAACCTTAACCCTAGGTCCAATCCTAACCCTAACCCTCTCTCTAACCCTAGCCCTCAACATAACCTTAACCCTAGGTCCAATCCTAACCCTAACCCTCTCTCTAACCCTAGCCCTCAACATAACCCGAACCCTAGGTCCGATCCTAACCCTAACCGTCTCTCTAAACCTAGCCCTCAACATAACCCGAACCCTAGGTCCCATCCTAACCCTAACCGTCTCTCTATCCCTAGCCGTCAACATAACCCTAACCCTAGGTCCAATGCTCACTCTAACCGTCTCCCTAACCCTAGCCCTCAACCTAACCCTAACCCTAGGTCCCATCCTAACCCTAACCGTCTCTCTAACCCTAGCCCTCAACATAACCCTAACCCTAGGTCCAATCCAAACCCTAACCGTCTCTCTAACCCTAGCCCTCAACATAACTCTAACCCTAGGTCCAATCCTAACCCTAACCCTAGGTCCAATCCTAACCCTAACCGTCTCTCTAACCCTAGCCCCCAATCTATCCCTAACCCTAGGTCCAATCCTAACCCTAACCGTCTCTCTAACCGTAGCCCTCAACATAACCCTAACCCTAGGTCCAATCATAACCCTAACTGTCTCTCTAACCCTAGCCCTCAACCTAACCCTAACCCTAGGTCCAATCCTAACCCTAACCGTCTCTCTAACCCTAGCCCTCAACATAACCCTAACCTTAGGTCCAATCCTAACAAACCGTCTCTAACCCTAGCCCTCAACATAACCCTAACCCTACGTCCAATCCTAACCCTAACAGTCTCTCTAACCCTAGCCCTCAACATAACCCTAACTCTAGGTCCAATCCTCACCCTAACCGTCTCTCTAACCCTAGCACTCAACATAACCCTAACCCTAGGTCCAATCTTCACCCTAACCGTCTCTCTAACCCTACCCCTCAACATAACCCTAACCCTACTTCCAATCCTAACCCTAACAGTCTCTCTAACCCTAGCCCTCAACATAACCCTAACCCTAGGTCCAATCCTCATCCTAACCGTCTCTCTAAACCAAGCCCTCAACATAACCCTAACCCTAGGTCCAATCCTAACCCTAACCGTCTGTCTAACTCTAGCCCTCAACATAACCCTAACCCTAGGTCCAATCCTAACCCTAACCGCCTCTCTAACCCTAGCCCTCAACATAACCCTAACTCTAGGTCCAATCCTCACCCTAACCGCCTCTATAACCCTAGCCCTCAACCTAACCCTAACCCTAGGTCCAATCCTAACCCTAACCGTCTCTCTAACCCTTGCCCTCAACCTAACCCTAAGCCTAGGTCCAATCCTAACCCTAAGCATCTCTCTAACCCTAGCCCTCAACATAACCCTAACCCTACGTCCAATCCTAACCCTAACCGTCTCTCTAACCTTAGCCCTCTACATAACCCTAACCCTACGTCCAATCCTAACCCTAACAGTCTCTCTAACCCTAGTCCTCAACATAACCCTAACTCTAGGTCCAATCCTCACCCTAACCGTCTCTCTTACCCTAGCCCTCAACATAACCCTAACCCTAGGTCCAATCCTCACCCTAACCGTCTCTCTAACCCTAGCCCTGAACATAACCCTAACCCTAGGTCCAATCCTCACCCTAACCGTCTCTCTAACCCTAGCCCTCAACATAACCCTAACCCTAGGTCCAATCCTCACCCTAACCGTTTCTCCAACCCTAGCCCTCAACATAACCCTAACCCTAGTTCCAATCCTAACACTAACCGTGTCTCTAACCCTAGCCCTCAACATAACCCTAACCCTAGGTCCAACCCTCACCCTAACCGTCTCTCTAACCCTAGCCCTCAACATAACCCTAACCCTAGGTCCAATCCTAACCCTAACCGTCTCTCTAACCCTAGCCCTCAACCTAACCCTAACCCTAGGTCCAATCCTAACACTAACTGTCTCTCTAACCCTAGCCCTCAACATAACCCTAACCCTAGGTCCAATCCTCACCCTAACCGTCTCTCTAACCCTTGCCCTCAACATAACTCTAACCCTAGGTCCAATCCTAACACTAACCGTCTCTCTAACCCTAGCCCTCAACATATCTCTAACCCTAGGTCCAATCCTCAGCCTAACCGTCTCTCTAACCCTTGCCCTCAACATAACTCTAACCCTAGGTCCAATCCTAACACTAACCGTCTCTCTAACCCTAGCCCTCAACATAACTCTAACCCTAGGTCCAATCCTCACCCTAACCGTCTCTCTAACCCTAGCCCTCAACATAACCCTAACCCTAGGTCCAATCCTCACCCTAACCGTCTGTCTAACCCTAGCCCTCAACATAATCCTAACCCTATGTCCAATCCTCACCCTAACCGTCTCTCTAACCCTAGCCCTCAACATAACCCTAACCCTAGGTCCAATCCTCACCCTAACCGTCTGTCTAACCCTAGCCCTCAACATAACCCTAACCCTAGGTCCAATCGTAACACAAACCGTCTCTCTAACCCTAGCCCTCAACATAACCCTAACCCTAGGTCCAATCCTCACCCTAACCGTCTCTCTAACCCTAGCCCTCAACATAACCCTAACCCTAGGTCCAATCGTAACACAAACCGTCTCTCTAACCCTAGCCCTCAACATAACCCTAACCCTAGGTCCAATCCTAACACTAACCGTCTCTCTAACCCTAGCCCTCAACACCACCCTAACCCTAGGTGCAATCCTAAGACTAACCGTCTCTCTAACCCTAGCCCTCAACATAACCCTAACCCTAGGTCCAATCCTCACCCTAACCGTCTCTCTAACCCTAGCCCTCAACATAACCCTAACCCTAGGTCCAATCCTAACACTAACCGTCTCTCTTACCCTAGCCCTCAACATAACCCTAACCCTAGGTCCAATCCTCACCCTAACCGTCTCTCTAACCCTAGCCCTCAACATAACCCTAACCCTAGGTCCAATCCTCACCCTAACCGTCTCTCTAACCCTAGCCCTCAACATAACCCTAACCCTAGGTCCAATCCTAACCCTAACCGTTTCTCCAACCCTAGCCCTCAACATAACCCTAACCCTAGGTCCAATCCTAACACTAACCGTCACTCTAACCCTAGCCCTCAACATAACCCTAACCCTAGATCCAACCCTAACCCTATCCGTCTCTCTAACCCTAGCCCTCAACATAGCCCTAACCCTAGGTCCAATCCTAACCCTAACCGTCTCTCTAACCCTAGCCCTCAACCTAACCCTAACCCTAGGTCCAATCCTAACCCTAACCATCTCTCTAACCCCAGCCCTCTACCTAACCCTAACCCTTGGTCCAATCCTAACCCTAACCGTCTCTCTAACCCTAGCCCTCAACCTAACCGTAACCAGAGGTCCAATCCTAACCCTAACCGTCTGTCTAACTCTAGCCCTCAACATAACCCTAACCCTAGGTCCAATCCTAACCCTAACCGTCTCTCTGACCCTAGCCCTCAACATAACCCTAACCCTAGCTCCAATCCTAACCCTAACAGTCTCTCTAACCCTAGCCCTCAACATAACCCTAACCCTAGGAAGAATCCTAACCCTAACCGTCTCTCTAACCCTAGCCCTCAACATAACCCTAACCCTAGGTCCAATCCTCACCCTAACCGTCTCTATAACCCTAGCCCTCAACATAACCCTAAACCTAGGTCCAATCCTAACACTAACCGTCTCTCTAACCCTAGCCCTCAACATAACCCCAACCCTAGGTCCAATCCTAACACTAACCGTCTCTCTAACCCTAGCCGACAACATAACCCTAAGCCTAGGTCCAATCCTCACCCTAACCGTCTCTCTAACCCTAGCCCTCAACATAACCCTAACCCTAGGTCCAATCCTCACCCTAACCGTCTCTCTATCCCTAGCCCTCAACATAACCCTAACCCTAGGTCCAATCCTCACCCTAACCGTCTCTCTAACCCTAGCCCTCAACATAACCCTAACCCTAGGTCCAATCCTCACCCTAACCGACCCTCTAACCCTAGCCCTCAACATAACCCTAACCCTAGGTCCAATCCTCACCCTAACCGTCTCTCTAACCCTAGCCCTCAACATAACCCTAACCCTAGTTCCAATTCTAACACTAACCGTGTCTCTAACCCTAGCCCTCAACATAACCCTAACTCTAGGTCCAATCCTCACCCTAACCGTCTCTCTAACCCTAGTCCTCAACATAACCCTAACCCTAGGTCCAATCCTAACCCTAACCGTCTCTTTAACCCTAGCCCTCAACACAACCCTAACCCTAGGTCCAATCCTAACACTAACCGTCTCTCTAACCCTAGCCCTCAACATAACCCTAACCCTAGGTCCAATCCTAACACTAACCGTCTCTCTAACCCTAGCCCTCAAAATAATCCTAACCCTAGGTCCAATCCTAACACTAACCGTCTCTCTAACCCTAGCCCTCAACATAACCCTAACCCTAGGTCCAATCCTCACCCTAACCGTCTCTCTAACCCTAGCCCTCAACATAACCCTAACCCTAGGTCCAATCCTAACCCTAACCGTCTCTATAACCCTAGCCCTCAACATAACCGTAACCCTAGGTCCAATCCTAACACTAACCGTCTCTCTAACCCTAGCCCTCAACACCACCCTAACCCTAGGTGCAATCCTAAGACTAACCGTCTCTCTAACCCTAGCCCTCAACATAACCCTAACCCTAGGTCCAATCCTCACCCTAACCGTCTCTCTAACCCTAGCCCTCAACATAACCCTAACCCTAGGTCCAATCCTAACACTAACCGTCTCTCTTACCCTAGCCCTCAACATAACCCTAACCCTAGGTCCAATCCTCACCCTAACCGTCTCTCTAACCCTAGCCCTCAACATAACCCTAACCCTAGGTCCAATCCTCACCCTAACCGTCTCTCTAACCCTAGCCCTCAACATAACCCTAACCCTAGGTCCAATCCTAACCCTAACCGTTTCTCCAACCCTAGCCCTCAACATAACCCTAACCCTAGGTCCAATCCTAACACTAACCGTCACTCTAACCCTAGCCCTCAACATAACCCTAACCCTAGATCCAACCCTAACCCTATCCGTCTCTCTAACCCTAGCCCTCAACATAGCCCTAACCCTAGGTCCAATCCTAACCCTAACCGTCTCTCTAACCCTAGCCCTCAACCTAACCCTAACCCTAGGTCCAATCCTAACCCTAACCATCTCTCTAACCCCAGCCCTCTACCTAACCCTAACCCTTGGTCCAATCCTAACCCTAACCGTCTCTCTAACCCTAGCCCTCAACCTAACCCTAACCAGAGGTCCAATCCTAACCCTAACCGTCTCTCTAACCCTAGCCCTCAACATAACCCTAACCCTAGGTCCAATCCTCACCCTAACCGCCTCTCTGACCCTAGCCCTCAACATAACCCTAACCCTAGCTCCAATCCTAACCCTAACAGTCTCTCTAACCCTAGCCCTCAACCTAACCCTAACCCTAGGTCCAATCCTAACCCTAACCGTCTCTCTAAACCTAGCCCTCAACATAACCCTAACCCTTGGTCCAATCCTCACCCTAACCGTCTCTATAACCCTAGCCCTCAACATAACCCTAAACCTACGTCCAATCCTAACCCTAACCGTCTCTCTAACCTTAGCCCTCAACATAACCCCAACCCTACGTCCAATCCTAACACTAACCGTCTCTCTAACCCTAGCCGACAACATAACCCTAAGCCTAGGTCCAATCCTCACCCTAACCGTCTCTCTAACCCTAGCCCTCAACATAACCCTAACCCTAGGTCCAATCCTCACCCTAACTGTCTCTCTAACCCTAGCCCTCAACATAACCCTAACCCTAGGTCCAATCCTAACCCTAACCATCTCTCTAACCCTAGCCCTCAACCTAACCCTAACCCTAGGTCCAATCCTAACCCTAACCGTCTCTCTAACCCTAGCCATCAACATAACCCTAACCCTAGGTCCAATGATAACCCTAACTGTCTCTTTAACCTTAGACCTCAACATAACTCTAACCCTAGGTCCAATCCTAACCCTAACCATCTCTCTAACCCTAGCCCTCAACATAACCCTAACCCTAGGTCCAATCCTCACCCTAACCGCCTCTCTAACTCTAGCCCTCAACATAACCCTAACTATAGGTCCAATCCTAACCCTAACCGTCTCTCTAACCCTAGCCCTCAACCTAACCCTAACCCTAGGTCCAATCCTAACACTAACCGTCTCTCTAACCCTTGCCCTCAACCTAACCCTAACCCTAGGTCCAATCCTAACCCTAAGCATCTCTCTAACCCTAGCCCTCAACATAACCCTAACCCTAGGTCCAATCCTAACCCTAACCGTCTCTCTAACCTTATCCCTCTACATAATCCTAACCCTACGTCCAATCCTAACCCTAACAGTCTCTATAACCCTAGCCCTCAACATAACCCTAACTCTAGGTCCAATCCTCACCCTAACCGTCTCTCTAACCCTAGCCCTCAACATAACCCTAACCCTAGGTCCAATCCTCACCCTAACCGTCTCTCTAACCCTAGCCCTCAACATAACCCTAACCCTAGGTCCAATCCTAACCCTAACTGTCTCTCTAACCCTAGACCTCAACATAACTCTAACCCTAGGTCCAATCCTAACCCTAACCATCTCTCTAACCCTAGCCCTCAACATAACCCTAACCCTAGGTCCAATCCTCACCCTAACCGCCTCTCTAACCCTAGCCCTCAACATAACCCTAACCCTAGGTCCAATCCTCACCCTAACCGTCTCTCTAACCCTAGCCCTCAACCTAACCCTAACCCTAGGTCCAATCCTAAACCTAAAGTCTCTCTAACCCTTGCCCTCAACCTAACCCTAACCCTAGGTCCAATCCTAACCCTAAGCGTCTCTCTAACCCTAGCCCTCAACATAACCCTAACCCTACTTCCAATCCTAACCCTAACCGTCTCTCTAACCCTAGCCCTCAACATAACCCTAACTCTAGGTCCAATCCTCACCCTAACCGTCTCTCTAACCCTAGCCCTCAACATAACCCTAACCCTAGGTCCAATCCTAACCCTAACCGTCTCTCTAACCCTAGCCCTCAACATAACCCTAACCCTAGGTCCAATCATAACAGTAACCGTCTCTCTAACCCTAGCCCTCAACATAACCCTAACCCTAGGTCCAATCCTAACCCTAACTGTCTCTCTAACCCTAGCTCTCAACATAACCCTAACCCTAGGTCCAATCCTAACCCTAACCGTCTCTCTAACCCTAGCCCTCAACATAACCCTAACCCTAGGTCCAATCCTAACCCTAACCCTCTCTCTAACCCTAGCCCTCAACATAACCCTAACCCTAGGTCCAATCCTCACCCTAACCGTCTCTCTTTCCCTAGCCCTCAACATAACCCTAACCCTAGGTCCAATCTTAACCCTAACCGTCTCTCTAACCCTAGCCCTCAACTTAACCCTAAGCCTAGGTCCAATCCTAACCCTAACCGTCTCTCTAACCCTAGCCCTCAACAAAACCCTAACCCTAGGTCCAATCCTAACCCTAACTGTCTCTCTAAACCTAGACCTCAACATAACTTTAACCCTAGGTCCAATCCTAACCTTAACCATCTCTCTAACCCTAGCCCTCAACATAACCATAACCCTAGGACCAATGCTCACCCTAACCGCCTCTCTAACCCTAGCCCTCAACATAACCCTAACCCTAGGTCCAATCCTCACCCTAACCGCCTCTCTAACCCTAGCCCTCAACCTAACCCTTACCCTAGGTCCAATCCTAACCCTAACCGTCTCTCTAACCCTTGCCCTCAACCTAAACCTAACCCTAGGTCCAATCCTAACCCTAAGCATCTCTCTAACCCTAGCCCTCAACATAACCCTAACCCTACGTCCAATCCTAACCCTAACCGTCTCTCTAACCCTAGCCCTCAACATAACCCTAACCCTAGGTCCAATCCTAACGGTAACCGTCTCTCTAACCCTAGCCCTCAACATAACCCTAACCCTAGGTCCAATCCTAACCCTAACCGTCTCTCTAACCCTAGCCCTCAACATAACCCTAACCCTAGGTCCAATCATAACGGTAACCGCCTCTCTAACCCTAGCCCTCAACATAACCCTAACCCTAGGTCCAATCCCCACCCTAACCGCCTCTCTAACCCTAGCCCTCAACCTAACCCTTACCCTAGGTCCAATCCTAACCCTAACCGTCTCTCTAACCCTTGCCCTCAACCTAAACCTAACCCTAGGTCCAATCCTAACCCTAACCATCTCCCTAACCTTAGCCCTCTACATAACCCTAACCCTACGTCCAATCCTAACCCTAACAGTCTCTCTAACCCTAGCCCTCAACATAAACCTAACTCTAGGTCCAATCCTCACCCTAACCGTCTCTCTAACCCTAGCCCTCAACATAACACTAACCCTAGGTCCAATCCTAACCCTAACAGTCTCTCTAACCGTAGCCCTCAACATAACCCTTTCCCTAGGTCCAATCCTATACCAAACCGTCTCTCTAACCCTAGCCCTCCACCTAACCCTAACCCTAAGTCCAATCCTAACCCTAACCGTCTCTCTAACCCTAGCCCTCAACATAACCTTAACCCTAGGTCCAATTCTAACCCAAACCGTCACTCTAACCCTAGCCCTCAACATAACCCTAACCCTAGGTCCAATCATAACGCTACCTGTCTCTCTAACCCTAGACCTCAACATAACACTAACCCTAGGTCCAATCCTAACCCTAACCCTCTCTCTAACCCTAGGCCTCAACATAACCCTACCTCTAGGTCCAATCCTAACCCTAACCCTCTCTCTAACCCTAGCCCTCAACATAAGCCTAACCCTAGGTCCAATCTTAACCCTAACCGTCTCTATAACCCTAGCCCTCAACATAACACTAACCCTAGGTCCAATCCTAACACTAACCGTCTCTCTAACCCTAGCCCTCAACATAACCCTAACCCTAGGTCCAATCCTAACACTAACCGTCTCTCTAACCCTAGCCCTCAACATAACCCTAACCCTAGGTCCAATCCTAACACTAACCGTCTCTCTAACCCTAGCCCTCAACATAACTCTAACCCTAGGTCCAATCCTCACCCTAACCGTCACTCTAACCCTAGCCCTCAACATAACCCTAACCCTAGGTCCAATCCTCACCCTAACCGTCTCTCTAACCCTAGCCCTCAACATAACCCTAACCCTAGGTCCAATGCTAACCCTAACCGTCTCTCTAACCCTAGCCCTCAACATAACCCTAACCCTAGGTCCTATCCTAACCCTAACCGTCCTTAAACCCTAGCCCTCAACATAACCCTAACCCTAAGTCGAATACTAACACTAACCGTCTCTCTAACCCTCGCCCTCAACATAACCCTAACCCTAGCTCCAAACCTCACCCTAACCGTCTCTCTAACCCTAGGCCTCAACATAACCCTAACCCTAGGTCCAATCTTAACCCTAACCGTCTCTATAAGCCTAGCCCTCAACATAACACTAACCCTAGGTCCAATCCTAACACTAACCGTCTGTCTAACCCTAGCCCTCAACAATACCCTAACCCTAGGTCCAATCCTAACACTAACCGTCTCTCTAACCCTAGCCTTCAACATAACCCTAACCCTGGGTCCAATCCTCATCCTAACCGTCTCTCTAACCCTAGCCCTCAACATATCCCTAACCCTAGGTCCAATCTTAACCCTAACCGTCTCTATAACCCTAGCCCTCAACATAACCCTAACCCTAGGTCCAATCCTAACACTAACCGTCTCTCTAACCCTAGCCTTCAACATTACCCTAACCCTAGGTCCAATCCTCACCCTAACCGTCTCTCTAACGCTAGCCCTCAACATGACCATAACCCTAGGTCCAGTCCTCACCCTAACCGTCTCTCTAGCCCTAGCCCTCAACATAACCCTAACCCTAGGTCCAGTCCTCACCCTAACCGTCTCTCTAACCCTAGCCCTCAACCTAACCCTAACCCTAGGTCCAATCCTAACCCTAACCATCTCTCTAACCCTAGCCCTCAACATAACCCTAACCCTAGGTCCAATCCTCACCCTAACCGTCTCTCTAACCCTAGCCCTCAACATAACCCTAACCCTAGGTCCAATCCTCACCCTAACCGTCTCTATAACCCTAGCCCTCAACATAACCCTAACCCTAGGTCCAATCCTAACCCTAACCGTCTCTCTAACCCTAGCCCTCAACATAACCCTAACCCTAAGTCCAATCCTCACCCTAACCGTCTCTCTATCCCTAGCCCTCAACATAACCCTAACCCTAGATCCAATCCTAACCTTAACCGTCTCTATAACCCTAGCCCTCAACATAACCCTAAACCTAGGTCCAATCCTAACACTAACCGTCTCTCTAACCCTAGCCCTCAACATAACCCTAACCCTGGGTCCAATCCTAACACTAACCGTCTCTCTAACCCTAGCCGACAACATAACCCTAACCCTAGGTCCAATCCTCACCCTAACCGTCTCTCTAACTCTAGCCCTCAACATAACCCTAACCCTAGGTCCAATCCTCACCCTAACCGTCTCTCTAACCCTATACCTCAACATAACCCTAACCCTAGGTCCAATCCTCACCCTAACCGTCTCTCTAACCCTAGCCCTCAACATAACCCTAACCCTAGGTCCAATCCTCACCCTAACCGTCTCTCTAACCCTAGCCCTCAACATAACCCTAACCCTAGGTCCAATCCTCACCCTAACCGTCTCTCTAACCCTAGCCCTCAACATAACACTAACCCTAGTTCCAATTCTAACACTAACCGTGTCTCTAACCCTAGCCCTCAACATAACCCTAACTCTAGGTCCAATCCTCACCCTAACCGTCTCTCTAACCCTAGTCCTCAACATAACCCTAACCCTAGGTCCAATCCTAACCCTAACCGTCTCTTTAACCCTAGCCCTCAAGATAACCCTAACCCTAGGTCCAATCCTAACACTAACTGTCTCTCTAACCCTAGCCCTCAACATAACCCTAACCCTAGGTCCAATCCTAACACTAACCGTCTCTCTAACCCTAGCCCTCAACATAACCCTAACCCTAGGTCCAATCCTAACACTAACCGTCTCTCTAACCCTAGCCCTCAACATAACCCTAACCCTAGGTCCAATCCTCACCCTAACCGTCTCTCTAACGGTTGCCCTCAACATAACTCTAACCCTAGGTCCAATCCTAACACTAACCGTCTCTCTAACCCTAGCCCTCAACATAACCCTAACCCTAGGTCCAATCCTCAGCCTAACCGTCTCTCTAATCCTAGCCGTCAACATAACCCTAACCCTAGGTCCAATCCTAACACTAACCGTCTCTCTAACCCTAGCCCTCAACATAACCCTAACCCTAGGTCCAATCCTAACACTAACCATCTCTCTAACCCTAGCCCTCAACATAACCCTAACCCTAGGTCCAATCCTAACACTAACCGTCTCTCTAACCCTAGCCCTCAACATAACCCTAACCCTAGGTCCAATCCTAACACTAACCGTCTCTCTAACCCTAGCCCTCAACATAACCCTAACCCTAGGTCCAATCCTCACCCTAACCGTCTCTCTAACCCTTGCCCTCAACATAACCCTAACCCTAGGACCAATCCTAACACTAACCGTCTCTCTAACCCTAGCCCTCAACATAACCCTAACCCTAGGTCCAATTCTCAGCCTAACCGTCTCTCTAACCGTAGCCGTCAACATAACCCTAACCCTAGGTCCAATCCTAACACTAACCGTCTCTCTAACCCTAGCCCTCAACATAACCCTAACCCTAGGTCCAATCCTCACCCTAACCGTCTCTCTAATCCTAGCCCTCAACATAACCCTAACCCTAGGTCCAATCCTCACCCTAACCGTCTCTCTAACTCTAGCCCTCAACAGTACCCTAACCCTAGGTCCAATCCTAACACTAACCGTCTCTCTAACCCTAGCCTTCAACATAACCCTAACCCTGGGTCCAATCCTCACCCTAACCGTCTCTCTAACCCTAGCCCTCAACATATCCCTAACCCTAGGTCCAATCCTAACCCTAACCGTCTCTATAACCCTAGCCCTCAACATAACCCTAACCCTAGGTCCAATCCTAACACTAACCGTCTCTCTAACGCTAGTCTTCAACATTACCCTAACCCTAGGTCCAATCCTCACCCTAACCGTCTCTCTAACGCTAGCCCTCAACATGACACTAACCCTAGGTCCAGTCCTCACCCTAACCGTCTCTCTAACCCTAGCCCTCAACATAACCCTAACCCTAGGTCCAGTCCTCACCCTAACCGTCTCTCTAAACCTAGCCCTCAACCTAACCCTAACCCTAGGTCCAATCCTAACCCTAACCGTCTCTCTAACCCTAGCCCTCAACATAACCCTAACCCTAGGTCCAATCCTCACCCTAACCGTCTCTCTAACCCTAGCCCTCAACATAACCCTAACCTTAGGTCCAATCCTCACCCTAACCGTCTCTATAACCCTAGCCCTCAACATAACCCTAACCCTAGGTCCAATCCTAACCCTAACCGTCTCTCTAACCCTAGCCCTCAACATAACCCTAACCCTAGGTACAATCCTCACCCGAACCGTCTCTCTAACCCTAGCCCTCAACATAACCCTAACCCTAGGTCCAATCCTCACCCTAACCGTCTCTCTAACCCTAGCCCTCAACATAACCCTAACCCTAAGTCCAATCCTCACCCTAACCGTCACTCTAACCCTAGCCCTCAACATATCCCTAACCCTAGGTCCAAACCTAACACTAACAGTCTCTCTAACCCTAGCCCTCAACATAACCCTACCCTTGGTCCAATCCTAACACTAACCGTCTCTCTAACCCCAGCCCTCAACATAACCATAACCCTAGGTCTAATCCTCACCCTAACCGTCTCTCTAACCCTAGCCCTCAACATAACCCTAACCCTAGGTCCAATCCTCACCCTAACCGTCTCTCTAACCCTAGCCCTCAACATAACCCTAACCCTAGGTCCAATCCTCACCCTAACCGTCTCTCTAACCCTAGCCCTCAACATAACCCTAACCCTAGGTCCAATCCTAACCCTAACCGTATCTATAACCCTAGCCCTCAACATAACACTAACCCTAGGTCCAATCCTAACACTAACCGTCTCTCTAACCCTAGCCCTCAACATAACCCTAACCCTAGGTCCAATGCTAACACTAAGCGTCTCTCTAACCCTAGCCCTCAACATAACCCTAACCCTAGGTCCAATCCTAACACTAACCGTCTCTCAAAACCTAGCCCTCAACATAACTCTAACCCTAGGTCCAATCCTCACCCTAACCGTCTCTCTAACCCTAGCCCTCAACATAACCCTAACCCTAGGTCCAATCCTCACCCTAACCGTCTCTCTAACCCTAGCCCTCAACATAACCCTAACCCTAGGTCCAATCCTAACCGTAACCGGCTGTCTAACCCTAGCCCTCAACATAACCCTAACCCTAGGTCCTATCCTAACCCTAACCGTCCTTAAACCCTAGCCCTCAACATAACCCTAACCCTAAGTCGAATACTAACACTAACCGTCTCTCTAACCCTCGCCCTCAACATAACCCTAACCCTAGGTCCAATCCTCACCCTAACCGTCTCTCTAACCCTAGCCCTCAACATAACCCTAACCTTAGGTCCAATCCTCACCCTAACCGTCTCTATAACCCTAGCTCTCAACATAACCCTAACCCTAGGTCCAATCCTAACCCTAACCGTCTCTCTAACCCTAGCCCTCAACATAACCCTAACCCTAGGTCCAATCCTCACCCGAACCGTCTCTCTAAACCTAGCCCTCAACATAACCCTAACCCTAGGTCCAATCCTCACCCTAACCGTCTCTCTAACCCTAGCCCTCAACATAAAACTAACCCTAAGTCCAATCCTCACCCTAACCGTCACTCTAACCCTAGCCCTCAACATAACCCTAACCCTAGGTCCAAACCTAACACTAACAGTCTCTCTAACCCTAGCCCTCAACATAACCCTACCCTTGGTCCAATCCTAACACTAACCGTCTCTCTAACCCCAGCCCTCAACATAACCATAACCCTGGGTCCAATCCTCACCCTAACCGTCTCTCTAACCCTAGCCCTCAACATAACCCTAACCCTAGGTCCAATCCTCACCCTAACCGTCTCTCTAACCGTAGCCCTCAACAGAACCCTAACCCTAGGTCCAATCCTCACCCTAACCGTCTCTCTAAACCTAGCTCTCAACATAACCCTAACCCTAGGTCCAATCCTCATCCTAACCGTCTCTCTAACCCTAGCCCTCAACATAACCCTAACCCTAGGTCCAAACCTAACACTAACCGTCTCTCTAACCCTAGCCCTCAACATAACCCTAACCCTAGGTCCAATCCTAACACTAACCGTCTCTCTAACCTTAGCCCTCAACATAACCCTAACCCTAGGTCCAATCCTCACCCTAACCGTCTCTCTAACCCTAGCCGTCAAAATAACCCTAACCCTCGGTCCAATCCTCACCCTAATCGTCTCTCTAACCCTAGCCCTCAACATAACCCTAAACCTAGGTCCAATCCTAACCCTAACCGTCTCTCTAATCCTAGCCCTCTACCTAACCCTAACCCTAGGTCCAATCCTAACCCTAACCGTCTCTCTAAACCTAGCCCTCAACCTAACCCTAACCCTAGGTCCAATCCTAACCCTAACCGTCTGTCTAACCCTAGCCCTCAACATAACCCTAACCCTGGGTCCAATCCTAACCCTAACCGTCTCTCTAACCCTAGCCCTCAACATAACCCTAACCCTAGGTCCAATCCTCACCCTAACCGTCTCTCTAACCCTAGCCCTCAACATAACCCTAACCCTAGGTCCAATCGTAACACAAACCGTCTCTCTAACCCTAGCCCTCAACATAACCCTAACCCTAGGTCCAATCCTCACCCTAACTGTCTCTCTAACCCTAGCCCTCAACATAACCCTAACCCTAGGTCCAATCCTAACGCTAACCGTCTCTATAACCCTAGCCCTCAACATAACCGTAACCCTAGGTCCAATCTTAACACTAACCGTCTCTCTAACCCTAGCCCTCAACACCACCCTAACCCTAGGTGCAATCCTAAGACTAACCGTCTCTCTAACCCTAGCCCTCAACAAACCCTAACCCTAGGTCCAATCCTCACCCTAACCGTCTCTCTAACCCTAGCCCTCAACATAACCCTAACCCTAGGTCCAATCCTAACACTAACCGTCTCTCTTACCCTAGCCCTCAACATAACCCTAACCCTAGGTCCAATCCTCACCCTAACCGTCTCTCTAACCCTAGCCCTCAACATAACCCTAACCCTAGGTCCAATCCTCACCCTAACCGTCTCTCTAACCCTAGCCCTCAACATAACCCTAACCCTAGGTCCAATCCTAACCCTAACCGTTTCTCCAACCCTAGCCCTCAACATAACCCTAACCCTAGGTCCAATCCTAACACTAACCGTCTCTCTAACCCTAGCCCTCAACATAACCCTAACCCTAGATCCAACCCGAACCCTATCCGTCTCTCTAACCCTAGCCCTCAACATAGCCCTAACCCTAGGTCCAATCCTAACCCTAACCGTCTCTCTAACCCTACCCCTCAACCTAACCCTAACCCTAGGTCCAATCCTAACCCTAACCATCTCTCTAACCCCAGCCCTCTACCTAACCCTAACCCTTGGTCCAATCCTAACCCTAACCGTCTCTCTAACCCTAGCCCTCAACCTAACCCTAACCAGAGGTCCAATCCTAACCCTAACCGTCTGTCTAACTCTAGCCCTCAACATAACCCTAACCCTAGGTCCAATCCTAACCCTAACCGTCTCTCTGACCCTAGCCCTCAACATAACCCTAACCCTAGCTCCAATCCTAACCCTAACAGTCTCTCTAACCCTAGCCCTCAACATAACCCTAACCCTAGGAAGAATCCTAACTCTAACCGTCTCTCTAACCCTAGCCCTCAACATAACCCTAACCCTAGGTCCAATCCTCACCCTAACCGTCTCTCTAACCCTAGCCCTCAACATAACCCTAACCCTAGGTCCAATCCTCACCCTAACCGTCTCTCTAATCCTAGCCCTCAACATAACCCTAACCCTAGGTCCAATCCTCACCCTAACCGTCTCTCTAACCCTAGCCCTCAACATAACCCTAACCCTAGGTCCAAACCTAACACTAACCGTCTCTCTAACCCTAGCCCTCAACATAACCCTAACCCTAGGTCCAATCCTAACACTAACCGTCTCTCTAACCCTAGCCCTCAACATAACCCTAACCCTAGGTCCAATCCTCACCCTAACCGTCTCTCTAACCCTAGCCGTCAACATAACCCTAACCCTAGATCCAATCCTCACCCTAACCGTCTCTCTAACCCTAGCCCTCAACATAACCCTAAACCTAGGTCCAATCCTAACCCTAACCGTCTCTCTAATCCTAGCCCTCTACCTAACCCTAACCCAGGTCCAATCCTAACCCTAACCGTCTCTCTAAACCTAGCCCTCAACCTAACCCTAACCCTAGGTCCAATCCTAACCCTAAACGTCTGTCTAACCCTAGCCCTCAACATAACCCTAACCCTAGGTCCAATCCTCACCCTAACCGTCTCTCTAACCCTAGCCCTCAACATAACCCTAACCCTAGGTCCAATCCTCACCCTAACCGTCTCTCTAACCCTAGCCCTCAACATGACCCTAACCCTAGGTCCAATCCTAACACTAACCGTCTCTCTAACCCTAGCCCTCAACATAACCCTAACCCTAGGTCCAATCCTCACCCTAACTGTCTCTCTAACCCTAGCTCTCAACATAACCCTAACCCTAGGTCCAATCCTAACACTAACCGTCTCTCTAACCCTAGCCCTCAACATAACCCTAACCCTAGGTCGAATCCTCACCCTAACCGTCTCTCTAACCCTAGCCCTCAACATAACCCTAACCCTAGGTCCAATCCTAACCCTAACCGTTTCTCTAACCCTAGCCCTCAACATAACCCTAACCCTAGGTCCAATCCTAACACTAACCGTCTCTCTAACCCTAGCCCTCAACATAACCCTAACCCTAGGTCCAACCCTAACCCTATCCATCTCTCTAACCCTAGCCCTCAACATAGCCCTAACCCTAGGTCCAATCCTAACCCTAACCGTCTCTCTAACCCTAGCCCTCAACCTAACCCTAACCCTAGGTCCAATCCTAACCCTAACCGTCTCTCTAACCCCAGCCCTCTACCTAACCCTAACCCTATGTCCAATGCTAACCCTAACCGTCTCTCTAACCCTAGCCCTCAACATAACCCTAACCCTAGGTCCAATCCTAACCCTAACCGTCTCTCTAACCCTAGCCCTCAACATAACCCTAACCCTAGGTCCAATCCTAACACTAACCGTCTCTCTAACCCTAGCCCTCAACATAACCCTAACCCTAGGTCCAATCCTCACCCTAACCGTCTCTCTAACACTAGCCCTCAACATATCCCTAACCCTAGGTCCAATCCTAACCCTAACCGTCTCTCTAACCCTAGCCCTCAACATATCCCTAACCCTAGGTCCAATCCTAACCCTAACCGTCTTTCTAACCCTAGCCCTCAACATAACCCTAACCCTAGGTCCAATCCCAACCCTAACCGTCTCTCTAACCCTAGCCCTAAACCTAACCCCAACCCTAGGTCCAATCCTAACACTAACCGTCTCTCTAACCCTAGCCCTCAACATAACCCTAATCTAGGTCCAATCCTCACCCTAACCGTCTCTCTAACCCTAGCCCTCAACATAACCCTAACCCTAGTTCCAATCCTCACCCTAACCGTCTCTCTAACCCTAGCCCTCAACATAACCCTAACCCTAGGTCCAATCGTAACACAAACCGTCTCTCTAACCCTAGCCCTCAACATAACCCTAACCCTAGGTCCAATCCTCACCCTAACCGTCTCTCTAACCCTAGCCCTCAACATAACCCTAACCCTAGGTCCAATCCTAACCCTAACCGTCTCTATAATCCTAGCCCTCAACATAACCGTAACCCTAGGTCCAATCCTAACACTAACCGTCTCTCTAACCCTAGCCCTCAACACCACCCTAACCCTAGGTGCAATCCTAAGACTAACCGTCTCTCTAACCCTAGCCCTCAACATAACCCTAACCCTAGGTCCAATCCTCACCCTAACCGTCTCTCTAACCCTAGCCCTCAACATAACCCTAACCCTAGGTCCAATCCTAACACTAACCGTCTCTCTTACCCTAGCCCTCAACATAACCCTAACCCTAGGTCCAATCCTCACCCTAACCGTCTCTCTATCCCTAGCCCTCAACATAACCCTAACCCTAGGTCCAATCCTCACCCTAACCGTCTCTCTAACCCTAGCCCTCAACATAACCCTAACCCTAGGTCCAATCCTCACCCTAACCGACTCTCTAACCCTAGCCCTCAACATAACCCTAACCCTAGGTCCAATCCTCACCCTAACCGTCTCTCTAACCCTAGCCCTCAACATAACCCTAACCCTAGTTCCAATTCTAACACTAACCGTGTCTCTAACCCTAGCCCTCAACATAACCCTAACTCTAGGTCCAATCCTCACCCTAACCGTCTCTCTAACCCTAGTCCTCAACATAACCCTAACCCTAGGTCCAATCCTAACCCTAACCGTCTCTTTAACCCTAGCCCTCAACATAACCCTAACCCTAGGTCCAATCCTAACACTAACTGTCTCTCTAACCCTAGCCCTCAACATAACCCTAACCCTAGGTCCAATCCTAACACTAACCGTCTCTCTAACCCTAGCCCTCAACATAACCCTAACCCTAGGTCCAATCCTAACACTAACCGTCTCTCTAACCCTAGCCCTCAACATAACCCTAACCCTAGGTCCAATCCTCACCCTAACCGTCTCTCTAACCCTTGCCCTCAACATAACTCTAACCCTAGGTCCAATCCTAACACTAACCGTCTCTCTAACCCTAGCCCTCAACATAACTCTAACCCTAGGTCCAATCCTCAGCCTAACCGTCTCTCTAACCCTAGCCGTCAACATAACACTAACCCTAGGTCCAATCCTAACACTAACCGTCTCTCTAACCCTAGCCCTCAACATAACCCTAACCCTAGGTCCAATCGTAACACAAACCGTCTCTCTAACCCTAGCCCTCAACATAACCCTAACCCTAGGTCCAATCCTGACACTAACCGTCTCTCTAACCCTAGCCCTCAACATAACCCTAACCCTAGATCCAATCCTAACCCTAACCGTCTCTATAACCCTGGCCCTCAACATAACCGTAACCCTAGGTCCAATCCTAACACTAACCGTCTCTCTAACCCTAGCCCTCAACACCACCCTAACCCTAGGTGCAATCCTAAGACTAACCGTCTCTCTAACCCTAGCCCTCAACATAACCCTAACCCTAGGTCCAATCCTCACCCTAACCGTCTCTCTAACCCTAGCCCTCAACATAACCCTAACCCTAGGTCCAATCCTAACACTAACCGTCTCTCTTACCCTAGCCCTCAACATAACCCTAACCCTAGGTCCAATCCTCACCCTAACCGTCTCTCTAACCCTAGCCCTCAACATAACCCTAACCCTAGGTCCAATCCTCACCCTAACCGTCTCTCTAACCCTAGCCCTCAACATAACCCTAACCCTAGGTCCAATCCTAACCCTAACCGTTTCTCCAACCCTAGCCCTCAACATAACCCTAACCCTAGGTCCAATCCTAACACTAACCGTCTCTCTAACCCTAGCCCTCAACATAACCCTAACCCTAGATCCAACCCTAACCCTATCCGTCTCTCTAACCCTAGCCCTCAACATAGCCCTAACCCTAGGTCCAATCCTAACCCTAACCGTCTCTCTAACCCTAGCCCTCAACCTAACCCTAACCCTAGGTCCAATCCTAACCCTAACCATCTCTCTAACCCCAGCCCTCTACCTAACCCTAACCCTTGGTCCAATCCTAACCCTAACCGTCTCTCTAACCCTAGCCCTCAACCTAACCCTAACCAGAGGTCCAATCCTAACCCTAACCGTCTGTCTAACTCTAGCCCTCAACATAACCCTAACCCTAGGTCCAATCCTAACCCTAACCGTCTCTCTGACCCTAGCCCTCAACATAACCCTAACCCTAGCTCCAATCCTAACCCTAACAGTCTCTCTAACCCTAGCCCTCAACAAAACCCTAACCCTAGGAAGAATCCTAACCCTAACCGTCTCTCTAACCCTAGCCCTCAACATAACCCTAACCCTAGGAAGAATCCTAACCCTAACCGTCTCTCTAACCCTAGCCCTCAACATAACCCTAACCCTAGGTCCAATCCTCACCCTAACCGTCTCTATAACCCTAGCCCTCAACATAACCCTAAACCTAGGTCCAATCCTAACACTAAGCGTCTCTCTAACCCTGGCCCTCAACATAACCCTAACCCTAGGTCCAATCCTAACACTAACCGTCTCTCTAACCCTAGCCGACAACATAACCCTAACCCTAGGTCCAATCCTCACCCTAACCGTCTCTCTAACCCTAGCCCTCAACATAACCCTAACCCTAGGTCCAATCCTCACCCTAACCGTCTCTCTATCCCTAGCCCTCAACATAACCCTAACCCTAGGTCCAATCCTCACCCTAACCGTCTCTCTAACCCTAGCCCTCAACATAACCCTAACCCTAGGTCCAATCCTCACCCTAACCGACTCTCTAACCCTAGCCCTCAACATAACCCTAACCCTAGGTCCAATCCTCACCCTAACCGTCTCTCTAACCCTAGCCCTCAACATAACCCTAACCCTAGTTCCAATTCTAACACTAACCGTGTCTCTAACCCTAGCCCTCAACATAACCCTAACTCTAGGTCCAATCCTCACCCTAACCGTCTCTCTAACCCTAGTCATCAACATAACCCTAACCCTAGGTCCAATCCTAACCCTAACCGTCTCTTTAACCCTAGCCCTCAACATAACCCTAACCCTAGGTCCAATCCTAACACTAACCGTCTCTCTAACCCTAGCCCTCAACATAACCCTAACCCTAGGTCCAATCCTAACACTAACCGTCTCTCTAACCCTAGCCCTCAACATAACCCTAACCCTAGGTCCAATCCTAACACTAACCGTCTCTCTAACCCTAGCCCTCAACATAACCCTAACCCTAGGTCCAATCCTCACCCTAACCGTCTCTCTAACCCTTGCCCTCAACATAACTCTAACCCTAGGTCCAATCCTAACACTAACCGTCTCTCTAACCCTAGCCCTCAACATAACTCTAACCCTAGGTCCAATCCTCAGCCTAACCGTCTCTCTAACCCTAGCCGTCAACATAACCCTAACCCTAGGTCCAATCCTAACACTAACCGTCTCTCTAACCTTAGCCCTCAACATAACCCTAACCCTATGTCCAATCCTCACCCTAACCGTCTCTCTAACCCTAGCCCTCAACATAACCCTAACCCTAGGTCCAATCCTCACCCTAACCGTCTGTCTAACCCTAGCCCTCAACATAACCCTAACCCTAGGTCCAATCCTAACCCTAACCGTCTCTCTAACCCTAGCCCTCAACATAACCCTAACCCTAGGTCCAATCCTCACCCTATCCGTCTCTCTAACCCTAGCCCTCAACATAACCCTAACCCTAGGTCCAATCGTAACACAAACCGTCTCTCTAACCCTAGCCCTCAACATAACCCTAACCCTAGGTGCAATCCTCACCCTAACCGTCTCTCTAACCCTAGCCCTCAACATAACCCTAACCCTAGGTCCAATCCTAACCCTAACCGTCTCTATAACCCTAGCCCTCAACATAACCGTAACCCTAGGTCCAATCCTAACACTAACCGTCTCTCTAACCCTAGCCCTCAACACCACCCTAACCCTAGGTGCAATCCTAAGACTAACCGTCTCTCTAACCCTAGCCCTCAACATAACCCTAACCCTAGGTCCAATCCTCACCCTAACCGTCTCTCTAACCCTAGCCCTCAACATAACCCTAACCCTAGGTCCAATCCTAACACTAACCGTCTCTCTTACCCTAGCCCTCAACATAACCCTAACCCTAGGTCCAATCCTCACCCTAACCGTCTCTCTATCCCTAGCCCTCAACATAACCCTAACCCTAGGTCCAATCCTCACCCTAACCGTCTCTCTAACCCTAGCCCTCAACATAACCCTAACCCTAGGTCCAATCCTCACCCTAACCGACTCTCTATCCCTAGCCCTCAACATAACCTAACCCTAGGTCCAATCCTCACCCTAACCGTCTCTCTAACCCTAGCCCTCAAAATAACCCTAACCCTAGTTCCAATTCTAACACTAACCGTGTCTCTAACCCTAGCCCTCAACATAACCCTAACTCCAGGTCCAATCCTCACCCTAACCGTCTCTCTAACCCTAGTCCTCAACATAACCCTAACCCTAGGTCCAATCCTAACCCTAACCGTCTCTTTAACCCTAGCCCTCAACATAACCCTAACCCTAGGTCCAATCCTAACACTAACTGTCTCTCTAACCCTAGCCCTCAACATAACCCTAACCCTAGGTCCAATCCTAACACTAACCGTCTCTCTAACCCTAGCCCTCAACATAACCCTAACCCTAGGTCCAATCCTAACACTAACCGTCTCTCTAACCCTAGCCCTCAACATAACCCTAACCCTAGGTCCAATCCTCACCCTAACCGTCTCTCTAACCCTTGCCCTCAACATAACTCTAACCCTAGGTCCAATCCTAACACTAACCGTCTCTCTAACCCTAGCCCTCAACATAACTCTAACCCTAGGTCCAATCCTCAGCCTAACCGTCTTTCTAACCCTAGCCGTCAACATAACCCTAACCCTAGGTCCAATCCTAACACTAACCGTCTCTCTAACCCTAGCCCTCAACATAATCCTAACCCTATGTCCAATCCTCACCCTAACCGTCTCTCTAACCCTAGCCCTCAACATAACCCTAACCCTAGGTCCAATCCTAACACTAACCGTCTCTCTTACCCTAGCCCTCAACATAACCCTAACCCTAGGTCCAATCCTCACCCTAACCGTCTCTCTATCCCTAGCCCTCAACATAACCCTAACCCTAGGTCCAATCCTAACACTAACCGTCTCTCTTACCCTAGCCCTCAACATAACCCTAACCCTAGGTCCAATCCTCACCCTAACCGTCTCTCTATCCCTAGCCCTCAACATAACCCTAACCCTAGGTCCAATCCTCACCCTAACCGTCTCTCTAACCCTAGCCCTCAACATAACCCTAACCCTAGGTCCAATCCTCACCCTAACCGACTCTCTAACCCTAGCCCTCAACATAACCCTAACCCTAGGTCCAATCCTCACCCTAACCGTCTCTCTAACCCTAGCCCTCAACATAACCCTAACCCTAGTTCCAATTCTAACACTAACCGTGTCTCTAACCCTAGCCCTCAACATAACCCTAACTCTAGGTCCAATCCTCACCCTAACCGTCTCTCTAACCCTAGTCCTCAACATAACCCTAACCCTAGGTCCAATCCTAACCCTAACCGTCTCTTTAACCCTAGCCCTCAACATAACCCTAACCCTAGGTCCAATCCTAACACTAACTGTCTCTCTAACCCTAGCCCTCAACATAACCCTAACCCTAGGTCCAATCCTAACACTAACCGTCTCTCTAACCCTAGCCCTCAACATAACCCTAACCCTAGGTCCAATCCTAACACTAACCGTCTCTCTAACCCTAGCCCTCAACATAACCCTAACCCTAGGTCCAATCCTCACCCTAACCGTCTCTCTAACCCTTGCCCTCAACATAACTCTAACCCTAGGTCCAATCCTAACACTAACCGTCTCTCTAACCCTAGCCCTCAACATAACTCTAACCCTAGGTCCAATCCTCAGCCTAAGCGTCTCTCTAACCCTAGCCGTCAACATAACACTAACCCTAGGTCCAATCCTAACACTAACCGTCTCTCTAACCCTAGCCCTCAACATAACCCTAACCCTAGGTCCAATCGTAACACAAACCGTCTCTCTAACCCTAGCCCTCAACATAACCCTAACCCTAGGTCCAATCCTGACCCTAACCGTCTCTCTAACCCTAGCCCTCAACATAACCCTAACCCTAGATCCAATCCTAACCCTAACCGTCTCTATAACCCTGGCCCTCAACATAACCGTAACCCTAGGTCCAATCCTAACACTAACCGTCTCTCTAACCCTAGCCCTCAACACCACCCTAACCCTAGGTGCAATCCTAAGACTAACCGTCTCTCTAACCCTAGCCCTCAACATAACCCTAACCCTAGGTCCAATCCTCACCCTAACCGTCTCTCTAACCCTAGCCCTCAACATAACCCTAACCCTAGGTCCAATCCTAACACTAACCGTCTCTCTTACCCTAGCCCTCAACATAACCCTAACCCTAGGTCCAATCCTCACCCTAACCGTCTCTCTAACCCTAGCCCTCAACATAACCCTAACCCTAGGTCCAATCCTCACCCTAACCGTCTCTCTAACCCTAGCCCTCAACATAACCCTAACCCTAGGTCCAATCCTAACCCTAACCGTTTCTCCAACCCTAGCCCTCAACATAACCCTAACCCTAGGTCCAATCCTAACACTAACCGTCTCTCTAACCCTAGCCCTCAACATAACCCTAACCCTAGATCCAACCCTAACCCTATCCGTCTCTCTAACCCTAGCCCTCAACATAGCCCTAACCCTAGGTCCAATCCTAACCCTAACCGTCTCTCTAACCCTAGCCCTCAACCTAACCCTAACCCTAGGTCCAATCCTAACCCTAACCATCTCTCTAACCCCAGCCCTCTACCTAACCCTAACCCTTGGTCCAATCCTAACCCTAACCGTCTCTCTAACCCTAGCCCTCAACCTAACCCTAACCAGAGGTCCAATCCTAACCCGAACCGTCTGTCTAACTCTAGCCCTCAACATAACCCTAACCCTAGGTCCAATCCTAACCCTAACCGTCTCTCTGACCCTAGCCCTCAACATAACCCTAACCCTAGCTCCAATCCTAACCCTAACAGTCTCTCTAACCCTAGCCCTCAACAAAACCCTAACCCTAGGAAGAATCCTAACCCTAACCGTCTCTCTAACCCTAGCCCTCAACATAACCCTAACCCTAGGAAGAATCCTAACCCTAACCGTCTCTCTAACCCTAGCCCTCAACATAACCCTAACCCTAGGTCCAATCCTCACCCTAACCGTCTCTATAACCCTAGCCCTCAACATAACCCTAAACCTAGGTCCAATCCTAACACTAACCGTCTCTCTAACCCTGGCCCTCAACATAACCCTAACCCTAGGTCCAATCCTAACACTAACCGTCTCTCTAACCCTAGCCGACAACATAACCCTAACCCTAGGTCCAATCCTCACCCTAACCGTCTCTCTAACCCTAGCCCTCAACATAACCCTAACCCTAGGTCCAATCCTCACCCTAACCGTCTCTCTATCCCTAGCCCTCAACATAACCCTAACCCTAGGTCCAATCCTCACCCTAACCGTCTCTCTAACCCTAGCCCTCAACATAACCCTAACCCTAGGTCCAATCCTCACCCTAACCGACTCTCTAACCCTAGCCCTCAACATAACCCTAACCCTAGGTCCAATCCTCACCCTAACCGTCTCTCTAACCCTAGCCCTCAACATAACCCTAACCCTAGTTCCAATTCTAACACTAACCGTGTCTCTAACCCTAGCCCTCAACATAACCCTAACTCTAGGTCCAATCCTCACCCTAACCGTCTCTCTAACCCTAGTCATCAACATAACCCTAACCCTAGGTCCAATCCTAACCCTAACCGTCTCTTTAACCCTAGCCCTCAACATAACCCTAACCCTAGGTCCAATCCTAACACTAACTGTCTCTCTAACCCTAGCCCTCAACATAACCCTAACCCTAGGTCCAATCCTAACACTAACCGTCTCTCTAACCCTAGCCCTCAACATAACCCTAACCCTAGGTCCAATCCTAACACTAACCGTCTCTCTAACCCTAGCCCTCAACATAACCCTAACCCTAGGTCCAATCCTCACCCTAACCGTCTCTCTAACCCTTGCCCTCAACATAACTCTAACCCTAGGTCCAATCCTAACACTAACCGTCTCTCTAACCCTAGCCCTCAACATAACTCTAACCCTAGGTCCAATCCTCAGCCTAACCGTCTCTCTAACCCTAGCCGTCAACATAACCCTAACCCTAGGTCCAATCCTAACACTAACAGTCTCTCTAACCTTAGCCCTCAACATAACCCTAACCCTATGTCCAATCCTCACCCTAACCGTCTCTCTAACCCTAGCCCTCAACATAACCCTAACCCTAGGTCCAATCCTCACCCTAACCGTCTGTCTAACCCTAGCCCTCAACATAACCCTAACCCTAGGTCCAATCCTAACCCTAACCGTCTCTCTAACCCTAGCCCTCAACATAACCCTAACCCTAGGTCCAATCCTCACCCTATCCGTCTCTCTAACCCTAGCCCTCAACATAACCCTAACCCTAGGTCCAATCGTAACACAAACCGTCTCTCTAACCCTAGCCCTCAACATAACCCTAACCCTAGGTGCAATCCTCACCCTAACCGTCTCTCTAACCCTAGCCCTCAACATAACCCTAACCCTAGGTCCAATCCTAACCCTAACCGTCTCTATAACCCTAGCCCTCAACATAACCGTAACCCTAGGTCCAATCCTAACACTAACCGTCTCTCTAACCCTAGCCCTCAACACCACCCTAACCCTAGGTGCAATCCTAAGACTAACCGTCTCTCTAACCCTAGCCCTCAACATAACCCTAACCCTAGGTCCAATCCTCACCCTAACCGTCTCTCTAACCCTAGCCCTCAACATAACCCTAACCCTAGGTCCAATCCTAACACTAACCGTCTCTCTTACCCTAGCCCTCAACATAACCCTAACCCTAGGTCCAATCCTCACCCTAACCGTCTCTCTATCCCTAGCCCTCAACATAACCCTAACCCTAGGTCCAATCCTCACCCTAACCGTCTCTCTAACCCTAGCCCTCAACATAACCCTAACCCTAGGTCCAATCCTCACCCTAACCGACTCTCTATCCCTAGCCCTCAACATAACCTAACCCTAGGTCCAATCCTCACCCTAACCGTCTCTCTAACCCTAGCCCTCAAAATAACCCTAACCCTAGTTCCAATTCTAACACTAACCGTGTCTCTAACCCTAGCCCTCAACATAACCCTAACTCCAGGTCCAATCCTCACCCTAACCGTCTCTCTAACCCTAGTCCTCAACATAACCCTAACCCTAGGTCCAATCCTAACCCTAACCGTCTCTTTAACCCTAGCCCTCAACATAACCCTAACCCTAGTTCCAATCCTAACACTAACTGTCTCTCTAACCCTAGCCCTCAACATAACCCTAACCCTAGGTCCAATCCTAACACTAACCGTCTCTCTAACCCTAGCCCTCAACATAACCCTAACCCTAGGTCCAATCCTAACACTAACCGTCTCTCTAACCCTAGCCCTCAACATAACCCTAACCCTAGGTCCAATCCTCACCCTAACCGTCTCTCTAACCCTTGCCCTCAACATAACTCTAACCCTAGGTCCAATCCTAACACTAACCGTCTCTCTAACCCTAGCCCTCAACATAACTCTAACCCTAGGTCCAATCCTCAGCCTAACCGTCTTTCTAACCCTAGCCGTCAACATAACCCTAACCCTAGGTCCAATCCTAACACTAACCGTCTCTCTAACCCTAGCCCTCAACATAATCCTAACCCTATGTCCAATCCTCACCCTAACCGTCTCTCTATCCCTAGCCCTCAACATAACCCTAACCCTAGGTCCAATCCTCACCCTAACCGTCTGTCTAACCCTAGCCCTCAACATAACCCTAACCCTAGGTCCAATCCTAACCCTAACCGTCTCTCTAACCCTAGCCCTCAACATAACCCTAACCCTACGTCCAATCCTCACCCTAACCGTCTCTCTAACCCTAGCCCTCAACATAACCCTAACCCTAGGTCCAATCGTAACACAAACCGTCTCTCTAACCCTAGCCCTCAACATAACCCTAACCCTAGGTCCAATCCTCACCCTAACCGTCTCTCTAACCCTAGCCCTCAACATAACCCTAACCCTAGGTCCAATCCTAACCCTAACCGTCTCTATAACCCTAGCCCTCAACATAACCGTAACCCTAGGTCCAATCCTAACACTAACCGTCTCTCTAACCCTAGCCCTCAACACCACCCTAACCCTAGGTGCAATCCTAAGACTAACCGTCTCTCTAACCCTAGCCCTCAACATAACCCTAACCCTAGGTCCAATCCTCACCCTAACCGTCTCTCTAACCCTAGCCCTCAACATAACCCTAACCCTAGGTCCAATCCTAACACTAACCGTCTCTCTTACCCTAGCCCTCAACATAACCCTAACCCTAGGTCCAATCCTCACCCTAACCGTCTCTCTAACCCTAGCCCTGAACATAACCCTAACCCTAGGTCCAATCCTCAACCTAACCGTCTCTCTAACCCTAGCCCTCAACATAACCCTAACCCTAGGTCCAATCCTAACCCTAACCGTTTCTCCAACCCTAGCCCTCAACATAACCCTAACCCTAGGTCCAATCCTAACACTAACCGTCTCTCTAACCCTAGCCCTCAACATAACCCTAACCCTAGATCCAACCCTAACCCTATCCGTCTCTCTAACCCTAGCCCTCAACATAGCCCTAACCCTAGGTCCAATCCTAACCCTAACCGTCTCTCTAACCCTAGCCCTCAACCTAACCCTAACCCTAGGTCCAATCCTAACACTAACTGTCTCTCTAACCCTAGCCCTCAACATAACCCTAACCCTAGGTCCAATCCTAACACTAACCGTCTCTCTAACCCTAGCCCTCAACATAACCCTAACCCTAGGTCCAATCCTAACACTAACCGTCTCTCTAACCCTAGCCCTCAACATAACCCTAACCCTAGGTCCAATCCTCACCCTAACCGTCTCTCTAACCCTTGCCCTCAACATAACTCTAACCCTAGGTCCAATCCTAACACTAACCGTCTCTCTAACCCTAGCCCTCAACATAACTCTAACCCTAGGTCCAATCCTCAGCCTAACCGTCTTTCTAACCCTATACGTCAACATAACCCTAACCCTAGGTCCAATCCTAACACTAACCGTCTCTCTAACCCTAGCCCTCAACATAATCCTAACCCTATGTCCAATCCTCACCCTAACCGTCTCTCTAACCCTAGCCCTCAACATAACCCTAACCCTAGGTCCAATCCTCACCCTAACCGTCTGTCTAACCCTAGCCCTCAACATAACCCTAACCCTAGGTCCAATCCTAACCCTAACCGTCTCTCTAACCCTAGCCCTCAACATAACCCTAACCCTAGGTCCAATCCTCACCCTAACCGTCTCTCTAACCCTAGCCCTCAACATAACCCTAACCCTAGGTCCAATCGTAACACAAACAGTCTCTCTAACCCTAGCCCTCAACATAACCCTAACCCTAGGTCCAATCCTCACCCTAACCGTCTCTCTAACCCTAGCCCTCAACATAACCCTAACCCTAGGTCCAATCCTAACCCTAACCGTCTCTATAACCCTAGCCCTCAACATAACCGTAACCCTAGGTCCAATCCTAACACTAACCGTCTCTCTAACCCTAGCCCTCAACACCACCCTAACCCTAGGTGCAATCCTAAGACTAACCGTTTCTCTAACCCTAGCCCTCAACATAACCCTAACCCTAGGTCCAATCCTCACCCTAACCGTCTCTCTAACCCTAGCCCTCAACATAACCCTAACCCTAGGTCCAATTCTAACACTAACCGTCTCTCTTACCCTAGCCCTCAACATAACCCTAACCCTAGGTCCAATCCTCACCCTAACCGTCTCTCTAACCCTAGCCCTGAACATAACCCTAACCCTAGGTCCAATCCTCACCTTAACCGTCTCTCTAACCCTAGCCCTCAACATAACCCTAACCCTAGGTCCAATCCTAACCCTAACCGTTTCTCCAACCCTAGCCCTCAACATAACCCTAACCCTAGGTCCAATCCTAACACTAACCGTCTCTCTAACCCTAGCCCTCAACATAACCCTAACCCTAGATCCAACCCTAACCCTATCCGTCTCTCTAACCCTAGCCCTCAACATAGCCCTAACCCTAGGTCCAATCCTAACCCTAACCGTCTCTCTAACCCTAGCCCTCAACCTAACCCTAACCCTAGGTCCAATCCTAACCCTAACCATCTCTCTAACCCCAGCCCTCTACCTAACCCTAACCCTTGGTCCAATCCTAACCCTAACCGTCTCTGTAACCCTAGCCCTCAACCTAACCCTAACCAGAGGTCCAATCCTAACCCTAACCGTCTGTCTAACTCTAGCCCTCAACATAACCCTAACCCTAGGTCCAATCCTAACCCCAACCGTCTCTCTGACCCTAGCACTCAACATAACCCTAACCCTAGCTCCAATCCTAACCCTAACAGTCTCTCTAACCCTAGCCCTCAACATAACCCTAACCCTAGGAAGAATCCTAACCCTAACCGTCTCTCTAAACCTAGCCCTCAACATAACCCTAACCCTAGGTCCAATCCTCACCCTAACCGTCTCTATAACCCTAGCCCTCAACATAACCCTAAACCTAGGTCCAATCCTAACACTAACCGTCTCTCTAACCCTAGCCCTCAACATAACCCTAACCCTAGGTCCAATCCTAACACTAACCGTCTCTCTAACCCTAGCCGAAAACATAACCCTAACCCTAGGTCCAATCCTCACCCTAACCGTCTCTCTAACCCTAGCCCTCAACATAACCCTAACCCTAGGTCCAATCCTCACCCTAACCGTCTCTCTATCCCTAGCCCTCAACATAACCCTAACCCTAGGTCCAATCCTCACCCTAACCGTCTCTCTAACCCTAGCCCTCAACATAACCCTAACCCTAGGTCCAATCCTCACCCTAACCGACTCTCTAACCCTAGCCCTCAACATAACCCTAACCCTAGGTCCAATCCTCACCCTAACCGTCTCTCTAACCCTAGCCCTCAACATAACCCTAACCCTAGTTCCAATTCTAACACTAGCCGTGTCTCTAACCCTAGCCCTCAACATAACCCTAACTCTAGGTCCAATCCTCACCCTAACCGTCTCTCTAACCCTAGTCCTCAACATAACCCTAACCCTAGGTCCAATCCTAACCCTAACCGTCTCTTTAACCCTAGCCCTCAACATAACCCTAACCCTAGGTCCAATCCTAACACTAACTGTCTCTCTAACCCTAGCCCTCAACATAACCCTAACCCTAGGTCCAATCCTAACACTAACCGTCTCTCTAACCCTAGCCCTCAACATAACCCTAACCCTAGGTCCAATCCTAACACTAACCGTCTCTCTAACCCTAGCCCTCAACATAACCCTAACCCTAGGTCCAATCCTCACCCTAACCGTCTCTCTAACCCTTGCCCTCAACATAACTCTAACCCTAGGTCCAATCCTAACACTAACCGTCTCTCTAACCCTAGCCCTCAACATAACTCTAACCCTAGGTCCAATCCTCAGCCTAACCGTCTCTCTAACCCTAGCCGTCAACATAACCCTAACCCTAGGTCCAATCCTAACACTAACCGTCTCTCTAACCCTGGCCCTCAACATAACCCTAACCCTATGTCCAATCCTCACCCTAACCGTCTCTCTAACCCTAGCCCTCAACATAACCCTAACCCTAGGTCCAATCCTCACCCTAACCGTCTGTCTAACCCTAGCCCTCAACATAACCCTAACCCTAGGTCCAATCCTAACCCTAACCGTCTCTCTAACCCTAGCCCTCAACATAACCCTAACCCTAGGTCCAATCCTCACCCTAACCGTCTCTCTAACCCTAGCCCTCAACATAACCCTAACCCTAGGTCCAATCGTAACACAAACCGTCTCTCTAACCCTAGCCCTCAACATAACCCTAACCCTAGGTCCAATCCTCACCCTAACCGTCTCTCTAACCCTAGCCCTCAACATAACCCTAACCCTAGGTCCAATCCTAACCCTAACCGTCTCTATAACCCTAGCCCTCAACATAACCGTAACCCTAGGTCCAATCCTAACACTAACCGTCTCTCTAACCCTAGCCCTCAACACCACCCTAACCCTAGGTGCAATCCTAAGACTAACCGTCTCTCTAACCCTACCCCTCAACATAACCCTAACCCTAGGTCCAATCCTCACCCTAACCGTCTCTCTAACCCTAGCCCTCAACATAACCCTAACCCTAGGTCCAATCCTAACACTAACCGTCTCTCTTACCCTAGCCCTCAACATAACCCTAACCCTAGGTCCAATCCTCACCCTAACCGTCTCTCTATCCCTAGCCCTCAACATAACCCTAACCCTAGGTCCAATCCTCACCCTAACCGTCTCTCTAACCCTAGCCCTCAACATAACCCTAACCCTAGGTCCAATCCTAACACTAACCGTCTCTCTAACCCTAGCCCTCAACATAACCCTAACCCTAGGTCCAATCCTCACCCTAACCGTCTCTCTAACCCTTGCCCTCAACATAACTCTAACCCTAGGTCCAATCCTAACACTAACCGTCTCTCTAACCCTAGCCCTCAACATAACTCTAACCCTAGGTCCAATCCTCAGCCTAACCGTCTCTCTAACCCTAGCCGTCAACATAACCCTAACCCTAGGTCCAATCCTAACACTAACCGTCTCTCTAACCCTAGCCCTCAACATAACCCTAACCCTATGTCCAATCCTAACACTAACCGTCTCTCTAACCCTAGCCCTCAACATAACCCTAACCCTATGTCCAATCCTCACCCTAACCGTCTCTCTAACCCTAGCCCTCAACATAACCCTAACCCTAGGTCCAATCCTCACCCTAACCGTCTGTCTAACCCTAGCCCTCAACATAACCCTAACCCTAGGTCCAATCCTAACCCTAACCGTCTCTCTAACCCTAGCCCTCAACATAACCCTAACCCTAGGTCCAATCCTCACCCTAACCGTCTCTCTAACCCTAGCCCTCAACATAAACCTGACCCTAGGTCCAATCGTAACACAAACCGTCTCTCTAACCCTAGCCCTCAACATAACCCTAACCCTAGGTCCAATCCTCACCCTAACCGTCTCTCTAACCCTAGCCCTCAACATAACCCTAACCCTAGGTCCAATCCTAACCCTAACCGTCTCTATAACCCTAACCCTCAACATAACCGTAACCCTAGGTCCAATCCTAACACTAACCGTCTGTCTAACCCTAGCCCTCAACACCACCCTAACCCTAGGTGCAATCCTAAGACTAACCGTCTCTCTAACCCTAGCCCTCAACATAACCCTAACCCTAGGTCCAATCCTCACCCTAACCGTCTCTCTAACCCTAGCCCTCAACATAACCCTAACCCTAGGTCCAATCCTAACACTAACCGTCTCTCTTACCCTAGCCCTCAACATAACCCTAACCCTAGGTCCAATCCTCACCCTAACGGTCTCTCTAACCCTAGCCCTCAACATAACCCTAACCCTAGGTCCAATCCTCACCCTAACCGTCTCTCTAACCCTAGCCCTCAACATAACCCTAACCCTAGGTCCAATCCTAACCCTAACCGTTTCTCCAACCCTAGCCCTCAACATAACCCTAACCCTAGGTCCAATCCTAACACTAACCGTCTCTCTAACCCTAACCCTCAACATAACCCTAACCCTAGATCCAACCCTAACCCTATCCGTCTCTCTAACCCTAGCCCTCAACATAGCCCTAACCCTAGGTCCAATCCTAACCCTAACCGTCTCTCTAACCCTAGCCCTCAACCTAACCCTAACCCTAGGTCCAATCCTAACCCTAACCATCTCTCTAACCCCAGCCCTCTACCTAACCCTAACCCTTGGTCCAATCCTAACCCTAACCGTCTCTCTAACCCTAGCCCTCAACCTAACCCTAACCAGAGGTCCAATCCTAACCCTAACCGTCTGTCTAACTCTAGCCCTCAACATAACCCTAACCCTAGGTCCAATCCTAACCCTAACCGTCTCTCTGACCCTAGCCCTCAACATAACCCTAACCCTAGCTCCAATCCTAACCCTAACAGTCTCTCTAACCCTAGCCCTCAACATAACCCTAACCCTAGGAAGAATCCTAACCCTAACCGTCTCTCTAACCCTAGCCCTCAACATAACCCTAACCCTAGGTCCAATCCTCACCCTAACCGTCTCTATAACCCTAGCCCTCAACATAACCCTAAACCTAGGTCCAATCCTAACACTAACCGTCTCTCTAACCCTAGCCCTCAACATAACCCTAACCCTAGGTCCAATCCTAACACTAACCGTCTCTCTAACCCTAGCCGACAACATAACCCTAACCCTAGGTCCAATCCTCACCCTAACCGTCTCTATAACCCTAGCCCTCAACATAACCGTAACCCTAGGTCCAATCCTAACACTAACCGTCTCTCTAACCCTAGCCCTCAACACCACCCTAACCCTAGGTGCAATCCTAAGACTAACCGTCTCTCTAACCCTAGCCCTCAACATAACCCTAACCCTAGGTCCAATCCTCACCCTAACCGTCTCTCTAACCCTAGCCCTCAACATAACCCTAAACCTAGGTCCAATCCTAACACTAACCGTCTCTCTTACCCTAGCCCTCAACATAACCCTAACCCTAGGTCCAATCCTCACCCTAACCGTCTCTCTATCCCTAGCCCTCAACATAACCCTAACCCTAGGTCCAATCCTCACCCTAACCGTCTCTCTAACCCTAGCCCTCAACATAACCGTAACCCTAGGTCCAATCCTCACCCTAACCGACTCTCTAACCCTAGCCCTCAACATAACCCTAACCCTAGGTCCAATCCTCACCCTAACCGTCTCTCTAACCCTAGCCCTCAACATAACCCTAACCCTAGTTCCAATTCTAACACTAACCGTGTCTCTAACCCTAGCCCTCAACATAACCCTAACTCTAGGTCCAATCCTCACCCTAACCGTCTCTCTAACCCTAGTCCTCAACATAACCCTAACCCTAGGTCCAATCCTAACCCTAACCGTCTCTTTAACCCTAGCCCTCAACATAACCCTAACCCTAGGTCCAATCCTAACACTAACTGTCTCTCTAACCCTAGCCCTCAACATAACCCTAACCCTAGGTCCAATCCTCACCCTAACCGTCTCTCTAACCCTTGCCCTCAACATAACTCTAACCCTAGGTCCAATCCTAACACTAACCGTCTCTCTAACCCTAGCCCTCAACATATCTCTAACCCTAGGTCCAATCCTCAGCCTAACCGTCTCTCTAACCCTAGCCGTCAACATAACCCTAACCCTAGGTCCAATCCTAACACTAACCGTCTCTCTAAACCTAGCCCTCAACATAACCCTAACCCTATGTCCAATCCTCACCCTAACCGTCTCTCTAACCCTAGCCCTCAACATAACCCTAACCCTAGGTCCAATCCTCACCCTAACCGTCTGTCTAACCCTAGCCCTCAACATAACCCTAACCCTAGGTCCAATCCTAACCCTAACCGTCTCTCTAACCCTAGCCCTCAACATAACCCTAACCCTAGGTCCAATCCTCACCCTAACCGTCTCTCTAACCCTAGCCCTCAACATAACCCTAACCCTAGGTCCAATCGTAACACAAACCGTCTCTCTAACCCTAGCCCTCAACATAACCCTAACCCTAGGTCCAATCCTCACCCTAACCGTCTCTCTAACCCTAGCCCTCAACATAACCCTAACCCTAGGTCCAATCCTAACCCTAACCGTCTCTATAACCCTAGCCCTCAACATAACCGTAACCCTAGGTCCAATCCTAACACTAACCGTCTCTCTAACCCTAGCCCTCAACACCACCCTAACCCTAGGTGCAATCCTAAGACTAACCGTCTCTCTAACCCTAGCCCTCAACATAACCCTAACCCTAGGTCCAATCCTCACCCTAACCGTCTCTCTAACCCTAGCCCTCAACATAACCCTAACCCTAGGTCCAATCCTAACACTAACCGTCTCTCTTACCCTAGCCCTCAACATAACCCTAACCCTAGGTCCAATCCTCACCCTAACCGTCTCTCTAACCCTAGCCCTCAACATAACCCTAACCCTAGGTCCAATCCTCACCCTAACCGTCTCTCTAACCCTAGCCCTCAACATAACCCTAACCCTAGGTCCAATCCTAACCCTAACCGTTTCTCCAAACCTAGCCCTCAACATAACCCTAACCCTAGGTCCAATCCTAACACTAACCGTCACTCTAACCCTAGCCCTCAACATAACCCTAACCCTAGATCCAACCCTAACCCTATCCGTCTCTCTAACCCTAGCCCTCAACATAGCCCTAACCCTAGGTCCAATCCTAACCCTAACCGTCTCTCTAACCCTAGCCCTCAACCTAACCCTAACCCTAGGTCCAATCCTAACCCTAACCATCTCTCTAACCCCAGCCCTCTACCTAACCCTAACCCTTGGTCCAATCCTAACCCTAACCGTCTCTCTAACCCTAGCCCTCAACCTAACCGTAACCAGAGGTCCAATCCTAACCCTAACCGTCTGTCTAACTCTAGCCCTCAACATAACCCTAACCCTAGGTCCAATCCTAACCCTAACCGTCTCTCTGACCCTAGCCCTCAACATAACCCTAACCCTAGCTCCAATCCTAACCCTAACAGTCTCTCTAACCCTAGCCCTCAACATAACCCTAACCCTAGGAAGAATCCTAACCCTAACCGTCTCTCTAACCCTAGCCCTCAACATAACCCTAACCCTAGGTCCAATCCTCACCCTAACCGTCTCTATAACCCTAGCCCTCAACATAACCCTAAACCTAGGTCCAATCCTAACACTAACCGTCTCTCTAACCCTAGCCCTCAACATAACCCCAACCCTAGGTCCAATCCTAACACTAACCGTCTCTCTAACCCTAGCCGACAACATAACCCTAAGCCTAGGTCCAATCCTCACCCTAACCGTCTCTCTAACCCTAGCCCTCAACATAACCCTAACCCTAGGTCCAATCCTCACCCTAACCGTCTCTCTATCCCTAGCCCTCAACATAACCCTAACCCTAGGTCCAATCCTCACCCTAACCGTCTCTCTAACCCTAGCCCTCAACATAACCCTAACCCTAGGTCCAATCCTCACCCTAACCGACCCTCTAACCCTAGCCCTCAACATAACCCTAACCCTAGGTCCAATCCTCACCCTAACCGTCTCTCTAACCCTAGCCCTCAACATAACCCTAACCCTAGTTCCAATTCTAACACTAACCGTGTCTCTAACCCTAGCTCTCAACATAACCCTAACTCTAGGTCCAATCCTCACCCTAACCGTCTCTCTAACCCTAGTCCTCAACATAACCCTAACCCTAGGTCCAATCCTAACCCTAACCGTCTCTTTAACCCTAGCCCTCAACATAACCCTAACCCTAGGTCCAATCCTAACACTAACTGTCTCTCTAACCCTAGCCCTCAACATAACCCTAACCCTAGGTCCAATCCTAACACTAACCGTCTCTCTAACCCTAGCCCTCAAAATAACCCTAACCCTAGGTCCAATCCTAACACTAACCGTCTCTCTAACCCTAGCCCTCAACATAACCCTAACCCTAGGTCCAATCCTCACCCTAACCGTCTCTCTAACCCTTGCCCTCAACATAACTCTAACCCTAGGTCCAATCCTAACACTAACCGTCTCTCTAACCCTAGCCCTCAACATAACTCTAACCCTAGGTCCAATCCTCAGCCTAACCGTCTCTCTAACCCTAGCCGTCAACATAACCCTAACCCTAGGTCCAATCCTAACACTAACCGTCTCTCTAACCCTAGCCCTCAACATAACCCTAACCCTATGTCCAATCCTCACCCTAACCGTCTCTCTAACCCTAGCCCTCAACATAACCCTAACCCTAGGTCCAATCCTCACCCTAACCGTCTGTCTAACCCTAGCCCTCAACATAACCCTAACCTAGGTCCAATCCTAACCCTAACCGTCTCTCTAACCCTAGCCCTCAACATAACCCTAACCCTAGGTCCAATCCTCACCCTAACCGTCTCTCTAACCCTAGCCCTCAACATAACCCTAACCCTAGGTCCAATCGTAACACAAACCGTCTCTCTAACCCTAGCCCTCAACATAACCCTAACCCTAGGTCCAATCCTCACCCTAACCGTCTCTCTAACCCTAGCCCTCAACATAACCCTAACCCTAGGTCCAATCCTAACCCTAACCGTCTCTATAACCCTAGCCCTCAACATAACCGTAACCCTAGGTCCAATCCTAACACTAACCGTCTCTCTAACCCTAGCCCTCAACACCACCCTAACCCTAGGTGCAATCCTAAGACTAACCGTCTCTCTAACCCTAGCCCTCAACATAACCCTAACCCTAGGTCCAATCCTCACCCTAACCGTCTCTCTAACCCTAGCCCTCAACATAACCCTAACCCTAGGTCCAATCCTAACACTAACCGTCTCTCTTACCCTAGCCCTCAACATAACCCTAACCCTAGGTCCAATCCTCACCCTAACCGTCTCTCTATCCCTAGCCCTCAACATAACCCTAACCCTAGGTCCAATCCTCACCCTAACCGTCTCTCTAACCCTAGCCCTCAACATAACCCTAACCCTAGGTCCAATCCTCACCCTAACCGTCTCTCTATCCCTAGCCCTCAACATAACCCTAACCCTAGGTCCAATCCTCACCCTAACCGTCTCTCTAACCCTAGCCCTCAACATAACCCTAACCCTAGGTCCAATCCTCACCCTAACCGACTCTCTAACCCTAGCCCTCAACATAACCCTAACCCTAGGTCCAATCCTCACCCTAACCGTCTCTCTAACCCTAGCCCTCAACATAACCCTAACCCTAGTTCCAATTCTAACACTAACCGTGTCTCTAACCCTAGCTCTCAACATAACCCTAACTCTAGGTCCAATCCTCACCCTAACCGTCTCTCTAACCCTAGTCCTCAACATAACCCTAACCCTAGGTCCAATCCTAACCCTAACCGTCTCTTTAACCCTAGCCCTCAACATAACCCTAACCCTAGGTCCAATCCTAACACTAACTGTCTCTCTAACCCTAGCCCTCAACATAACCCTAACCCTAGGTCCAATCCTAACACTAACCGTCTCTCTAACCCTAGCCCTCAAAATAACCCTAACCCTAGGTCCAATCCTAACACTAACCGTCTCTCTAACCCTAGCCCTCAACATAACCCTAACCCTAGGTCCAATCCTCACCCTAACCGTCTCTCTAACCCTTGCCCTCAACATAACTCTAACCCTAGGTCCAATCCTAACACTAACCGTCTCTCTAACCCTAGCCCTCAACATAACTCTAACCCTAGGTCCAATCCTCAGCCTAACCGTCTCTCTAACCCTAGCCGTCAACATAACCCTAACCCTAGGTCCAATCCTAACACTAACCGTCTCTCTAACCCTAGCCCTCAACATAACCCTAACCCTATGTCCAATCCTCACCCTAACCGTCTCTCTAACCCTAGCCCTCAACATAACCCTAACCCTAGGTCCAATCCTCACCCTAACCGTCTGTCTAACCCTAGCCCTCAACATAACCCTAACCTAGGTCCAATCCTAACCCTAACCGTCTCTCTAACCCTAGCCCTCAACATAACCCTAACCCTAGGTCCAATCCTCACCCTAACCGTCTCTCTAACCCTAGCCCTCAACATAACCCTAACCCTAGGTCCAATCGTAACACAAACCGTCTCTCTAACCCTAGCCCTCAACATAACCCTAACCCTAGGTCCAATCCTCACCCTAACCGTCTCTCTAACCCTAGCCCTCAACATAACCCTAACCCTAGGTCCAATCCTAACCCTAACCGTCTCTATAACCCTAGCCCTCAACATAACCGTAACCCTAGGTCCAATCCTAACACTAACCGTCTCTCTAACCCTAGCCCTCAACACCACCCTAACCCTAGGTGCAATCCTAAGACTAACCGTCTCTCTAACCCTAGCCCTCAACATAACCCTAACCCTAGGTCCAATCCTCACCCTAACCGTCTCTCTAACCCTAGCCCTCAACATAACCCTAACCCTAGGTCCAATCCTAACACTAACCGTCTCTCTTACCCTAGCCCTCAACATAACCCTAACCCTAGGTCCAATCCTCACCCTAACCGTCTCTCTATCCCTAGCCCTCAACATAACCCTAACCCTAGGTCCAATCCTCACCCTAACCGTCTCTCTAACCCTAGCCCTCAACATAACCCTAACCCTAGGTCCAATCCTCACCCTAACCGTCTCTCTATCCCTAGCCCTCAACATAACCCTAACCCTAGGTCCAATCCTCACCCTAACCGTCTCTCTAACCCTAGCCCTCAACATAACCCTAACCCTAGGTCCAATCCTCACCCTAACCGACTCTCTAACCCTAGCCCTCAACATAACCCTAACCCTAGGTCCAATCCTCACCCTAACCGTCTCTCTAACCCTAGTCCTCAACATAACCCTAACCCTAGGTCCAATCCTAACCCTAACCGTCTCTTTAACCCTAGCCCTCAACATAACCCTAACCCTAGGTCCAATCCTAACACTAACTGTCTCTCTAACCCTAGCCCTCAACATAACCCTAACCCTAGGTCCAATCCTAACCCTAACCGTCTCTCTGACCCTAGCCCTCAACATAACCCTAACCCTAGCTCCAATCCTAACCCTAACAGTCTCTCTAACCCTAGCCCTCAACATAACCCTAACCCTAGGAAGAATCCTAACCCTAACCGTCTCTCTAACCCTAGCCCTCAACATAACCCTAACCCTAGGTCCAATCCTCACCCTAACCGTCTCTATAACCCTAGCCCTCAACATAACCCTAAACCTAGGTCCAATCCTAACACTAACCGTCTCTCTAACCCTAGCCCTCAACATAACCCCAACCCTAGGTCCAATCCTAACACTAACCGTCTCTCTAACCCTAGCCGACAACATAACCCTAAGCCTAGGTCCAATCCTCACCCTAACCGTCTCTCTAACCCTAGCCCTCAACATAACCCTAACCCTAGGTCCAATCCTCACCCTAACCGTCTCTCTATCCCTAGCCCTCAACATAACCCTAACCCTAGGTCCAATCCTCACCCTAACCGTCTCTCTAACCCTAGCCCTCAACATAACCCTAACCCTAGGTCCAATCCTCACCCTAACCGACCCTCTAACCCTAGCCCTCAACATAACCCTAACCCTAGGTCCAATCCTCACCCTAACCGTCTCTCTAACCCTAGCCCTCAACATAACCCTAACCCTAGTTCCAATTCTAACACTAACCGTGTCTCTAACCCTAGCCCTCAACATAACCCTAACTCTAGGTCCAATCCTCACCCTAACCGTCTCTCTAACCCTAGTCCTCAACATAACCCTAACCCTAGGTCCAATCCTAACCCTAACCGTCTCTTTAACCCTAGCCCTCAACATAACCCTAACCCTAGGTCCAATCCTAACACTAACTGTCTCTCTAACCCTAGCCCTCAACATAACCCTAACCCTAGGTCCAATCCTAACACTAACCGTCTCTCTAACCCTAGCCCTCAAAATAACCCTAACCCTAGGTCCAATCCTAACACTAACCGTCTCTCTAACCCTAGCCCTCAACATAACCCTAACCCTAGGTCCAATCCTCACCCTAACCGTCTCTCTAACCCTTGCCCTCAACATAACTCTAACCCTAGGTCCAATCCTAACACTAACCGTCTCTCTAACCCTAGCCCTCAACATAACTCTAACCCTAGGTCCAATCCTCAGCCTAACCGTCTCTCTAACCCTAGCCGTCAACATAACCCTAACCCTAGGTCCAATCCTAACACTAACCGTCTCTCTAACCCTAGCCCTCAACATAACCCTAACCCTATGTCCAATCCTCACCCTAACCGTCTCTCTAACCCTAGCCCTCAACATAACCCTAACCCTAGGTCCAATCCTCACCCTAACCGTCTGTCTAACCCTAGCCCTCAACATAACCCTAACCTAGGTCCAATCCTAACCCTAACCGTCTCTCTAACCCTAGCCCTCAACATAACCCTAACCCTAGGTCCAATCCTCACCCTAACCGTCTCTCTAACCCTAGCCCTCAACATAACCCTAACCCTAGGTCCAATCGTAACACAAACCGTCTCTCTAACCCTAGCCCTCAACATAACCCTAACCCTAGGTCCAATCCTCACCCTAACCGTCTCTCTAACCCTAGCCCTCAACATAACCCTAACCCTAGGTCCAATCCTAACCCTAACCGTCTCTATAACCCTAGCCCTCAACATAACCGTAACCCTAGGTCCAATCCTAACACTAACCGTCTCTCTAACCCTAGCCCTCAACACCACCCTAACCCTAGGTGCAATCCTAAGACTAACCGTCTCTCTAACCCTAGCCCTCAACATAACCCTAACCCTAGGTCCAATCCTCACCCTAACCGTCTCTCTAACCCTAGCCCTCAACATAACCCTAACCCTAGGTCCAATCCTAACACTAACCGTCTCTCTTACCCTAGCCCTCAACATAACCCTAACCCTAGGTCCAATCCTCACCCTAACCGTCCCTCTATCCCTAGCCCTCAACATAACCCTAACCCTAGGTCCAATCCTCACCCTAACCGTCTCTCTAACCCTAGCCCTCAACATAACCCTAACCCTAGGTCCAATCCTCACCCTAACCGTCTCTCTATCCCTAGCCCTCAACATAACCCTAACCCTAGGTCCAATCCTCACCCTAACCGTCTCTCTAACCCTAGCCCTCAACATAACCCTAACCCTAGGTCCAATCCTCACCCTAACCGACTCTCTAACCCTAGCCCTCAACATAACCCTAACCCTAGGTCCAATCCTCACCCTAACCGTCTCTCTAACCCTAGTCCTCAACATAACCCTAACCCTAGGTCCAATCCTAACCCTAACCGTCTCTTTAACCCTAGCCCTCAACATAACCCTAACCCTAGGTCCAATCCTAACACTAACTGTCTCTCTAACCCTAGCCCTCAACATAACCCTAACCCTAGGTCCAATCCTAACCCTAACCGTCTCTCTGACCCTAGCCCTCAACATAACCCTAACCCTAGCTCCAATCCTAACCCTAACAGTCTCTCTAACCCTAGCCCTCAACATAACCCTAACCCTAGGAAGAATCCTAACCCTAACCGTCTCTCTAACCCTAGCCCTCAACATAACCCTAACCCTAGGTCCAATCCTCACCCTAACCGTCTCTATAACCCTAGCCCTCAACATAACCCTAAACCTAGGTCCAATCCTAACACTAACCGTCTCTCTAACCCTAGCCCTCAACATAACCCTAACCCTAGGTCCAATCCTAACACTAACCGTCTCTCTAACCCTAGCCGACAACATAACCCTAACCCTAGGTCCAATCCTCACCCTAACCGTCTCTATAACCCTAGCCCTCAACATAACCGTAACCCTAGGTCCAATCCTAACACTAACCGTCTCTCTAACCCTAGCCCTCAACACCACCCTAACCCTAGGTGCAATCCTAAGACTAACCGTCTCTCTAACCCTAGCCCTCAACATAACCCTAACCCTAGGTCCAATCCTCACCCTAACCGTCTCTCTAACCCTAGCCCTCAACATAACCCTAAACCTAGGTCCAATCCTAACACTAACCGTCTCTCTTACCCTAGCCCTCAACATAACCCTAACCCTAGGTCCAATCCTCACCCTAACCGTCTCTCTATCCCTAGCCCTCAACATAACCCTAACCCTAGGTCCAATCCTCACCCTAACCGTCTCTCTAACCCTAGCCCTCAA